>NC_133336.1:119989965-120671215 GCF_042186555.1 Aquarana catesbeiana
GAAACATAACAAATAACAGGTGGATGTCCAAAGAGAGGGGTCTCCCTAGTCCTGGGTCCGTAGTCAGTGGGAAGGAGGCTGGCCCCAGACCCCTCCAGGATCCCAATCATGGTGGTTAATCTCCTGAGTGCTGGAACTATACTGCCAGAGTGCATGTATGCGGCAATGCTAGTCCTAGACAGAATGGGTATGCACTGTCCAGATGAAAAGAAGGATGGTAGTGGAGGGGGCAGGGAACAAAGGGGGCTTGCAGAATAATTATTATGGGACTGGCGGTCCTTTGTAATGTCTTTCTGACAGCTATCGTTGGGGCCCTTCAAGAGCATGTTTGCACTTAACGACAGTCCCAATTAACCTGCATGCGACATATAGGTCTAAGTTTGCAATAAGTGCGATATAGAATGCAGTATGGGTGTGGTATGGATTGGGTACAGTTGGTGTCCTGCTCTCAGTGGCTCAGTCCCTGCTAGCAGTATGGGCAAAAGGCTGTAGAAAGGGGGAACCTCGGTCTTTCCTCGAAAGCCTTCTGTGATCAGTGGTGGGAAGCAGAGGGTGAGTGCATGCTCCAGTCTCCCTGCTGCAACGGTGCAGGTGCTGAGATGTGAGCAGTGCTGCACTGCCCCCAGGTGTCCTCACTCCCAGTCTCTCTGCTGGCAGGCAAATATCCAGACAGAGGTGCTCTCTCTATAACTTACTTGGTTGGTGCCAAGAGGAAGAGCTTTTCTGGGCAGTTTAATAAAAATCATCTCCACTCCCCCAACTGCACAGAGTCTAATGGGATTTGTATTGTAGGGAGTCAATTCGTACCATTATATGGCTGCCATCCCAAACTACCACTCCCAGGATTCTTGACACTCTGCATAGAAGTCTATCTGCTTGCTTGCCTTTAGCTTTGCCCTACTGGCTTCTGAGGGGATGGTGCACTATAAAATCAGTATTTCAGTAGAGGGAGAGAAGAATAAAGGGAAATGTCTCCTTCTCCATATTGCTGTAGCCCAGCACATGGCTACATTAGAATTGATCACGTTGCTGGGAAAACACCCTAGGATATGGCCAATAAATATGTTAAACAATGCCAGGGTAATGTTATGCAAGCTGGGCATTATTCAGCCTTTAAAAAGCCTATGAACAATGTTGCCATGTTAAAACAAATTCATTACATGATGAGAAATAGCAGTAAAGAAGCATTTACCAGTATTTACCTCTTTCATATTTTTTACTTGCAAGTTTCATTGGCAGTTATTTTGTCCTCCCTCTGTGTGTTTATGACAATTCGGAACACAAATTTCAATAGTGATATTGATATATTTCCATGTAATTTAATGATATAGTGTACCAATGAGAAGGTGCGGTAATCTGTTTCTAAACCTCCGTTTTATGGTCCACATTACTGATCTATGAATCACTTTTTATAGTTGGAGGGGATCTCTATAGCTGACTTATTGTTGTGCCATAATAACTTTTTTTCTGCAGAATCATGCTTGGCACTGACACAATGGCATTATGTGCTATCTATGCTGCTTCTGGATCCCTGCCCTTCCTTCATCCTCTCTGCTAGTTACCAGCCTGATGTATAGACTGATTTGGGTCCTTCTCCCCTGTGAGCTGTGATTAGGGCCTTGCCATGTGCTTCATTATCAGCGAACACTTAAATAGTGCCATTCAAAAGGCCATATTTCTGCCTTCCTCGTTGGGCCAGGGATGATACATGGCGATAATTGGCAGAGAGAGATGGCTCTCAGTGGCCTTTTAATCGCTCTATTTGTCAGACTCTGTGTCTGTGAGAGACGAATCATATTGATGGCCCCTCTCGGTTTTCTAGTCACTGACACTTAACCCGTTCATAACAACATTTCCCTGCCTACTTTCCCTAAAATTTGGATTATATTTATATATTAAGGATTTTCCAGAAGTTTCAAATTAGCAGTAAGAAAGCAGTGAGATAATGTAATCACATTTAAACTAGCAATCAACATTAATTATTAAATAATGACATTATGCACGGTTCCATCACTTTTAACTGTCCTTCAATTGGAGGAACCAATTTCGAAGTTGAAACCACCGCTCTCTTTTTACTCCACAGTTTTCACATTCTTCATTTATATATACAGCGGGTAAAAGAAGAATTGAAAACATCACCATATTTCTAGGTGAATATATTTCTAAAGGTGCTATTGACATGAAATTTTCGAAACATGTCGGTAACAACCTATGCAATCCATACATACAAAGAAACCAAAACACATAAGTTCAAAAATTAAGTTATATGCTATAAAACGGAATGACACAGGGAAAAAAGTATTGAACACGCTAACTGAAATTTATGTAATACTTTGTATAAAATCCTTTGTTGGTAATGACAGTTTCAAAACTCCTCCTATAAGGAGAAACTAGTCACATGCATTGGTCAGGTGTGATTTTGACCCATTCTTCCACACAATCTTCAATTCTTGAAGGTTCTGTGAGCCTCTTCTATGAATTCGAATCTTTAGTTCTTTCCACTGATTTTCTATTGGCTTCAAGTCAGGTGATTGGCTGAGCCATTCTAGCAGCTTTATTTTCTTTCTTTTAAACCAATTGAGAGTTTCCTTTGCTTTGTGTTTGGGATCATTATCTTGCAGAAATGTCCACTCTTGTTTCATCATCATCATCCTGGTAGATGGCAGCAGATTTTTATTGAGAATGTCTTGGTACATTTTTGCATCCATCCTTCCTTCAATGAAGTTTGCCAGTACCGTATGCAGTACTGGCACACCATGATGCTTCCACCTCCAAACTTCACTGTTGGTATGGAGTTTTTGGTGTGTATTATGGCATCCAAACAGTTCAGACTATATTCTCCCAGTATTTCACAGGCTTGTCTAAATGTTGTGCAGCAAACTTTAACCACTTCAGCCCCGGAAGATTTGGCTGCTCAATGACCAGGCCATTTTTTGCGATACGGCTCTGCGTCACTTTAACTGACAATTGCGCGGTCATGCGACGCTATACCCAAACAAAATTGACATCCTTTTTTTCCCACAAATAACGCTTTCTTTTGGTGGTATTTGATTACCTCTGCGGTTTTTATTTTTTGCGCTATAAACAAAAGAAGAGCGACAATTTTGAAAAAAACAATATCTTTTACTTTTTGCTATAATAAATATCCCAGATTTAAAAAAAAAAAAAAATGTTTCCTAAGTTTAGGCCGATAGGTATTCTTCTACATATCTTTGTTAAAAACACGCAATAGGCGTATATTGATTGGTTTGTGCAAAAGTTATAGCGTCTACAAAATAGGGAATAGATTTATGGCATTTTTAATGTTTTTTTTCTTTTACTAGTAATGGCGGTGATCTGCAATTTTTATTGGGACTTCGTTATTGCGGCGGACAAATCAGACACTTTTGACACATTTTTGGGACCAGTGACATTTATACAGCGATCAGTGCTATAAAAATGCACAGATTACTGTATAAATGACACTGGCATGGAAGATTAACACTAGGGGGCGATCAAGGGGTTAACTGTGTTCCCTGTTCCCTAATGTGTGTCATGCCTTGCCACAGTCTTATCCTCATGACCCTACTGACCTTGTGACGGCATCCACTTGTCAGTGCTTTTGAATGCACCCTGCAATGAAATACTGATGCTGCACCATCAAGGAGTTGACCACATCTCTGTACCTGATAAGTATATACCCAAGAACTTGAACTATGCATTATTTTATATACAACCTTTGGATTACAAATGGTCCCTAGGGGATCGGGAATATCAGTCTGCTTTTTACAGCCATATGCTACAATGTGAGGGAGGCCATACAGGAGTGGATATGCCACTGAGTGTCTTTAGTGGCTTTACATTGTGTGTACACAACCATCCTGTTTGACATACCTCCTCTAGACCATTGGAAAATTTTTCCCCTTCTTGGGTCGTCCAAACACCAGCAGGACATTGTCAGCACAATTTGTGTATATGTGACCAGTAACCCTTATCACCATTGGATCCAATTATGCAGCAGACTGACATTGGGGATATGCACATTTTACTCCATGAGCATTGACAGTTTATATATCTTGGCCTTCATTGGTGCACAAGCTATTCATTCTTAAGAGGTTCTGTGGACTGAAGGGTATAACCCTCATCACTAGATTTATTATTGCACAATTGCCACATGCCGCTGTTATCTTGGTCTTATTCATGGGTCTGCAAGAGGTTGACTTGGCTTGCTTTTATTAGTGTTTTTTTGTGTCTGTTCATCGTTGCTTTAAACATACATTTGTGGTTTATCTAATAAAATTGTTTGCCATCTTTGATACATGCAGTGGGCTATTTCTGTCTTTATGCTTTTGGGCTGGTTGAGCCCAGACAGGTTTTTTTATTCTCA
Organism: Aquarana catesbeiana; assembly: GCF_042186555.1. Classification (NCBI taxonomy): domain Eukaryota; kingdom Metazoa; phylum Chordata; class Amphibia; order Anura; family Ranidae; genus Aquarana; species Aquarana catesbeiana. The sequence goes on from NC_133336.1 coordinate 119,994,332, forward strand.
TTCTAATTATACATTTACCGAAGGCTCGCACTCCATTCATTTTTCCCCCCTTACTTGAGTTTGACAAATCTCAATAATTCAACTAAGTTTGCTTTCTTTTGAACTTTTTTGATCATTATAATTTTGTGTTAGACATTTCCTTGGGGGCCATTTTATTTTCTAGTATATCAATACTTATTTTACCTGCTGTATATACTCTTTAAATGTCAGTATTGTCTAATTATGTAATTGCCATGTCTGATTGGTATTTTGATTCAAAGACAATATACTTATATTTCTCAGAATTTTACATCATATTGCTTTTCAGCTTTGTTGAAATTACCATTTTCTAAATATGAGTAGAGATTTACATCTGCATACCCTTTCATATGCATTCATAGCATTATTTTGAAGTGCCTTTTTCTGTTATTAGCCCAAGTAATTGTCCATCTTTTCCCACAGAGTCTCTGCTCTGAGCTCAGGCTTCGTAGGCGTGGAGTGACATCGGTCCTGCGTTTGTGTCACCATCTTCTAAATGTCCAGGACCAGTCTCCACACCATGATCCTCCCAATCTGCAGCTCTTAAGTGTCAATCTGGAGAGGAGATGGGAGGCCATAGTGATGCAGAGTACACAGTGGCAAAAGCGTCTGCAAAGAGAACTGGGTGATGAGCAGGTGAGAATTTCCTAATGTTCAGAAAGAATTTAATGCGTGCATATTTTCAGTGGTCAGGAAAATGTTCATCATTTGGAGTTTTGTTGAAGAAAGCAAGAACTGGGTATTACCAGGTAAATCTTTAGGTGTTTCCTTACTAAAGAAGTTATGCCCTGTACACACGATCGGTTATGCAGTCGGAATAAACTCTGAAAGGTTTCTCCGACGGAACTCCGACAGAATTCCACTCAAGCGGTCTTGCCTACACAGGGTCACACCAAAGTCCGACCATCCAGAACGCTGTGACGTACAAAACGTACGACGGGACTAGAGAAAGGAAGTGCAATAGCCAGTAGCCAATAGCTTCCGTCTCGTACTTGCTTCAGAGCATGCGTCATTTTTGGTCCGTTGAAACAGCATACAGACGAGCGGTTTTCCTGATAGGAATTGGTTCCGTCGGAAATATTTAGAACATGTTCCATTTCTAGATCCGTCAGAATTTTCGAAAAAGAAAGTCCGATGAGGCCTACACATCAGATCAGAATAGATGATGAAAAGCTTCCATCTGACTTTTTCTGTCGGACATTCTGCTTGTGTGTATGTGGCATTAGACTTGCTTGGTACCCTATCATGCGTCTTTTTCCCACAAAACACCAAATCATACTCCTTTTCCCAACCGTTAATAATATGCATGTACAAAAATGTTACATTTACAACATTGGTGTTATAAGCAGAATGCCTACAGATAAGGTGGAGATAACCTGCTGAGGACAGGTCAGATAGATTGAATTCCTCCTCTCATCTGGCAGCTTTGGACTCATGGAGGTGCACAGAAGCATAGTTTAACTGCTTCAGCCCCGGAAGATTTCCCCCCCTTCCTGACCAGAGCACTTTTTGCGATTCGGCACTCCGTCGCTTTAACTGACAGTTGAGCAGTTGAGCGACGTTGCACCCAAACAAAATTGACGTCCTTTTTTTCCCACTAATAGAGCTTTCTTCTGGTGGTATTTGATCACCTCTGCGGTTTTTATTGTTTGTGCTATAAACAAAAAAAGAGCGTCAATTTTGAAAAAACGCAATATTTCTTACTTTTTGCTATAATAAATATCCCCCAAAAATATATAAAAAGACAATTTTTTTCCTCAGTTTAGGCCAATATGTATTCTTCTATATATTTTTGGTTAAAAAAATCGCAATAAGCATATATTGATTGGTTTGCGCAAAAGTTATAACATCTACAAAATAGGGGATAGTTTTACGGCATTTTTATTATTATTTATTTTTTATTAGTAATGGCAGCGATCTGCAATTTTTATCGGGACTGCAACATTATGGCAGACACATTGGACACTTTTGACACTATTTTGGGACCATTGTCATTTATACAGCGATCAGTGCTATAAAAATGCACTGATTACTGTGTAAATGACACTGGCAGGGAAGGGGTTAACCACTAGGGGGCGATGAAGGGGTTAAGTGTGTCCTAGGGAGTGATTCTAACTGTGGGTGGGATGGGCTTCAACTCACATGACAGCGATCACTGCTCTCGATGAAAGAGAGCAGTGATCTCTGTCATGACACAAGCCAGAACAGAGAAATTCCTTGTTTACATAGGCACTTCCCCATTCTGTGGCTCCGTGACATGATCGCCGGGAGACATCGAGTTCGCCGGTCCTGCAGGCACGGTCACACCGTATGCAGGCGCATGCATCTGCTATCCCCACCTCTTAAAGAGGGCGTACAGGTACGCCTATTTGCCCACCGCTGCCATTGTGCCCACGTATATCGACGTGCAGCGGTCGGCAAGTGGTTAAAGTGGTTGTAAAGTTAGAAGGTTTTTTATCGTAATGCATTCTATGCATTAAGATAAAAAAGCCTACTGTGTGTAGCAGCCCCCCTAATACTTACCAGAGCCCCATCTCTGTCTAGCGATATCCACAAGTTCCTCTGCTGTCCTGGACTCTCCTCCTGATTTTCTCTGAGACACAGCAGCGGCAGCATTGGCTACCGTTGCTGTCAATCAAAGTCAGTTAGCCAATCAGGAGATAGGGGGTGGGGCCAAATCGGGGCTCTGTGTCTGAATGGACATAGGGAGCTGTGACTCGCCTCAAGTTCCCCTGTTCCGTGAGAATTCACGACCCACCAGATTAGGCAAGAGAAATGACGTTCTGTCAGCTGAATACTTACTGTGTATGCATAGCAGGTTTGCTAATCTGACAGAGCAGCTGCAGTCAGAAGGTGCAGCAGACATCTTACTACACCCATGTGTTGAATTTCACAGTCATTTAAGCAATAAACTGAGCGGATATAAATAAATATAGTATATTGACATTTGGTGCCCCTGTTCCATCAGAATCGGCGACCTGCCAGATTAGGTAACAGAAATGTGATGTTCCCTCAGCTGAAGGATGCCCCGTACACACGATTTTCCAACAACAAATGTTGGATATGAGCTTGTTGGCTGAAAGTCCAACCGTGTGTATGCACCAGCAAACATTTGTTGGCGGACTTTCCTAGCAGGTTCTCAAATTTTCTACCAACAAAACTTTGCTGTCGGAATTTCCGATTGTGTGCACACAAGTCCGACGCACTAAAGTTCACGCATGCTTGGAATCAAGCAGAAGGAGCCGCACTGGCTATTGAACTTCCTTTTTCTCGGCTCGTCATACGTCTTGTACATCACCACGTTCCAACATTCGTAATTGTTGGCCAACATTTGTGTGACTGTGTGTATGCAAGACAAGTTGGAGCCAACATCCTTCGAACAAAATCCACGGTTTTGTTTGCGGAAAGTCCGATCGTGTGTACGAGGCATTACTGCGCATGCGTAGCAAGTTTGCTAATTTGACAGAGCAGCTGCAGTCAGAAGGCGGCAGTGGACATCTTACTACACCCAGCTAAGTGTTGAATTTCACGGTCATTTTGGCAATAAACTGAGCTGATATAAATAAATATAGTATATTGACATCTGTGATGTCTGCTGTTTTTAATGTTACATTTTGAAATTAGCTGGACGCCAGCAGTAGGAAGGTGGTGGAGGCCATCTTGGTACATCCCGCACTGGTCAGCAGTAAACCTTTACGCTTTGAAAATGTAACATGAAAACGGCATTGCAGATCTGAATATACTATGTTTATTTATATATACTCCCACTTTATTAGTAAAATGACTGTGGAATTCAAGACATAGTTGGGTGTAGTAAGATGTCCACTGGCGTCTTCTATATGCAGGTGTTCTGTCAGATTAGCAAACCTGCGCATGCACAGTTCCATTCAGCTGATGGAACTTCACTTCCGTTACCCAATCTGACGGGTCCCTGATTCTGACAGAATACCCCCATAGCAAGTTGCTTGCTGTGGGGGCACTTGATAGGAGGGAGGGGTCAGGAGAGCCAAAGAGGGACCTGAGAAGAGGAGGATCCAGGCTGCTCTGTGCACACCACTGCATAAAGCAGGTAAGTATAACATGTTTGTTATTTTTAGAAAAAAAACTTTAAAGCAAGATTATTACAAAGATCTGACAGGAATACACAAAGCAAACCAAGATTTAAGTTGGAGTACACATACCTCTTGTATTTAGACACATTTACTAATCCTGGAAATCTGCTGTAATCATTTTGAATGTGAAAAGCAACGCCAGATCTTGTCAATTTTAAATTAACCGCTTGCCAACCAGCTGCCATCATTATACTGCAGCAGGTTGGCTCTCCTGTGCAAACCCGCTGTAGGTGTACGTCGGTCTCTGCATAGGAGATAGCGGACGTGTGCCCGCCACGCACTGCGGGAGCCCCGCGGGAGCCCCGCGGTCTTGATGTCTGCCGGCAACCCGTGATCGCGGTGTACAGAGGCAGAACAGGGAACTGCCTATGTAAACAAGGCAATTCCCCATTCTGCCAGATGATATGTCAGAGATCTTCTGTTTCCAGTGATCGGGAACAGCGATCTCTGTCATGTCCCTGGTAGCCCACCCCCCTAAAATTAGAACACACCCAGGGAACACACTTAACCCCTTGATCGCCCCCTAGTGTTCACCCCTTCCCTGCCAGTGTAATTTTTACATTGCTTAGTGCATTTTTATAGCACTTATCAATGTAATAATGTCACTGGTCCCAAAAAGTGTCATTTGGGGACAGAATTTGTCCGCTGCAATGTCGTAGTCCCGCTAATAATCGCAGATCGCCGCCATTACCACTAAAAACAATTTTAAAAAGTCCCTAAATTTATCCCATAGTTTGTAGACGCAATAACTTTTGCGCAAACCAATCAATATACGCCTATTGCGATTTCTTTTACCAAAAATATGTAGAAGAATATAGATCAGCCTAAACTGATGAATAAATTCGTTTTTTTATATATATATTTTTTTTTAAAGGTATTATAGCAGAACGTGAAAAAAAATAGTTTTTTTTTTCAAAATTGTCAGTCTTTTTTTATTTATAGCGCAATAAAAAAAAAAAACGCAGAGTTGATCAAATACCACCAAAAGAAAGCTCTATTTGTGGGAAAAAATGATGTCAATCTTGTTAGGGTACACAACCGTGCACTTGTCAGTTAAAGCGACGCAGTGCTGTATTTCAAAAAATGGCCCGGTCATTTAGGGGGCAAATCCTTCCGGGGCTGAATTGGTTAAGAAGAACTGCACCTTTTGTGGACATACCTTGATTTACAATTACTTTCCCTTACCTCTGCTTCCCTTCAGAAGGCCCAAATCCTGTGCAAGGTGCATGTTGAAAGATTTCTTTAGTTGTAATGTACTGGCCAACACACACCATGGGCAGCATTGTCAGGAGGTAGAAGTGTGAGGCACAGTCTTGGCAGAACGTGATGCCTGAAGGTGTTTAGCATGAGACATTGAAGCTAGTTGATTTTAAAAAATGAAAATAAGTCATATTTACACCTATAAGTTATCTAGCCCACTTTATGCCCGTGAAATGGCGACAAACTATGGTGTCTAAAATCATAGGTGACACTTTAAAAGCCTTTAAAAGTTATCATTGTAGAGTTAACAATGAATTATGGACCTAGACATAGAATTATTGTTCTCTCTCTGACATTTGCCACAAAACCTTACATGTGTGGTGCAATCACTGTTTATATGTCCTACGTCCTCATTTGCATTTACAAATCAGACTAAAAACCCTAAAAGCTGCTGCGTTTTAGCACTAAACAGTGTTCAAACTACCTCTATACATATATACACAAAGCACTCACGTGTAACCTAAAATTATTGTGCATCAAACACTCTAAATTTATATTCCAAGTAAATAAATAATTTTAACTTGCTATCTTGCAACGCCACAATTGTAACAAAGTGCTTCACACATGAAGTGCTTAAATAAACAAAGTGTCCAGTATTAAATGAATCAAGAAAGTGCTTCGTGTTGTGTCTCTTTCCTTAATAATTGTACACACAGAATTCTTTCAGTGTTCTACCTCACCTCTGTGCCTCCACCATCACTCACAGAAAACTCACCGAATTTCCATGACCCCTCATAGCCAGTGGGTCATGTAGTGCTTTGCCCCACGGGGAGAAGTAACTAGGACTAATGCTGCATTTTTACTCCTTTGGTATCCTCACCACGTAACACAAAATGCCACAGGAAAAGAAATGCTTAGATAGCGTAAAATCTTTATTAAAACTTCACCCAGTTTTCTTGTGAAAAAAAAAACTTCACCCAGTAAAAACCATATACAAATACACTCACATTATAAAGTACATTCTGCCTTGCAGCGGGGACATAAGCCTACATCCGGAGGCCGGCGTTCTGTCGGAATTGACGACCCGTCCGATTAGGTAAAGGGAGTGACGTTCCGTCAGCTGCGCATGCGTCCATCGCTACCAGGTTTGCTCATCTGACAGAACATCTGCAGTCAGAAGAAGGCAGTAGCGAACCTCTTACTACATCCAGCTACGTCTTGAGTTTCAGTTATTTTAGCAATACAGTGAGTGTATATAAATAAATATAGTATATACGCTCACATTTTTGCTAAAATGATTGTGAAATTCAAGACATAGCTGGATGTAGTAATTCTTCTGAATGCAGGTGTTCAGTCAGATGAGCAAACCTGGTAGCGGTGGACGCATGGGCAGCTGACGGAACGTCACTTCCCTTACCTAATCTGACGGGTTGCTGATTTTGATGGCTCCACCAACACCGACTCCACCAACTGTGGTGTGGGCTCATCTCTCTCCTTCTGAATTTCCGGGTGTACCACGTCACTTCTGGCCTTCTCAGTGACATCACTTCCTGGTGCTCTGTGCTGACGTTATGACATCTTCAGGAGGCATTTTTTCATTTAACTTTATTGCTAAAAAAGGGGCTAAGAAATTATTCTCACTGCAGTAAAAGTGATTTGGTAGCTGTAGAGCCACCCAGATCACTTTTATTGAACAGCTGATCGCCTGCTATAAAGAAATGACACCACTTGCAGTCAGGACGTATTTGTACATTTAGTGACCAGCAAATGGTTGAAGTGGACTTAAAGTTATGCAGGGAAAATTTCCTTCTAACAATACACCATACACTATAGGCCAGATTTCCAAAAGGAAAATAAACAAGCACAGGCCAAAATAGGCACCCTGGTAACAGAATGTATTGTGTGAATGCACATATGTTTTCTAATCCTATCAATCAAACATTACATTAATGTTGAATCTGTACAGTGTGATCCCAGACTACAGTGTGCATCAAAATACCAAATAATGGTGCATTTGTGCCTCCTGCGCACTAAGGAATGGAAGTACACATATCAGTACATTACCTTAAAGTGGTATTAAACCCCCCAATTTTTTATTTATTGCAGCTTACAAACTTTCTAAACGTGGTGGCTGCTTTAGTTTTATTTTTGTAGGTGTTTTATCCTTTGTTTCACCTGTTGATGCAACCAGAAAGTATCTTATTTTTCCTGTCCTGAGATTGACAATGCTGCTGTACAAAGATATCTCCGTAACTCCTCCATCCACAGTGAAGACACCCTAAGATAGGAAGTGTGCTACTGGCTAGATAATCCAGTGAAAAAAGTTTAGAAAAAGAAAACTAATGCATTTAAGGATTGGTAAGCAGCAAATAATATGAACACCAATATTGCTCACTAAGGAATAAAAATTGAATGGGCCAAACAAAACAGCAGATCAAAGAGACTTGTAAATAGTACCTTCAGAGCCAAAAAAGGCAACATACTGTATGTACAGGAATTTATTATGAGAACTTCCATCTGCACATGCATGCTATGATACCCCCTGTATAGTGTGCATGAAGGTACTAAACAACTACTTTAAATAATATCAATATGCACTTCATGCATTTTTAAGTATTTACCTATTTACATTTTTAAGTATTTACCTATACCCAAAAGCATTCTAGGAAAATATTATTTTACTTTAGGCACATGTCCAGATGCCAGAGATTACACTCCATAGCAAAACTGATTTTGTTTTGTAAATTTGTATACTGTACATATCAGTGCTGTCTCTTGGCCTAGGCCAACAAGGCCCAGGCCTAGGGCGGCACACTGCGGGGGGGCGGCAAAAAAGCCGCCCCCCCCCGCAAAAAGGCTGACAGCTTGCCACAACCAAGAGCCCGGGAGGGAGTGAGAGAAGACTACGCTTCACCGCCACACTGACTTGATCAGCATCCCCGACTCCTTCTCCAACTCCTCTCCCAGCTGTGACTGTCCTGGAACAGGAAGACAGGCTGACCGAGGATGGGCATGAGGTAGGTGCATCACACACGACTACCAACACAGACAGGGGCTGCCTGGGACAGTCACAGGGAGGGGCAGTAGGGACTGCAGGCATGGCTAGGGGGTCTCTCTCTTTCACCACCCTCACCTTCTCCCCCCTCTCTTACACCCACCTCTCTCTCTCTCTCTCCCACCCCACACCCCCACCTCCCTCTCTCACACCCCCCTCTCTCACCCCCCTCTCTCTCTCTCACACCCCCCTCTCTCTCTCTCTCACACCCCCTCTCTCTCTCTCACACCCCCCGTCTCTCTCACACCCCCCTCTCTCTCTCCCACCCCCACCCCCCCTCTCTCTCTCTCACCCCCTCTCTCTCTCTCTCTCCCACCCCCACCCCCCTCTCCCACCCCCCCTCTCTCTCTCCCACCCCCCCTCTCTCTCTCCCACCCCCCCTCTCTCCCACACCTACCCCCCCTCTCTCTCTCCCACCCCCACCCCCCTCTCTCTCTCTCCCACCCCACCCCCCTCTCTCTCTCCCACCCCCACCCCCCTCTCTCTCTCACCCCCTCTCCCCCCACCCCCTCTCACACCCTCCTTCTCTCTCTCTCCCCCACCCCCACACACCCGCCCCCTCTCTCTCACACCCCCCCTCTCTCTCTCACACCCCCTCTCTCTCCCACCCCCTCTCCCCCCACCCCCTCCTCTCTCTCCCCCACCCCCACACACCCGCCCCCTCTCTCTCTTTCACACCCCCACCCCCCTCTCTCTCCCACCCCACACACCCCCTCTCTCTCTCTTTCTCTCCCAGCCTCTCTCTCTCACCTTCCTTAACCCTCTCTCTCCTCCCCTCTCTTGCATGCAGGCAGGGGGAATCAATTGGACACTGACTGACAGGTAACAGCAAGTGAGAGATACTGAACCCATCCCCCCCCCCCAAGCACTGACATTGCACCCACCCCCCAAGCAAAAATACGGAACCCAATCCCCAAGCACTGCCACTGATTCCATCCTCCTAATGAAGGACTACAGGTTCCAGCATGAACCCGTGAGATCTAAAGGGTTACATCCCTAGATCTTAGAGGTTCATGACGGGACTTGTAGTCCTTCAATTTTGGAGGGAGACACATCCTTAGATCTAAGGAGCTCATGTTGGAACTTGTAGTTCTTCACTTTTGGGGGATGTGACCCACCCCAGCATGTGCCCCTCAGAGCTGAGGATGCGACACGCCCCCCAAACTAGTGAAGGACTACAGGTTCCAGCATGAACCTATAAGATCTAGGGATGTGACCCCCAAAATTGAAGGACTGCAGGTCCCAGCATGAACCCATCAGAGCTGAGGATATCACCCCCCCCTAAAAACTAGTGAAGGACTACAGGTCTGAATATGAACCCGTGATAGCTCAGGGGTTCATACTGGAACTTGCAGTCCTTCAATTTTGGAAGGGGTCACATGCATTAAACAGGAAGGGGTGGGGTAAATTTACATGGGGGGGGGGGGCGTCTGATTTTAGTCTTGCCTAGGGCAGCACAAAACCAAAATACACCACTGGTACATATACTGTAACCTTTGCACCAGTATCCATGCACAATGCAAGTGGATATGCATAAACTTCAGAAATCAAGCCGCCTGAGGAAGAGTTGAACTGCAATGTGTAGTTACTATCTTAAATACTTTCATGAATTATGTTAACTGTAAAATTCTCACAAAAAGGTAAACTCTATGATAAATTGTTGTGTTGATTGACTGTGAAATAAAATCAAGGATTGAAAAGCTATACCACATTGTTTGGATGGAGAAATTAAAATAATATTGATTATTTGACCTTTAAATTGTGACCTTTTACAGCTAGAATTTTCATGTTTTGCTTGATATGTGTATTTGACAAGAAATGAAAGGGATTAGTAGTGGTTGTTATTATGTATAAATTCAGCTGTGTATACTATAATATATGTGGTTTGATGCACTCCATTTTACGTGCACGTTTAATGTATTACATTCATATCTGAATTGATTATACTGTATGTGTTATGTGAGTTGTGCTTATTTGCTGACCATGTGTTTTCCTGGTTTAGGAGATGGATCAACTGGTAGACCCATACTGGGCTGATTTGAACAATGCTGGAGGGGAGGAAGCATTAGAATGGGATGAGACTGACATTACTACAGAGCCTGTTTGTGGCACCAAGGAGAATAAGCAGTTCATTGCAGACATGTTTGTTTCAGATGGAAGATGCTGCTCAGGGCCAGCTGTTTCTGATGACACTCACCAGCACAGTCCTTGCCAGACTCCTGTATATCAGGTTTACAGTTTGCACAACATGGAACGCTTTCAAACAAACTTAGATTTGTCACCAAAAGAAACCAAGAAACTGGATTCTCTAGGACCCCTTCCATTTTCCCTTCTTCAAGGCTGCAGCTTTTTATCTCTGCCAGATTTAGCTAATGGATCCCCACAAGGTCATCACCTTACAAAAATGCAAATGGATTCTTGTGGGCACTCTGAGAGTGAGAGTGGCATTGCAAGTGGAGAAGGTGTAACTGCTGCCAATTCAGAAGGTTGTCTATCTGTGGATGGAGAAGGGCCACAAGGGTGCCAGGATCAAAATGATGATGTATGTCAGATTGGCAGTAAAGGTTTTGGACTTGTACAAGTTCCTAGGTCTAAGCCCCAAAGTCCACTCATGTTTCAAAACACTTCACAAATGCAGTCTAACCGACCCAAAACCATGACTCTGGAAAGAACACAGAGGATGGTACCAAATTTATGTTTCCAAAGAACCCCAGGTCAGATTAGTGTGAACAGGACTATGCTTCAAGCTAGCTCTGCAGACCATAGTCCTGAGGACAAGGTGGACTTTCAGGACCTGATTGAAGTCCTAAGTCCAGAAAACTCACTGTCTAGCTCTTCATCCCTAGAATCACTCTCAGTCCCTGGTGAGGCTCCAGAGTCCTCAATACTCAAACGTAGTGTGTCTCTGGAGAGCTGGCCAGCTTCATATAAGAGTAATGAAGATCTCTTCAGTCAGCAAGGTTCAGCTGATATTACCCCAGGGAGTGATCCAGGGGAAGAGTTAAGTAAACGTACTTTAGACTTGCTGAAGAGGCTGGAGGATATTGAGTGTCCATCTGAACAGAAAATGAAGCGCAGTTTCTCTGATGACATTACCCTTAGATGTAGTTCTCGAAAGCCATCTTTATCTGGTCTCCAACTATCACAAGACAAGGAGTCACCAGGGAATGAAGATATTGGTTCTGAGTTGACTGAACTGAGTAGCAGTGATGAGATATCACTCAGATCTGAAGATATGGTTGTACTAAAAGGGCGGTTAGGGTTACTGAACTCTAATGCCAGTTTCCGCAAACATCTTAGTCGTTCATTAGGAGGAGAAGGGGAAGCCAACTTAAGCATGATTGTTAATGTATCATGTACTTCAGCCTGCACTGATGAAGAAGATGATAGTGACTTGTTATCAAGTTCCACCCTCACATTAACCGAAGAAGAAGAAGAAGAAGAGGAAGAAGAAGAGGAAATTGAAGAACCAAATTCCAGTATGGGAAGTGCGGATGAGGCTGGAGATGGATCAGAACTACCTTTAGGTTCAGATTTTATCAGAAGAGAGTTGCAGGCATGGATTAGACCCTCATTTATGCTTCCCAGAGAAAGAAGAAAAATGAATAGGGTGCTACAGGATATGGCTGGTACTTCAAAGTCCGAAAAATTATTGCATAATTATGTACATAAACATAAGGAGAATAATGGAAATGATAAAGATTTAACCACGGGTGCAACAACATCAAGAGAGGAAAAAAGTCTAAATAATTCAAGTTTTCTGGTAGATGATGTTGAAAATGGAAATGTTGACAGTAGAGTTGACACTGTAAAGTACAATGTGTTTAAGAGAAATCTTCCTGAAAGGAAGATAAAAACAGGCCCATACCCATCAATATCAATAACAAAAACAGAAAAACTACATCCTCCCTGCATGCCTGCCTTGGCATATCATAAGCCCCGTGAGCTTGGACCATCCTCAAATGGTAAGAGCAACTTACGTGTTACATGTGATGCAGTGGCAGATGTGGAAATGATAGATAATAGTTTATTGGTACCAGAAAAAAAACAAGAAGCATCTTCCAGTTTGGTTTTAGAATTAGCAAAAGAATCTTCATGTTCTTGTCATAGTTCAGCACATGAAACGTCTAGTAGTCCAGATTGCACTGTACAGGAATTTGTAAAAGAAATTTTGGATATGACGTCTAATGCACTTCATAGATCATCACCACAGGACGGAACTGGAGCACAAATTCGAGAGAAGGTGCTTGAGCATTCTCGTAGACAGCTGGAAAGAGGGGACTTCTACTCTTACTTATCTCTTTCCTCTCATGACAGTGATTGTGGGGAGCTGAATGGATTTGCCACTACCACACAGGTGCCAACAGAAGGTTACACAGAGCAAGAAATTGAGGACATGTTTGAAGCTTGCACAGATGAAAAGAAAGAAGATTCAGTCAAAGAGCAGGTGTCTCAAGATGTAAGTTGGCCATCCAAGTTGTCTGTTAGACAGCCTACAGTTACAGCACCATCAGTTAAATGCCTTCCTAATTCTACTGGCATCAAGAATCCTCAGAATAAAGTTCCAAACTCAGGGCCACAAGCAGCCTCCAGATTATCTTCCCAGAAACTTCAGGATTATTCGACAGCCACTGCAAAAGGGGCAGGCAAAACCTCCAGCAAAAAGCTGCCCTTCACAAGAGAAACATGCCCTGAAACAAAAGGAAAAAGTTCTGTAAAGGCGACAGTCTCCAGCCTTCCTATCCTGCACAAAAGAGTCCGAGACCCAAGGCCATCAGCAGCAGGCAGTTCTAACCTGGGCACAGGGCAAAAGGTATGTGTATTGTATAAGTACCTTACTTAAAACTTTAAATACTTTAAATGTAAACACAGTAAGTGTAATTAAAAAGTACACAGAGGTGTAGAACATTATATGTGTTATTCAACATTATTAGAAAATAATTCTAGGCATCGGTACAGTTTGCTTTACATAGGTACATTGGTTCACCTTGGACCAATGTAACTATGTATATACAGTTGTGCTCATAGGTTTACATACCCTGGCAGAATTTATGATTTCTTGGCCATTTTTCAGAGAATATGACTGATAACACAAAAAACTTTTCTTTCACTCATGGTTAGTGTTTGGCTGAAGCCATTTATTATCAGTCAACTGTGTTTACTCTTTTTAAATCATGATGACAACAGAAACTACCCAAATTACCCTGATCAAAAGTTTTCCTACTCAGGTAATTTTTGCTTGATAACATGCACACAAGTTGACACAAAGGGGTTTGAATGGCTATTAAAGGTGAATGAATGAATAACTTGTAAAGCGCTACATATTCTCCCGCTCTACAAGACTCTGGTCCGCCCGCACCTGGAGTATGCTGTCCAGTTCTGGGCACCAGTCCTCAGGAGGGACGTACTGGAAATGGAGCGAGTACAAAGAAGGGCAACAAAGCTAATAAAGGGTCTGGAGGATCTTAGTTATGAGGAAAGGTTGTGAGCACTGAACTTATTCTCTCTGGAGAAGAGACGCTTGAGAGGGGATATGATTTCAATTTACAAATACTGTACTGGTGACCCCACAATAGGGATAAAACTTTTTCGCAGAAGAGAGTTTAATAAGACTCGTGGCCACTCATTACAATTAGAAGAAAAGAGGTTTAACCTTAAACTACGTAGAGGGTTCTTTACTGTAAGAGCGGCAAGGATGTGGAATTCCCTTCCACAGGCGGTGGTCTCAGCGGGGAGCATTGATAGCTTCAAGAAACTATTAGATAATCACCTGAATGACCGCAATATACAGGGATATGTAATGTAATACTGACACATAATCACACACATAGGTTGGACTTGATGGACTTGTGTCTTTTTTCAACCTCACCTACTATGTAACTATGTAACTATATGCAAACAAAATCACCTCAAGGCGCTTTTGCAGCCAGTGTCTATCTGGGTCTTCAGAAGAGATGGGCCTTGAGCCACTTCCTGATGGTTTTCTTCCGAGCAGATGTCCGCGGGTAAAGCGTTCCATAGCCGTGGTCCTTGGACTGCGAACCTTCGTTCCCCTTTTAATTTATAATGGGTCTTGGGGATGTGGAGGAGGTTCTGGTTAGTTGACCGGAGGGGGAAATCTGGCGTATAGTGCTTTATTTTGTTGCAGAGGTATTGCAGGGTTTTCCTTGTGTACATTTGTGAGTGAAGCAGAGGGTCTTAAATGTAAGCCGGTTCTTCACGGCTAGCCATGGAGGGTCCTCAGTGATGGGGTGATTGTTTCAGTTTGCATTGGACATCATGGACAGGGTTTTTGTTTTGGTTTGCATGGAGGTAGAAGAGTTCTGTTTTGGATTCGTTGAGTTTAAGGGAGCTCTCCGTCATTCAATCGTCGGTCAATGACAGACAGTTCTCCAGTGCCTGGTATTGGTCTTTTTTGTTGGTGATGCGTAGGTAGAGTTGGATGTCATCACCGTAGGAGTGATAAAGCAGGTCCTGGTTGCTGATGATTTTAAGGAGTGGGCGGAGATAGATGTTAAAGAGCATGGGCGACAGGGGTGATCCTTGAGGGACTCCGCAAGTAATTTTTACGTGCTTCTGAAGTGAAAGCTGCCAGTTTCACTTTCTGGGATCGGTTCTCTAGGAAGGATGCGAACCAGGGTAAGTCTGAGTCTGCAACTCCAGCTAATTCTGTGAGAGGAGTGAGCAGGGTTTTGTGGTCTACTGTGTCGAAAGCTGCACTAGGGTCCAGCAGCACCAGGAGACACGATTCTCCTTCATCTGCTGCTTCGAGGGTGTCATCCCAGGTTTTGAGGAGTGCAGTTTCTGTCCCGTGGCCAGGGCGGTAACTAGATTGTAGTGGGTCCAAGAGTTTATGGGTGTCCAGATGAAGTTGTAGCTGTTGTACTACTGCTTTCTCAATGATATTGGAGATGGTGTTGAGGCTTGTGACAGGTCTGCGGTCATTTGGGTCTTTGGGATCGAGGTTAGGCTTCTTTAGGAGGGGTTTGATTGTGCCTTACTTGAGGGAGGTCGGGACGATTCCTTCTTTAAATGACTGGTTTGTGAGGTATGTTATGATGGGTGCCAAGATATCGGTACATTCTTTCAGAAGTTTTGTAGGAATAATGTCGTTTGGCGATGTGCTGTCTCTGAGGTTTCTAATGATGGTTTTGGTGGTGTCAGTGGTGATTGGGACCAGAGTAAATCTCGGTGGTTGTAGAATATTTGTGTGTTTTTTGTCTCCTTGCTTTGGCCGAGTGGGATTACTTGCTATGTTCTTCTGAATTATTTCCCGAATGGTTGCGATTTTGTCAATGAAAAAAATCAGATAACTCATTACAGAATTCTTGTGTTTCGTTTGCTGGAGGCTCTAAACAGGTGGGGTTCATAGTCTGGGCGACTAGTTTGAAGAGCGCACGAGGGCAGTTTATGGCTTTTGAGATGGTTTTGGAGAAATGTTCTTTTTTTGCTATGAAGATGGCTTTGTGATATTTTGTGGTGAGAGATTTGTAATTTGAGTGGTTTTCCATTGTTGAGTTCCTTCTCCAGGCTCCTTCAGCTCTTCTGCGTTCTTGTTTCAGTGATGTAAGAGAGTCATTGAACCAGCCCGAATTGTTTTTGTGGGTGGGTGCTCTGCGTATTGATGCGACTATGTCTGCTGTCTGTAATAATGCTGTGTTTAGGGAGTTGAGTGTGTCTTCAGTTGAGTAGTTTTGGGTTAACACCGCTATTTTGTTGGATAGTGTAGTTTTGAAGAGTTGTGAGTATAGTTTCTTCTGTGATCTTGTCCAGTGTATTGTTGTCCAGTGTGTCGGTTTTTGGTAAATGCTGTTTATTTTGAATTTGATAAGGTGGTGGTCAGTCCACGGCAGTGGTATGTTAACAAGTGTGTTAATGTCAATGTTTTGTTTGAAGATGAGATCGAGGGTATGGCCTGAAACATGCATGGGAGCATTTATCAGTTGCTGCAGATCTAGTGCTTCCAGTTGGTTGATGCAAGCGGTAGCGATGAGGTCCTGGGAGGAGTTTGCCCATAGATTAAAGCCCCCAAGTAGCAGGAGATTTTTGGTTTTCAAGGTGTATGTAGAGATAAATTCAATAAAAGGTGTGAGTAAGTGTGTCTTTTGTCCCGGTGGTCTGTAGCATAGTAGTATGTGAATGGTGTCCTGGGGTGTTGTTTGACATTGAAGTGTGAGTGTTTCCATGAATTACAGTGAGCTCTGTAAAGTTGGTTTTGTGAACGTGAGGTGAGATTTGTAGATCACTGCTAGGCCGCCTCCTCTTTGACCGACTCTGTGCTCAGTTAGGATGCAGTAGTTCTCAGGCACTAAATCTGCTAGAATGGTGTTACAGTCAGGTGTTAGCCAGCTTTCCGTGATAAAGCGACAGTTTGTATTGTGTTGAGTGATAAAATCATGAATTTCGTATTTGTGCTTGACTGCTGATCTAGTGTTGATCAGGGCGCATGATGGGTGTTGTACTGGAAGTGGTGTAGTCCTGTTTTGTGTGGTTGGTTTCAAATTAGTTCTTAAAAGTTGTTTTTTTTGTAGTGTTGTTTGGGTGGTAGTTGGTAATGTTGTGGCGGTATTCCTTAGGCTGCAGAGGTTTTCAGCTGAATAATTGATGGCGTACCTGATGTGAGAGTGCTCTGGGGTGAGTGTTATGGAGTGAGTGGCTTGAGGTGCCATGGAGCCGCTCGGGCTCTGCCCCGGAGCAGAGTCGGCGGTGGCTGTGGTCAGTTGTGTGGTGGTGGAAGGAGTAGCGGCGGTGGGTTCTGCAGGCTGGGGCAACCCGGGTAACGTTGGGGAGGAGATGTCCGTTCAGAAGTTAAAAGTTAAAAGAAGTAAAAAAAGTTTTAAAAAAGTTAGTAGAATTCTATGTCCTTTTAATCTGGCCAGGGTGTAATAAGATGGCCACCGACACTTTCTATGTTCTTTAGGCTGGCCAGGGTGTAGCAAGATGGCCGCTGTCAGCATCTATGTCCTACAGGCTGGTCAGGGTGCAGCAAGATGGCCGCCATCATTCACTTTATCCTCTAGGCTGGCTTGCAGGATCCACACAGGGAGGATTGCGGGGCGTGGATGGCAGGCCGGATCCCTTCGGTGCCCATGCGGCAAAAGAGTTAGGCGCAGGACAGTCTGGGTGGACCGGAGGCAGTGTGGGCACAGCAACCGGGTGAAGCAAGATGGCCGCCGCTCCCCATGCTAAAGCCGCGGTCCGTCGCTCAGGCGGCTGAAGCAGGAAGATCGCCGCACCAACGGTCTCTGGGGGCTCCCTGACAGTATGGGGAACCCCAGGGTCCCTGGAGGAGGCAGGGCAGGTCCGTGGGGGTCCATTGGGAAGAAGAGCCCAAAGGTTTACTCCGGATTGGCAGGAGATCTTTCTAGGTACGTCCATAAGTAACCATCCTCACGTGTGATCTGTCTGCTTGCAATTAGTGTGTGTGTGTATAAAAGGTCAATGAGTTTCTGAACTCCTGACAGACCCTTGCATCTTTCATCCAGTGCTGCACTGACGTTTCTGGATTCTGAGTCATGGGGAAAGCAAAAGAATTGTCAAAGGATCTGCGGGAAAAGGTAGTTGAACTGTATAAAACAGGAAAGGGACATAAAAAGATATCCAAGGAATTGAGAATGCCGATCAGCAGTGTTCAATCCCTAATTAAGAAGTGGAAAACAAGAGGTTCTGTTAAAACCAAACCACGGTCAGGTAGACCAACTAAGATGGCAGCCACAACTGCCAGGAAAATTGTTTGGGATGCAAAGAAAAACCCACAAATAACTTCAGGTGAAATACAGGACTCTCTGAAAACATGTGGTGTGGCTGTTTCAAGATGCACAATAGGGAGGCACTTAAAGAAAGATGGGCTGCATGTTCAAGTCGCCAGAAGAAAGCCATTACTATGCAAATGCCACAAAGTATCCCACTTACAATACGCCAAACAGCACAGAGACAAGCCTCAAACCTTCTGGCACAAAGTCATTTGGAGTGATGAGACCAAAATTTACCTTTTTGGCCACAACCATAAACGCTTCATTTGGAGAGGAGTCAACAAGGCCTATGATTAAAGGTACACCATTCCTACTGTGAAACATGGAGGTAGATCACTGATGTTTTGTGGATGTGTGAGCTACAAAGGCACAGGAAATTTGGTCAAAATTGATGACAAGATGAATGCAATATGTTATTATAAACTACTGGAGGAACTTTGCATTCATCAGCCAGGAAGCTGCGCATGGGACAAACTTGGACATTCCAACAGATGGTAGACGCACCAACTAGAAATAAAACATTACTGGATCTACTGATTACAAACAATACAGACCTGATCACGGATGTGGAAATACGGGGCAATTTAGGTAACAGCGATCACAAGTCAATTAGTTTCAGTATAAATCACACAAATAGGAAACATAAAGGGAATACAAAGACACTGAATTTCAAAAGAGCCAACTTCCCTAAACTACAAACCTTTCTAAAAGGCATAAATTGGGATAAAATATTAGGAACAAAGAATATGGAGGAGAGATGGGTTTGCTTTAAGAGTATATTAAATAAGGGCATTAGCCAATGTATCCCATTGGGTAATAAATTTAAAAGGGCGAACAAAAGTCCTGGATGGCTTAACTCCAATGTAAAAATGCATATATAAGCAAAGGAGAAGGCCTTCAAAAAATACAAGGTTGAGGGATCATCCTCAGCATTCAGACTTTATAAAGAATGCAACATGAAATGTAAGGGTGCAATTAGGACGGCTAGGATAGAACATGAAAGACACATAGCGGTGGAGAGCAAAAAAAATCCCAAGAAATTCTTTAAGTATGTACACAGTAAAAAAAGGGAGGACTGACCATATTGGCCCCATAAAGAATGAGGAAGGACATCTGGTTACAAAGGATGGGGAGATGGCGAAGGTATTAATTTTATTCTTCTCCTCAATCTTCACGAGTGAATCGGGGGCTTCAGTAACCAAAACTGCAGTGTTTATCCTCATGACACAACACAGGAAGCACCTCCATGGTTAACAGAGGACAGAATTAAAATTAGACTTTTAATTCTGTCCAGACCGTCCAGACCGTTGTTCCTAATTTTTACAGACAGTCTACTGACTGGAATGGTACCAGCTGATTGGAAAAAAGCCAATGTAGCACCAATATTTAAAAAGGGCCCAAAATACATCCCTGGGAATTACAGACCAGTTAGCCTAACATCAATAGTATGTAAACTCTTGGAGGGGATGATAAGGGACTATATACAAGATTTTAGTAATGAGAAAGGTATCATTAGCAGTAATCAGCATGGATTCATGAAGAATCGTTCTTGCCAAACCAATCTAGTAATCTTCTATGAGGAGGTGAGTTGCCATCTAGATAAAGGAAGGCCTGTAGACGTGGTGTATCTGGATTTTGCAAAAGCATTTGACACAGTTACCCATAAACGTTTACTGTACAAAATAAGGTTCCTTGGCATGGACCATAGGGTGAGTACATGAATTGAAAACTGGCTACAAGGGCGAGTTCAGAGGGTGGTGATAAATGGGGAGTACTCGGAATGGTCAGGGGTGGGTAGTGGGGTTCCCCAGGGTTCTTTGCTGGGACCAATCCTATTTAATTTGTTCATAAACGACCTGGAGGATGGGGTAAACAGTTCAATCTCTGTATTTGCAGACGATACTAAGCTAAGCAGGGCAATAACTTCTCCGCAGGATGTGGAAACCTTGCAAAAAGATCTGAACAAATTAATGGGGTGGGCAACTACATGGCAGATGAGGTTCAATGTAGAAAAATGTAAAATAATGCATTTGGGTGGCAAAAATATGAATGCAATCTATACACTGGGGGAGAACTGGGGGAATCTAGGATGGAAAAGGACCTGGGGGTCCTAGTAGATGATAGGCTCAGCAATGGCATGCAATGCCAATCTGCTGCTAACAAAGCAAACAGAATATTGGCATGCATTAAAAAGGGGATCAACTCCAGAGATAAAACAATAATTCTCCCACTCTACAAGACTCTGGTCCAGCCGCACCTAGAGTATGCTGTCCAGTTCTGGGCACCAGTCCTCAGGAAGGATGTACTGGAAATGGAGCGAGTACAAAGAAGGGCAACAAAGCTAATGAAGGGTCTGGAGGATCTTAGTTATGAGGAAAGGTTGCGAGCACTGAACTTATTCTCTCTGGAGAAGAGACGCTTGAGAGGGGATATGATTTCAATATACAAATACCGTACTGGTGACCCTACAATAGAAATAAAACTTTTTCGCAGAAGAGAGTTTAACAAGACTCGTGGCCACTCATTAAAATTAGAAGAAAAGAGGTTTAACCTTAAACTCCGTAGAGGGTTCTTTACTGTAAGAGCGGCAAGGATGTGGAATTCCCTTCCACATGCGGTGGTCTCAGTGGGGAGCATCGATAGTTTCAAGAAACTATTAGATAAGCACCTAAATGAACGCAACATACAGGGATATACAATGTAATACTGACACATAATCACACATAGGTTGGACTTGATGGACTTGTGTCTTTTTTCAACCTCGCCTACTATGTAACTATGTAACTATGTAACATGACAATGATCCAAAACAAAAGGCCAAGTCGACCTGTCATTAGCTACAGTAGAATAAAGTGAAGGTTCTGGAGTGACCATCTCAGTCTCCTGACCTCAATATCATTGAGCCACTCTGGGGAGATTTCAAACGTGCAGTTCATGCAAGACAGCCCAAGAATTTACAGGAAATGGAGGCTTTTTGCCAAGAAGGATGGGCAGCTTTACCATCTAAGAAGATAAAGATCTTCATCCACAAATACCACAAAAAACTTCAAGCTGTTATTGATGTTTAAAGCGGGGTTCCACCCAAATTTTGAACAATATCTGTATGTATTCTCTTCCTTGCCTAGATGCTGACATGCCGTTTAAAAAAATTTTAATCGCTGTAATTACCTTTTATTTTTCTATTCTTCTTTGCACTTCCTGGTTCTCCTCCCGTGGGAGTAGGCGTGTTTCTAGCTTCTCCCAGACTCCTGGTAGCTAGTCTCAGGCTTCCCAGGATGCCACTGAGCATGTGCGGGAACGAGCGGTGAATGCTGGGAGCACAGCATTCACCACATCCAGGAAATAAATGCTTGTGGGCTTCAAATGCCCACAATGAAGATGGAAACCGCCTGCAGCGAATAATATAAGTTATTCTTTCCAACGAAATCTGACACAGGCGGACATATTACACACAAAATGTGAGTATGTAATGCTGAGAAGAAAAGTTTGTGAATGAACTCAAAAAAAAAAAAACGATAGATAGGTGGACCTCCGCTTTAAGGGGGCAATATGCAATATTAAGAACTGGGGTATGTAAACTTTTGATCAGGGTCATTTGGGTAGTTTCTGTTGTGATTATGATTTAAAAAGAGTAAAAACAGTAGATTGATAATAAATGGCTTCAGCCAAACACTAACCATGAGTGAAAGAAAATATTTTTGCTATCCTTCATATTCTCTGGAAAATGGCCAAGAAATCATAAATTCTGCCAGGGTATGTAAACTTATGAGCACAACTATACCATACCTGGCCAATGCCCCAAGAAGCTGGAAATCACTGCAGTAGACACCATTACTTCAGTGATAGCCACTTGCTTCTGGGTCCAATGCTGAGTGGATGCATCTCTGTTTACTGAATGTAAACAGTCAGCTACTCAGTATGGATGCCATTTAGAGAATGCAAAAAGACACAAGAAGGCGCAATCTGAGTGCAGCAAATTAATAATTTATTCATAAAAAAGCAAATTGGCCACTTATGTATATTAGGATAGAAAAGCACATATTAAAAGCTCTGTGGCTCTCATCAGTGGGCAGCATTGTGATGGTCCAAGGAAAATAGCGTGGCAATCACCAGTAGGAAGACATTTAGAAGCAGACAATCTGACCGCATGGGAGCTGAGCTGTGGACATCCAAAGCTGGGAGGCATGGCTACTCCCTTCGAGGTGGTAACAGATTTTTCTAAAGCATGAGAGGTAGCCGTGCCATTTTCCTTCAATCAAATAACTACCCTGTATAACATAATCAATTTCTGTGCAACAAGAAATTAGGATAATGCTTTCTACTTTCATTGATTAACACCTTTCACCGTAACACAATCACTGTCCGTGTCACCTTAGTCAGGTGTGATGTAGGATGTTTCACTTCACACTTTGAACATTTAGCACCTGTTTATTCTTGTATTAGACCACCTAGTACAGTCTTGTATTTCACAGGAGAAGGTTGAGCTTATAAGGTTATTAGGCATTATGAGCTACAGCTTTATGCTTTCAAATGGCTACATAACTTTTTATAGACTCTTGATATTGTAAAGTAATATGTTAGTTGTGTTGTTATTCATATGTGTAAAAATATAATAAACATGGTAAGTTACATACTGCACATGATACACATTTTCTTGATTTCCTTTTTTAAAGTGTAACTCCAACCAGAACCTTAAATTTGTGCAGAAAGTGTTATTACCTCTGTGAGGTTCCTATCTTAAAGATCACAGAGGAAATGTGGAGAATCTCCTAACAGTGTAAACATCCATAGAAACATGATGAAGGTGTTAATCCTTCCTTACTTTACTAAAAAACGACCACCCAGCAGTGTTAATTTTGTCGCCGAAAACATTTTCGTCGACTAAATTAATACTATTTTAGTCGACTAAAATATGGCTAAAACTAAAACAATTGAGATGACTAAAATATGACTAAAACTAAAATGGCATTTTAGTCAAAAGACTAAAATTCGAACAAAACTAAAATGGCATTTTAATCAAAAGAGTATGACTAAAGCTAAATTGAAATTTGACATCAAAATTAACACTGGTCTGTAGTGCATGTTCAAACCTAAATACCATAAATAATAACATATTCGATTTTTGACTCCAGCAGTATATGAGTTTGGAAATTGTAGAGAAATGCTTAAATGCATTACAATTTGACTACACCCATTAGATTTTAGACACCTAAAATGAGTTGTAGTCGACTAAAATGATTTTAGTTGACTAAAATGTACTGGAGATTTTAGTCGAGTAAAATATAGACATTTTAGTTGACTAAAATATATTGGAGATTTAGTCAACTAAAATATGACTAAAACAAAAACAATTGCAGAAAACTAAAATGGGACTAAAACTAAAATGCCATTTTAGTCAAAAGACTAATGCCCCGTACACACGGTCGGATTTTCCGATGAAAAATGTCCGATCGGAGCATGTTGTCGGAAATTCCGACCGTGTGTAGGCTCCATCGGACATTTTCCATCGGATTTTCCGACACACAAAGTTGGACAGCAGGAGATAAAATTTTCCGACAACAAAATCCGTTGTCGGAAATTCCGATCGTGTGTACACAAATCCGACGGACAAAGTGCCACGCATGCTCAGAATAAATAAAGAGATGAAAGCTATTGGCCACTGCCCCGTTTATAGTCCCGACGTACGTGTTTTACGTCACCGCGTTCAGAAAGATCGGATTTTCCGACAACTTTGTGTGACCGTGTGTATGCAAGACAAGTTTGAGCCAACATCCGTCGGAAAAAATCCTAGGATTTTGTTGTCGGAATGTCCGAACAAAGTCCAACCGTGTGTACGGGGCATAAGAATAAAACTAAATCAACATTTGCTGCCAAAATTGACACTGCCACCCAGGAAGTGAAAGTAAATGTTCCCAACAGTGAAACAAACAGCAATCAAAAACTTGACAGAGGTTTTAAACCTTCTCCACTCTATTCAAAACTAAAATAAATGGTATTGTTGGTGTTCAATATTAACCAGAGTCCTGGAGATGATACATTTTGTTCTTTTACAGAGACCATTAAGCGGCTCCAAGACCCACAAGGACCTGTGATTCTCCACCTCTTAACAAGGGTGCCTCCGCTGCTGGGGTGATGGTGACTTGTGCTATGCACTGATCTTCTGTCTATGCTTCCTCTCACACAGCTTATTGGGTTTGCATCAATTGGCTTTCTGTGAGAAAATTGAAGACCCTCTGACTTCTTCGGTGTAGAATAGGGTATAGATAATAAGGTGCCCTAAAGCGATGTGTATCACCCTCAAAGACCAACTGTGCATTTCTTGGAAGTAAAATATTTACATTTTGCTATGTGAGCAAGCCTGTATTGCTCCAGGGTTATGTAAAGATTATGTGTGAGCCAATAGAAGAAGATGTTCTGTTAACAATGGATAAAGAAAAGGGATTGTTGCGGTTCTACGGCTGCCCATTTGAGAGACTCGAGGAAGGATTTGATTGTATGTGTGGAACTACAAAGGGTAGGCTAGTATGATCAATGAGTTGGTAAAATAGAATTGGAGGCAAGATAATGGCTAAGGTTTAGAATGTAAGTTATGTTAAAGTTTTGAAAGTGTAAAGATTAATATGAAGGATGAACTGGAAATCTGTCAGGTTGTATGTTGGATTAACTCCTTTTTGTTATAAATGGACCTGGTTATACAGTATTAAGTTATGTTTATCAGGAGGTACATCATATTCAGTAAAGACGATTACTATTGATAATGAGGGAAGATTTGCAACCTTAAGTTAAAAAATATAATCCATCAGAGACGTCTGAAAGGGTCTGTTGTAATATTACATTATGTGAGGGTCTTTGAATTAAAACAATGTAGACATTATTCAATAAAGGTAGACCAAAAAGCATTGATAATGTGCAAAGTGCTATGATAAATAGGAACCAACCAGAATTTATTTCTATAGGCTGACTACAGAAAACGTAAGCCTAGTTGGTTGCTATGAGTTGTGCATGTTGTGCATCCTCCTTGTTTTCTGAATCACAATATTGCATAGGCCAGAGTGTTTGTTAAACCATTTAAATGCCAAATAAGTCAAAGCAAACCTCTCAGTTCACATTTTTGTTATGTTTTCTTTAATGCTGCACATTTACAAGATTATCCTTTTTTTATATGTATCAATATTATAGCTACATTATTCATTCCCAATTGATTAGTGAATGACTATGACTGTGGCAGGGACACAACTCTCCAAAATATTAATAAATAATATCTCTGCATCAATTCTCAACCTTCTTCTCAGGTATTACCAGCAGGTCATGTTTCTCAGTCCTGTCTGTACAGTCCTGTGTACAGACATAAGGGACAACTGCTGATTGAATGACTTTTGTGATTTTACTTGAGTAAGGTGGTTCTTTTATCATTGGCTTTAGGTACAAAAAAGGAGAGGAAGAAAAAAACAAGTGTGTCTGTACAGATTAAAATAAATAAAGCACTTTCCTAATTGTCACGTGTCCTTTCTTCCCCAGTCTCTACAAAAGGTCCCATAAGTTTAGCAGTGATTCACTCAGCTATGAATTCTACAATTCGGCAGCAAAGCAATTTAAAATGAAAGTTGAGCATTGTACAGTACAGAAGATAGTGATCTTAAAAAGGTCCCTTAATCAGTTTTATTTGGGTTTCCAGATTGTACTTCATTCAGTCTGATTAGTTCTGTTAACATTCTTAGCTTTATGGAGTCCGAGAAAATTGGAAAGAAAACAGTCTGAGTCCCGAAAAAAAATTAAGTATTTTCGCAGTAGATGTTTCATTAATAAAAAAAGATAGCTTGTTCTGTTAAGAGACCCATTCTAAATTCAGGAGGTCCGGGTGGGCATTCATCCATCTCAACAATACTACCTATAGATAAAATTTGTCAAGCTTTACAGTATCAGCTTCCATCACTCCATATCTGTATAAAATTATTGATTCGATTTTACCAGCAGGTAAAATTGTTTGTGTTGGTAGGCGCATTTCAAGGTAAAACATTTGGTTATTGATTAAACATACAGGGGGAATTAAAAAAAGCTACTGCACCGCTTTTCTGGTGTTAATCCCTCTTGTTAATGTATTGAACCAGATTCATGAAGCATTTGTGGCACTTTTGGTTCTACCAGCAACTTGTGCACCAAATTCAGGTAGTTCTAAAATGCACATTGTGTCGCACTGAATGGGCTTAATGTAAAAGTTAAGCTAATAAGACCAACTCTTTTTTGACGTGCAGAGAAAACAGACAGATTTTGCAAAAGTGTCTCTCATGCATTCTAAAAGAGGCACAGCATGAGACAAATTCAAGCACAAGTTCAAGACAGGTATATGAATTTGGTGCATTCTTTACCACTTTTATGCCTCATACACACGGTCGGATTTTCCGACGGAAAATGTGTGATAGGACCTTGTTGTCGGAAATTCCGACTGTGTGTAGGCTCCATCTTACATTTTCCATCGGATTTTCCGACACACAAAGTTTGAGAGTAGGCTATAAAATTTTCCGACAACAAAATCCGTTGTCGGAATTTCCAATCGTGTGTACACAAATCCGATGCACAAAGTGCCACGCATGCTCAGAATAAATAAAGAGATGAAAGCTATTGGCTACTGCCCCATTTATAGTCCCGACGTACGTGTTTTACGTCACCACATTCAGAACGATCGGATTTTCCGGCAACTTTGTGTGACCGTGTGTATGCAAGACAAGTTTGAGTCAACATCCGTTGGAAAAAATCCTAGGATTTTGTTGTCGGAATGTCCGATCAATGTCCGACCGTGTGTACGGGGCATTAGAGTGCATGAGAGACACTTTCGTAAAATCTTCATGAATTCCAGGTACAGTGTGTTATCCTTACAACTCTGCAATCTTAGGCCTCGTTTATCTGGTCCTGGCTCATTTTTTCCAAGGCAGGTGTATAGAATGAACAGCACTGCTTAGTAATGTCGCCAGTCATGCAATCAAAAAATGTTGTTCATTGTTAAAACATCTTCCTATAAGCCTAGTTTTACTTCTTATGCCGCATACACACGGTCGGATTTTCCGACGGGAAATGTTCGATGGGAACCTCGTTGCCGGAAATTCCGACCGTGTGTAGGCTCCATCGGACATTTTCCGTTGAAATTTAAGGGAAAACAAAATTTGAGATCTGGATCTAAAATTTTCCGACATCAAAATCCGTTGTCGTAAATTCCGATCGTGTGTACACAATTCCAACACACAAAGTTCCACGCATGCTCGGAATCAAGCAGAAGAGCCGCACTGGCTATAAACATCGTACGTTTTGTATGTCACCGCGTTCTTGACGTTCGGAATTTCCAACAAGATTTGTGTGGCCGTGTATATGCAAAAAAAACGTGGATTTTGTTGTCGGAATGTGCAATCGTGTGTACGCGGCATTACAAGAGGTCAAGAAGATATTGGGAGATTTAGATTTTCCATACAGTGACATTTCTGTTATAAAGGTGAAATGCAATTGCTAAATATGTTTACAGCTGCTTCCTGCCTACAAAAAGCTGCTGGCTGCTTACACATGAGCATTTATCTAAACATTTAACACACTCTACTGCCTAGGTAGACTTTGGCATTCCACCATCACTAGCTACATATTAACTGAAGCTGTCCACAAGGGTATTCACATTTCTTTACTTGCTGTTAAATGGTAATATGTGGCAAGTTTTAGATTTAGTGGAGAATACAAGAGACTGTACAATATCTTCACCTATACTAAATAACAATGGCAAATGTGGGTTACGTTATAGAACTTATAAAACAGGATATGACTGAGGATACCTGTGTTATAAGAGCTACCTGTGCTGTCAGAGGAAGTCTTAGCACTTCATGTGGTCACATCATCTCCTTTAATATAATGATGGCACAATAAACACAATACAGAGACATCATCAGCCATTAATAAACCTTAATAATTGAAAATGAGCATTTTTAAAAATGGCTATTGACAAATGTGACCTCTAGGATCTACTGTATATTTCCATACTAAGAGACTTTCTGTGGAAATTAGGCAAAGTTAAGCATCGGGTTCACCAGCATCATCTGAACACTTCCAAATTTAGCATAGATGCATTTCCAGCAGAGACTACCATTCCTTTATTGGATAAGGACATATTTTTAAAGCAGCACAAAAGGCAGTTGGGATGTGCAAACTGCAGCAGCCCAGGACAACCAGTAAGGAATAATATAAATCTTAATTCTATAAAGTGAAATATTTGTTGGCTCTAGATGTCTGCATTTTGCACATCTTTGGTGCTCTTTACAGTGCCTTACCAAATATGCCTGATTAACTTATACACCACACAGAGCAATCATATTATAATATTTTGCAGTATATTTCACTCTCTGTAGCTTCATTTTATAGGCAAATTTGGGTTCACACTGGAGTCAAACTAGGAATATGCTTGTGCAAGATCTGATTACAGTTGACAATTTTGTTTCATGATTTCTTTCTGTAACGATTTGCACTATACTGCAGTTGCTGAAAATGTTTAATAGATGATGATGATGGCATAGTGACATCACTTAGGTGCTATAGTGTGAAGGAGACACCTTTTTTCAAGGTAACAGTTAGGGCTCAATTACACTTGCTTTGGCTTCAACAAACATTAATGTCTAGTTTATACTTGCTTCAAAACAAGGCTTCGGACAGGCTTTGTCAAAGCTCTCTGAACGCCAGTTAAAGCTCCTGTCACTAAATAAAATGGTTAGCCTAAAGTCCTGTTTACATCTTGCTTTTGCATTGCTTTGTTTCAGCTTCGCTTCAAAATTGTAGCTTTAGTGGTGCTTCAAAGCGTCTTCAAAGCCTCCATAGAAGTCTATGGCAAAGCTCGCATGAAGCCACACTAAAGCCCCACTGAAGCCTCATCAAAGCACCAAAAAGCCTCACCAAAGCCCCACCAAAGGCTCATCAAAGCCTCATCGAAGTGCCACCGATTCCTCATCGAAGCCTCATCGAAGCACCAAGCAAAAGCAAGGTGTAAACAGGACTGTAAGCCAACCATTTTATTTAGTTACAGTAGCTTTGACTGGTGTTCAGAGAGCTTTAACAAAGCGTGACCGAAGCCATGTTTTGAAGCAAATGTAAACTAGCCCTTACATTAACACCTGACAAATTGTTCTCATATACTAGAGTAGAGACTACTTCTTGCAAAGAAGGTTGAGAGGTTTTTCATTTAAATTTACACTCGGGTATTTATAGTGGCAGGGGCGATAGGACCATCCAGGCAAAGTATGTGGAACCAAGTGTACTCCGAAAGCTGTCCTCTACTACTTTGAGCCTTGCAGCAGACAGTGCTTTTAGTACATTAAATATTAAAGACACAGCCTGCCAAACTAAAAAGCATTTTTGCGGCTTGGATTAATGAGAGAAAGATTCCTATACTGGAATCCTTTCACCCCTGAACTCCATAGTAAGCTACTTGATTTCTGGATGCTACTAACATATAACTTATTTGTGCCAGCATATATAGTATATTGATGTTTCTATTTTCTAGTTTTATCTTATAACCTTATTTTGATAATATTGCATATTCATTTTCCATAATTAGACACACCAAGCTAATAACAAGAAACTTTTAGAGCATGTTGCAAAGCTTTTTGTTTCAGCTTTGATCAAAGGTTGGATTTAGACCTCTGTGCTTGTAGGCAGGGCTGAATATAGCTTTATGCACTGTAGATCTGCAGCATTGAGGGAAAGAGGGGACTTTTAAATACATTTTCCTTGCCATCAGCAATGCAAAATTCATTAAAATCAATTCATAAAGAAAATGTCACAGTATGAGAGCACAATCAGAGATGGAGAACACACTATATTAAATGTGATGTGACTAATAGCTAGGGTAGGTCTGCCGTAAGTATTGGAGGCTTGGGGCACCAAAAGCTGTCTGACAACAATATGAAGCACTGTTATCTCTCACATAAATGATAGGCTTTTAATTTTAAATAAGTCTCGTGGAAAAGCCTAAATAGCCTTTGTTGAATGTTAAATTATGCTATAGGAAATATGAATGGTTCTAGGATTTCTATGTTGTTTAAATTACAATGGGCAGAAAAAGTAGGTTTCTACAAGTGGCATACCAAAAGACATGTTAAAGTCATATTTGTGTCCAAACAAAAATATAGTTTTACTTTAAATTGGCCAGGGTACAATGTTAGCCACGTTTTCCCTTTATGAGTGTGCTGTTACAGTGGATATTAGAGCACTTACAGTACAGTACATAGATGCTGCTCTGCAAATAATATTTTCTTCTGTATTAGTTCTGCCATTGGGTCCTTGCCTAAGTGTTCTTGGTTTTGCCAAATTATGTCAAATTTTATTCTAACTTCTGAACTTTACTAGCATTTTTTAAATGATACCATACATGTATGGCTATTATGTTTTTACACTAAGGTTTCCTCTGACTCTTACCATTATATGCTGTAATTTTAATGGTCGTAAAAAAATTAAATTTTCCACTAATTACCTAGTAGATATGAATGTGCGCTCAAGTGGAGATGTTAAACACAATTACTAGAAATGTTCAACTTTTGTTTTTAAAAATGTAAAACATTTTTTGCTGTATATGGATATAATTAATGATTTAAAAAATAAATGAATAAATTGTCAGAAATATTTTAATCCAACAACATCAAATATTCCAGCTAAATAGACTGCCCAGAATGCGTTCAATCGTAAAACAGTTCAAAACATAATGATAATATAGTTCAAGAAACATATAACCGTGTATGATATTGCAATACATTTAGGAGCTAATTTAAAAATGCCATATTGCTGCCATACTCCTGCTTTAAAAAGATAACAAATGGCACACATTTATAAGGCACAGCCATGTTCAGAAGTCTGAAGATGGTAGAGCACTAATAAATGAAGGAGAATGTGAGCAAAAATAAAGTGTGTCAAAGCAGAGAGAACACTGTGAAATACTGTAGGATCTACACTGTGGCCTGCATTTTGTGTGTTGACGAGTAGAATATGATAGGTAGTGGATAGTTGATATCAATTCTCCATTATAAAGTAGTCCCTTTAGAGTTCATTTACAAAAGCATGAATGTATTGCCAGGTCCACCAACCTGCGTTCTCTTAATGTGTCCAATCATTATTTTTATTTATTTATTTTTTTATTCCATGAAATCACGCCTTTAAAGTAAAATGCCAGAAAGGCTGTAGTCAACAAATCAACATAACAAAAAAAATGTATTCTTTCTAAGATGACATTGTAACTCGCAATCCATATCGAAAAACCATTTTCTTAGTCCACTAGTAAATGGAACTGTGACAACATCAGTATCTAGGTAATTGTTCCACTTGAATTTCATTTCTTAAATACCCAGATTTCAGGTGAACTATGTAAAGGTAAACTTAATTTGCCTGCAGTTTTAAAAAATCACACATTGGCCTTATTTTTGTTATGGATCTTAAAAATGGGACTCTTATTCCTTGACAAGTCTCTCTAAAATTCATTTCACAGGACTTCACTGCTTTCTCTTTGGCTGTGTCTACTTTCCAGTAACTAAGATTGCCAACAGTGTGTCAAGGCAACCAATAATTAATTATTGAAAATATATAAAATATAATCTATAGATTTGTATAGGTTTGTTATTTTCAGTACTATTAAATATTTGTATTTCTTTTTAAAAAGAAACATATCAATATGTTTAATATTTTCCACTTGAAGTCAGCAGGTAGTGCTCCAAGTAAGTCTATAAAGAAGCCCTAGTCATAAAGTGGACATTTTATGTTAAGCAGACTGAGTAAGGACACATCCCTTTCCTTCTGCTAGCATATACATCATAGTCTGCATTGGTGGATTAATACTGTCTGCCAGAAAACAGTGCTAATCTTTCAAGCATTAGAATGTTTGTATAAACCCTTTAAGCTGGGTTCATGTGAAAACCGACATCCAATACACATGACAGGAGATTGTGACGACTCTTAATGGGGCTCATCTCTGGGGCGGCCGCGGAGCACATTGCACAGGGGTGCTGTGCATCTTTGGCTTTGTTTCAGGTCCAAATTCAGGCAAAAATTTGAGCCTGATTCATCCCTGAAACGGAGAACAGAGATGCACCGGACCCCTGCTGTGAGCCGCATCCATATTAGGTATGAACCCAGCCTTAATAAACATTTGTTAAAACAAAAGGTTTATACAAATAATTCAACAGTACTATAACAATTTAAAAAACAAATGAAAATAACATTGTCCAAAACACACTATAATTGTTCTTGAAGTGTGCCATAGAAATAGCTGCAATGCACAAATAGCAGTGTAAAGACACAGTTAATCCATAAGCAAAAGTAATGTGCAGCCGGCTGAAGTTTACATTTGCTCCCATTGGTTATGGTTCTATCATGACAAACTTGTTTGATGATGGCATAGTAAAAATCTACAATGTCAATCCTGTAAAAGATGAAGATTCTGGTGGTCTCCAATCATAGCCCATGTGAACCTATGGGCTAGGATACAGAAACAGTTGAGAATTACATGTTACATTAGTATTTGACCCAGTGCTTTATTATTCTTTTATGATATACTTCTTAGTTTGTATGTATCTTCTGATTTAGGTTATTTAAACAAAATGCTTAGAAGTAAAATAACAGACACCTGAAAACGTCTAAGTGACACATGAGCTATATTCAGAGGAAATGGTGCCTTGCCATATGTCTTATTCATTAAAAAAAAGTTTGAAAAAGATCCTTGAATGGAAGTGGAGTATGAAGAGGAGATGTAGAGGAGAAATCAATAGATAATCCTGGGTGGAAGGTGGGGAATGTGTGAATATTCTCTGTATATACATGGATGTATTATATCAGTGGCAGAAGCTTAAATGTCTGTTGTGTGGTCATGTGGGGGATATTGGCCTTAAATGAATTAATATGCATGGGAACTTAAATAAAAAAATGCTAAGAAATGCACTTATCTTTGGTCTGTCTCATTTTTTTTTTGGAATGTACCGGTGCTTATTTTTTTGTGTGTATAGGCAAAAATCTTTTTTGACAGTTAACTAATGATCCAACTGAAAAAAATGTGTGCCTTTTACTCACATGTATATACAGTGAGCTTATTTAATAAGATAAAATACAGTGCAATGACTGTGTATAAAGTACACACATTGCAATCACTCTACAGTATTTAGAGTCAAACACAGTTTATGAATGGGTGTTTACTGGCTTTTCACAGAACTGTTGCTCTGTCCTACTGAATATGCATTTATTATGTTACATATTTACATACAGGATTTATGTTCTCTGAGAAAAAATCCCTGGTTATATAATCAGATTGGGAAAAAAAGTCACAAGTCCATTAAATTCCACCAATAAAGAAAATTGAAAACCTGCATATACATTACCTTATACCCACAGTTAATCCAGAGAAAGAAAAAAACAGCCATAAAAAGCATGGTCCAATTTGGGGAAAAAATGCCTTCCTGATTCAAACTGGTGACCCTTCAGCTGTTGCGAAACTACAAGTCCGCTGACGCATTGCAAGGCTGAAAGATACAAGCATGCCTCCCACTGGCAGAGGCATGATGGGACTTGTATTCCCTTAACAGCTGGAGGTCCGCCGGTTTGACACCCCTAAGGCATCCAGATATTCCCTAGATCAACAAACTCTGTATATTATATTACTTATAAATGTTAATAGATAATTTTATTCTGTGTAGTTATGCACACATCCAAAGCTTTCTTAAAGTAGTATTAAATGCTTGCTGACCGCCCTATAGCAGTTTTACTGCTACAGGGCAGCAGCTGTGCGCAGGATCACACACACACACACACACACACACATATATATATATATATATATATATATATATATATATATATATATATATATATATATATATATATATATATATATGTGTATATATATATAGCACTAACTCATGGTGGAGCTGCTGGTTTAAAGCGGGTTGCTACCGTCACCTTCGTTACCTCAATTTCAGCAGAACCAGGTTTAGGTTCCCGTTGAGTTTAATACCAGACAGTGTAGACACCAGACACTTGAGTATCTTTTCCAATGCTTTAATAAAGAGTAACTGAAGGAAGTAGCAGGAAAGAGGTAGAAAATGAGTTGCAGGGAAGTTCAAATACCTTTTCTTGATGTAGTATTATGAATTAGAATCTTGTAGATGAATGTACTCTCCTTTTAGAGTTGAATCTTTGCCCGTCCGGATAGGTTTCTCTCACTAACCTAGCAACTGGCACGCAGCACGAACAAAAGTCTCTGCCACAGACTTGAATGGAATAGAAACCCAGTACGATCCTCTGCCACAGGATGTAATGGTTTACGATGAACAGCAAACACAGCACTAGAACCTTTAAGCTGACCCGGCAGTACTATGTGTTAGGTTAACTTTAGGATGCGTCCTCCAACTGAGTCACCAGGCCCCTCTCCAGACCAGCACTCTCCATGATCATTCCATGATGGGTCCTCCCCTGGGATCTTCTCAGTTGTCCAGCTTCTTCCCGTAGGACAGACAGCACAGGACCATTCCCTCGCCTCTGTGGTAGGCCCCAGACAGGCTTCTGGGCCCACCCACACGCTGCAGCAATGTGGTCCTCCCGGTCGGAGGACCACACGGTAGTACTCCTAACACATACCTGTCTGCCAGGAGGGCCAGCAGGTGGAACGAAACAGACCTAAAAGATAGCGTCTGTCCCATAAATACCCTCTCCCAGAATGCAACTCAGAGGACCACCTCCACCAAGTTATCTCCGGGACAGAAGAGCACCCATACGTTTCAGCGCGTTGCCTTTCCAACACCGATCCATGGTGACAACGACGCCCACAGGCACAGTGTGAAACTACACGCAACACAGCCAAACTGGAACAGAGGCTAAATCTGACTATGTATAAAACAGATAACCCACTAAATTTACCTATAAGCGGTAGATGAAAAATCTACCAGTGCTACATATATATATATATATATATATATATATATATATATATATATATATATATACATGATCCTGCACTTCCTCTTGCAGGGGGCGTGCATGCACCGCCAGTGGGCCGCTTTTGCTGTGATAATTCACAGCAGAAGCCGATTTGCAGGTGCCGGTCACTCAATGTCCTCTGGCATCTGCCGATCGTTGCCGATCGTTGGTAAACTACACTGAACTGGGATCTGCCTGTGTAAACAAAGATACAAATAAAACCTATACAAAAATCCGTTCTACACTACCTCATCAATGTTGCCAAGTCTTGCATCGCATTAAAGTGGAAAGACCCACAACCTCCCTCTATTTCATTGTGGGTCTTTAAAGTCGAAGAAATAAATGACCTGGAGGACCTTGTTCTTTCCTCTCACGATTAACATGAGGTCTACACCAAAACCTGGTTCCACTGGAATGCTTTCAAATATTCTGATAAAGAGAAGGCTCTGTTTGGACCCAATCCAGAAGGTATAACTATTACCATCCCAGATGTTTAGTAACCTCCTCCCCCACTTCCTACACCTCCACTTTCCCATTTCCCCACCCCTCCTCTCCCTTTTCTTTTTTATATCCCTCCTCTCATTGCTCCCCTACATTTTTTTTCACATTCCCCAGAGGAAATACAAAGAAATGAGAATTCAGCAGTGGCAGCTGGTGCTAAATATTTCGGGGGGGGGGGGGGGGCGGGGGTAGGGAGCGTGGCAAACTAAGGGCACCTCCCCAGATGGAAGGCAAGGCGGCGATCGGCGCAAGCACCCCACCCCCCGCTTGAGATGGACGTACACACATATATATATATATATAGTATCTCACAAAAGTGAGTACACCCCTCACATTTTTGTAAATATTTTATTATAACTTTTCATGTGACAACACTGAAGAAATGACACTTTGCTACAATGTAAAGTAGTGAGTGTACAGCTTGTATAACAGTGTAAATTTGCTGCCCCCTCAAAATAACTCAACACACACATTAATGTCTAAACTGCTGGCAACAAAAGTGAGTACACCCCTAAGTGAAAATGTCCAATTTTGTCCATTTTCCCTCCCCAGTGTCATGTGACTTGTTAGTGTTACAAGGTCTCAGGTGTGAATGGGGAGCAGGTGTGTGAAATTTGGTGTTATCACACTCACTCTCTCATACTGGTCACTGGAAGTTCAAAATGGCACCTCATGGCAAAGACCTCTCTAAGGATCTGAAAAAAATAATTGTTGCTCTACATAAAGATGGCCTAGGCTATAAGAAGATTGTCAAGAACCTGAAACTGAGCTGCAGCACAGTGGCCAAGACCATACAGCAGTTTAACAGGACAGGTTCCACTCAGAACAGGACTCGCCATGGTCGACCAAAGATATTGAGTGCATATGCTCAGCATCATATCCAAATGTTGTCTTTGGGAAATAGATGTATTAGTGCTGCCATCATTTCTGCAGAGGTTGAAAGGTCAGCCTGTCAGTGTTCAGACCATAAGCCGTGCATGCATCAAATTGGTCTGCATGGCTGTAATCCCAGAAGGAAGTCTCTTCTAAAGATGATGCACAAGAAATCCCGCAAACCATTTGCTGAAGACAAGCAGACTAAGGACATTAATTACTGGAACCATGTCCTGTGATCTGATGAGACCAAGATAAACTTATTTGGTTCAGATGGTGTCAAGCGTGTGTGGCGGCAACCAGGTGAGGAGTACAAAGACAAGTGTGTCTTGCCTACAGTCAAGCATGGTGGTGGGAGTGTCGTGGTCTGGGGCTGTATGAGTGCTGCCGGCACTGAGGAGCTACAGTTCATTGAGGGGAACCATGAATGCCAACATATACTGCGACATACTGAAGCAGAGCATGATCTCCTCCCTTCGGAGACTGGGCCGCAGGGCAGTATTCCAACATGATAATGACCCCAAACACATCTCCAAGACGACCACTGCCTTGCTAAAGAAGCTGAGGATAAAGGTGATGGACTGGCCAAGCATGTCTCCGGACTTAAACCAATTGAGCACCTCTGGGGCATCCTCAAACGGAAGGTGGAGGAGCGCAAAGTCTCTAACATCCACCAGCTCTGTTATATCGTCATGGAGGGGTGGAAGAGGACTCCCGTGGCACCTGTGAAGCTCTGGTGAACTCCATGACCAAGAGGGTTAAGGCAGTGCTGGAATATAATGGTGGCCACACAAAATTTTGACACTTTGGGCCCAATTTGGACATTTTCACTTAGGGGTGTACTCACTTTTGTTGCCAGTGGTTCAGACATTAATGGCTGTGTGTTGAGTTATTTTGAGGGGACAGCAAATTTACACTGTTATACAAGCTGTACACTCACTACTTTACATTGTAGCAAAGTGTAATTTCTTCAGTGGTGTCACATGGAAAGATATAATAAAATATTTACAAAAATGTGATGGGTGTACTCACTTTTGTGAGATACTGTATGTATGTATGTATATTATATATATATGTATATACAGGGGTGGACTGACCGGTCGGTCGGTTCGGTCGTGGTCCCTGGCCCGGCCGCAGAAGGGGGCCCTCCGGCGCCGCCTGCTGGAACTCTGGTTCCAGCTCAGAGACAAAAAATTTGCGGGTCGCCCGCGGCGACCATTTATTTCAGGCCCGGCCTATTGAGGAGCAGGCCACAAAGCGGAAGGTAAGCGGTGACTGTGTCTCCTCCGAGATTAATGGCTGCAGGGCTGAGCTGTGTGTCTCTCTTACACACAGCTCAGCCTCAGAGCACACCGGCCCTGACACCCACCTCCTCTCTCTGCACGGGCACAAGAGGAGAGAGAGAGCTCACCTCTTCCTATTGCCCCCTGTGTGGGCGGGATGTTTGAACCCAGAAGAGAAAAGCTGCAGACAGCCTCTGCCTGAGCCTCCATCCTGGGGTGAGTAAGCTCACCTCTCTCCTGCCTCCCACTGTATAAATCTAATTTAAGGTGTACTCTGTGCAGATTTTGGTACGGGGGGGCTTTGGTGAGCAGAGTTCCCCTTTACATTAGAGTCCACAGAGCACCCCCTTATGATGTAAGGGGGGCTCTGTGTGGACTTTGATACAAGGGAGGGCTCTGTACAGACTCCAATGCAAGGGGGGCTCTGTGCAGACTCAGATGCAAGGGGGGCTCTGTATGGACACTGATGCAAGGGGGGTCTGTGCGGACTCTGATGCAAGGGGGGGCTCTGTGTGGACTTAGATGCAAGGGGGCTCTGTATGGACACTGATGCAAGGGGGGTCTGTGCGGACTTGGATGCAAGGGGGGCTCTGTGCGGACTCTGATTGGAGTGGGGAGTGCCAGGTATAGAATCCACCCCGGGGCATAGGGCCCCAGGGGCAAGGGGCATACCCAAATGCTTTGAGTATGCCCCTTGCAGCAGGCCCAGTGTTTGCTGTGGAGTAAGCTCCGCCCCCCAGTTGCTGTGGTGATTGTTGATGTCAATCTCCATGGAGATGTGTGCGGTGTATGCGAGCAGAGGAGAGAGTGAAGAAGGTAAGTGATGGGGGCGTGAGCGGTGAGTGATCAAGGGGATCGTAGGATAATGTACAGATCGCCTGATTTCTTTCCAGACTGTGCTTGATCGCTCTTTACAGGAGGTATCAGTCGGCGAGTGTCCACCCCCCCATACTATCAATGCATAGAATGATAGAATGCACCCCACAATCATACACAGGGACCCCAATTATTACATATACTGCTCCCCTCTCCAGCTGTACATGGATACTTTAGCTGAATACCGGTGGGGGGTGAAATGACAGCTCAGGTTATCATTGTTACTGCCCCCCTGAACTTTCCTCCACCCTGCACTGTACACCAACTTTGACCCCCCCCCATCCCCCAACAAATTCCTCTATTATATTCTACAATTATCGCACTGCCCCCCCACCCCACTTCCATCACAGGAGTCAGGAGTGTGTAATGTACAGGGTTTAGGGGTCAGGGGTGTGTAATGTACAGGGTTACATAGTAGATGAGGTTGAAAAAAGATACAAGTCCATCAAGTCCAACCTATGTGTGTGATTATAGGTCAGCATTACATTGTATATCCCTGTATGTTACGGTCGTTCAGGTGCTTATCTAATAGTTTTTTTTAATTATTGAGGCCCCCCGCTGAACCCACCGCCTTACGGTAAAGAACCCTCTACGCAGTTTAAGGTTAAACCTCTTTTCTTCTAATTTATTAAACTCCCTTCTGTGAAAACGTTTTATCCCTATTGTGGGGTCACCAGTACGGTATTTGTAAATTGAAATCATATCCCCTCTCAAGCATCTCTTCATAGAGAGAATAAGTTCAGTGCTCGCAACCTTTCTTCATAACTAATATCCTCCAAACCCTTTATTAGCTTTGTTGCCCTTCTCTGTACTCGCTCCATTTCCAGTACATCCTTCCTGAGGACTGATGCCCAGAACTGGACAGCATACTCCAGGTGCAGCCAGACCAGAGTCTTGTAGAGTGGGAGAATTATTGCTTTATCCCTTGAATTAATCCCCTTTTTAATGCATGCCAATATTTTGTTTGCTTTGTTAGCAGCAGCTTGGCATTGCATGCAATTGCTGAGCCTATCATCTATTTGGACCCCCAGGTCCTTTTCCATCCTAGATTCCCCCAGAGGATCACCCCCTAGTGAGGGTGCAGGGGTGAGGAGTATATAATGTACAGGGTGTAGGGGTCAGGAGTGAGTAATGTGCAGGAGTCAGGAGTATGTAATTTACAGGGGTGAGAGTCATGGCACAAGGAGGGGGTCCGTGAAGACCAGAGTGAATGTAGGTTTTCACTGTACACTCTGTTAGAAAGAGGCCCCCTCCAGGTCCAGGTCCTATTATACTCATATGTAGTGGGGCCTGGAGGGGACGCTTTCTAACAGACTCTCTGTTGTACTTTGTGCAAAATGTGGGGGCTAAGTCAAGGGGTGGGTCATGGGTGGGCCCTGACAGGGGGCCCTTGCTTTATTTGGTCCTGGGGCCCAGAATGTTGTCAGTCCACCCCTGTGTATATATATAATTTTTTTCCCAATTACTGTCAGTGGGTATGATGGGCTATTTTCTATGCTCCCCCTGTGTATCCATAGGATGCCAGTCACTCACTCACCAGGCTCACGCTCTCTCGGTTTATCAGAGATCTCTATGACCAGCAGCTCCCAGCCCTCGTAGCTCCCTCCTATGATCTAGATCTGGCTGATGGAGGGACATTGCAACCACATGGCCACCAGCACCTCTTGTAGCTCAGGGTAGCGGTGATACTCGGAGGTGATGCCCCAGTTTCCGGCTCAGCCTGCTCCTCCTCCTGAAAAGGTGGCCAGCCACAGAGAGCCCCAGTTGAGACTACCTGGCCAATTGGGTCTCAGGACCCGCTTTGCTTCCTGATTGGCCAGAAGCAGAATCAGGAAGACAATAGCGAATATTAATTCGCTATTGTCACACAAGTGGGTGGGCTTAGGGCGCAGTGCTCTGCACCCCGAGCCCACCCTTTTTTTAAGCCAATTTGAGCCTCAGGGTCTAATCATGTGCTTGAAAAAGAAAAAAAACCCCATTGGAATCAATACGTCCGGCACCCTTCATGTAGATTAGGGGCCGGGCGCATGGATTAGGGGGGCGGCACCCCTGCATCCCTTATGGATAGGCCATCACTGGAATTCAGCCCCATGTTCATTACATATGTTTTACTTTTTTTTGCCAAGCATGCAACTCGTATTCTTTTGTATGCTCTGGAGAACTCAACTACCACAGATTATCTGGTCATATAAATAATCTTGACCCACTGCTGATCTGTGTGGTTTCTGCATACTGTATATTGCCACAAGTATATTATTGTTCTCCCTATTGCATATTTTACCCTATGTTTTATCACTACAGACACGTACACAGATCTAAAAAGAATATATACCTGGAAACTACAGGCCAGTCAGTGTAAAACCAATAGTATATAAACTATTGGAGTGGATGTTAAGGGACTAAATCCAAGAATTTGCTGATGAAAACAGTATCATTAGTAGTAGTCAGCATGGATTTATAAAAGATTGTTACTCCCAGACCAATCTGTTATTCTTCTATGAGGAAGTGAGCTGCCATCTAGATAAAGGAAGGCTTGTGGAAGTGGTTTATCTGGATTTTGCAAAAGCATTCGATACAGTTCCCCATAATCAAGTAAAGTGGTTGTAAACTTCAGACATGAAATACAAACAAAGCGCATCCCTCTATAGTGTGTACTTTTGTCTGCTGTTTCTTTCCTCTGCTATCAGCACGAATCACTTCTGACAAGTTTTCCTGACACCAAGCAAAAATATTGTGACAGGGGAGGGACCTCCAGCTGATTGGCCACTTCAGCTCTGTTCCTGCGTGCTGTGTGAAGGAGGGTGTGTCCCTTCCCCCCAATCAGCTGTCAGAGCTCTCCTCACTGAGCTCTGCAGAGTGTAATTTCAGCTCTTCACCCCCTTTTTTTCTAAAAGTTCAGACAAGCTTTATAAATGTTGGTCTTTGAAAGGATGTAATGAAAAAAGGGCTGCAGATAAACGGGTAAAACCCCGCCCCCCTCTGACGTCATGGGGAATGCCACAGGGAAGTCCCCATCAATTCCCCAGGTGGCCCCACCCTCCGTTGTTTAAGAACCGTCGGAAGAGGAGAAGCGTCACACAGCGGGAGCCTCCCATTATGGTGGATGCAGAGCGGCCCAGAAGACGAAGGGAAGAAGACGCTGCGGAGGAAGATGCGATGAGAACACCGGAGGAAGAACCAGAAGAACCAGAAGAAGATGGAGGAATAAACCGAAGGAAGATAGAAGATAGAAGAAAGAAGATAGAAGATAGAAGAAGCATTTAAATAAAGGAATTGTCAAAAACTGTCTCTTGTCATTTTTAACATTTTTGACACTTTTTTTGTGAAATGGTAGGGGTACTTTTGTGCCCCCTTACCATTTCACACAGGGGGGGAGGGCCAGGATCTGGGGTCCCCTTGTTAAAGGGGGCTTCCAGGTTCCGATAAGCCCCCCGCCCGCAGACCCCCACAACCACCGGGCAAGGGTTGTGGAGATGAGACCCTTGTCCCCATCAACATAGGGACAAGGTGTTTTGGGGGCTACCCCAAAGCACCCTCCCAATGTTGAGGGCATGTGGCCTGGTACGGTTCAGGAGGGGGGGCGCTCTCTCGTCCCCCCCCCTCTTTTCCTGCGACCTGCCAGGTTGCGTGCTCGGATAAGGGTCTGGTATGGATTTTTAGGGGGACCCCATTTTTTTAAAAAATTTTGGCACAGGGTTCCCCTTAAAATCCATACCAGACCTGAAGGGCCCTGTGGGGAATTCCCATGCTGTTTTTATGTGTATTGTCGGACCAGCAGTAGTTTTAAATTACTTTTTTTCCTTTGAAATGTCATTTTGCTGTCAGACTGTTCTAAACAAAGGAAACATGCGCCCCTTTACAGGCATACTATAGACACCCCCCAGGTACGAAATTTAAAGGAATATTACACTTTTACTGTTTCACTTTAAGCATTATTAAAATCACTGCTCCCGAAAAAACGGCCATTTTTAAAACTTTTTTTTGCATTTGGGGCAGGACCCAGGTCCCCAAACACTTTTTATGACAATAACTTGTATATAAGCCTTTAAAATTAGCACTTTTGATTATTCATGTTCATGTCCCATAGACTTTAACGGTGTTCGCGTGTTCGAACAAATTTTTTGCCTGTTTGCATTTTCTGGTGCGAACCGAACAGGGGGGTGTTCAGCTCATCCCTATTAAGGAGCTCTTGTGGAAGCCTCCTGTACATTTGTCTCCGAGCTTTGCAGTCCCACCCTTGCCTCTCTCCCTCACCTTCTATGCCTCCTGGTACCGAGTCAGTCAGTGAAGATGAACCCATGCACTTCGGCTTCACGCGTTTCTTTGAAGTCTTGTCCTACCCGTCGAGGGAATGCTCGAACCTTGAGGTCCTGTCACGTTGTTTCATCCCTAGTTATCCTGAAGGATAAGCTCCTGGTTTCGGTTACCCTTTCTTGGCTCTAATCGACTCTGGGGCTGCAGGCCTGTTCATTGATGCTGCCTTTGTATCGAAGCACTCGATTCCGCTGCAGCTGTGTCCATGTGACTCATGAGACGGTTCTGTTGTTTATGGCCGTTGGGGCTCTTCACCATGAGATAATCCAATTCCAAGTTATTTCCTCACCTAAGTTTCCGCTGGTTTTTCGTTATCCTTGGTTACAGAGGGATAACCCCTCTTTTGATTGGCTCCGTGCTGAGGTTCTCTCCTGGTCGCCACAATGCAGTAAGACATGCTTCCAGAAGGTAGCCAAGGTCCTGTGCACCTCTTCACACTCCTCCCTGCCAGAGGAGTACCGCGATTTTAGCGATGTCTTTGACAAGGGTCAAGCCGGTAGTTTGCCTCCACACTGGCCGTATGATTGCGCAATTGACCTTCAACCTGGTGCCATACCCCTTCATGGCCGGGTTTACCCTTTGTCGGTCTTGGAGGATAAGGCCATGGAGGAGCATGTTGCAGACGCACTTTCTCGAGGTTTCATCTGCAAGTCCTCGTCCCATGCTGGTGCTGGTTTCTTCTTTGTGAAGAAGATGAGTGGTGAACTGAGACTTGTATTGATTATAGGGGTCTCAATCATTTCACGATTAAGAATGCCTATCCGATTCCATTAATTACAGAGTTATGTGACCGCCTCAAGAGAGCAATGGTTTTCACAAAGCTTAATTTGAGAGGGGCATACAATCTTGTGAGGATTAAGGAGGGCGACGAGT
Organism: Aquarana catesbeiana; assembly: GCF_042186555.1. Taxonomy (NCBI): domain Eukaryota; kingdom Metazoa; phylum Chordata; class Amphibia; order Anura; family Ranidae; genus Aquarana; species Aquarana catesbeiana. Next base: position 120,038,160 of record NC_133336.1, read on the forward strand.
GGAAAACTGTGGTTAATACCAGAACAGGCCATTATGAGTACCTCGTAATGCCTCTTGGCCTTTGTAACACCCTGGCAGTTTTCCAGGAATTTATTAACGATGTCTTCCTAGATTTGTTGCAGTTATGTGTGGTGGTCCCTGGAGAGCCACCACACAGATGTCTGTCATGTGCTTCAGAAACTAAGAGAACAATCTCTATTGTAAACTGGAGAAGTGCGAGTTGCATCGTGAACAGGGTAAATTCCTGGGCTATGTCATTTCCACTGCTGGATTTTCAATGGACCCAGAGAAACTTTCGGCAGCCCTACAGTGGCCCCGACCCGTGGGTGTACGTCCTCTGCAGCGTTTCCTGGGCTTTGCCAAGTATTATGGTAAGTTTATTCGTAACTTCTCGTCTCTGGTCAAGCCCCTGACTGATATGACCAGAAAAGACGGTAACCCACAGAGTTGGTCTCCGGAGTCCATTAAGGCCTTTGAGAGTCTCAAGGCTGCCTTTGTTTCTGCTCCTGTGTTGGCACATCCTGATCCTATGTTACCTTTTATCCTTGAGGTTGATGCTTCTGAGACTGGTGTTGGCGCCCTTCTGTCTCAACGTCCTACCTCTGAGAGCGCTATGCATCCTTGTGGCTACTTTTCGAAGAAATTGTCACCTGTGGAGTGCAATTACGAGATTGGTGACAGAGAGCTGTTAGCGATCATTTTAGCCCTGAAAGAATGGAGACATCTCCTCGAAGGTACCTCTGTGCCAGTTCTCATTCTTACAGACCATAAGAAATTCACATTCTTGTCTGAGGCTAAACACCTCTCTCCCAGAAGGGCACGATGGGCTTTTTTCTTGTCAAGTTTCAATTACATTGTCTCATTCTTACCTGGTACTAAGAATGTAAGGGCTGACGCCTTGTCACAACAATTTTCCTCCAATTCCAAGTTGGAGTCGGTTCCGGTTCCTGTGATTCCTCCTGATCGTATTCTGGCTACGGTTCGCACCAGTCTCACTTCTCCTTTGGGTGACAAAATTCTTGCTGCTCAGGTCCATGCTCCTCCTGAGAAACCTTGTGACTGCTGCTTTGTCCCAGAGAGTCTCCGTACTGCCGTGCTCCAGACTTACCATTCTCCCAAGGCAGCTGCCCACCCTGGGAAGAATCAACAATTCTGGTGGCCTAGTCTACATGCTGATGTAACTGCCTTCATAGCTGCCTGTTCCGTGTGTGCTCAGAGTAAGACTCCACGACACCTTCCAGTGGGCCTCCTACAACCCATACCCAATGGTGAGAGGCCCTGGACCCACCTGTCTATGGATTTCATTGTGGAGTTACCCAACTCCCAAGGCAACACTGTTATCCTTATGGTGGTTGACCGGTTCTCAAAGATGTGTCATTGTATTCCACTTAAGAATTTGCCCACTTCTAAGGAACTGGCTTCCATTTTTGCTCGGGAGATCTTTTGCTTACATGGTCTACCCAAGGTGATTGTCTCGGACAGGGGTAGTCAGTTTGTGTCCTGGTTCTGGCGAGCCTTTTGTGTACAAGTGGGAATTTAGCTTGCTTTCTCCTCTGCGTATCACACGCAGTCTAATGGGGCCGCAAAACGAGCCAATCAGTCCTTGGAGCAATTCCTACGTTGCTATATTTCTGACCATCATAACAACTGGTCAGACCTCTTACCGTGGGCAGAGTTTGCTCACAACAGTGCCTTGAATTCTGCTTCCCAATTGCCACCGTTTATGGCGAATTATGGTTTCCAACCTTCCATGTTGCCTGACTCGTTTGTGCCGCAGAGTATTCCTGTGTTAGAGGAGCATCTCCGTGGTCTTCATTCCACTTGGGCACAAGTCCAGGAAGCTTTGCGTCATTCTAATGATAGGTACAGACTCCATGCTGACCACAGACGCCTGCCTGCACCTTCCTACCAGGTTGGGGACAGGGTTTGGCTGTCAACTAGTAACCTCCGACTTCGTGTTCCCTCACTGAGGTTCACACCTCAGTTTATTGGGCCTTTCCGTATTCTTCACAGGATTAACCCAGTGGCTTACGCATTAGACCTTCCTTCTAATATGTGTATTTCGAATGTATTGCATGTCTCCTTATTAAAACCTTTGGTCTGCAACCGTGTTACCACCTCGGTGCCACATCCTCACCCTGTACAGGTTGGGAACCATGAGGAGTATGAAGTACAGTCAATTGTTGGTTCCGTTGGCGCATACAGTACCTGGTGCATTGAAAAGGGTACAGTCCGGAGGAACGCTCTTGGGTCTCATCCTCGGACGTACATGTCCCTGTCCTCTTCCGTGATTTCCATAGACGTTTTCCCCTCAAGCCTGGTGGTCCTCCGAGGGGGAGGGGTCGTTGAGGAGGGGGTACTGTCAGGGCTGGGCTCAGCACTTCCTTCTCTGAGCTGGCCGCTCAGCTGTCGGCTAATTGTCAGCTCCCATATCTCTCCACAGTTACTTGGTTGTTGATGATCCTGCTCGTCAGTCCTGCCTACTTAAGCCATCCAGTTCAGAGGCGCTCTGCCTTCGCTTTGGTCACATCACAAGAAACTATCTCCTGCGTTCCAGTTTAAAGAATGGCTTTGCTGACATCCCTTCTGGCTCCAGATCCTGCTTGCTGTTCCACTACTTTGATCCCTGACTTCTGGCTTGGCTGGCTATCCGTTCCGGTTACTGAACTTTGGCTATGTTTTGACTACATTTGTTCTTTTTACTTTTATTATTAAACAAGTGTGATTTAACTGTACTTCTGTCTCGGTCTGATTTCATGGTTCCTGACATGAATAACCCTATGACAACCTTTGCAATTGGACAATATCCAATTGAGAGCTTAGGCGAAGGTGTTGAAGAGCCAGGGACTGCCCTTGGAGCCAAAAGTCAATTTAGTGGCGAAATAATAATGCTCACACCATTTGAAACCATGCCATTGCCAGAGGGCAGGTTTGATGGGGAGGAGTTTAAAAGCATCAGAAATGTCAGCTTTGGATAACCATGTGCCCCCACCTGACTGTAAAATGCACTGAATGGCCAAATCCACTGATGAGTATTTCAGCGAGAATTCTTCAGAGGGAACAAGAGAATTAAGACTAAGTATGTGAGAGGAATGAGGAGCGGACAATTCATGAATTAATATTTGATATGATATTTGTGTAGCACTGCCCCCTTGGGGGTTGCTTAGAATGGCATGTTCGTCTGCGCCACCTTGACCCTGTGAACTTTCCAGCCCTCCTGACACTCAAGGTTCAGACATGTTGTGTATACCTTTAAATAACACACTGACACAAAGTAGATTGATTAGCTCTCTCAGATTTTACTTAATCAAGAGGAGAGTCTTGTAACAGGGTATTAGTCAGCCCAATCCTGGATAAACAGTGAAGACTCAGTTGAAAATGACAGATACATAATATCAAGGCATACAGAAAGCAGACAATAAATGAATGGATCTCAAAAAGGGCTACTGGGTACTGTATATAATGCCACTGCTAAAGGGGAACCCCAGGCCGCCCTATTATATCTTTAATCCTAATGAGAAATATAAGTACTAGTGGTGTGTCCCTTTAAATAGTAATAGAATAGCAGTGTTCAAAATGCAAGGCCTTGCAGTTATCTTCACCGGCAGTTGGAGCTCAAAGAAATAAGACTTCTAAATGTGTGATATGCAGTCAAGGCAAAGCATCTGAGATTGACCAGTAGTAATTCTTAGGGTAATTCAGGTATAAGGTGTCTTTATACAGTGTCCTGTGGAGTATGCTAATGACTGGTACTGGATTTGTGGGCAGGTGCCTGCTCGCCAATCTGGAGACAGTGTAGGAACTTCCTGAAGAGCGATCCAAGTAGATTCTTCCCTCTGCAGAAAGGACTGAGATGACGGACTGGCTGCTGGAACAGTGAATCGTCTGGTCCTGCTGTTTACAGCGATTCTGCGGTGGTGCCCCTTGTGTAGCAAGCGGCGTCAGAACCGCCTGGGTCGGAGCTGGGAGTGCAGTGTTGCCTAGACTGCAGTCCTCTCGCACAGCAGCAAAGGGGGATATTTACTTGATGGGATCCGGGAAGCAAGAGAGCTTGGACCTGGTCTGCTGATCCCTTTATAGCTTCTCCCAGAGTTCTCTCCCTCGAGCAGATGGCTTGCTGGGAGGTGTAGTTCATGGATAGTTCTGCAGATCAAGGATGTCTGTTCAGAAGACTACAGTTCCCACAATGCTCTCTGCTTGGCTCAGGAATATGATGCATGTAATCCAAGCCCAGCACTAGAGGAACACAGAGACAGTCTAAGAACGGAGAGGGTAAGTCTGCAGTGCCAGATAACTGTAGTCCGCTGTCGGCTACATCCCCCCCGCACTTCCCCGAAGACAGGATACAATCTCATCAAATTATCTATTGATTAGTACACTTAAAGATTTGCGACTAATTTGTCTATTAACCGGAATCTAGAGTAGCAAACAGCTGACTAATAGAGGGATTTTCAAACAGTAAACTATATACACCATCAGACAAAGTTATATTATTTTGATGACAGGTCAGTAGTAGATTAGTGACCCACCCAGTAGTGTTAGAGGGCGGAACAGGGTCACCATCTACCAAAGGTTTAGTAGAGGAAGCTGGCACTTGGCTGGAACGTTGAGCTGTAGGAATGAGTTCATCTTAGTTTTCTTCAAGGATGTCATATGTTAATCTTTTTAGGTGGATGGATTTTCCATCTTAGTCTTGAGTGTATGTTATCTAATGTTTCAAACCCATTGTGTAGACCCCAAAAACTACAACTGGGCTCTGGTAATTCCAAGCTCTCAGGAGCAGTCTCTCTTCCTGCATCAGGGATGAAAGGGGCTGGAACTTCTCCAAGATCTTGGAGTTCAAAGTTGTCAGCTGGTTCTAGTTTAACCCCTCCAGTCCCTCTCCCAGGGGAGGGTGTGAGCCCCTCTGTCTCAAAAGGCTGATGTTCTACCCTTTCAGGTTGAGATGTTTCACCCATGTCTTCTATTGGAGACTGAGAGACTCTGGTGGTAACCTCAAGCGGGAGAATCTATAATCAGTCAAGGGTCCATTCTTCCTCATCACTCTCCTCTTCTTCTGCCTTCGGGGCAGTAGATTCAGGCATCCGACGGGTTATAGACCTCAAGGTAGGCAGGCGAGGTGCATCTGAGCAAGGAGGTGGAGATACCCAAACAGCTTCGGAGATGGGCAGTAGGTGATTTTCAATGCCATGTCTTGAGTGGACCGGTCTTCCCTTCAGGGCGAATCTGGTAAACAGGAAGCCCAGGTAATCATTTGCAAACGATGTATGGTTGAGAATGCCATAGATTGGCCAGCTTATGTTTTCCTGGCACCCCCAAGTTACGTAACAGCAACCCATATCCTGGTTGCAAGTCCTGAACCCTGACCTTGAGCTCAAAGTTCCTTTTTTTTCTTTGTTCTCTAGTGGTGGATGCTTCCTTGGCTATCTCATAGGCAGTCTTCAAGCTTCTTCGAAGTCTATTAACATATCCTCGATAAGAGGCCTGAGAAGTGTGATCCAGGAACGTTCCGAAAGCTAGATCAACAGGCAAACAGACCTCTCTTCCGAACATCAACCGGTAAGGAGAGTATCCGGTAGAGTCACTCACCGTACTATTGTAAGCGTGGACTACTGTGGCAATGTAGTCACCCCAATGTTGTTTCTTTTCCAGAGGTACGGTTCCTTGCATGTTTAATAGAGTACGATTGAAGGTGTGGTTCTAGATTTTTGAATGCTCGATAGTTCACACAGTCTTTTTATCAGTTTACTCTCAAAGTCCTGACCTTGATCCAAATGCAAGCGCTGAGGTAAACCATAATGGATGAAAAACTTCTCCACCAGAGTTTTCGCAACAGTACTGGCTTGTTGCTCTTTGGTTGGCCTACCTGCCTGGAGTTTGCATGTTCTTCCTGTGCCTGTGGGGGTTTCCTCTGGGTACTCCGGTTTCCTCCGACACTTCAAAGACATGCTGGTAGGTTAATTGGCTTCTGTCCAAAAGTGGCCTTAGTATATGAATGTGTTGGGGACCTTGGATTGTAGGGACTGATGTGAGTGTGCGTTATATTTGTGGAGCGCTGTGTAAATTGACGGCGCTATATGGATACCTTAAATAAATAATGATATAATAGATGAGCATTTTAATGAGACACAATGTACAGGGTTAGGGACAATTGTAGACACTCACTCGGGTTGAACTAGATGGACTGGTGTCCATTTTATAAGTTATTCAACCTTACTAACTATGTAACTATGTAAGGCCTGAGCATAGAGGGTGAAATGATTTGTCACAACCAGGACATTGTTTCACCCACTCAGGTCAGGTTCTAGACACAAGAAATCAATGCACACCAGTTCCATTGGCCGTTGACTTTGCAGATGGTCCATTGGGGCAGCTCTACCAGGCAAAGTTTTCCTCTGGATGCGCCGAATACAGGAACAGCAATAACTTTCGACTTCGGCCCTCATGGATGGCCAATAAAATCGGTCCCTAACTAGCTTAAGGGTTCTATCTGGCCCCAAATGCCCTAAATGCCCATGGTCACCATGAAGAGCTGTCAGTACTAACAGTCTATGATTTTCAGGAAGAAACAATTGACGAACACCTTCTGGTTACTCAGATGGGCCTTTCCTGTATATGACTCCGCCTTCCAATTCGTATCTATTCCTTATGAACTACTTTTGAGCCTTCGATAGAACTATTTAGCAGCATCTGAGAGTCCCGGGCTGACAATGCCTTCTTAACAAGGTTAAATAGTGGATCTTCCCGCCAATCCCTTCTCAAGTCTTCCTTGGTCAGCTGAGGCAGTTCTTGGCTGCGCACTTGATTCAAATCACAGTAGCACTGGGGCACTACAGCAAGGGTGACTCCCACAGCTGCAGCTCCCGTTGTCTCCTTATGATGATGCTCTACTCCTTGGCACACTGTGTGCACTCCCTCAGGAGTCAAATGGACCCAGCTCTTCAGGCCAACGTCTGTAACATATGGCCTTCAGATAGGGCATCTGCATCTTGGTTTCCTACTCCTGGCCAATACTCTAGGAACAACTTGGACCATGTTGCAATTACAGAGACATGGTTCAAGGATTCAAATGACTGGGAAATAATTATACCAGGGTATACACTATATAGGAACGCCAGAGTATGAAGGTGGGAAGGTGGAGTTGCCGTACATGTAAAAAATAGCATAACGCTAACATTAATTAAAAAAAACAAATGAAATACTGGAAACCCTCTGGGTCTGCCTTCCAACCAGTGAGGGATCTTCCCTTAGAATTAGTGTAGTATACAGACCCACAGGACTGAAGATTATGATAACTTGTTGATTGACCAACTAACTCAAATGGCAATGAAGGGAGAGGTTTTTTTTTATGGGTAACTTCAACGTGCCTGACATTAACTGCTTGCCGACCAGCCGCTGTCGCTATACGACGGCAGGTTGGCACTGCTGGGCAAATCGCCGTAGCTGTACGTCGGCCGCTTTAAGAAATATAGGGGCGCTCTTTTTTTGTTTATAGCGCAAAAAATAAAAACCACAGAGGTGATCAAATACCACTAAAAGAAAGCTCTATTTGTGGGAAAAAAGGACATCAATTCTGTTTGGGTACAGCATCACACGCCCGTGCAATTGTCAGTTAAAGTGATGCAGTGCTGTATCGCAAAAAATGGCCCAGTCATTAAGGGGGCAAATCCTTCCAGGGCTATAATGGAAGCACTAAATGTGGTTCCTTTAAAAACAGTAAAAAGCCCAACCCGAGTTGATCGTATTCTAGACCTAGTACTGACAAATTAGTGACCACCAATGTCTTTGGTTTTATATTAAAACAAGAACTGAAAAATCATATACAAACACAAAAATGTTAGATTTCAAAAGGACAAAGTTTGCTGAAACGGGAAAGTTTCTAGAAAATGAATTGTAAGGTTAGAGTAAAATGACAGGAGTGAGTAATCAGAGGGCACTGTCCTGGAAGCAACTGGAATTTATATCAGGTAAGTTAAAATAAAAAAAACAATATGGTTCACTAAAGTGGTTAGTAGGATAATAAAGGAGAATATATCACCATATAGAAGATATAAGGAAACAGGAGGTGTAGCTGACAGAAAAGGGTATAAAAGTAGACAAAAGGGGGGCAAACACATATTCAGTGCTGCCAAAGCAGAGAAAAAGGAGGACATTGCTAAATATATTAAGAAAGGAGATAAAACCTTTTTTAGGTACATTAGTGATAGATTGAAAAAAAATGGGATAACTAAAATGAAAACTGGACACAACACTTGTTGCAGCAAACCATTTAAACACTTCTGTTCAGACTTCTAACACTAATGCCCCGTACACACGATAGGACTTTCCAACAACAAAACTGTGGAATTTTGTTCGAAGGTTATTGGCTCCAACTTGTCTTGCATACATACAGTCACACAAATGTTGGCCAACAATTACGAATGTAGGAGCGTGGTGAGGTACAAGACGTACAACGAGCCGAGAAAAAGGAAGTTCAATAGCCAGTGCGGCTCCTTCTGCTTGATTCCGAGCAAATGTAAACTTTTGTGTACACACAATCAGAAATTCTGACAACAAAGTTTTGTTGGCGGAAAATTTGAGAACCTGCTTGCCAACATTTGTTGGCGGAAAGTCTGCCAACAAATGTTCGATGGAGCATACATGCGCTCGGATTTTCAGCCAACAAGCTCACATCCGACATTTGTTGTCGGAAAATCCGATCGTGTGTACGAGGGTATTACAGTACTAACAATAACAAGTTGGGGAATCATATTGGTCCTAGTAATGATGGTTAGTTTTTAGGATTTCTGGAGACTGAGATAGCAGAGGAATTGGTTTGGTTTAAGCTTAATAAAGCAATGGGCCCTGATGGTATTAATTCTAGAGTTCTAAGAGAACTTTGAGGTATAGTTGTTGGACCATTAACAGATCTTTTTAATCAATCTCTTCTAACAGGAGAAGTTCCTCATGACTGGCAGCTAATATTGTATCTATCCACAAGAAAGGCAGCAAGGTAGAAGCTGGCAATTACAGGCCAGTGAGTTTAACATTGGTTGTAGTCAAGCTAATGAAATCAAATCACTCCTGCAGGGAAGGATCACTGATCACTCAAAAATACACAATTTGCTGGACCCAAAGCAGCATGGCTTTACTGAGGGCAGATCGTGTCATACTAATCTGATTGTATTCTTTTACTATATTACCAATGTTTTGGACCAGGGTGGTGCTGTGGACATAGCATATCCTAATTTTAGCAAGGCATTTGATACAGTTCCACATAATAATCTAATACAAAAGGTGTACAAGCTAGGACCTAACCCTTGGGTGGTTCAGTGGATATGCAGTTGGTCAAAGGATATATACCAGAGTGTGGTTGTAAATGGGGTTCACTCGGAACAGAGACCAGTCACTAGTGGTGTACCACAAGGCTCTGTACTAGGTCCTGTTCTATTTAATCTATATGTGAGTGATATAACTAAAAGTTTGTTGGGCAAGGTATGTCTTTTTGCTATTGATACTGTAGCATCCACTAATGTGCTAGAAGTGGTAATGGTTAGGTTTTTGTTGGTGTAGGTAAATTCCAGGCTTGGCTGCCTGTTTATTATTTTTTTTATGTAATCTTTATTTTTAGCAAAATAAAAAGATACAAATGACAATAGTTGTTCTGAACATTTTTGAAAATTAAAGGAAAACATGTAATATACATAAAACTGGCGCAAACGCCATCATGTGGTATGCATTGTGTCAGTACATGTCGAACTTTTCTTACTAAGAAGAACATAAGACTAACACATATTTCGACCAAGGCAGGCCTAGGCAATGTCAAGTGAACATTAAAACATTCCATTAGTAGTCGTCTTGTACACAAGGACAGGACCAAAGGGGTTCTATCCCGCATGCCTCTGGTGAAGGAGGGGGGCCTAGTAGGCCTCCATCAGACCTCCCGCACCAGAGGTTCCATCCTAAAATGAGCTAACGCAGGACAGAACACAGAAATAAGCACCCTCCCTAGGACCAGAAGGGGAGGGAGGGGTTGTGGCTAGAAGGGATATGTCTTATGATGCTATAACCAGAAAATGCCGCTATTGATCTCAATTGTGACAGACTTATTCAGAACAATAACATATTTGAACAAAAAGAACATGAAGAGAAAAAAATTATTGTAGAGAGGAGGGGGTAAACCCTCTCCCCAGGACACGTACCTGTGCTTCCATTCTCCTGCACCTTCCGTATCCACTCCTCTTGGCTTGGAACACGTGCACGCTTCCAATAAACAGGGAGCAAGCGTCTAGCCACATTTAGAAGATGCGGCAAGGCGCTTTTCTTGTATTGGCTAACTGGTAGTGGAGGGACATGAAAAAGAAAGTGTAGCGGAGAGAACGGAATATCCGAGCCCAATATTTCCTTTAGCTGAGTTTTAATATCCTCCCAAAAGGGTCTGGCCACCGGACACTCCCACCACAAGTGTAACAGTGTTCCACGGTGGCCACAGCCTCTCCAGCAATGGCCAGGGACAGAGGGATAGATCCGCGACAAAGCAGCAGGTGTCCAGTACCATTGAGTCAATATTTTGTAATTCGTTTCTTGAGTTCTAGAGTCTATGGAGCTAGAATGAGTGAGCTGAAACAAATGGTCCAGCTTTGTCCGGGAAAACTCCATCCACAAGTCCCTTTCCCATTCCCTGATGTAAAGTGGTTTAGTGACAGAGGTGGCGGAGCCCAACAGTTGATACGGTTCGGAGACCATGTGGGGGATAGGCTCTTCTGCAATAAAGAAGAGTTCAAATAGCGTAAGTGTGAAAAGATCCCTGATATGGTGTCCCTGTGTGACAAAAAAGTGACAAAGTTGAATATGCACCAGAAATCCATAGGGAAGCTACCGTGACGTCAAGTGTAGGGAGTCTACCGTTCTTCAGGAACTTACCACAGCTGACGTTTCTATCATCTACCCAGCTTCCCTGTCTGTTTGATCTGGGTTGGGAGTGACTCAGGCAGAGCTGGATGACTCACAGGCAGCATCACTTAGACCTCCCACTTCTTTCCAGGACATTCTGGAAACCCTCTGGAAAGGAAGGAGGAGCAGTGTTGGAGTGTTCTGAGAAGCCCTGACCAATCCCCAATCAGGATTGGTGGGGGAAGGCCTCCTTAAATACTCAGGGTCAGCCCAATTATGGAGGAGTAGTTCAGGTGGAAGCTGAAGATGGAGTGCTAGGCTCCCCAGTCTGGGGGGTTGACCTTGGGCCTGGGTTCAGGTGCAGACAGGACTCTCTCAAGACACACAGAGGTGTCCTGGTCAGGTGGCACGGTAGCTAGGAGAGAGGAGAGGACAGCAGGGGAGCACTGCCAGGCAAAGTCTTCAGGAGAAACAACAGGTTGCAGCCAGGAGGGCTGGTGAGTGACACACAGTCAGGAAGGACTAGGGAGGCATGCCAGAGTGCAGTCTGGGATGGGTGCAAAGCCAGTGGAGTGGACTGTGGTGATACGGGGCAGTGAAGAGGGGCACTGCAGCCAGGAGGGCTGGCAGGGCCTGAAGATGTGGTACTGGGCTCAGTAGCCATGTGGACAGCTAGCATTGGGACTACCTCTATTTTTGCTACCCCATAGGGGCCCGAGGTCCCTGCTTGCAAAGGGCATTCCCTTTAGGCCTGACCAAGCTAGTGTCAGGCCTGCAAACCAGTGCTAGGTGGTCCTGGGGGTGTCAGGTCACCTGAGGCCAGGTGACAGATGCACACCGTTGGGGTCAGAACCGCTAAGGTAGTGGACCCTATGGCTGACTACTGCAGATGGAACTCTGGGTGGTTCAGGAAAGCAGGTCCTCTGGAGCACCAACACGGATCCCACTGGGAGCTAGAACATAAGATTCCCCAGGGCGCGGAGTCTAGGAGCCAGGAGGTGTTCACCAGAGCCTCTAGTGGTGCTCTGCAACTGGCTCCAGGTCACGGCCCCCAGGGTCTCCCTGCTCACACTCACGGTAGGCTACTGGAGGATAGAGAGGAAGCAACAGTCCAGGACAACAAGGGATAGTCAGGCGATAAGCCAAAGGTCAACTAGCAGACAAGGATAGACAAAGAACATGCCAAAGGTCAGGGTATCAAGCAGGCAGGGATAGTCACAGAACAAGCCAAGATTGGTAAACAGAAACAGACGTAGAGCACACGGCAAGAAGCATACAGGAAGCCAAACACACAATATTGCTCAGGCAAGGCAGGCTTGGACAGCACGGTGTTAAATAGTGTATCCTGTAGAGGCTAGGGTGGAGCCATGCTTAGGGAGGATTACTTAACCATGCAGGTGTGAGAGTGCAGGCCCTAAGGCTGATACACAGACCAGAGGTAAGCAGACAGACAGGGCATGAAGGTATTACTGTAGGAAGTGTATATACTGGAGATGTATATAATTCTCAAGTCCCTGTATCTGTTTCTACAATCAACTGGCATCTCATAATTCCCCTCTCCCCATCCAAGTTGAATTCCCCTAATAAAAATAACAAAAACAAGTGTGAGGACTGTTTTCTGTCTGAGGAGTGACTGAAAATTGTGTGCCTGGCTGGGCAGGGTGACAGATGGACGACAACTACCAGCAGCCCTTATGGGGTACCGCTACAATACAAAGATGTGCAACAGGGTTGAAATCCCTGGAGGCGTCTGTAACGTGGAACATAATTTGGCCATGCTGGAAGTTTGGTCAAAGCAGTGGAGACTGCAGTTTAATGTTTATAAATGTAAAACAATGCACCTAGGGAAAAAGAATCCCCTGAGAGAGTACAACATTGGGGGTACAGTGTTGGTCAGCACTAGAGAGGAAAAAGATTTAGGGATACTTAATTCAGATGATTGCAAAATGAGCAAACAGTGTGATCAGGCAGTGGGAATAGCGAATAGAATACTAGGATGCAACACTAAAGGGATCACCAGCAAGAAGAAGGAGGTCCTAATTCCCCTATATATAGAAATCACAGATGCAATGATTAATCAGCTTTGAGGTGAGAGTTCTGTGAGACTACATCCAGCAAATTGTATGGAGTTTTATATGGGCAACACCACTTTATTTTACTATTAAGAAGCCACCCATTGGATTAACCTCTTATCCCATGTCCGTGACTTTTTAGTATAGTCCAACATACCATGTCGACCTAGCTTGTCCATCTATCTTATTCTTGGACTACTAACCCTATATTGCACTTTTTCACTGTTATTGGTGCATTTTCTACCACCATTTCTTTGGTATTATTCATCAGACACTTTATACTATTTGTATTTATTTATTTTACATATACCAGTCATGAGTTTATGATTACTCCTTTGCTATATTTTATTTTTTCTTTATGCACTCAATGCACTTTAGTATTCCTGTTATGATTGTTTTCACAACATTATACCTAGAGGAGTTCCCCTCAGGTAATTAGATTACTGCTCAAAATCATTTTGCTTTTTAGTTTTCTATATATCTGTGTTGCTGTGAACACTTTAGGTTTTGCTGCAATTAGCCCATCTATTTGTTACACATTATTGATAGCACGAAGGACACTCATCACCACAGACCACGGATTGCCTATGAATATGTTCCAGTCAGCGTCTTGCATATCTTCAGGACCACCCACTGTGAATAGCTGCGGTTTTGCCTATGGACCACCTACATGTGTATACATGCCTAACTCCTTCTGAGTATTTGTGAGTAGCCATTCGGCCGTCTCTTTTTTATTTAATAAAGTTGCATTTGATACTGCACTTAGATTGGCTCACCTTGTCTCTTTTTATAAAAAAATATCCAAATCTTTGATGATCCCTAGGAGCATCATCAAATCTATCATAATCGAATGGAAAGAACATGGCACAACAGCAAACCTGCCAAGAGATGGCCGCACACCAAAACTCACGGCAAGGAGGGCATTAATCAGAGAGGCAGCACAGAGACCTAAGGTAACCCTGGAGGAGCTACAGAGTTCCACAGCAGAGACTGGCGTATCTGTACATAGGACGACAATAAGCCATACGCTCCATAGAGTTGGGCTTTATGGCAAAGTGGCCAGAAGAAAGCCATTACTTTCAGCAAATAACAAAATGGCACATTTTGAGTTTGCAAAAAGGCATGTGGGAGACCCCCAAAATGTATGGAGGAAGGTGCTCTGGTCTGATGAGACTAAAATTGAACTTTTTGGCCATCAAAGAAAACGCTATGTCTGGCGCAAACCCAACATATTACATCACCCAAAGAACCCCATCCCCACAGTGAAACATGGTGGTGGCAGCATCATGCTGTGGGGATGTTTTTCAGCAGTCGGGACTGGGAAATTGGTCAGAGTTGAGGGAAAGATGAATGATGCTAAATACAGGGATATTCTTGAGCAAAACCTATACCACTCTGTGTGTGATTTGAGGCTAGAATGGAGGTTCACCTTCCAGCAGGACAATGACCCCAAACACACTGCTAAAGCAACATTTGAGTGGTTTAAGGGGAAACATGTAAATGTGTTGGAATGGCCTAGTCAAAGCCCAGACCTCAATCCAATAGAAAATCTGTGGTCAGACTTATAGATTGCTGTTCACAAGCGCAAACCATCCAACTTGAAGGAGTTGGAGCAGTTTTGCAAGGAGAATGGGCAAAAATCCCAGTGGTAAGATGTGGCAAGCTCATAGAGACTTATCCAAAGTGACTTGGAGCTAGACATGTGCAGAAAGAAAAAATTTGTTTAGTTTAGTTTCGTTTCGATTCGTAATTTAACTAAATTTGTTTAGTTAAATTTGTTGCATTCGTTACATTCGTTCTCGGAATTCGTTTCGTTTCGTATTAGAATTTGAAAAAAGTTGCCCGCATTCGAAATAATTCGACCGCATTAGAAAAAAAACTATCAAATTCGAAAAAATTCTACCACATTAGAAAAAACTGTCAAATTCGAAAAAATTCTACCACATTCGAAAAAACTATCAAATTCGAAAAAATTCTACCGCATTCGAAAAAAACATTAACTGAATTTGAAAAAGTAAACTATATATAACCATTTTGGGAAATTTGAAATTCGTATAGAATGAAATCGAATTCTAATAGAAAAGATTAGAATAAAATAGAAAATATAAAAGAATAGCATAGAAAAACAATAGAACAGAATAGAAAAAAATATAATGTATTCTATTCTAATCTTTTCTATTCTAATTCAAATTCATTCTGTACCAAATTCCAATTTCGGAAGATGGTTATATATATATTATATTTTTTTTCTATTCTGTTCCATTGTTTTTCTATGCTATTCTTTTCTATTCTATTCTAAACTTTTCTATTCGAATTTGAATTAATTCTATGCGAAATTCGAATTTCGGAAGATGGCTTCTGAAATTAGAATTTCGTATAGAATGAATTTGAATTTGAATAGAAAAGATTAGAATAGAAAATAATAGAAAAGAATAGACTAAAAAAACAATAGAACAGAAGAGAATAAAATATTATATATATATATATATATATATATATATATATATATATATATATATATATATATATATATATATAAAAAATATTTTTTTCTATTCTGTTTCATTGTTTTTCTATGCTATTCTTTTTTATTCTATTCTAAACTTTTCTATTCGAATTTGAATTCATTCTATACGAAATTCGAATTTTGGAAGATGGCTTCTGAAATTCGAATTTTGTATAGAATGAATTCGAATTTGAATAGAAAATAATAGAAAAGAATAGACTAGAAAAACAATAGAACAGAACAGAATAAAATATAATATATATATATTATATTTTATTCTATTCTGTTCTATTGTTTTTCTAGTCTATTGTTTTCTACTCTATTCTATTCTTTTCTATTCGAATTTCAATTAATTCTATGCCAAATTCAAATTTCGGAAGATGGCTTCTGAAATTAGAATTTTGTATAGAATTAATTTGAATTTGAATAGAAAAGATTAGAATAGAAAATAATAGAAAAGAATAGACTAGAAAAACAATAGAACAGAAGAGAATAAAATATAATATATATATTATATTTTTTTCTCTTCTGTTTCATTGTTTTTCTATGCTATTCTTTTTTACTCTATTCTAAACTTTTCTATTCGAATTTGAATTCATTCTATACGAAATGCGAATTTTGGAAGATGGCTTCTGAAATTTGAATTTCGTATAGAATGAATGCGAATTTGAATAGAAAATAATATTATATTATATTTTTTCTATTCTATTCTAATATTTTCTATTTGAATTCAAATTCATTCTATATGAAATTCGAATTTCGGAAAATGGTTATATAGAAATAGAATGAAATCAAATTCTAATAGAAAAGAATAGAATAGAAAAACAATAGAACAGAATAGAAAGAAATATTTTATATTCCAATTTCGGAAGATGGTTTTATATATATATATATATATATATATATATATATATATATATATATATATATATATATATATATATAAAACCATCTTTCGAAATTGGAATTTGGTACAGAATGAATTCAAATAGAAAAGATTAGAATAGAATATTTTATATTTTTTTCTATTCTGTTCTATTGTTTTTCTGTTCTAGTCATTTCTATTAGAATTCGATTTCATTTTATTTCATTCTGTTTCTGTATAACCATTTTCCGAAATTCAAATTTCGTATAGAATGAATTCACATTCAAATAGAAAAGATTAGAATAAAATAGAGAATAATAGAAAAGAAAAGAATAGAAAAACAATAGACCAGCATAGAAAATAACCATCTTCCGAAATTCAAATTTCTTATAAAATGAATTTGAATTTGAATAGAAAAGAATAGAGTAGAAAAGTAGAAAAGAATAGACTAGAAAAACAATAGAACAGAATAGAATAAAATATATTATATTTTATTCTGTTCTGTTCTATTGTTTGTCTAGTCTATTATTTTCTATTCTAATCTTTTCTATTCAAATTCGAATTCATTCTATACAAAATTCCACTTTCAGAAGCCATCTTCCGAAATTCGAATTTCGTATAGAATGAATTCAAATTCGAATAGAAAAGTTTAGAATAGAATAGAAAAGAATAGCATAGAAAAACAATGAAACAGAATATAAAAAAATTAATTTGTCCGAATTTCGATTCAGAACGAAACGATATGCACATGTCTACTTGAAGCTGTGATAGCCTCAAAATTCGGCTCTACAAGGTATTGACTTTAGGGGGGTGAATAGTTATGCACATTGACTTTTTCTGTTATTTTGTCCTATTTGTTGTTTGCTTCACAATAAACAAAAAAAAATCTTCAAAGTTGTGGGCATGTTCTGTAAATTAAATGATGCAAATCCTCAAACAATCCATGTTAATTCCAGGTTGTGAGGCAACAAAACACAGAAAATGCCAAGGGGGGTCAATACTTTTGCAAGGCACTGTATTGCCCCGTACACACGGTCGGATTTTCCGATGGAAAATGTGTGATAGGACCTTGTTGTCGGATATTCCGACCGTGTGTGGGCTCCATCACACATTTTCCATCGGCTTTTCCGACACACAAAGTTTGAGAGCAGGCTATAAAATTTTCCGACAACAAAATCCGTTGTCGGAATTTCTGATCGTGTGTACACAAATCCGACACACAAAGTGCCACGCATGCTCAGAATAAATAAAGAGATGAAAGCTATTGGCTATTGCCCCGTTTATAGTCCCGCGTACGTGTTTTACGTCACCGCGTTCAGAATGATCGGATTTTCCGACAACTTTGTGTGACCGTGTGTATGCAAGACAAGTTTGAGCCAACATCCGTCGGAAAAAATCCTAGGATTTTGTTGTCGGAATGTCCGATCAAGGTCCGACCGTGTGTACGGGGCATTAATGTGCCTTGGATGTTAAAAAGAAGAGTAATAGTATTGGTTTGAGGTTTATGACTCCTAACTTTTAGTAGCTCTTCTGAACATAGAATTTGGCCTGGGGGGGGGGGGGATTTTTCCCAGAACTGAATCTTGAAGCAAGATTGGCCAATGCTTTCTCAAGATGCCTTTAATTGCCCAAGGGTGATTATTGTAACCAGTGATAAATGTAGTTGAGAAATCACCAGAGGTTTTCACTGTCTTACGTACCCTATCTACAGTATATTCTCATATTTATTAAATGCCTCCTGTATATTGCTCCCTATCAGACCCATTGTCAAGAAACTTTTTTAGAAGGATTTGACCCTGTTCTTGGTAGTCTATTCTGTGGGTATAATTTCTCCTAAGTCTGTTATATTGGCTGTACGATAGGTTATGCAACAATTTTTATCTGTGTTTAACTAAAACATATTTTTATATTACTTTTTGAGATCACTGTACCTTACTTGCACCTTAAAAATCCCATAAAACCTCCCTATATCTATTTATGTTATAAGGATTTTTTTTGCCGTAATCAACAAAGGCAGAGAAACGGTATCTGGAGTGACTTCCCAGATGAATGAGGTCATCAATATACCTACCATATTAGAAAAGATGTTTACTGAAAGGGTTGGCACTCCAGATAAACAGTTTCTCCCAGAATCCCATAAACAGGTTTGTGAGTGTATCTTACTTTGCTTTTGTTCTTATATTAAAAGGATACTGCACCAGTAGCTTGTGTGCTCTCTCTTTCTTTTATCTGTTTTCAGCTTCCGGTGTCCCGCTAGTGCAGAGAGCAGCAAGGCATTTCCAGGATCCAGTTTCCCTTTTATATCACTATTGTGAATAGACTATGAACCATGGACTCGTTTTGCAGGTTATGCTTAGGACTAGTGCAACACTATTCAATTGTATTTGTTAAAAAAAAAAAGAACGAATCCAGAGACAGAAAAATGGTGAAAGGTCTAGAGGATAAAAAATATCCAGAGCGACTTCAGGAACTTAATATGTACAGTTTGGAGGAAAGAAGGGAAAGGGGAGACATGATTGAAACCTTTAAAGCGGAGGTTCACACATATAGTAAAGTTTATATCAATCCCTTCCTGCCATTGTACAGATGTCAAAATGAAAAAAACATTTTTTTTTTTTGGCTGTTTATTTACCTTGTAATAAATGTACCTTTCTAGTTTCCTAAACTCCCTGTTTAGGAGCCCCACGGGAGTAGGCTTGTATCCCCAGCGGCGCACTGTATTCTGGGAGGGCGGCGCACTGTCTCCTGGGAGCTAAGTTTCATCATTCCCAGGGGTCAGTGCGGACGCCGCCCGTTGTGATTGCAACCTCAGTGTTTACGGCGCTCCGCATGCGTGGGAACGAGCGATGAATGATGCTGGTAGCTCAGCATTCACTGCATCCAGGAAGTAAATGCTTGTGGGCTTTACATGCCCTCAAGCAAGATGGAACCGGCTGTGCACAATTTTTTAAACTATCTTTTTCATTTGAAAACGGATATCGGGGGACATAGCTCACCAAACAAGTGAGTGTAACATTGTTAATATGTCTGTGTCTGCATGGTTAAAAAAAAAAAAAAAAAAATGATTGGTCGGCGGAACTCCGCTTTAAATACAGCATACTGAATAGGGTTCAGGAGGGCAGTATTTTTAATATGAAACCAAAATCAAGAACATGGGGACATGACCTCAAACTAACTGGAGGAAAGTTCAAAACTAATCCTAGAAAGTATTATTTTACTGAAAGGGTAGTTGATGCCTGGAATAAACTTCCAGCAAAGTTAGTGAGCCAGTCAACAGTAAACAGCTTCAAACATGCTTGGGACAAACACAGATTTATACTTAGACAAAAAAGTTAACTAAAAAATACAAAACATATAAAAAAAAAGGGGGGGGGAGGCAGACTCAGTGGACTACTAGGTCTTTTTTCTGCCGTCACTTTTCTATGTTTCTATGTTTCTAAGAACATATGATCATATGCCCTTCCTTGCTAGTAAATGGAAGGGGTATTCCCACCTGTAGGCAATGTCTGCTTTTTGTAGAGTTCGCGTCAGGAGATGAAGTACTTCCCATTTTGCCAGGGTCTGCTTGGAGAGGTCTGGGAAACGTGTAATTTGGGCGCCACATAAATTGTCCTTTTTTCTCACACCTTTTGGAGTATGGCCTTCTTTTGCTTGAAAAAATGTACACGGCAGTGACATGTTGGAACTGAGATATCCCAGTGTTCAGTGGACTCTGTCGATGTCGACTGGCTAGGTCACTGGGTTGCCAAGCAGGGTGTTGACAATGCGTTGGACAGCGGGCAAGAAATCCTCCTGTCATGTTGCTTCTGGGAGGCCCCAAATCATCCACATGGGATCACAGTACATAACCCCAAGGACCCAGAGGAAGAAAAAACAGGGCCTGGTAAGAAGTTGTGGCACAGGTATTGCCTGATTGGGGAAGCTACTCTGCCTCTCAGAAAGACAACAAAGCTAAAAACCTCTATCTGTGTACAGCAGCTTTGTTATGTATGCTCAAACTGCATTTCATAATGATCATGTTTTTTCTGATATAAACCTTCCTACAAGTTTTGTGCAACATTTCAGCAGCATGTTTTTGCAGTTATGTGAGCCCAATGTGAAGTAGCTTATGAAGATTTGTCATTAGGATTCAGCATACGCCAACCTTGTGACAAACCTGTGAAACTTTTTTTTACTGAGAGGCACTTCTAGGTGCAAAAAAATTCTATTGCAAATAATGTAAAATAGCAAAAAGGAAAAAAACAAAACATTTTGGATTGTTTACATTTTACTACGGAAAACAACAAGAGAGCTGACATTTTATCAAAACAAGTCAGTAGATTTCAAGTCTTTGTTTCAAATTACTCTACAGTGTAAAGATGTCAAATGAGCTCTCCAGTGGGAGACATAAAGAAGAATGCAAAATTATTACTAAAGTTTGCACTGTGTGTGTGCTTCCAGTTCAATGGGTCCTTTTCATTGAGTGGGTTATTGGATCTTCGAGATGGAACCCATCATGCTGGTGAACAAAATTGTGCAGGACACATGCAGCCTTAACTACAGTGATTGCTTTCTGCATGTTCATGATGATTTGAGTGTGCAGAAAAGGCCACTTATTGGAAAAGATGCCAAAAGTATACCCCACAACTCTTTGTGCTCTGATCAGGTGATAGTTGAAATCCAGATGGTGATTAGAATATGGCCAAGACAAAGGGTTGAGCAGGACTTGTTCCTGGAAGCAAAGAATTTACATTGTCGGCCACCAATTGGGTAAAACTATTTTTTTAGAATTAAAGTATTTGCTGCCACTCGACATTGGCTTCATTGATCCATATGTGTTTCCCATCTATTGCTCCCACAAAACTGGAGAAATTGCAGTACTCTTGGAAAAAACATGCTATATTTGACCATTCTTCTTATACAACCACATCATTCATCATGTCCCATATGACAAAGCAAGCATCTCGAATAATATAACTTGTCATCGATTTGCAGAATAGCCAAAGAGTGATCAATTGCTAAGTATCTAAATCTGGCCATACAGGGTATCTAAAGCTGGCCATACACAGATCAGTATTTTTTTGTTTAGCTAGTGGCTTGAACCGAAAAAAACTGACCAGATTCTCCTAACCACACATTCGATGTAGATGTGGAAATCCACCCGCTGTATCATTGTATTCTGACATTGGAGAGACACCCCCCCCCACCGCCATCAGAATACACAGATCAGCACTGCAACCTATTGCCCGCAGCACTGATTGACTGAAATGAACCTAACAGGGTGGTTAAACAGAATTTGATTGGTAGATCAATTTCTGTTCAACCACAGTGGCCATATATGGATCGAAATTTGGCCCATCCCTGCTGAACCAAATTTTGTTTTATGTATGGGCAGCTTAACAGAAAAAGAAAAAAACATTTATTCTGTCATTTGTTTTGCAGTCAAGAGTCTAGACACAAAATGGTAAAATCTCAAGATGCATATACTAGGCACATAAGGAAAGTGTGTGAGCACTATAGTGGAACTAATGACAGGTGCGTGCCAGGCTGGCAGCTGTCCCAACCTGTGTGAATGTATTCAGACATGGACCGATTAGTTGTCGGTAGGGACACATGATCTTCCCTGAACCCATACACTGCAGCCAGGGAAGATTATGTGTCCATAAACAAAGCTTATCTGTGCATATCCAAATACACCCAAACAAGTGGGAACAGCTGTCAGCCTGTCATTGTTTTGCATATTCTGAATGGATGGAGCAGTTTGGACACTCCTGTCAATACAGTCACAAGAATCCGCCAGAATTTGCAGATTAGCTCTTTTCACAAGTGTGAATGAATGATGCCTAATGGAATGTGGATGTGGATATTTTTTATTTTCAACACCAAAAGCAGCTGGCAATCTGCAGTTGACAAGGAGGACCAGAAGGAACAGTCCCCCATGCCCCATCTCCCCTTTCCCATTGACCACTGCAAGCACCTTCTCAAGTATCGCCCAACTGCCAAAGGAGGAGTTACTGAAAACATCAACACTAGGGGTGAGCTTTCTGTTCGGGACAAACATAAATTTGACTCGAACATTGGCTGTTCGCCCGTTCATCGAAAACCGAACATTATGGGCCATTCGCGCCAAAGTCGAGCAGCGCGTAATGGCCCATAATGCACTGCGGGAGCGCAGTGAATTGCTGTATGTTGATTGGCCAAAGCATGCACCATGACCTGCATGCTTTGGCCAATCCCAGCACCCTCAGCTAAGAGAGCCATAATTGGCCAAAGGCAAGGTGCCCCACACTATATAAGGCAGCCTGCACGTCGGCTGCCAGTGTGTTGTTGGCGTGGACGGAGAGAGAGTATCATTTAGACTGAGCAGGCAAGTTATTCTAAAAAACTAGATATACCGCGCTGTCAGAAAAAATATATATACAGCGGCTAGCACAGCAGTGTAAAAAAGAAACACTCAAAAAAGTGAAAAAATGTGCAGCGCTAAAGGATGATGTCAATGGTAATGAGGGTGATCAACATAACAAAAATATAAAATGTGATCAAATGACAAAAAATGAAGTGAGAAATGAATATATATTGACAAATACTCAAAAAATAGTGTCCATTTGTGATAATGGAGGATCGCAAAGGGTCATAGTAAGTCCCAAAAATATGTGATGCAATCAAATGAGTGACAGTCACTGTAATCTGTAATAAACATCAAGGTGAGTGATGAGTGACATGAAGAATCCACCACCAGAAATGCCAGTCTCTTATCAGAAAGATTGGACCTGTGCAAGCGTACACCTGACAAGCCAATCAAGCTTTTAGGGGTACCAAGAGGCACCTTTTCTTTGCATATGCTGCAACCTCCGGGTGGGCGTTCCAAATGATGGATTCAGCAGGACAGATGTAAACTCAATCCAGAGATAGATCAACCAAAACATGGGAGTGAAAAGGAGAAGAGGGGGGGCAAATAGTGTAATTCCGTAAAAGATATTTATTAAGAACAAAAACATAAGAATTACACTTACATTTTCCAATGAAATAACAAGCGCATCAAAGTAGGACAGTAATTGTGGACCAGCAACGAATACCGACGCGTTTCGCCTCAACAGACATCATCTGGGGTTATTCAGTTAACTGCAGTGTATTTAATATATATATATATATACAGACAGTCTTGAGCCCTTTGTGCCCTGTATTTTTATACCTATCTGTGATCATCATTTATGCTCACCAGTTTCGGTGTTTGTATATCCTCCTCTTTCTGGCATTTTTTAATAAACCTTCTATACTGGATTCATTCATGTGGAGACTTTCTCTTCTCTCCCTTATGATCTGACATCCTGTGCTGTGGAGCCTGCATGCTCCAGCTGTCTGCTCTCCGTGAATGTGAGCACATTCATCCACTGGGGACCTGATCATCATCATCCTTCTATGGTTGCTCCAGATGAGGCCATTGGAACGCATCTTCACACCACCAGCGCCTTCCATCAAGCACCCTTAGGATTGATTGATCCAAATGCCTGACTGACATACCGTCGTACGGCTGAGTGTGTTCACCCTTTCTGGTAAGCGTATCCATTTCTTCTGCCATTACAGCTGTATGTGAACCTTGATCACACGAGGACAACGGTTTCGCTTTACCTATTGGTTGAAAGGCACCATTCACACATATCCACCTTTTTTCCCATAATATATTTTTTCCATTTATTGAAGAACACTTATTTTACCATGGACAAAATTTTTTTAGTTATTGGAGATTGACTTTCCACTTTATTTGTTTTGGTACATAGTTGCTTATATTTTACCATCAAGCCATTAGTAACTTTACACCACTTCCGGGGTGATATGCTGTCACCTTGCTTCATATACCACTTATTAGCACTGCATTTATATTTATTTGTATATATATATATATATATATATATATATATCCACTGAATAATCTAATATACTCCAGGCAGACAGGTAATTCAGTTAGCTGCAGTGTATTTAATATATATATATATATATATATATATATATATACAGACAGTCTCGTGTATATATATATATATGCAGGCCATTCCTGGTGTACTGTTTCTAATATACTTTAGGCAGGCAGGTTATTCAGTTAGCTGCAGTGTATTTAATATATATATATATATATATATATATATATATATATATATATATATATATATATATCCACTGCATACAGTTTAGCTATATCTGACTGCAGGCCATTCCTGGTGTACTTTTTTCTAATATACTTCTGGCAGGCAGGTTATTTAATTAGCTGCAGTGTATTTCAAATCCCGGTGTATGGTTCAAATCCCGACCATGACACCATCTGCCTGGAGTTTGCATGTTCTCCCTGTGCCTGCGTGGGTTTCCTCCGGGTACTCCGGTTTCCTCCCACACCCCAAAGACATGCTGGTACGTTAATTAGATCCTGTCGAAAAAATTGGCCAAATATGTGTATGTTGTATGTGTATGTGTTTGTAAGCGCTTCGGGACCCCATGGGATAAAGCACCGTGCTATACCGCAGATGGACACCGGCGGCAAAGCGCCCTGAGGCGATTCAGTTCGCATAGGTAGCGCTATACAAGTCACTCACTCATTCATTCATATACAGACAGTCTCGTATATATATTTCCACTGCATACAGTTTAGCTATATCTGACTGCAGGCCATTCCTGGTGTACTTTTTCTAATATACTTCTGGCAGGCAGGTTATTCCGTTAGCTGCAGTGTATTTAATATATATAATATATATATATATATATATATATATATATATATACAGACAGTCTTTTATATATATATATATATATATCCACTGTATACAGTTTAGCTATATCTGACTGCAGGCTGTTCCTGGTGTACTTTTTCTACTATACTTCAGGCGGTGTACACAGTACCATGCACCCCTAGTGCAGTAGCTACTACTTTTCTGGTGGTGTACACAATACAGTACACCTATAGTTGTTATTACACTTCTGTTGGTGTACACAGTACCGTTCACCTATAGTGCAGTTGCTACTACTTTTCTGGTGGTGTACACAGTACGTAATACAAACAGTGCACCCATGGTTGCTATTAGACTTCTGTTGGTGTACACAGTACTGTACACCCCTAATGCAGTTGCTACTACTTTTCTGGTGGTGTACACAATACAGTACACCCATAGTTGTTATTACACTCCTGTTGGTGTACACAGTACCGTGCACCCATAGTGCAGTTGCTACTACTTTTCTGGTGGTGTACACAGTACACAATACAAACAGTGCACCCATAGTTGCTATTAGTCTTCTGTTGGTGTACACAGTACCATGTACCCCTAGTGCAGTTGCTACTACTTTTCTGGTGGTGTACACAATACAGAACACCCATAGTTGTTATTACACTTCTGTTGGTGTACAGAGTATCGTGAACTCATAGTGCAGTTGCTACTACTTTTCTGGTGGTGTACACAGTACACAATACAAACAGTGCACCCATAGTTGCTATTAGACTTCTGTTGGTGTACACAGTACCGTGCACCCCTAGTGCAGTTGCTACTATTTTTATGGTGGTGTACACAATACAGTACACCCATAGTTGTTATTACACTTCTGTTGGTGTACACAGTACCATGCATCCATAGTGCAGTTGCTACTACTTTTCTGGTGGTGTACACAGTACACAATACAGTGTAGTGTGGTGTTGCAAAATAAAATCCCCATCATGTCCGGAAGGCCACCAAGGAAAGGCAAACACTCACAGGCCAGCAAAAGAGGGCAAGCAGGCTCTATGTCTACAGTCCACAGTGCTGGTCATGGACATGGTGCATCTTCTGCAGGTGGCCGTGGGGCATGCTTGCCCTTTTTTTCTGCTGCTGGGACAGGGACAGAAAAATTGGGCCTTTGGTGGTGGTGGTGCCACAAAACTGTAACCCCTCACTCTTGTTGGGTGCAGGAACGGGCCCTGTTGTGAAATATTACATCAAAAATTTTAATTACATGCCCCTGTTAAACAGGGACAGAAAAATTGGGCCTTAGGCAGTGGTGGTGGTGCCCTAAACCAAAAATATTTTTGGAAGCTAGCATCATCAAGATTGAGGAGGAATAGGATAGTCACTCAGCATAGGCAGTCTTCAAGGGATCCCACATCCATAGAAAAATCAATCAGTTACATCAGCATCAGGTGCTTGATAGCTGCTGTTGATCCAAGACTGATTGATTTTTATGAATGTGAGCCTATCAACGGAGTTAGTGGACAGGCGCACTCTATGATCCGTTGCAAACCCTCCAGCAGCACTGAATGTGCGTTCAGAAAGAAAGCTGGATGCAGGACAGGCCAGTAGCTCAATTGCATATTGAGCTAGTTCTGGCAAGTGGTCCATCCTCAAGACCCAGTAACTCAGTGGATGCTCTGTTGGAAAGGTCTCCAGGTCTGCTATTGCCCCTAGATATTCCTGCACCATGTAATGCAGACGCTGGCGATGGTTGCTTGAACCGATCAGACCTTGGCGCTGAGGACTAAAAAATTGTCTAAAGGCATCGGTCAGCCAGCCACCTTCTCCATTGCTCTTCCTCTGACTGAACGAAGCCTCAGCAACACGTTGTCCAGCACTAGGAAATTGTAACCTCACAGGGTCTGGAAATGCATTGCACAAACCTTTCTTCAAGGCCTCCTGAAGATGTTTCATCCTCTGCTCCCTCTGTGAAGGCAGGATGAGTTCTGCAACCTTACCCTTGTAATATGGATCAAGAAGGGTTGCCAGCCAGTAAGGATCCCTCTTTGATACCACGAATCCTAGGGTCCTTACGCTGCATGGCCTCCCCGATTCTGCAAAGCCTGCGAAAGTTTGCAGAGGAATTCGATTCTGACATACAGGAAGACAAGAGGGACAGTATCACTGATGCATGCATTGTCGCTGCTCACCATCCTCATGGCCTCACCAAATGGTGACAGGACAGTGCATGCATCCTTGATCAGTAGCCACTGGCGTGGTGAAAAGGAGCCAAGCTCCCCTGACCCTGTCCTGGTGCCATACTCACACAGGTACTCATTGATGGCCCTCTGCTGCATGTGCAGCCGCTGCAGCATTGCCAACACTGAGTTCCACCTGGTGGACATATCACAAATGAGGAGGTTGGTGGGCAGGTTGCATTCCCTTTCAATGTCAGCCAGCCAAGCACTGGCATTGTATGACCATTGGAAATGACCACAGACTTTTCTGGCCTGCCTCAGGAGATCTTGTAAGCCTGGGTAACTGCTCAAGAAACACTGCACCACCAAATTCAGGATATGTGCCAAACATTGAACATGGGTCAAGTGTCCCTGTTGGAGGGTGGATAGAAGGTTGGTGCCATTGTCGCATACAACCATTCCTGGCTGAAGCTGGCGTGGCGTCAACAACCTCTGGGCCTGCCCCTGCAGAGCTGACAGAATCTCTGCCCCAGTGTGGCTCCTGTCCCCTAAGCAGTGGTTTAACCTTAAACTACGTAGAGGGTTCTTTACTGTAAGAGCGGCAAGGATGTGGAATTCCCTTCCACAGGCGGTGGTCTCAGTGGGGGGCATCCATAGTTTCAAGAAACTATTAGATAAGCACCTGAATGACCGCAACATATATACAATGTAATACTGACATATAATCAGACACATAGGTTGGACTTGATGGACTTGTGTTTTTTTTCAACCTCACCTACTATGTAACTATGTAACTCATGCACCGCATGGCATCTTTTTGCCTGAGTGCTTGCGGAGCCCCTTGAACGCTTATGGAGCACCACTGGTTCAGAGAACAAATCTGCAGAAGAGGCCATAAAGGAAGAAGAAGAGTAGGAGGTGGAGAAGAGAGCTGTGGCAGAATCACCACTAGCATTTTGGACGCGGGGTGGCGGAACAAGCTCCAACAATACTGAACCCTGTCCTGCATCCTTCCCAGCTGCCAGCAGAGTTACCCAGTGCACCGTGAAGGAAAGGTAACATCCCTGCCCATGCCTGCTAGACCATGAGTCTGTGGTAATATACACCTTACTGCTGACCGCCCTGTCTGACAAGACAAAAACATTGCCTTCCACATGCCCGTAGAGAGCTAGAATGGCCTTCTGTGAAAAGAAATGGTGTTTTGGAACCTGCAACTGAGGTACAGCACATTCCACAAATTCACGAAAGGGGGCAGAGTCTACCAGCTGAAAAGGCAGTAGTTGCAGTGCTAGCAGTTTAGCCAAGCTAGCATTCAGACGCTGAGCATGTGGATGGCTGGGACCAAATTTCTTTTTACGATTTAACAACTGGAGTAGGGAAATTTGCCTGCTAAAATCAGATGGTGGTGTACTGCTAGCAGATTGGCTGCAAGTACTTGGGACACTTATTGCTATACCTTCATTCCTCTCAGTGCAGGTTTTTGAGAGGACTGGAGGTATAGTACGGTTGGAGATCACAGATGAGGAGCAAGGAGAAATCCGCCTTTTTCTTTGATGTGGGTCTTTCAAGTGCTGTTGCCAATGGACTTGTTGCCTTATGAGTTTATGTGAAATCTACATTAATAGCGGTAAAATATTGGAATTATGAATATATTTAATTTAGCTTTTATCTATGTTATCTTCACAGAAATCTCTGGTAGACCAGACAAGTCGGTGCCTAGGCTTGTGTATACAAACAATGGGATCCAAACCTCATTGTTTTACACGTACTCACTTCACAGGATCCCATGCTGGGATGTGCAACGAAGGGAGGCCAACCCATAATAAATACTTAACTTCAAGTTAAGCTCCTGCTCAGAATAGTCACAAGGATTTGCATTAAAGGGGGCTGACTTATGCAAAGTATAGGGATTGGAGAAGTAGCCAGTCCTTAACCAGGAATAGGGAAGCTCACCAACCAGAGCCACGCTATGCCAACCAATGAGGCATTAGCATGTAATGATATACACAGACTAGATGGGAGGGAATCACAAACTTTTGTGGGAGAGCAACCATCAGAATTGAACCTTGGTGCAAAGGGTAATTATGGGAAAGGTCTGCATTTTACTTGTAACTAAACATGTTTGTAGATTAATGTTTTCAGGAATATACTCTGTATTCCTTCATGTAATTCTCTTATTTTAACCTAATATTTTCTTCCTTGGTATAGACTATAGATAGATGGTTGTGTATTAGATAGACTTTCAACTACTCACCAGTAAATGCTGTTATTGTGTTAAAGCTTCCACTCATGGTCAAAGAACTCTCATTTAACCCCAATCATATCTGAGAGATATTAAATCTCAAATATAGTATACGGGAAAAAGACTTCATGGGAGGTCGTCATATGTCTGGTCAAGCATGTGGTGCCCAAGCGGCTGCTGTTGTGTCCACGCTTGATCCGCTTCAGATATAGGTTGCAAACAGCAACAGTGCGAACTGCTGCACACGTGTCCAAAAAGGCCCACACCAAGGAACTTTTCAAAATCAGCGGGGAGTCAGCAGTGCCCTGCACCTGCTGAGCTCTGCGGTGTGATCCAGTAGGGTGGCTGCCCTTAAGCTGCCTCCTAGAGGACATCCTGCCTCGTTGGAGTTGTACCTCCTCCTCCTCCTCTATTCTATCAGGCACCCACAAGTAGAGTCAGTGATCTCATCATCCCCTCCCTCCTTGTCACTGGAGCAAACTTGGCACTATGCTGCAGCTGGGGGAACATGACTGCCAGTTTCTTGTCCTTCTTGGGCACCCCCCTCTCTCTAGGCTCACGTTACTCCCTTCCTCAACTTGGGAACCAACATTGGAGCCAGTAGCATGTACCCGACACTTTGGTCGAATAATTTGGTGGACTCCTCCGTGCATAATGGTGGGGCTACAGAAGGAGTGACTGTGGACAAGGAGCCGGTGAAATAGGCCGCTTTGGTAGCTGCATAGGAAGGAAAACTACTCTGAGCCTGGGTGACAGAGGATGAGGAGGATGTGGACGGCTTTGTTATCCACTCCACCAACTCTTCTGCATGTTTTGGCTCAATAACATGGCCAGCAGCAGAAAAAAGGACAAGTGTGCCCCACGGCCACCGGCAGAGGATGCACCATGTCCATGACCAGCACTATTGACTGTAGACACAGAGTCTGCTTGCCCTCTTTTGGTGGCCTGTGAGCGTCTGCCTCTCCTTGGTGTCCTTCTGGACATGATGTATATTTTGTTTTGCAACACAGCACTACACTGTATTGTGTACTGTGTACACCACCAGAAAAGTAGTAGCAACTGCACTACGGCTGCACTGTATTGTGTACTGTGTACACCACCAGAAAAGTAGTAGCAACTGCACTACGGCTGCACTGTATTGTGTACTGTGTACACCACCAGAAAAGTAGTAGCAACTGCACTACGGCTGCACTGTATTGTAATTACAATTTTTGATCCAATATTTCACAGCAGGGCCCATTCCTGCACCCACCAAGAGTATCTGTGAGGGGTTACAGTGTTGTGGCACCACCACCACCGCCTAAGGCCCAATTTTTCTGCCCCTGTTTAACAGGGGCATGTAATTACAATTCTTGATATAACATTTCACAGCAGGGCCCATTCCACCGCCCACCAAGAGTAACTGTGAGGGCTTACAGTGTTCTGGTACCACCAACACCTAAGGCCCAATTTTCTGCAGAGTGTATAGGGCAGGCCGTATAGTATATACAGGCGGTCCCCTATTTTCAAACATCCGACTTGCAAACGACTCCTACTTATAAATAGAGGGAGACAACAGGAAGTGAGAGGAAATCTACCCCTAGGAAGGGAAATTCTCTCCTGTAAGAGTTAATATGGGAAAAAGGTGTCTCCACTGATGCTTTATCACCAATCCATGTTTCCCTAATAACCCAACATTTTCAAAATTCAATTGTCATTGGGACAGAAAGTGAGGTGAAATCTTCTGAACAGGGGCACAGACAGCAAAACAAATGTTACAGGGGTGATAACCCTTCCCTATGTTATCCGAAAAGCTTAAAAATAGATTTTTGGGCTGGAGCTACACTTAAAAAATGTACCTGTTCCAAATTACAAACAGATTCAACTTAACAACAAACCTACAGCCCCTATCTTGTTTGTAACCCGGGGACCACCTGTATACTGCTGTTCAGAGTATATAGGGCCTGGGGGCCCCACGCCTTTTTTTTTTTATTGAGGTGCAGAGTTCCCCTTAATATCCATACCAGATCCAAAGGGCCCGAGAATGGGCTGGGGGGGGGCAACATTACATTACAGCTGCAAAGCAGTTTTAAATGACTTTGTTCCCTTTAGAAATGTCATTTTGTGCAGGGACTGCTCTAAACACGGGAAAAATGCGCCACTTTACAGGCATACTATATACACCCCCAGGCATGATATTTAAAGGAATATTACACTTTTATTGTTTCACTTTAGGCATTCTTAAAATCACTGCTCCTGAAAAGTCTGCCATTTGCCATGTCCCCTGGGGCAGGACCCGGGTCCCCAAACACTTTTTATGACAATAACTTGCATATTAGCCTTTAAAATTAGCACTTTTGATTTTTCATGTTCGAGTCCCATAGACTTTAACGGTGTTTGCGTGTTTGCACACATTTTTTGTCTGTTCGCATGTTCTGCCACGAACCGAACTGGGGGGTGTTCGGCTCATCCCTAATCAACACCATGACCAAGGCCTCTTCACAGCAGGAGCTTAGGAAGGGCCAAAAGAGACAGGGAGGAGACAGAGGATTGGCAGGCTGGCAGACATTATGTAGAGGCCTGGATCTGGTATCAATTGCGAAAAATGGCACATTTAATATGCTGACCAAGGACTCAATGGAGGTTGTATGAGGAAGCAGATGTCCTGTGAAGTCATCCAGCCGTGCTGGTAATGCATACATCTAGATCTACTGGTCTCTACTAGTCTCCGTGGTAAAATCAGGGTTAAATAGCTCCAGCCTCAACAGAGAAGGGAAAGGAGACAGATCCGTTTGGGAGAAAATTTGGTGGATAACTGCTACTGTGGCGCCTAATGTGGGATGCACTTTGAGCGATCGGCAATGTTTAACAGGGACCCGAGGGAGGGCAGAGCAATTGGGGAAGAATTGTTGATAGCAGAAAACAAACACTCCTGCGCACAAGAGAATTACCAGATGGACTAGATTTCGTAATGGATAACGTCTAAAGCCTTGCTGCCCCCAGGGATAGGGGTATCCTAGCAGTCAAATAAAAAGGTAAGAAAACAAAGACGCACCAACCTTGTGCATTATTCTTAGATATATTTTATTAAAAAATGAAATAAGAAACTACTTACAAACATATAGAAGAAAAGTCGTAATATAAATGGTCTCCAGACGATAGCAATCGGTCAAAGTGACATCAGACTCCAGATGGTAACAGAGGAGAATACAGGGGCCATTGCCGTCTGACGCGTTTCAAAGGATTACCTTCTTCCTCAGAGCCCAGCCGTGCTGGGATAAGGAGATAAGGAGATATCCAGCATTCAACTTCCTCCCCTACCCAACACATCAGGTCCAACACCACACTCAATACTCTCCTCCTTCTGCCCAGTTACCACCGATGAAGTTAATAAACTCCTCTCCATGGCCCACCTCACCACCTGTCCCCTGGACGCTGTTCCCTCACAATTACGGTAACCACCTTCCCACTCTATCCTAAACTCCCTAACAAACATCTTCAACCTCTACCTCTCCTCCGGCACCTTTCCTTCCCCGCTCAGACATGCACTGGTTATCCCCATACTTAAAAAACCCTCACTAGACCTCATCTGTTTGAATAACTTAAGACTCATCTCCCATTTGCCTCCAAGCTTATCGAACGCCTTGTCCATGACTGAATGAGTCGCTACCTCACAGACAACAACCTTCTCGACCCCCTACAGTCGGCTTCCGTCCACAACATTCCACTGAAACTGCCCTACTAAAACTCACCAATGACCTACTAACTGCTAAAAGCAATGGCCATTACTCCATACTCATACTCTTAGACCTCTCTGCTGCCTTCGACACAGTTGACCACCTGCTCCTCCTCAGCAAACTACACTCCCTTGGCCTCTGTAATTTTGCTTTATCCTGGTTCTCCTCCTACCTATCTCAGCGCACTTTCAGTGTGACTTACAACTCCATCTCCTCCGCTCCGCTTCCTCTCTCTCTGTTGGGGTACCCCAAGGTTCTGTCCTTGGGCCCCTCCTATTCTCACTCTATACCTCTTCCCTTGGGCAAGTTGATAACCTCCCATGGCTTACAATACCACCTCTACGCCGATGACACCCAGATCTATCTCTCCACACTTCAACTCACCCCCTCAATCTCCTCACGGATCTCAAACTTTCTGAATGACATATCGGTATGGATGTCACACCACTTTCTCAAACTCAATCTGTCTAAAACTGAGCTTGTTATATTTCCTCCTTCCTGGTCCCCTCCCCCCATGACTTTACCATTAAGATCAACAGCACAACCAATGGTCCCTCTACACATGCCAGGGTGCTGGGTGTAATCCTTGACTCTGAACTCTCCTTCAGCCCCACATTCAATCACTGGCTAAATCCTGTCGCCTTAACCTCCGCAACAATTCCAGAATTCGACCCTTCCTAACTAATGACACCACAAAGCAACTTATTCACACCTTGATTATTTCCCGCCTTGACTACTACAACTCTGTCCTTAATAGACTACCCTTACGCAGGCTATCCCCCCCCCAAATTTTTAGTGTTAGGACCACAGATTACAGGGTGCCGTGACGTGGCTCTGTGGCTTACGCATGCGTTTGTAAATGCGTGCGGACTGAACCCCTGTTTTTAACGCGTACTGTTAGACAGGTTGAATGGTTGTCTGCGAGCTGGTGGTAAGTAGGCTTGGAGTTTTTTCCTGGGCATTCCCCAGATTTTGTTGTTATCTGTTTGTGGCCTTCCAATGCCTCTTACTGCGATAGCCAGCTATAAGTGCGGGTGGTGGCAATGTTTTTGTAATCACGTTGGGGTGTGTATTGGTCCAGCAATGTACCAGCACCTTTGCAGCCACTGTGCTATTTGCTGGGTGTCTGGTGTGTCCTGTACCTTTAAGAAGGGGTGGGCTCCCCTCAGACCACCTGCCCTCACTTAACCATCAGAATGCATGTGCCTCCACTGTGGGGACACCCAAATTTTTAGTGTTAGGACCACAGATTACAGGGTGCCGTGACGTGGCTCTGTGGCTTACGCATGCGTTTGTAAATGCATGCGGACTGAACCCCTGTTTTTAACGCGTACTGTTAGACAGGTTGATTGGTTGTCTGCCAGCTGGTGGTAAGTAGGCTTGGAGTTTTTTCCTGAGCACTCCCCAGGTTTTGTTGTTATCCCCCCTTCAGTCTATTATGAATGCTGCTGCTAGACTAATACACCTCACTAATCGATCCGTGACTGCTGCCCCTCTCTGCCAATCACTTCACTGGCTTCCCATACCCCACCGTATAAAACTCAACATGCTAACCACAACATAAAAGGCCATCCACAACATCGCACCCAGCTACATCACAAACCTCATCTGCAGATATCGCCCAAATCGTTCCCTCCGCTCCTCCCAGGACCTCCTGCTCCCTAGCTCCCTTGTTACCTCCTCTCATGCTCGCCTTCAGGACTTCTCCAGAGCCTCTCGCATCCTCTGGAACTCCCTGCCCCGGTATATCCGATCAGCCCCTAACCTGTCCACCTTTAGGAGAACCCTGAAAACTCACTTATTCAGGGAAGCCTATCCCACACCCACCTAACTGTCCCTGAGCCACCCCCCATCAAATCATTCCCTGCATCTATTACCTTTTGTACCACCACCCCTTCCCTTTAGAATGTAAGCTCTATGAATAGGGCTCTCCTGTCCCTTCTGTATTGAACTGTACTGTAATTGTGCTCTCCCCCCTCTACATTGTAAAGCGCTTTGTAAACTGTTGGCGCTATATAAATCATGTATAATAATAATAATAATTACCTTACATAAGAAGAGTTCAAGGGTCAAAATAAAAAATAAAAGGAACAGGGGACACTCCTGCCAGGTCCCATACAGCATAAATCACATCACACAGCTGCTGTGGGATGTGAAGGAAGAGCTGAGATCCATGCCATCATATGATGGCCCAGGCCAATATGCAACCAATATAGATAGAGATAGAATGGACCACAAGATTTGCCAGTCCACCCGATTGAAGGCCTTTCCCCCCGTTGGTAGACAGGAGCATGAAAGGCTTAGCCTTTGAGTGAGCGGAGCAGATCAGGTCAATAGCTTTCATGGTGTTGCCTATAGATTCCCTCTGCGGGACAAAAACCCACCTGATCAGCATAAATAACCCAAGGAATATGAGGAAGCAACTATCATTTTTGATAATAGTTTTAAATCCACATTTAAAATAGCTAAAAGTTTGTAATTATCAAATTGAGTATGGTCTTTGGTTTCGGAATTACCATGATGTGAGCCCACAACATATCCTGTGGGAGGATATAAAGTTATAGGTTTGAATGAAGAAGGGAGAAACCACATTTTTTAATGTTTTGTAATAATTAAGGGAAAAATCATCAGGGCCAGGGCCCTACCTGTTTTAGAGGAGGAGAAGGCTACGTCCAATTCCTCCACTGTAATCGGACCTTCTAATTCCTCATGGGCCTGCATCCGGAAAGTGGGCATACCCAACTCCACAAAGGATGCTGTCAAATCAGCTCCCTAAAAAGAGAGCGAAGGCCCAGGACTATGATGATTGTATAGCCTGTAATAGAATCATTGGAAAACCTGGGCAATAGATGCTGAGTAAATTATCTTGGTGCCACCATGAATGGTAACATGCGTCACAAGTGATTTTGTTTGTGTCCCCCATAAGGCCCATGCTAGAAAAGTGCCCGGTTTATTTCTAAAATCATATAAGGACCTTTTACATTTACAAATTTTTTTCTGAACCTGTACAGTAGTTAATTATGCATTCTCTGTGTAGATAGACACCTCCAGCTGCCTGATTCAGGCGGTGGACTGGGTGATCTGGGTGACCCATTCCTTTTTCAGCCTGGCTCCATGGCTAAGAAATATTCCCCTCTATTGTCCTTGCCTGGCCCACTTACCCCTTTATTAGACAATCCTTCCTTCACCATCGATCTTCACTCAGATGCATTCTTAAGTTCGGAGAGATAATGGTGGCCGCAAGTTCGCCACGTCCTGGGAGAAAAGAAGTCCAACAAATTTCCACTGCTTAGCATCAATGCAAATGTTCTAGCCTTCATTAAATTGACATACAGTGAAATATGCAAAATTAAGACCTCATATCCAGATCAGGACAACTTATCAAGAACGGAAAGAGATGCAATAAAATCATTTTCCAGCAATACATCCATAACCATTGAACCATCCGATAAAGGTGGAAACATAGTGGTTATGGATAACGCCCTCTATGTTGACATGTGTAATAAAATCCTTAATAACAAAACATGGTACCAGAAGATATCGGACACCAAAATCACGAAATTTAACCAAAAATTCTACGACCTGGTTGACAAGGCTATGACCTCCAATGTACTCAGCAAAAATGAATGGGAATATTTAAGAACTAAGAATCCAGGCATGCCAACCTTTTATTGCCTACCGAAACTACACAAGAGTTTACAGAAACCGTCCGGTAGACCAATCATATCAGGCAATGGTTCAATCTCTGAAAAACTGAGTGAATATGTGGATGGATACCTTTGACCATATGTGGCCGAACTCCCCAGCTTCATACAAGACACCTTGAAATTACTTCAAAACATTGACGGAATTTGCATTCCTCCATTAGCATCTCTAGTGGCAATTGATGTGGAAGCACTTTATAGCAGTATCCCACATGACAAAGGGCTCCTGTGTATTCGACATATCCTCTCGCGGGATAATGCACTCAATCAATCCACTAAAGACTTTGTCTTGGGAGCCATGGAATACATTCTTTACCATAACCACTTTGTCTTTAACGGCTCCCACTACCTCCAGGTGCAGGGTGTTGCGATGGGGACCTCGTGTGCCCCATTGTACGCCAATCTGTACCTGGGGGAGTGGGAGCTGGCGATTAGTCAAGATGACAATCTTGCCCCCTTCATGGAGCATGTAGTAATGTGGATGCGATATATCGACGACGTGTTCCTGGAATGGGACACATCTGTTGAACTACTGGACAAATTTTTGGTTGAACTCAATCACAACGAGTTCAACCTCAAATTCACCATGACTCATGATATCTCTAGCATTACGTTCCTTGATGTGACCATACACAAAGATGCAAATGGCTTTTTGAGTGGCAGTCTTTACAGAAAGCCGACAGCAGGTAACTCAATCCTACACGCCAGCAGTTTTCACCCTCGGGCCCTTACAAATTCTATTCCCTATAGTCAATACTTAAGGATTAGAAGAAATTGTTCGGATAGTATTACCTTCAAGAAGGAGGCCAACGCACTAAGGACGAGACTCTCAAGTCGTGGTTACTCGAAGTCATGTTTGAAAAAAGCATACAAGAGGGCATGTAAAAAAACCCGACAAGACCTACTGTACAATCCATCATCCAAGACCCGAAAAGAGAACCCAATATCAATCATTACAGGATTCTCTAACCAACACAAAAGAATCAAAGCAATTGTAAACAAATATTGGCACGTCCTAACGATGGATCCAAATGTAGGCCCCTTCGTGCCAAATGTTCCTTCCTTCACCTTTAGGAGGGCAAGATCACTTCGGGATCAATTGGTGGCCAGTGAGTTTAAAGAAGGGGGTTGTAAGGATCCTTGCAAACGCTTTGGCTCTTTTACATGTGGGGGTTGCGGTTATTGCCGCTTCATTAACACCTCTAGGAATCTATTACTCCCTAACGGTGAGAAATACTCACCAAGACACTTTGCAAATTGTAACACGTCTGGTGTAGTCTATCTTCTTCTATGTGCCTGTGGGTGCTTTTAGGTTGGCAAAACTGCCCAAGAATTTTGGCGACGTGCTTACCACCATCTTGCTTCTATGCAGACGTGCAATCCCAGTCTGCCCCTGGGACGACACGTTACCAATGTCCATGATGGTATCTTTCCCAAAGTCTCTTTTGTGATTCTTGACCGCGTCCATCCCGGGATGCGAGGTGGTGATTGGAACAAAACCCTGCTCCAACGAGAGCAGAGGTGGATTTTCCGCCTAAACGCTACCTCGCCCGCCGGTTCAAACGGGTCAATTTCTCATAGGCCCTTTTTGGAGGGCTTTTCTTCTGGAGGGTCAGAATGGGAACCACCAGACCCGACCTAAGCAACTCAAAATCATTCGGCCTATTGTTACTGTATGCATTAAGTCTTTCGGTCTTTGGCTAAACTTTTTCCACCAAGTATTTAATTGTCTCCTCCAGTATTATCCCTTTTTCTTCTCTCCATTTAACTGTATTGATCGATAAATGTAAATTATCTGCATTTAAAACCATCTCAGGTTATATAACCCCCATTCACTATGTTTGCCATGTTCTCTGTTCCCAGCAACCGCATTTGTAGTTTTGTCTAGGTTATGACCAGTATTGTTAATAATGTAGCCATCTTCATCATGATGTAAACTCTATGTGAGTCTATTGTACTATTCAGAATGCATATACATATTGTCTAATGTGGCGAGGAAATGTATTGATAATAATTTCAACTGTACCACCATGATGTAAACTATATCTCAACTTATTACTGTGTCCAGAAAACATATAACATACTGCTGTGGGTCATCAACTCTGCTGTTCCTTCTTTTCATTCTGGGGAATATCTATATGGTGATGTCTCTCAGGCTGGTGTGCCATCTGATCGGCCTGTCCGTGCCCTGTGTGCGGCGGGGTGTCTGTGCAGCAGCACATTAGGCCCATGGTGGTTTGAGTTCCACACTCGGCGCACGGGGGCCGCCCACTGCCATCTGGCATGGGCGGCCTCCTTTGTTGACATGACATCGCGTGTCCCCTCCCAGGTCACGCGATCCGTGTCTTGTGCGCCGCGGGAGGACGACCCGTGGCGGCGCAGCCGGCACATTAGGCTTCCCCTACCACACAGGGGATCCCAGGGCCTGACGTCACTGCATCCTTCTGGAGCAATGCGTCACTATCCACACGCCCCCTGGTGTGCTAAGAGGCGACGTCTGCGCGCCGCCGTCTCGGGGGACGCTCCGGGTAGCCCCACCCCTCTGAGTGTATGCATGTAGTGATTGGCTTATTGCCAGACACTCATGCTATTTTAAACCCCTCCACCCTCCAGCTGCTGTATGTTTGTTGTGAGGTTGGACACAAGCCAGGATCTGCATCACGGAGCTCTCAGACCCATCAGGTAATACTCCTTGAATCTGAACTTTTGTTACTTTCGATGTCTACTAAGACTCAACTAAGGAGGCGCCCAGGCTCTGTGCCTTGTGCGCTCCAATGGCTGTTATTAATGGTTGCCTCTTAATGATGCAATGCCCTCTGCTTTTTACTATAGATCAATCCCTTGAGCGTTACTTAAGCTTCCTGATTCATGTGTCTGTAGAGCTGCACACAAGCAGGTCCTTGTTCGGTGGTTTCTGCATCTGTTCCCCCCCCCCCTTCTACGTGATCGCCCCCCGGCAAGGTACATACCACGATGCTATTCATTGGAAATGTCTTGATGCGTTTATGTATACATATGTATATATATGCATATGCACATAGGTGTGTGCATGTATGCATGCATATTTAATCTTATATAGTGGTTGCTGGGTGGATTTCTAGTGGGTGATAGTTCCATGAACCATTCTAACATATACCACCTCTCTGTCTTTTTCTCTTCTCCATACCTTTACAGTAAGGGGTATACCTCGGAGGGCCAGCCTGGGTTGTCCTTTGTGTGGGACTCTGTTCTTGTTCCCCCTTCTGCTGCCGTTGGACCTATCCACCTGTGCTGGTGCGTTGATCTACCCCGTCGGGCCGAGGGCCGTGCAGGCCGACAGCTGCAACACACACTGTTTTAAAATTATATATCCTGGATAGGAAAATACCTCAAGAATTACACAGTTTGCACGGTCAGTGTCTAAACACATTCAAATGTAGAGTACGGTGTGATTTTATACGTACCTATCAGTCTGTGTATAGTCAATATTACGCATTTAATTTGTGTTTATTTGCTTAAATTGCAGACGTTTGCACGTTCTGCGACCGGATCGCATATACCCCTGCTGAAGAAATAGCAATTTTGAAATGCGTTGGGTTTTTTCTGTTGTGTTCACTATCAACTAAACAGATCTCTGCGATTATCAGCTGTCTTATTTGAATTGTTATTGCAAGATTAGTCCTGTCCAGTATTGAATTATGACTCTTTGATATGTGTAGTGTATATATGTGCTCATTATTTTAAATCTACGTTTCTGAATAAAATCTCATATACTTTTTATATATTGTCTTCATACCTCATTATGCTATCTACCCCTCTCTAAAAGTCCCACTCAGAGGAAACCTGATCTTCTTTCAATGTTTTGCAACTTGGGATGTGGGGCAGCCTAGCGTGTACTCTGTGACACTCAGCACTTTTTCAATTATTCTTTGGGAGTTGGCTCCTTGCTTTCATTTTCTAATATCCAAGCTGTGCACTGGGGCTTCGGTTTCCGTTTCATCAATTGCAAGGTTTTTACTGCTTCCTGCTGTTCATCATCTGCTTACTTCAGTTAAACAACTGTACGTCACTTCCTCACCTCGGACCCACACCATTGACAAAGTATACACCCTCCTATTCAGCCGGTTCTCTTCTGGCCTCCCTCCTTTTACAACTAAATGGTCTTGAGAGCTTGGTTGTTCTCTGTCTGATAATGACTAGGAATAGATCTTCGTCAATACTCACAAACTCTCCATTGCCTGTGCTACCCAAGAATGCAATTTCAAGTTACTCTCCCGTTGATACAATACCCCATCTAAAATACGAATTTGGGATTTGGTGCTTAGCCTTTATAATTTGTAAGCTCAAGCATTGATATCTCTAATTCTCCTAAACTAGCCCTTCTTACTCTTCTGCTTCAGTCACTGTCTTGGACCAAACCTCTCTCCTCCTGTTTTTTATTTTTGCTGTCAGACAGCTGATACCTAAATACTGGAAAATTTCCATCACACCTTTGTTCCCTGAATGGCTTGAGACTCTTAATGACATTATGGAACATGGAGGAATTGGTAGCTGAAAACAATGACTCTAACGAGAAGTTTAAACAGGTTTGGCTGGAATAGATAATGTTCAAAGATTCTCCTAAATGTCATGCCTTTTTGGCAGGCCTTCACTAGCTTCAGTTGTTATGGCCTAGTCCAGGGGTAGGCAACCTTTTGAGCACAGTGTGCCGTAAAATGTTTCCAAAGAAATTGAGCGTGCCAATTTTATAACAAAAAAAAAAATGTAAACTTCACACTCTCAATCACAAAAATAATTTTTTATAAAGTAAATGCTGTAAACTACTTTAGTGGTGAGAAATTAACATCCTGCACTCTTATGCCTCAGATCAGCCCCAATTCCTGCAACTCCACACCTTTAGATCAGCACCACTTCATGCACCTTCACACCTCAAATCACTGTCCCCCCCTGCAAATCTGTTTCACCACTGTACCCCCCTGCTCGTCTGTCCCACCACTGTACCCCCCTGCTCATCTTCCCCACCACTGTAACACCCTGCACATCTGCCTCACCACTGTACTACCCTGCACATCTGCTCCACCAGTGTACCCCCCTGCTCATCTGCCCCACCACTGTAACCCCCCTGCTCATCTGCCATACCACTGTAACCCCCTGCTCATCTGCCTCACCACTGTAACCCCCTGCTCATCTGTCCCACCACTGTAACCCCCTGTACATCTGCCCCACCACTGTACCACCCTGCTCATCTGCACCACCAATGTACCCCCTTTCTCATCTGCCCCATCAATGTACCCCCTGCACATCTGCCCCACCACTGTAACCCCCTGCACATCTGCCCCACCACCGTAACCCCCTGCACATCTGCCCCACCACCGTACCCCCTGCTCATCTGCCCCACCACTGTATCACCCTGCTCTTCTGTCCCACCACTGTACCACCCTGCTCTTCTTTCCCACCACTGTACCACCCTGCTCATCTGTCCCATCACTGTAACACTCCGCTCTTCTGTCCCACCACTGTACCACCCTGCTCATCTGTCCCACCACTGTACCACCCTGCTCATCTGTCCCATCACCGTAACACTCTGCTCTTCTGTCCCACCACTGTACCCCCCTGCTCTTCTGTCCCACCAATGTAACCCCCTGCTCATCTGCCCCACTAATGTTACCCCTTTCTCATCTGCCCCACCACTGTACCTCCCTGCATATCTGCTCCACTGCCGTACCCCCATGCTCTTCTGTCTCACCACTGGACCATCTTCTCATCTGTCCTAACACTGAACTTTTCTGCTCATCTGCCCCACCACTGTAATCCCATTTCTCATCTGCCCCACCACTGTACCTCCTACACATCTGTCCCACCACTGTACCCCCTGCTCTTCTGCCCCACCACTGTAACCCCCTGCTCATGTGTTCCACCGCTATAACCCCCTGTTCATCTGTCCCAACAATGTACCTTCTTTCTCCTCTGCACCAACACTGAACCCCCCTGCTCATCTTTCCCACCACTGTAACCCCCTTCTCACCTGGCCCAACACTGAACCCCCCTGCTCATCTGTCCCACCACTGTAACCCCCTTCTCATCTGCCCCATCACTGTACCCCCCCTGCTTTTCTGTCCCACCGCTGAACCCCCTTCTCATCCCTCCCACCACTGTACCTCCTGCACATCTGCCCACCACTGTAACCACTCTGCTTATCTGCCCCATCTGCTCCACTGCCGTATCCCCATGCTCTTTTGTCTCACTACCGAATCACCTTCTCATCTGTCCTAACATTGAACCCATCTGCTCATCTGCCCCACCACTGTAACTTGCTTTCTCATCTGCCCCATCAATGTACCTCCTGCACATCTGTCTCACGTCTGTACCCCCTGCTCTTCTGCCCCACCTCTGTTCCCCCTGCTCTCCTGCCCCACCACTGTAACCCCCTGCTCATCTGTCCCATCAATACACCTCCTTTCACATCTGCCCCACTACTTTACCCCCCTTCTTTTCTGTCCCACCACTGAACCCCTTCTCATCTGCCCCAACACTAAGCCCCCCTGCTCATTTGGCCCAACATCGAACCCCCTGCTCATCTGGCCCAACACTGTACCACCCTGCTCTTCTGTCCCACCACTGTACCACCCTGCTCTTCTGTCCCACCACTGTACCACCCTGCTCATCTGTCCCATCACTGTAACACTCTGCTCTTCTGTCCCACCACTGTACCCCCCTGCTCTTCTGTCCCACCAATGTAACCCCCTGCTCATCTGCCCCACTAATGTTACCCCTTTCTCATCTGCCCCACCACTGTACCTCCCTGCATATCTGCTTCACTGCCGTACCCCCATGCTCTTCTGTCTCACCACTGAACCATCTTCTCATCTGTCCTAACACTGAACTTTTCTGCTCATCTGCCCCACCACTGTAATCCCCTTTCTCATCTGCCCCACCACTGTACCTCCTACACATCTGTCCCACCACTGTAACCCCCTGCTCATGTGTTCCACCGATGTACCTCCTTTCTCCTCTGCACCACTCTGCACATCTGCCCCACCACTGTACCCCCCCTGCTCCTCTGCCCCATCGCTGTAACCCCCTGTTCATCTGTCCCAACAATGTACCTTCTTTCTCCTCTGCACCAACACTGAACCCCCCTGCTCATCTTTCCCACCACTGTAACCCCCTTCTCACCTGGCCCAACACTGAACCCCCCTGCTCATCTGTCCCACCACTGTAACCCCCTTCTCATCTGCCCCATCACTGTACCCCCCCTGCTTTTCTGTCCCACCGCTGAACCCCCTTCTCATCCCTCCCACCACTGTACCTCCTGCACATCTGCCACCACTGTAACCACTCTGCTTATCTGCCCCATCTGCTCCACTGCCGTATCCCCATGCTCTTTTGTCTCACTACCGAATCACCTTCTCATCTGTCCTAACATTGAACCCATCTGCTCATCTGCCCCACCACTGTAACTTGCTTTCTCATCTGCCCCATCAATGTACCTCCTGCACATCTGTCTCACCTCTGTACCCCCTGCTCTTCTGCCCCACCTCTGTTCCCCCTGCTCTCCTGCCCCACCACTGTAACCCCCTGCTCATCTGTCCCATCAATACACCTCCTTTCACATCTGCCCCACTACTTTACCCCCCTTCTTTTCTGTCCCACCACTGAACCCCCTTCTCATCTGCCCCAACACTAAGCCCCCCTGCTCATC
The DNA here is from genome assembly GCF_042186555.1 of Aquarana catesbeiana. NCBI lineage: Eukaryota > Metazoa > Chordata > Amphibia > Anura > Ranidae > Aquarana > Aquarana catesbeiana. Next base: position 120,082,679 of record NC_133336.1, read on the forward strand.
TGGCCCAACACTAAACCCCCCTGCTCATCTGGCCCAACATCGAACCCCCTGCTCATCTGGCCCAACACTAAACCCCCCTGCTCATCTGCCCCAACACTGTACCCCCCTGCTCTTCTGTCCCACTGCTGAACCCCCTCCTCATGTCTTCCACCACTGTACCTCCCTGCACATCTGCCCCACCGCTGTTCCCTCTTGCTCATCTGTCCCGCCTCTGAACCCCTCCTGCTCATTTTTCCCACCACTGTACCCTCCTGCTCATCTGCTCCATGGCTGTTCCCGCTTCTCATCTATGATATGCGTGATTCGCAGAGTGGTGAAAGGAAGCAGAGATGAGACACATCTACCTGTCCTGGCACACTCATCCTGCTGATCCAACTCTCGTGCTTGTATGTGATGTATGGGATGTATGTGATGTCATATACAAGCATCTGGAATGGATGCGCAATGAGGAGCTCAGGTCAGGGGTATTTTCTGAAAGCAGTGGGCCTGTGTGCAGGATCATAAGTTGGGCCCCAGCAGCAGAGGAAAAGTGCAGCGCTCCACGCCACAAGAAAAGTTGGGTGTGATTTTCATTGCGCTGAATACTGGCTCTGGCTTAAAGGGACACAGAGTACGGGAGTCCAGTAGTAAGTGACGCAAAGGTTCAGGAATAATTTCAACAAAGTTCACAGAAGCGCAACATTAATTCCACAAACTGTTACCTGATTGGGGTTTTCTCAATCACAGTGAAATCCCTTCTTTCTGAGATTGGTAGTGGCAACCAAGTGAGTCATCTTCCTCCAGATGGTGGGCGGGGCTAGCAGGACTGTGACTGACACTTCCCTGTGCTGCTCTGCTGATGGGTAGGGAGTCGAGTGCCAGCAAAAGAGGCTTCGTGTGCAGCTTGCGGCACCAGTGCCGGGGGTTGCCTACCCCTGATTAAGGCCTCTTTCACATGGGGGATCCGTATGTCCGTTTTTCATCCTTCCGTTTTCGGATGAAAAACGGACATACATGTATCCCTATGGAGCGTCGGATGTCAGCGGTGACATGTCTGCTGACATCCGACCCGCTCCTATCCGAAAAGTGTAACGAAGGAAAACCCTACTTTTCCATACGTTTTTGGATCGGGTGACGACGGACTCTACGGTCCGTCATCATCCGATCCCCCATAGGGGAGAGCGGCGCTCTGACAGGTCCGTCCCTGCACAGTGTGCAGGGACGGACCTGTCATTTTCCTGCTCAGCGGGGATCGGTGGAGCGATCCCTGCTGAGCAAGCGGGTGTTCACGGGGCGGATCATCACTGATCCGCCCCGTGTGAAAGAGCCCTTATACCCTTGTTTGTTTTGATAAACAATAAACACATGATTGTATAAAAGAAATATTCTCCTAATAGCAAGAATACACGGTTAGAAAATCGACTGATCACTCGACCGACAACCAACGAAACAGCGTTCGCTGGTCGAAATCGTCGACAACATTAACCAATTAAAAAAAAAATTTAAAAGAGCAATCGATTTCATACGTAGTGTTGATGTGTCTCGTACAAGTGGGGTCGTCTACTAGTTACGCTCATGCATGATAATGTTCAAGAGATGTTTTATGGACGACCTTCACACCAACAAATAGAAAATTGTTTGTTCACAAGTGATACAACACAATTTTTCCATTTTTTAATCAGTCTTTTTCATTCGCAATATCAATATCGGGTATTACTTGCTGGGCATCAAGGAGTAGAAAATCAGCAGATCGTTCTCAACGTAAATTTTCCTATCGTGCATTCCTACCATAATTGTACATTTGTGAGCCTTCCACAGAACTGACAGCTCGATCTTGGACTGGTCATTCAGCTGGAAAAAGGGGGCCTCTGTAATTTGTGTTTGTTCCTCGTAAGGATTGAGAGGCAGTGCGGCAGGGCACCAAATTAGTGCAGCTGCACATAGCCCAGTAAGGGGTAGCAGAGGAAAGATACCAGTGAATGCCTGTTGATTTGGGTATTTTCTGCCCCTTGTCATGTGCAGGTCGAGGGTTTGGAGATGTTAAAAGTCCTCCAATTTGCCCAAGAGGTGCAGAGGTCTAGAGTTTAGCTTCTGCTCAGCTTCATAGTCTGAACATGCCCCCCAACAGGATACTTTTTAACACAAATACATGGTTCAACAGGTACATATCAGGAACATGAAATGCTGGGGGTAACCCTCTAAATTCAAAGCACAATGCCATTGGTCCAGCTGCAGAAACATTATGTGGCATCCTTACAGTGTCAGAACACCACAATAGGCCACAGACTTCAAGGCACAATGCAGGATTTACCCTGCAGCAAACATTATAAATTTGGAAGCTGAGGTCCAGTTGTGGAAACATTATATGGCATGTTTTTCAGTGCCAGAGTGCCAGAATAGACCAGGAGGGGTGTCAGGTTTATTTTTTTGGAGGGGACCAAAAAAAGTTTAGTCTATAGTATCAGCATCAGAAGAAGGGTTGCCACCTTTTCTTCAAGCCAAACCTGAACACTAAAACCCCTTTCACATGGGCTTTCTGATCAGGTCCGCCTGTCAGTTTATCAGGCGGACCTGATTGGAGCGTCCATTCACCTCTATGGAGCAGCGGATGTCAGCGGTGACATGTTTGCTGACACCCGCCACTATGCGATCCGATTCTGTCCGATTCTGGCCCTATTTTCCATCCGTTTGGTGGATCGGATCTAATCGGATGAAAATGGAGAACCGGGCTCTGACAGGTCGGTCTCTGCACAGTGAGCAGAGACCGACCTGTCATCTGCCTGCTCAGCGGAGATCAGCAGATCGATCCCCCGCTGAGCAAAGCGGAGTCCGCCGGCAGGATCACCCGTGTGAAAGAGCCCACTAGCCTATGGCACTGCACTTGCTTAACTCGTCCCATTCAACTGAATGGGGCTGTGCAGCAACTGTGTGCAATGCACATGGCTACAGGACAGTGGCATGGGATTTTAGGGGTTAAAAACAGGTGGTGAGGAAAAAAAAATAACGCTTCTTCACCACCTGTCAAATACTTTTAAAAAATGATCCACTGTGGATTACTCTTGAGAGTGCTCTGCGACTTCATTTACACTTGTGGTTGGGGGACAATAAAAAATAGAGGTTGAGCTGTGTTTTTACTGCTACCCAACTGTTCCTCTTAAACTGCAAAGGCAGCAGAGGGGGGATGTACACACGCAATAGCCAAAATTCTTTGCATCACAGTGTGGCAAAAGTTGTCTGCACTGTTGGGTTCAGCGAGCAGTAATGCCTGCTGAATGTGGCCAATCCAAGTGAATGGGGGGTTCCTGCATCCATGTGCAATGCATTCAGTTGCAGGGTAGTGCTGTGGGGTTTAAACAGGTGGTGAGCAGGTAATATAACACCTCCTCACTGCCTGTTAAAATCCCTCTGAAGAGCAATCTAAACATGGATTGCTCTTCAGAGGGCACTGCATGTGTAAACGAGCCCTGAGCCTAGGTTCACACTGTAGCTATGTGGGAACCAGCGCGATTCCAGCACCGGTTTCGGCATTGCATCTCTCCCGCAGGCAGTTCACACTGCCCTCTGCGAACCCCCAGATCAGTTCGCAGATCGCAGTGCGAACTGTGAACTTACACAGGAATCAGATCGCTTAATCGAGAACAACCAGCCGATTCCAGCGCGAGGAAAAAAGTCCCTGCACTATTTTCCTGCAAATCTAGTGCGAGTTTATCCATACAACTGTATGAAAAGTGTGGTCCCTCGCGCTACCAAGTGAATAAAACGAAAAAATTGTATAAATGAAATGAAACTGCTGCTAGACCTGTAGTGTAAGTATAAAGTGATCAGCGCAACTTCTATAGTAATGTCCAAAATTGCAAAACCTATAAACAGTGACGTGCTAATTGTCACAAACACAATTGCATAATATTGTACAGTCCATAAATTCTTCCAAGTGTTGATAAAACAATCACTCTAATTGAATTTCCTTGCAAACAAAATTCCTGTGACTTCACACAAAAGCTTAGTGCTCACAGAACTCTTACCTCTATGTGGTGTTAAATCAGCCTTAAGGTATCTTATGGTGGTGGCGGGCTTCCAATTCCAGACTTACGATTACCAGGTCACTCGGAGTTTCGGATATCTCTATGTGGTGTTGAATCAGCCTTATAGGTATCTTATGAAGGGTAGCAGGATTCCACTTCCAGACTCCCGATTACCAGGTCACTCAGAGTTCTGGATGTCACGTGAGAATAAAATAAATGCCTCCCACAGTGTAAAACGTAAAACAACTATAGATTTATTCAAAAGCCAAATGGATTCTTACATAAGTGCATTTAAAGTGCAAAAACAGCGTTCCAGACGCCTCATACGTCACTTCCGGTCAGCTCTGTATTTCCGGCCACGCCCTACATGTTACGTTACATCACGTGACTTCATCAGTGTATGGCTGAGCTCACATCGCACAGACATCGCACGGGATTGGCACAGCAATGCGGGTGCAAATCACATGCGATGTCTGTGTTCCCACAAGTGTGAACCCAGGCTAAGGCTGTTCAGCCATGCCAGTATATTCTGTGAGGTAACCTCTTGTCTGCAGCAATTCCAAAAAAACTTCTGCTCAGCTGGGGGCCAGGAGAAGGAACATTATTTAACCCCCGGGCTCAAGTGCTTACCTCCTGTGGTGATCTAGACTGTGGCTCTGCACTCCATCTCTATAATGTTATCAGGAGTAAGTTCTTATCTTTATTCAGCAGTTCTGACAATCTAATCTGAGTCCAGACCTCCACTTCTATACAAATACACAGGGGAATGTAATTGCCAGGAACAACAGCACAAGGATTACTCCGCCGGGACTATTTGATGATTTTCGGGCTCAGGCGGAGTAATCATTGTGCTGAGGACTCAGATTAGATTGTCGGAACTGCTGAATAAAGATAAGAACTTACTCCTGATAGCATTAACTACTCATGTTCCTCCACCAGCTGAGCAGATGTAGCACAGAAATCACAGTGCAGTCTGAATCATGTGTCCAGGTACCAGGTGGAAGGAGACCCGGACCCATGATTCAAAACCCGTACTGTCCGGGTGAAGCCCCTACAGGTGGCAACCCTAATCAGAAGTTTGTCAGGCATTGCTAGTTTAAGACTGGTTCATTTTAATGAAAGTGAGTACATCCAGATTGTCAGAGGACAGGTGGATATGCCTTTCCATAACAAAACCTCCTGATGTACTAAAGGCCCTCTTAGACACTGGCTTGCCCTGCACACTGGTATATTGGGCAAGCTCAAGCCAGTGGTCCAGCCTGAACACCCAATAGTTCATGGGGTTCTTACTTCTAATGCCCTGTACACACGGTCGGACTTTGTTCGGACATTCCGACAACAAAATCCATGGATTTTTTCCGACGGATGTTGGCTCAAACTTGTCTTGCATACACACGGTCGCACAAAGTTGTCGGAAAATCTGATCGTTCTGAACGCGGTGACGTAAAACACGTACGTCGGGACTATAAACGGGGCAGTAGCCAATAGCTTTCGTCTCTTAATTTATTCTGAGCATGCGTGGCACTTTGTGCGTCGGAGTTGTGTACACACGATCGGAATTTCTGACAACGGATTTTGTTGTCTGAAAATTTTATAGCAAGTTCTCAAACTTTGTGTGTTGGAAATTCCTATGGAAAATGTATGATGGAGCCTACACACAGTCGGAATTTCCGACAACAAGGTCCTATCACACATTTTCCATCGGAAAATCCTATCGTGTGTACAGGGCATAAGTTTGTCTGCATCAGCACCAGATCCGAGCCAGAATATGGTTCAGGGGCTGCATGTGAGTGCTAACTGCAGCCAGACCTGGCAGCTGTGCATTGAGCCTTTCACTGCCACTGATTTAAGGCATACATGGGTGACAGCACTGACTTATAAACAGAATATTTGAGTTTGTTTACAATCTCACAGTTACCTGTCAGCTTTTGAGTAGATATGATTAACTTGTACATGCACAGTATCATGGCTTGACGCATTTGGTATCTATTTACCTCTAGTAACTACGTCTTTTATATTGTATTAAAAGATTTAGTAATATATTGCGTTTGCGTGTACTAAAATTAACTTGAATTTATTCTTTACTGAAAATATGGGTTTGATAAACAGTTGCACTAATATTATAAGGCATAAAAAATTGGAACTACCACCATTTTATTCTCAAAAGTCTATGATTTCAGAAAATATATAATGTTTTGTGAATTTAAAGTAATCCTAAAAACAAAACTCTGAAAAGTGGTGCTGCCACTGCTGCTTCACTTTTCATGGAACAGGACATGCGGCACAGAAATTTTTACACAGCCCCTCCTCAAAAGGCCAGATTTTGTCAGTAACATTTTTTATTGAGTTTTTAACACAAGTATAGGTTATGCATATTATAGAACACATTGGAAAAGCAGAAAATATGGCAGTAGAGTAACAGACCATTAATAGTGTACATGACCACAGTAACTTCATACATATATACGCATCATCCAGTGCAGATACCACCCTTGTCAAACTTCCTTGGGCAGTTGCAACTGGCATCGGTCAGTTTATATATAGGAAGAATCATGTTTATGGCTGTTTTCCACTCCTCTACGGTGGGAGGCTGGTAAGTCTTGCACTTCAACAGTATGTCCCATTTAGCACAGTATGCAGGATAGAATACAATGACCTTGATATAGCAGATTAATCCCAAATTGTCAATCATACCCAACAAAAAAATGAGAGGGTCTACAGAAATTGGAAATTGTCAGGTTACCTACATTATTTATAGTGGACACAACCTTGCTCCAGTAGGTCTGCAATCAAGGGCAGGTCCACAGCTTGTGGATGAGAGTGCCCATATCGGTAGCTATGGCAGACATCTGTGCAAAAGCTTAAGCTGAACAAATCTGACCCTAGCTGGGATTGTGTCCTACCATTTATCCCAGTCCTCCTGAGTAAGGAAAAGGAAATCCGCACACCAGTCTAGGTCCATGAGCAGTGTTAAGTAAGGAGTAAATAGAGGAGAGCAGCTTATCCAGATCCTCCATTGTGAGGAGTTCCTCTAAAGGGTGGGAGACTAGCACAATACCTTGCTGGAATTGTGCATGGCGGAGTTGTAGAAAACAAAAAAATGTGATTTGGTAAGTTAAAGGTGGCTCTCAAAGAGTCTAAATTAGGAAGGCAGCCCAGAGAAACTACAGTGCCTTGAAAAAGTATTCATAACCCTTGAAATTCTCCACATTTTGTCATGTTACAACCAAAAAACTTAAATATATTTTATTGGGATTTTATGTGATAGAACAACACAAAGTGGCACATTATTGTGAAGTGGAAGGAAAATCATAAATGTTTTTCAAAATTGTTTACAAATAAATATCTGAAAAGTGTGGCATGCATTTGTATTCAGCCCCCTTTTCTCTGATACCTCTAACTAAAAACGAGTGGAACCAATTGCCTTCAGAAGTCACCTAACTTGTAAATTGAGTCCACCTGTGTGTAATTTATTCTCAGTATAAATACAGCTGTTCTGTGAAGCCCTTAGAGGTTTGTTTGAGAACTTAAGTAAACAAACAGCATCATGAAGGCCAAAGAACACACCAGACAGGTCAGGGATAAAGTTGTGGAGAAGTTTAAAGCAGGGTTGGGTTATAAAAAAGTATGCCAAGATTTGAACATCTCATGGAGATTTTCCAAAAATGGAAAAAGTATGGCACAACTGCAAACCTAGCAAGACATGGCCGTCCACCTAAACTGACAGGCCGGGCAAGAAGAGCATTAAGTAGAGAAGAAGCCAAGAGGCCCATGGTAACTCTGGAGGAGCTGCTGAGATCCACAGCTCAGGTGGGAGAATCTGTCCACAGGACAACTATTAGTCCTGCACTCCACAAATCTGGCCTTTATGGAAGAGTGGCAAGAAGAAAGCCATTGTTGAAAGAAAGGCATAAGAAGTCCCATTTGCAGTCTGTTAGAAGCCATGTGGGGGACACAGCAAACATGTGGAAGCAGGTGCTCTGGTCAGATGAGACCAAAATTGAACTTTTTGGCCTAAAAGCAAAACACTATGTGTGGCGGAAAACTAACACTGCACATCACCCTGAACACACCATCCCCACTGCGAAACATAGAGGTGGAAGCATCATGTTGTGGGGATGCTCTTCTTCAACAGGGACAGGGAAGCTGGTCAGAGTTGATGGGAAGATGGATGGAGCCAAGTACAGGGCAATCTTAGAAGAAAACCTTTTAGAGCTCATCTTCCAGCAGGACAATGACCCTAAACATACAGCCAGAGCTACAATAGAATGGTTTAGATCAGGGGTCTCTAAACTGTGGCCCTCCAGTTGTTCAGAAACTACAATTCCCATCATGCCTAGTGATGTCTGTGAATGTCAGAATTTTACAATGCTTCATGGGATGTGTAGTTCTACAACAACCGGAGGGCCCTAGTTTGAAGATCCCTAGTTTAGATCAAAGCATATTTATCTGTTAGAATGGTCCAGTCAAAGACCAGACCTAAATCCAATAGGGTATCTGTGGCAAGACTTGAAAATTGCTGTTCACAGACACTCTCTATCCAATCTGACAGAGCTTAAGCTATATGGCAAAGAAGAATGGGCAAAAATTTTACTCTCTAGATGTGCTAACCTAGTAGAGACATACCCAAAAAAACTTGCAGCTATAATTGCAGCGAAAGGTGGTTCTACAAAGTATTGACTCAGGGGGGCTGAATACAAATGCACTTTTCAGATATTTATTTGTAAAAAATTTTGAAAAGCATTTATAATTTTCCTTCCACTTCACAGTTACGTGCCACTTTGTGTTGGTCTATCACATACAATCCCAATAAAATACATTCACCTTTTTTTGGGGTTTTTTTGCAAAATCTTTTTTATTGAGTTTTTTATTGATATACAAAATTAGCCCACGCAGGGGCCAAACCTTGCCCACGCAGGGGCGGATCCTCTGATGCGGCAACAGACCACAACAGGGCACAACATATAACATAAACAAACCGATTTATACTATAGCCCCAATATGGGGAGAGGTTAAGTTCAGGAGAAGCTGTGCTCAAGCTGGTAATGACAGGATAATGCAACATAAAAATAGTTGGGTCGATATACTAACAGACTAGAGAAAAATTGTTAATCTAGGAATTGGTTACTGCATCTGTTGCCGTGGCATGATCATCTAACCAACAGGTTCACACCTTTTCAAATTTTTGTGGGCAACCTCTGCCCGAGTAGGTGGCTTTATAAAGGGGTAAACTGGCATTTACTAGGCTTTTCCAGAATCTGACAGAAGGGGGAGACGATTGTTTCCAGTTCACCGTAATTGTCTTATGAGCATAGTATAATAGCAGGGATATGAGTGTTTTCCTGGCTCTAAGCATTGACATTTGTTCCAACCAGCCCCAGCAGGCAATATTTAGGATCAAAAGGAATACAAGTTTTAGTGACCTTAGCAATCACCTGGAGTACTTCTTTCCAATAGTGTTCGATTGCTGGGCAAACCCAGAAAATGTGGAAAAAGTCCCCCGGTTGGTAGGAGCAATGCCAGCACGCCGGAGAATGCGCCGGAAACATCTGGTGCAGCCTATGGGGCGTGTAGTGGACTCTATGCACAATTTTGTATTGGACCAATTTGTCCCTTGCTGAGACCAGAAGGGAGAAGGGAAAATCCCAAATCTCCCTCCAGTCATCCTCGTCCAGCTCCGGTATGTCCCCCACCCATTTCCTGTGGAGGGAGGACAACTTGGGGCTGGCAGCAGGGACCCATAGAGCTGAGACGTGGGTTTCTCCAGGTCTTCCACCAGAAGGGTAGATTCGAGCTCTGAATATGCCAGAACAACTGGTTGGCCTAAGAACTGACACCTGAAGGCGTGAGTGATTTGAAGATACCTGAAATGGGCCCATGCGGGTACATTAAATTTGGTGCATAGAACATGAAAGGGGGTGAGCTCTCTATTGGTGATAACATGCTCAAGGGTCAGTATTTTGTATTTGGCCCAGGCCTGTGGATCTGGGATGGTATTGAACTGTGATTAGGGTTCAGCCACAGGGGGGTGTGAGGAGACCAGGAGTTCGGCTGGGGTGCCCTCAGCGCCTCACCCGCTCTCCATGCCCGCATAGTGGTATGCATAGAAGAGGTGAGATGATGAGGTGTTTTAGGCCCCCTGTATAGCAACCCCTTCAAGGCCTCCAGAGACCCCACTATAGCCGCCTCCAGCACCGTCGCAGAGTAGGTCAGGTCTAGCTGCAACCACCAATGGGCGGTCACAAGCTGAGTAGCCAAGAAATACTTGTGGCAATTAGGGAGAGCCAAGCCCCCACTATCCACAGGCCTGGTCAGAGTGGTGTATTTGAATCTAGGTGGCTTAGATCCCCAAATAAAGGAGAGGAAGAGTTGTTTAAGGGAATTAAAGAAGGTTTTGGTCAGCCATTGTGGGGAGTTCCGAAAAATGTACGTGAGTTTAGGGAGGACTTTCATTTTGAGAAAATTAATGCGTCCAATGAGGGAAAGGGGAAGATTGCTCCACCCTTTCAGTTTGATTTTGATTGCTGCCAAGACAGGGTCAAGATTGAACCGCACAAAGTCCCTATGTCAGAGGGGTTCCCTGAACAGATCCAGTACTGGGCACCCTGGCGCGCACACGTGCGCTGTTGTGCGGGCACGAGGTTTGGCACCAATCGCCCTATTTAAACCATTGATGCACTTTGCTCAGTGCTGTCCGATCTGCAGCTCCCAGTACCTGTGCTTCCTTTTTACCTGTCTGAATGTTTGATCCCCCCCGATACCCGGCTTGTCTATTGGATTCCTCTCTGCTGTCTGCCTGCACCTGACCTCGGCCTGCCTTTGACTTTGAACCTGCCTGCTCCTTTGTACTATGCTGCCCGCCTGTTTCCAACCCTGCTTGTGACCCGGACTCTGAATCTGCCTGCTCCCTTGTACTGTGCTGACTGCCTGCTGCCAACCCTGTCTGTGCCTGGACCTGTCTACCCCGCTCCTGCTCTGCATCTGCTGCCTGTGCTTCAGCTTGCCAAGGACCATCAGTCCTCTTACACCTGGATCCTGGGCCTTACCTCTGCAAGCCGCCCGCCAGGCTCTCATACCACTCTGTGCTCCCGTGCCTCCTGTTCATACTACCAGGGGCCGGGAACCAGATACGTAAGGGAGTTCTACCCCTGCTGTATCGGGTTCGTCAGTCAGGTACGTGAAAGTCTGACAGTATCGAACAGCCATGTCCGAGCCCGAGCAGGGAACTTCTCCCATGGAGGAACTGTGCAGACACCTGGCGGGTCTCACACAAGCTGTAAAGAGCCTTCAGGAAGGCTATAGTAGACTGGAAGAGCGTGTCCAGGTGTTGTCTTCACCTGCTAACCCTCAAGCTGCTTCTGCTGCTGGACTCTCATCTGCACCTTCAGTGGTAATGCTGCCCCCTGAACCCAGGGTCCCCACGCCCAAAAGATTTGCTGGAGATCGTAGTAAATACCGGTCCTTCTGCAACGCCTGCGAACTTTACTTTGCTTTACAACCACGCACCTTTTCTTTGGAAGCGACCAAGGTGGGCTTTGTAATTTCTCTTCTATCCGGTGAACTGCAGACCTGGGCCCACCATCTGCTGGAGCAAAAGTCAGCATTTCTAGATAGCCTGGATGCCTTCTTCGCTGCAATGTCTCAGCTATACAAGGACCCCCAGTTAAAAGCCACCGCTGAGTCCGCCTTGCACGCTCTACAACAAGGGCATAGACCTCCAGAAGATTATGTCCTGGAATTCAGGCGTTGGAGTTCGGATACAGACTGGAATGACGCCGCCCTGCGTTATCAATTTCGTATGGGCTTATCTGATCCGCTTAAGGATGAGTTGGCACAGGTTGGAATACCCCAATCTCTGGACGACCTCATCAACTTGTCCCTTCAAATTGCCCCAACAAGACACGTAAGTCCCCTTTAACCTCTCCTAAGTATGCACCTGCCTTGCCTAACCCTGCTAACCACCTTGCTCTCTCCATTGTTCTACAGCTTCCAGGACAGGATCTGCCAGTCTCAGTGATAATTGACTCTGGAGCATGCAGCTGCTTCATTGACTAAATTTTGCTGCTAATCATCGCATCCCATCCTGGTCTATACCGACCACAAAAACCTGGAGTATCTGAGAACTGCCAAAAGACTGAGACCACGGCAGGTAAGGTGGGCCCTGTTTTTCTCCAGATTTCAGTTTCACATCACGTACAGACCTGACTCTAAAAATATTAAGCCGGATGCGTTATCCCGCATGTTCCATGATTCCGGAGAACCCTTACCTCCAGACACCATCCTTCCTGCTGGAAATTTCTTGCTACTTCAAGGGGACATTTTATCCCAAATAAGACAAGCCTCCGTGGGTTGGTCCCCATCTACTGAAGATAATGTAAGCATGCAAGATGGCCTATTCTGGCACAAGGACAAAATTATGGTTCCAGAGAATCTGAGGGTGGCAGTACTGGAACTCTGCCACGACCATAAATTGGCCGGACATTTTGGTGTTCTGAAAACGACAGAGCTGGTACAACGTTCATTTTGGTGGCCTCAGCTGGCAAACGACTGCAGGAGCTATGTGGAATCATGCACCACCTGTGCTCGGAATAAGAATAGTCGAACAAAAGCCTGGGGCCTACTAAGACCTTTACCTGTCTGCCCTGGAAGATGATCTCAATGGATTTCATCGTAGAGCTCCCTCTGGCAGAGGGTTTTTACACCATCTTCGTCATCGTTGATAGATTGTCGAAGATGGCTCACTTCCTACCCATGAAAGGCAGACCTTCGGCATTGAAAACAGCAAAAATTTTCATTAAAGAAGTAGTGAGACTGCATGGAGTTCCGTCAAGTATAGTATCGGATCGAGGTTTTCAGTTCACTTCCAAGTTTTGGAAGGCTCTCTGTGGGTCACTCGAAATTGAATTAGCATTCTCGTCTGCCTACCATCCCCAGACGAATGGGCAGACGGAGAGAACTAATCAGACTCTGGAACAGTATCTTCGCTGCTTTTCTGTCTTCTCACAGGACGATTGGGTCTCTCTACTGCCTATTGCTGAGTTTGCATACAATAACTCTGTGCACTCTGCCATTAACCAGTTGCCGACCGCCGCACGACGATGTACGTCGACAGAGCGGCACGGGCAGGCAAAAGGACTTACATGTACGTCCTTGCCTGCCCGCGGGTGGGGGGTCCGATCGGACCCCCCCCTGTGCCTGCGGCGGTCGGCAAATCTCCCCCGGCGATCGGTGGTGAGGGGGAGGCCATCCATTCGTGCCCCCCCCCCTCGCGATCGCTCTCAGCCAATGGGATCATTTCCCTGCCTCTGTATTGTACACAGAGGCAGAGGAAATGATGTAATCTCTCCTCGGCTCTGTATTTTCCATTCCGGGCCGAGGAGAGAAGACTGTAATGTGAGTGCACCAAACACACACACACAGTAGAACATGCCAGGCATACAAAACACCCCGATCCCCCCCTCGATCGCCCCCCCGATCCCCCCCAATCACCCCCCAATCACCCCCCCCCGTCACAAACTGACACCAAGCAGGTTTTTTTTTTTTTTTTCTGATTACTGTATTGGTGTCAGTTTGTGACAGTTACAGTGTTAGGGCAGTGAGTGTTAGGCCCCCTTTAGGTCTAGGATACCCCCCTAACCCCCCTAATAAAGTTTTAACCCCTTGATCACCCCCCGTCACCAGTGTCGCTAAGCGATCATTTTTCTGATCGCTGTATTAGTGTCGCTGGTGACGCTAGTTAGGGACGTAAATATTTAGGTTCGCTGTCAGCGTTTTATAGCGACAGGGACCCCCATATACTACCTAATAAATGTTTTAACCCCTTGATTGCCCCCTAGTTAACCCTTTCACCACTGATCACTGTATAACCGTTACGGGTGACGCTGGTTAGTTCGTTTATTTTTTATAGCGTCAGGGCACCCACCGTTTATTACCGAATAAAGGTTTAGCCCCCTGATCGCCCGGCGGTGATATGCGTCGCCCCAGGCAGCGTCAGATTAGCGCCAGTACCGCTAACACCCACGCACGCAGCATACGCCTCCCTTAGTGGTATAGTATCTGAACGGATCAATATCTGATCCGATCAGATCTATACTAGCGTCCCCAGCAGTTTAGGGTTCCCAAAAACGCAGTGTTAGCGGGATCAGCCCAGATACCTGCTAGCACCTGCGTTTTGCCCCTCCGCCCGGCCCAGCCCAGCCCACCCAAGTGCAGTATCGATCGATCACTGTCACTTACAAAACACTAAACACATAACTGCAGCGTTCGCAGAGTCAGGCCTGATCCCTGCGATCGCTAACAGTTTTTTTGGTAGCGTTTTGGTGAACTGGCAAGCACCAGCCCCAGGCAGCGTCAGGTTAGTGCCAGTAGCGCTAACACCCACGCACGCACCGTACACCTCCCTTAGTGGTATAGTATCTGAACTGATCAATATCTGATCTGATCCGATCAGATCTATACTGGCGTCCCCAGCAGTTTAGGGTTCCCAAAAACGCAGTGTTAGTGGGATCAGCCCAGATACCTGCTAGCACCTGCGTTTTGCCCCTCCACCCGGCCCAGCCCAGCCCACCCAAGTGCAGTATCGATCGATCACTGTCACTTACAAAACACTAAACGCATAACTGCAGCGTTCGCAGAGTCAGGCCTGATCCCTGCGATCGTTAACAGTTTTTTTGGTAGCGTTTTGGTGAACTGGCAAGCGCCAGCGGCCTAGTACACCCCGGTCGTAGTCAAACCAGCACTGCAGTAATACTTGGTGACGTGGCGAGTCCCATAAGTGCAGTTCAAGCTGGTGAGGTGGCAAGCACAAATAGTGTCCCGCTGCCACCAAAAAGGAAGACAAACACAGGCCCGTCGTGTCCATAATGCCCTTCCTGCTGCATTCGCCAATCCTAATTGGGAACCCACCACTTCTGCAGCGCCCGTACTTCCCCCATTCACATCCCCAACCAAATGCAGTCGGCTGCATGAGAGGCATTTTTATGTCCTCCCGAGTACCCCTACCCAACGAACCCCCCCAAAAAAGATGTTGTGTCTGCAGCAAGCGCGGATATAGGCGTGACACCCGCTATTATTGTCCCTCCTGTCCTGACAATCCTGGTCTTTGCATTGGTGAATGTTTTGAACGCTACCATTCACTAGTTGAGTATTAGCGTAGGGTACAGCATTGCACAGACTAGGCACACTTTCACAGGGTCTCCCAAGATGCCATCGCATTTTGAGAGACCCGAACCTGGAACCGGTTACAGTTATAAAAGTTACAGTTACAAAAAAAGTGTAAAAAAAAAAAAAAAAAACCACAAACAAAAATATAAAATAAAAAATAATAGTTGTCGTTTTATTGTTCTCTCTCTATTCTCTCTCTCTATTGTTCTGCTCTTTTTTACTGTATTCTATTCTGCAATGTTTTATTGTTATTATGTTTTATCATGTTTGCTTTTCAGGTATGCAATTTTTTATACTTTACCGTTTACTGTGCTTTATTGTTAACCATTTTTTTGTCTTCAGGTACACCATTCACGACTTTGAGTGGTTATACCAGAATGATGCTTGCAGGTTTAGGTATCATCTTGGTATCATTCTTTTCAGCCAGCGGTCGGCTTTCATGTAAAAGCAATCCTAGCGGCTAATTAGCCTCTAGACTGCTTTTACAAGCAGTGGGAGAGAATGCCCCCCCCCACCGTCTTCCGTGTTTTTCTCTGGCTCTCCTGTCTCAACAGGGAACCTGAGAATGCAGCCGGTGATTCAGCCAGCTGACCATAGAGCTGATCAGAGACCAGAGTGGCTCCAAACATCTCTATGGCCTAAGAAACCGGAAGCTACGAGCATTTTATGACTTAGATTTCGCCGGATGTAAATAGCGCCATTGAGAAATTGGGGAAGCATTTTATCACACCGATCTTGGTGTGGTCAGATGCTTTGAGGGCAGAGGAGAAATCTAGGGTCTAATAGACCCCAATTTTTTCAAAAAAGAGTACCTGTCACTACCTATTGCTATCATAGGGGATATTTACATTCCCTGAGATAACAATAAAAATGATTAAAAAAAAAAAAAATGAAAGGAACAGTTTTAAAATAAGTTAAAAAAGCAAAAAAATAATAAAGAAAAAAAAAAAAAAAAAAAAAAAAAAAAGCACCCCTGTCCCCCCTGCTCTCGCGCTAAGGCGAACGCAAGCGTCGGTCTGGCGTCAAATGTAAACAGCAATTGCACCATGCATGTGAGGTATCACCGCAACGGTCAGATCGAGGGCAGTAATTTTAGCAGTAGACCTCCTCTGTAAATCTAAAGTGGTAACCTGTAAAGGCTTTTAAAGGCTTTTAAAAATGTATTTATTTTGTTGCCACTGCACGTTTGTGCGCAATTGTAAAGCATGTCATGTTTGGTATCCATGTACTCGGCCTAAGATCATCTTTTTTATTTCATCAAACATTTGGGCAATATAGTGTGTTTTAGTGCATTAAAATGTAAAAAAGTGTGTTTTTTCCCCAAAAAATGCGTTTGAAAAATCGCTGCGCAAATACTGTGTGAAAAAAAAAATGAAACACCCACCATTTTAATCTGTAGGGAATTAGCTTTAAAAAAATATATAATGTGTGGGGGTTCAAAGTAATTTTCTTGCAAAAAAAAAATAATTTTTTCATGTAATCAAAAAGTGTCAGAAAGGGCTTTGTCTTCAAGTGGTTAGAAGAGTGGGTGATGTGTGACATAAGCTTCTAAATGTTGTGCATAAAATGCCAGGACAGTTCAAACCCCCCCCAAATGACCCCATTTTGGAAAGTAGACACCCCAAGCTATTTGCTGAGAGGCATGTCGAGTCCATGGAATATTTTATATTGTGACACAAGTTGCGGGAAAGAGACAAATTTTTTTTTTTTTTGCACAAAGTTGTCACTAAATGATATATTGCTCAAACATGCCATGGGAATATGTGAAATTACACCCCAAAATACATTCTGTTGCTTCTCCTGAGTACGGGGATACCACATGTGTGAGACTTTTTGGGAGCCTAGCCGCGTATGGGACCCCGAAAACCAAGCACCGCCTTCAGGCTTTCTAAGGGCGTAAATTTTTGATTTCACTCTTCACTGCCTATCACAGTCTCGGAGGCCATGGAATGCCCAGGTGGCACAAAACCCCCCCCAAATGACCCCATTTTGGAAAGTAGACACCCAAAGCTATTTGCTGAGTGGTATAGTGAGTATTTTGCAGACCTCACTTTTTGTCACAAAGTTTTGAAAATTAAAAAAAGAAAAAAAACATTTTTTTTTTGTCTTTCTTCATTTTCAAAAACAAATGAGAGCTGCAAAATACTCACCATGCCTCTCAGCAAATAGCTTGGGGTGTCTACTTTCCAAAATGGGGTCATTTGGGGGGGGGTTTGTGCAACCTGGGCATTCCATGACCTCCAAAACTGTGATAGGCAGTGAAGAGTGAAATCAAAAATGTACACCCTTAGAAATCCTGAAGGCGGTGATTGGTTTTCGGGGCCCCGTACGCGGCTAGGCTCCTAAAAAATCCCACACATGTGGTATCCCCGTACTCAAGAGAAGCAGCAGAATGTATTTTGGGGTGCAATTCCACATATGCCCATGACCTGTGTGAGCAATATATCATTTAGTGACAACTTTGTGCAAAAAATAAATAAATAAATAAATAAATTGTCACTTTCCCGCAACTTGTGTCAAAATATAAAATATTCCATGGACTCAACATGCCTCTCAGCAAATAGCTTGGGGTGTCTACTTTCCAAAATGGGGTCATTTGGGGGGGTTTGTGCCATCTGGGCATTTTATGGCCTTCAAAACTGTGATAGGTAGTGAGGAGTAAAATCAAAAATGTACGCCCTTAGAAATCCTGAAGGCAGTGATTGGTTTTCGGGGCCCCGTATGCGGCTAGGCTCCCAAAAAGTCCCACACATGTGGTATCCCCATACTCAGGAGAAGCAGCTAAATGTATTTTGGGGTGCAATTCCACATATGCCCATGGCCTGTGTGAGCAATATATCATTTAGTGACAACTTTTTGTAATTTTTTTTTTTTTTTGTCATTATTCAATCACTTGGGACAAAAAAAATGAATATTCAATGGGCTCAACATGCCTCTCAGCAATTTCCTTGGGGTGTCTACTTTCCAAAATGGGGTCATTTGTGGGGGTTTTGTACTGCCCTGCCATTTTAGCACCTCAAGAAACGACATAGGCAGTCATAAATTAAAGGCTGTGTAAATTCCAGAAAATGTACCCTAGTTTGTAGGCGCTATAACTTTTGCGCAAACCAATAAATATACGCTTATTGACATTTTTTTTACCAAAGACATGTGGCAAAATACATTTTGGCCTAAATGTATGACTAAAATTGAGTTTATTGGATTTTTTTTAGAACAAAAAGTAGAAAATATCATTTTTTTTCAAAATTTTCGGTCTTTTTCCGTGTATAGCGCAAAAAATAAAAACGGCAGAGGTGATCAAATACCATCAAAAGAAAGCTCTATTTGTGGGAAGAAAAGGACGCAAATTTAGTTTGGGTACAGCATTGCTTGACCGCGCAATTAGCAGTTAAAGCGACGCAGTGCCAAATTGGAAAAAGTGCTCTGGTCAGGAAGGGGGTAAATCCTTCCTATGGATTGGACACCTTCGACACTGAATATGGTACCATGCAGAGATGCCCACTAACCCCAATTTTATTTGTTCTGCAATTAGAGCTTTTGACTATTTTCCTGGAACAAAATAAAGATTTAAGTGGAGTGCAAATTATTGATATAGAGTGTAGTATTGCTATTTGCAATCAAAGCTTTTGTACTTAAAGAACTTTGCTCATTTTAATGTCCCTTTTCCCACAAATCTGTGTCAATATTGAAAAAAAAAACACCTTGAAGAAAACTAGAGTGTCCAGCCTAAGCTGTCATATTGATGGCATGTTGTTATCTGAGAGGACTTCACCACACTGTTCCCAGGGACAGCTGCCTATGCTGAAGATATCTCAGGGATGCTGCCAATAGTAATCACTATATGTCTTCTCTGGTTGATGAAAGAGCCAGATAATTCCTAGTGAGCGAATTACCAATCCGCTACAATTACAGTGAGTGCCAAACATTCGTGGACTAATTATCATACAGGTTCACTACACTTTATACCTGACTGTAAGTGGGTCATAGCATATTGTATATTGGTTACATTGATGTGACTTATGGAACTATGAGGTTTTATATACAAGACAGGCAATGGGTTCAATGAATCATAATATATAATCAAGTGTGGTGCATATCAGTATGACAAACTCACCATGACATACTGATTTATGAATATGAATGAACTGAACTGAATAAGTTTGATATGAACAATGGATCTGCATTAGACTGTGATTAAGGAGTAAAGTGTTTGACTATTCATGTGTTGATATATGCCATGTTACTACATGCCATGTTAAGTGACAACAGTGGAGTATTTTAACATATCAGAGGATATATGAACTCCATGCTCTGAATATTGGTTGGTTGCTATGAGTAACAGGAGAGCCTTCATTTAATTTAAATAAGTGATATCAATCTCATACTGTGTTTATAGTAACATGATGTCTATCCACATTTTAGTAGTTCTAGGCCCACTAATAAAATAATTTTTTTTAAATATGCATTGACTCATTTTCTGCGGTAGTAAAAAAGGGAGACTTCATCACTTCATAAATATGACTAAAAAAAGCAAGTTACTTGGCTGTCTCCAGCTTCCATACTTTCCAGGGCACTGATGCAGAGCAGGCATGCAAATCAGGGATGTCTTAATGAAGTCAAAAGTCATATAATGCAAATTTGTTGTGGGTCAGTGGCTCACAAAGTACCAAAGCCATTGGATTCACATGACAGCTAGGCAACTCAAGGTCTACATTTTCACAATATAGGTTTCTTTAAAGGTACCTTGTATATCAATCACAATGAAGGGCTTGTAACATCTGTGTGCTCTCTGACACGCTAATAACACTCCAACATAACTTGGCTTTTGATCGAGTCTCCAGCTTCCTTTACTAAGGAGTTCATCTTACATCTACTTATGAAGCCCTTTACAAAGGAAACTACCTGCTACTCTTCCAGCATTTACAGGGTCTCCAGGGAGCCTACAGCATTTTTTTATCTACTGGCTGGGGAAAATAAATGCTATACAAATTACATACTTTTCCAATCTATTATATTCTACTTCTCCCTATCCATATACCAAGCCACATTATGCGTCACAATCAAAAGAAAATGCTAAAATATATCTGGAGCCTCAACAGCCCCAGAACAAATAGAACTACTTCATATGGGAAAAAAAAAATAAACTTTGGTTTTGGAGTACAAATACTATAGAGTTGCTGAAATAATATTACTCTGCTACTCAATACACAATAATGCCCTGTACACACGACCGGTTTTCCCGTCGGAATAAACTCTGAAGGTTTTTCCGACGGAGTTCCGACGGAATTCCGCTCAAGCTGTCTTGCATACACACGGTCACACCAAATTCCAACCGTCCAGAACGCTGTGACATACAACATGTATGACTGGACTTGAAAACGGAAGTTCACTAACCAGTAGCCAATAGCTTCCGTCTCGTACTTGCTTCAGAGCATGCGTCGTTTTTGGTACGTCGGAACAGCATACAGACGAGCGGTTTTCCCAATAGGATTTAAAAAAAAAATGTTCTCTTTATAGGTCAGTCAGAATTTTCAACGTAAAAAGTCCGATGGGGCATACACACGATCGGAATATAAGATGAAAAGCTCCTGTCGGACTTTTTCTGTTGGACATTCGGCTCGCGTGTATACTGCATAACTCTTTTTGTGAATTATTCTTAGTAGGATGGTCTGTCAGCCAGTAAAGATCTTGACCCTGATTATGCTCTCTACTACTCTACTACTACTATTGTACTATTATACTACTCTACTACTCTACTACTACTGTTCTCTACTACTAATATCACATCACATCTCCAAACATTTGGCATTACATTTATTACTCACAGAACCTGACATGCCCATTTGGTAGGTCTAGTTGACTGCCCACTCAGCACTGTATTGGACCACCAAAGGTTTTTTACATCTACATTACCTATAGTTCTTCCAATACATTCAAATTAATAATATGTTTTTTCTCTTATTTTTTAAATTAACACATTTTGAACACACAATTCTCAGTGATCAACACACTACAGGACTTATCACACCACTACCTTCACCTCTTTTTTTTCTTGATCATAAGTGGTAAACTACTATATAAAAAAAGTAAAGATGGCTAGATGGTACCAGAGGATACAGCACCTCATCCCCTAAATAATCAAACGTTAAATGGGTGTGTGGACAAGGGATTATAGCGGTGCTAGGGTCAGGAAGATTAGAGAAGAAAAGATAAAACAAAAAATACTAAAATTACAAATTTTATTAATAGTCTATCATAAATACAATGTACATTATAAACAATTCATACAGTAATTATACAAATTTTGTGGATACATGTACTGTAAGTGACCCTAAGAATGGTCAAGTGGGCCAGATGGCAAGTGGCCGTTGAAGGAGGGGGGGGCTCATTTTCCTACATGTTTCGCCAAAACATTGGCTTCTTCAGGGAACAGGAGCTCATAGGGTGGATATATATAAAAAATTCTGTGTGGTGGACATAAAAACACATGTTAGAAATATTAATTTGACCAAACACTGCATAGTAAAAACAATAACACATTGCAACTGTGGCTGGACATTCATGCAACCCTAAGCTCCACACCACTAAACGGAACTGCGGACATACCTGGGGCGTCAGTGCCCAAGACGGGAGGGAGGAGAGGGAGAGGGGGAACACAGCCACCCAAGGAGATCCCCACAGGGGAGCAGGCAGACCGCGCCGTAAATTGTGCCTGCAGGGGGCATACAGTAGACCTGGCAAAGGAATGTAAAGATAGTCATGTGTCATAATGCACTGTGGTAGTTATTCCAGGAATAGAGGGTTGCGCATATATGCATTGTACAATGCATATATGCGCAACCCTCTATTCCTGGAATAACTACCACAGTGCATTATGACACATGACTATCTTTACATTCCTTTGCCAGGTCTACTGTATGCCCCCTGCAGGCACAATTTACAGCGCGGTCTGCCTGCTCCCCTGTGGGGATCTCCTTGGGTGGCTGTGTTCCCCCTCTCCCTCTCCTCCCTCCCGTCTTGGGCACTGACGCCCCAGGTATGTCCGCAGTTCCGTTTAGTGGTGTGGAGCTTAGGGTTGCATGAATGTCCAGCCACAGTTGCAATGTGTTATTGTTTTTACTATGCAGTGTTTGGTCAAATTAATATTTCTAACATGTGTTTTTATGTCCACCACACAGAATTTTTTATATATATCCACCCTATGAGCTCCTGTTCCCTGAAGAAGCCAATGTTTTGGCGAAACATGTAGGAAAATGAGCCCCCCCTCCTTCAACGGCCACTTGCCATCTGGCCCACTTGACCATTCTTAGGGTCACTTACAGTACATGTATCCACAAAATTTGTATAATTACTGTATGAATTGTTTATAATGTACATTGTATTTATGATAGACTATTAATAAAATTTGTAATTTTAGTATTTTTTGTTTTATCTTTTCTTCTCTAATCTTCCTGACCCTAGCACCGCTATAATCCCTTGTCCACACACCCATTTAACGTTTAAACTACTATATAGTTTTAAAAGGTAAAGAAAGCCCACTTCTAGCTCCCCTTAAATTCCTTTCTCCTTTTTCTAACTTGTCTGTTCTTATTCCCAGATTAACATAATGCTGTTATATGTTCTTATTTTTCATGATGCTAAAATAAACCCTTCACATACTGTAGGTGTCGGAGAGGACAGATTTTTGATTTTCAGAGTCACATTGCGGCAGCAGACAGGAGTTCTGTAAGTATTCCTAATACAGATTCCATTCCCGCCTTACATTTGCTGAGTACCAACTGGAGACAGGGTCTCTTTAACCATCATTTTCAACAATACTAAGCAAATATAATAACTACTACCTCAAAATGTATCTTGACTAATGTTAGAATTTCTTGGGGATCCTTATAAAAAAAGTGATAGCTATTTTCCAGCAGGATCATATCTCAAGTTTTTATGTTTACTTGTGTTGTAATTGTTCCCCTTTCAATTGCCTCTGCTTGAATTTTTTAAGTTTTTCTGATTTTTTTTATTGAAAACAAAACCTTAGTAACCTTAAAACTGGAAACATTTTCACCAATTATTATAGGCAGCCTGTGGCAACAAATAATTAATTCCTTTATTAGGGGATTCCTAAATTGTAAAAATGTATGTAACTTTGAGGCTGAAGCCCATATTCTAGGCTTATCATTTTAAATGAATATGCTTATCTACTGCTTATATTGGTACAAAAATGACTCCAGGGATGACTCTATATATTTAAAGTTCTTGATTGGTGGACTATGTAGTAGACCTTGTACAACTTTTGGGTCCTACAATTAAAGTATACATAAAACCAAGTTCTAGAACTTCTTATAAGCTTGCTGATGTAATTTTAAATATGCAGTGCTTGTACAAAGCATTTTCTGGGACTTTATGTTTTGGGTGACAACACCCTTGACCTGTCTCTCAAATGTACTCTTCAGGGACGGACTGACCATTTGGGCACTCGGGCACTGCCCGAGGGCCCCATGCCACTAAGCGGGCCCCATCAAAGTTGCCAGCTTCAATAAAACCAGGGACAGTATGTAAAAATCTGTGTTTTTTTAAAAATCCCAAGATTATAGCTGCCCCGCCTCTCCATTACCTTTTCAGTGTGTGTATGTGTGTTCTGTGTGTTTATACTGTGTGTGTTTATTGTGTGTCTGTGTGTGTATACTGTATGTGTGTGTGTGTGTATACTGTGTGGCCCCATAATCTATTGCCTGGGGGCCCCATAATCTCCTATTGCCCAGGGGTCCCATAATCTTCTCCTATTGCCCGGGGGACCCATAATCTCCTATTGCCCGGGAGCCCCATGAGTTGTCAGTCCTCCCCTGGTACTCTTTTATTGTCACCCTGTCACACAGGCTTTCAGTAGAAGCGGCTCTTTCAACATACATTACGCAGGTATGATCCACTGCTGTCATCCTTTAAGAAACCATCCTGAGAAATGCTATACAGCCATCACTGGAGTGCGTGTATGCAGATAATGGTTAACTGCAGAAGATCAGCAGCACTGAGCTGCAAAAAGGATTAAAACAGGTGAACACAATATAAAAAAAAATTGATTCTGCTGAGAAGTGATAAGGTAGATCATTTTTGGAAGTAGGGTTGCCTGGTTAACTAAAACCTAGATCCTAACAAACCCTATATGAAATGCTAAAAAGGATCAGAACAACAAATGGTGTCAGAACCTAACACTACATAATGTTCAGGAGCTTCTGAATTCATCAAGCAAAGGGCTAATTAGCATGCACAAGAATTAAAATGGAGAATAGATCACTGGCTGGAGCAGCTGCATAATGAAACCATTTGTAGACCATGTGACTTGAGCTGTCGAAGTCTGAAAGTCGTAGCTCAACACACACCTAATAAAGATTTCTCAAAATTCATAATGTTCATAAATAATCAACTAATTAATGCATGTCAAATCATAAGCAAAGCATGTTTAATATTTCCACAAACTTCTATTTTGCAACATAATTCTAGATGTCATGTAAATGTACCAAAATGGGAGATCTTGCATCCTGGGCCTCAGGGGTTAATACATGCCGAAGTGCTTGGCAACACACTGCAAACTATTTCATGGCTCCCCCTCCCTCTATCCCTCTGGCAGTACTAGAGTTAAAAAAATGAACATCTTGCTCACCTCAGGGGTAAGAAAAATCTATTAAAAGAAAATAAAAACAGCTATTTCCAATCCCCCCCTTTCTCTCCCCGCATCCTCCTTACTATCTGAAACTTTGTGATTCCGCAGGGATTTTATCAGCAGGAATTGATCTGCTTGTGGATTCCTGGGGCTCTTTTGAGGTCTGAATTATACCAGTATTGACAAAGCCTGAAAAAGATAAATAATTTAAGACATACATCTTGTATCACATTCAGTGCACGCTTTGTCCGGGCTCTGTTCTATCAGTCTTAACCTTTACCTTCACTCTTTGGCTCTAAACAAATTAGGACACATTATTTAGCTGCAGAATTTAAAAGCAGACGTGTTTGCTACGGTTGTCTGGCTGCACTTCCTGGCCAAGTGCAAAGTGTCAGGTGTATTATGGGAAAGGCTAACATCATTTGCAGTCCCTATCAAGCCTTGTAAATATTTCCTCTTACCCAAATGTCACCTCAACTGGACATCATTAGAGTATTTCTTTTTACTCTTTCATTTCATGTTCCAAACTAGGCTTCTTGCGTTCCCTGGAATGACCTTATGCTTAGCATTAGTACCTATATTGCTTCACTATATGGACAGCAACATAGCAGGGTACCCAGCAAACTCCGAGCAGAAAGTCATGTCACATGACACTAAATCCTTTTTGAATTAGATCATTTTTCCAGACAGCATGGTGTCATTTACCTGAGACTGGTGTGAAGAAGTCACCTGTTCTGTACTGTTGTTTCCTTGAATGTGGGAAAGGCAACACCAGGCACCAAAGTGGTAAAACAAGACCTAGTCAGCACATACAAAAGTCAAGTCAGGCCAGCAGAAATTACAGAGTACAGAGTCAGCATACAAGCAGGTATAGGTTTAGGGTGAGCAAGTGTGAGGTAAAAAAAAAAAGTAAGACATACAGGGACAGTGACTGGGAATGTAGACTATACCAGGTACAAAATGGCCTGCCAGCAAAGATAAGTAACCAAAGTCAAAATTAAGGTCAGGACAGGGCTCATGTTGAAGTGTTGTTACATTACCTGTGCTGGCTAGTTGGGTGTGTAATAAAGCTCACACTCTGTCCAGTGCACGTGGGTATTCCTTACTATAGCCATGACATTGCATCTGCTTTCTTATTCACAGGTTCATACATCACAACTTGGGTCTTGGGACTAACTGTGTCATAAAAGATGCCATCAAACAAAAAAAATAAAGTGTGTCCCCACATAGCATCAGATTTTTCTCTCCTTTAAAATTGTGAGTAAGCACAAGCCTATATTTATGTAATGGCAACTTTGGACCAGTGCCTAGGGCAGCAACAATATAGGGGGCAGCATCAAACATCAAAATTTGTATCATTGTGATATGTTTTTCCTTATTTTGTTTTATTCTTCTGGCTATGTTTGGATAGTTTTAGCTACAGTAAATTTAGCAAGAGAATTGTAGGAGAAGGGCTACAAGGTGTCTTGAAAGGAGTCAGAAAATTATTTATAGATCCCATGAGTCCATTGCTCTGTACCATTGAAAAAATAGTTCTATATTTAAAGCAGATTGTATGTTGCAACCAATAGCACATTCTTTTAGTTTTTAGTATAAAAACATGACAAAATGCCTTAAGCCTTAAGGTGTGTCTAGAACAGAGTGATGTCTAAATGCAGTCCGGGGTTATTATATGAATGAAGGGACATGTAGTATCTTAGGACAAGCCTACGTCATGACACAGGATAATGTGAACCTGCTGTTTCATTCTACCTCAAGCAAAAGGTACTACTAAGAGTATAAGTCAAGGGGTCACTTGACAGCAACTTCCAATTAATTATCAAGCTATTTGTATTTTTGTCTCCTGAATAAAGATGGCAAAAAAACTGTGTGTGTGTGTGTGTGTGTGGGGGGGGGGTAAATATTTTGTGGATGTAAACCCATTCATGAAATCTGACCTGGGCACATATACAGGTATCTGTAGTGTTTAATTATCTCTCTCCAAAGCCCTAAGTCCAGTGTCTTTCTGCTGCTTCGTTCCTCTGTTATCAGCAAAGTCACCTCTGAAAAGTTCTCCTACACAGGAGATAAAAGCAGCTGGAAATTTGTGTCAGGGAGGTAATGTAGAGACAGATAAGCAGAGAGCTTGTCTATTCACAGCACAGCTTTGCAAGTTTCTGCATTCCCCTGCCTATTTTGAGTGGGGGTGTGTGCCTTTCCTCCAATCAGCTCACACACAGTGTATGCCCAGAAGACTGCAAATATACATGTAAAACTAATGTAGATTTGTTTCATCTTTGTGTATCATCTGAGGCTGTTCACTTCACTTGGTATATGTGAGGGTTTACATCCACTTTTACTGAAGTAAAAAAAAGGATGAAGTTCAGACCACCCAGGACAAATATTTATTTTGTACTACCTCTGTTAAGATGTCACATAAGTTTGCCCATGAACAAACAATGCTGGGCCTACAAAAAGTCCATGGCGGGAGCTTACTATGTAAAAATGATAGTTGTATATATAAATAGCCATTTACTGGTTGAAGCAATGGAGCAATACTCTTGAGATGAATCATTTTATTTATAAAGGATTTGTATGAAGAATAGGTTGCCAACCCTAAAAGAGTTAATATCATAGGCTGAATTCTCAATTTTTGTAAGAATTTCTTCTCATATACTTCACGGAAATTGTACTGAGGAAGTTTGTACATACAGCTTGACTTTAACAAAAAGATTTTACCACATCTGCCCTTATTTAATTTCTCTGGGGTACTCAGACATTAAATGAGCATCCTTGTATCACTTCAGAACCCTCATTTCCTCAGAAGACCTTTTTCTCCCCCATATTCAGCCATGACTATAAGGCATGTGATGTGAGCTGTGTTCCAATTTTTGGTACCAAACTTCCCCGGACCCACATCTCTCACTCGGGTCCACTCTCTCTCTCTCATTAGTACACACTGCAATCTCAAACACAAAAAAAATATTTATGGATAATGAGGTTCACTCATGGAAATAGCTGCAGAACTTGCACTTTACCTAGCTTTCTAATCAACTGCCCACACCTGCAGCATGTGATGTGAGATGTCCTATAGTTTCTGGTTGCAATTGGCCCAAGGCCCACATCTCTCATTCATTTCCATTCTCTCTCATTAATACACCCTGAACTATCTCTCACACAAAGGCTTCTTTATGGATAACAAGGCTCACTCATGGGAACAGCTACAGAACTTGCACATTACTTAGCTTTTTATCAACTGACTATTAATTGGTAGGAAAACAGTTTGAACTGTCTGTACTTGATGCTTTGACAGTAGAAGTAATTTCTTCCTTCGCAATCTCACAAAAAACATCTGGGGGGGGGCTTGATAGTATATGGGCATGCTGAAGCTCCTCTTAAGTTCAGAGAGGGGTCTACATGCTGCTGTAAACAGGCCTTAGCACAGGAGAAAATGAAAACTACTATTTTAGTCTAGCACACTGAACCAAGTGACACCTTTAATGCATTATCACCTATTCTCCATCTACAAACTCCTTATCGGCCTGCAAGAGTCTGCTACATGTTGCCTCCCAGAGGCACCCACCAATCAATGGCAGATCGGAGTGGATTCCAGAACTTTTAATAAACATTTTGCCTTTTATTGTAATAAGTAGTTAACCCTTTCCTTGTAACCCAGTTACATTTTTATATTGCTTTTAAACCTCTTCCAAAAACAAGAACCAAACTCATCATATAAAAGGGTTGAAAAGTCAAAAAAGGCTTAAAAATAAATAAATAATAAAAATGCACTGTAAAAAAAATCATTGACATTTTCCTGTGTAGTTTACATGTTACCTTTTCAGGGTATATTACAAATTAAAATGCCAGGCTATGCATTCTTAAGTTAAATAAAAGAGGTTACCCCTTTTGCAATGGAAGGGCAGCTTTAATAATACAAATATGCATCTCCTGCAAATGCTCTTCTTTTATGTCAATAAGGCTATTCAAACCTGGAGGAACTCTGGTAACTTGGAAGACATAAATTGATCAAATCCTATCTTTACATAGAATCACATAAAATAGAGCTGGCCTACAACTTTTTGATCTGATCTGGGGTCCTTGGTTGGCATCTACATCTACAATTTCTTACCTCTAGTGTTCAGAATAATTATGTCTTCTGTGTCTTCTGATACACATTAAATTGTTTTCCATTCAACACTGTATTTGCAGACCTGTATGTACAACATACCGCTGTATAAATGTCCCTTCTGAAAAATAATGAAAGATAACAAATGCAATAAATGAAAAATGTAATGAAAAGCATAGAAAATGATAAAAGATAAATTGCATTAAATGATATGTTTTTAAATTACAGTTTTCCTATAATTCCTGCAAACAAAACAATCCTTGCAAATGTACAATATGCTTGGATATTTTCCAAATTTCAGATATGTGGCATTGTTCTAACCAGGGCAATCTAATGCTGGTCACTTGTCAGTTGACACTAATGTATTCAGACAATACCAGCACCATCTTGTATGCTATTGATGACTGACTGTATTAATGACACTTTAAAGTGAAGGGATTTCAAGGCACCACAGCACACATGCCTCAGTTTTGTAAGGTCAAAGGCAGATAATTCTGTGATTCTCTCATGACAAATCCCAGCAATTGCTTAGCATATTCTCATGTAGCCTTTACACTCGCACCAATTGCTCCCAGAGTTTAATCTCATAAAAGACACCATGAAAATGAATGACTTAAGCTCACTTTTCTAAACAAAAAATTAGGAAAGAAAAAAATGATGCCTTCCTGTTTATTTAAATTCCTGCTATTTTCTAGCTTAATTAAAAATGTATTTCAAAATAAGAGCAAATGGCATTAAAACTAAAAATATACAATTACTACTATCCAGAAACATGAAAGATCAAAACAGCGAGGGGGACAGGAGGCGGAGTCTAGCGGAGCGGACATACATTGTTAGAGCTCCGCACCGCTGAGGAGAGAAGAGAAGGACAAAGCGGAGCCTGCAGAAAGGTATCCATTTGAACCTTTTTGCCCCAGGGAACAAACTGTGAAAGTTTGGGCAGGAAATATGGTACTGGGAGGAAGCCGTGGCAGAAATAAAAATCACCTCACAAAGAGCTCACAGGCACTCACTGCAACTAAAGTAGCTCCAGTCACCTCACAATATACAGCATCAGGGCGCTCTCACAGACAGAAAATGTCACAGCAAGACTCTCCATTTGAGTCAGATACAGAACAAATCCTCTCACAAACTTCCCCACAAGCCTCCTCAGCATCCCCAGTAATATTATTACAATTTGAAAAGATGCTTCATAAGGCTTTAAAACAAACCTCAGACCAAATAAAAAACAGCCTAACCAAAGAAATAAGAGAGCTGGGAAACCGCACCGCAGCCTTAGAAATAAAAATTGATGAAATTGAAATTACAACCCAAGAAAATATAACAGAATTGGAACAATTAAAAGAAGAGAATTTAATACTTCAAACTAAGCTCAAAGATTACGAAAATAGAGCCAGACGTTCAAACTTGCGCATAAGGGGAATACCTGAAACTGTGACAGACCTGCAATCTACTATTACTGCTCTATTACAAGAACTAAAGCCAGATATCCCTATTGAACGTTTAGAACTGGACAGAGTACACAGAGCCCTCACAGCCAAAAAGAAAGATGGACCCCCACGTGATATAATCACAAAATTTCATTATTACAGAATGAAAGAACAAATACTAATTGCTGCAAGAGAAAAAAAGGAACTTAATTTTCAAGGACACAATTATCAAATTTTTGCTGACCTATCCCAACTTACTATTACTAAAAGACGATCCATGAAACCCCAACTAATGGAACTGCAACGCCACAACATTATGTATCAATGGGGCTTCCCCTTTTCAGTCAGATTTAACTACCACGGTACAATTTACAGAAGCAGATCAGCAGATGAACTACAACAAACCCTTTTAAAATTAAATCTGACAGAACCCACAAGCAGCAACACCCCCACACGCAGAAGAATGGCATCATCTTCACCTTCAGGCAGCACCCAGAAAATTTCAGAACAAAATGGGAATCATCATTCTCACAAAAGAGGCCATTATGCCACATCATCCATGGACCAAGAAGATTCAATGGACTGACATCCTAATTCCTGATATCTCTTCATTTATTATACTAAGAGATGGTTCTCTATAAAAAAACCTGTATTTATAACTGAATGTAACTGCATTCTGATAGTCACACACTGTATGGGATCATGTTACATTCCAGTTATATTTCTTATTACTTCTGATTCATATAGCCTTAGAATATATAAGTGAAATAAGGAAATTCTTGTTCAGTTATATATTTTCAGGTAATAACAATAGATTTATTACTTTTTAGGACAAATATGTTCAATAATCCAGAAGTAATGGAAGCTTTTTCTTTCTTTTCTTAAAACAAATATATTATTACCTAACTAGTTCCTAGAACTATGTTTTTGTTTATTCTAATCTGAAGCAATACAACCTCAATTTTATGAGTTAACATATCTAAACAGTTACATATGAATAAAATATGTAATTGTTTACTCTAAAAGGGTTAAAATCCCAAAATAATTCAAACTATCTTCATCAATACCAAAGTTATTAACAGTACCTTTCTAACTGAATTATTTAGCCTAGGGCAAGACTAACCATATACAACCACCCTGGAATAAATAATTTCAACAAAAACTATATTATGCACTCCAATTAATGAATCATCATTTTGATGTCTTTTGACATAGCACTTCTCTCCTGTAAGCGGAAGATCCGTGTACCCCCATTAGCCCTCCTCATTCTCCCAACCATATTATGTGGGAGTGTGACGAAGGCACTTATTCCCCTGAGAGAGATATTTATTCTCTTTCACGGGTAAATTGTGATTACTTGCAAAAAATAATTTATACAATGTATCATCTAATCTCATATGTTTTTTGTTTACTCTTTACTCCAGAATTCACTGGTTTCTTTTCTATCTTTTCATCTCTTCAGTCCACACAGGTTGATCTGCGCAGTCAGCTCTGCATAACAAAAAGTAAGTCAAAACTATTTGATCTGTTGCCATGGCACCACTGAATATACTTTCCCTGAATGTTCAGGGAATAAATGTCCCTCAAAAAAGGACCAAAGCCTTCCGTACTTTCCATAACAAGAAGGCTCACATAGTATGCCTCCAAGAAACACACTTCACTAAAGATTCTACTCCAAAATATATTTCCCCTTTTTATCAACAAATTTACACGGCTTCTGCCTGTACCAAACAAAGGGGTACTCTAATTGCATTTCACTGATCCACACCATTCACCTTATCATCAGAAATTAAAGACCCAGAAGGTAGATACCTGATACTCATGGGTTATATAATGGATACAGCAATCACGGTGATTTCCTGCTACGCTCCTAACAAACAACCTACACCATTCCTCTCACATATATTACAAGTGATTAATACACACAAAATAGGAACAGTGATAATGTGCGGGGATTCGAACCAGGTCCTCCTCCCATTTCTAGATAAATCACCTTTTACACCATCCAAAATAACCTCTAGATTACCTTTTTCTCAACTTCTTTCCAAATACAATCTGTGGAGAGAAAGTAACCCAATGAAAAAGAAATTCACTTATTTCTCGCACCCTCATCAAACCTTCACCAGAATAGATCATATTTTTCTAACAATAGGAATGATACCAGAAATTATTGCATCAGATATAATTCCGATTCCGTGGTCTGACCATAATGCAGTATACACTACTATAGCCTCAGCCATACCAAAAGCGCATGACCCAACGTGGTACTTACCGGACATAATGCTCAAACACCCACTGCATCAGATGGCCATTGAACAAGCTTAAAGGAATACATATCAATTAATAATACAACAGACATTTCCCCAATAACACTGTGGGAAGCTCATAAGCCTGTCTTGCGTGGTACAATACAAAGACAAATGGCACTATTTAAACGGGAATGCAAAAATCTAGCAAAAAAACTAGAACTCAATTTTAATGCAGCCTACATATCATTCCAAGATAATCCACCTCAGAGTACAAAATCTCATCTTGAAAAATCTAGATTGGAATACGATCTATTTCTCACTGAGTCAGTTGATAAATCCCTCAAACGCTCCAAACACAATTTCTACATGAATACAAACAAACCAGGTACATATTTGGCTCGGGCATTAAATTCAACTAACAAATCTTTCAAACCAATACGTTTGAAATTATCAAAAAATGTTTATACTTGTAATCCAGTTAAAATAGTCCATAAATTTCACTCACATCTCGCAACTTTATACAAGACAAACAATGAATTTAATCCTACAGAGGCTGAATCCTTCTTCTCAAAAATAACCTTACCTGAGTTGTCTCAGAATCAAAAAAGCAGTTTGGATGAGCCTATAACTATAGATGAAGTTGCTAACGCCATAAAAGACCTAAAACTTAACAAAAGACCAGGCCCAGACGGCTACTCGGCTTTATACTATAAAACATTCTCAGAAATACTGTCTCCCATTCTCACTGAAACTTTTAACAAACTTCTAGAAGGACATTCTTTTCAGCAAGAAACACTAATGGCAATTGTTTGTATGATCCCAAAACCCCTTTCTGATGATACTTCCTGTGTGAATTATCGGCCTACCTCTCTGTTAAACCTTGATATTAAATTATTAGCAAAAATAATAGCAAAATGCCTCAATAGCATTATAGGAAAATTAATACATAGAGATCAAGTAGGCTTCATGCCAAATAGACAGGCAGGCGATAATATACGCAGGGCAGTGTTATTGGCACATATTGCTAAAAAATGGAAAATCCCTTTATGTTTTCTATCTCTCGATATTAAGAGGGCATTTGACACAGTATCCTGGCAATATATGCAATATATTAATTACAAAAATGGGGTTTTGGACCCCACTTTTTAACATTAATCAAAGCATTATATAATAAACCCAAAGCCTATATAAAATATGCTGGATACAAATCTGATGCCTTTAATATCGAAAGAGGTACCCGACAGGGTTGCCCATTATCTCCCTTATTATTTGCCCTTATACTCGAACCCATGGCCCAATACATCAGAACAAACCAAACTATAACTGGCATTGAAGTAGGAGGTATTACACACAAATTATGTATATTTGCAGACGATATATTACTTTTTCTATCATCACCACAGGTCTCTGGTCCTAACTTAATACCAGCTCTTGATGGATTTGCAGCCCTATCCGGCCTTATGATTAATCCTAAGAAATGCCTAGTGCTTAATATTTCGCTCACAAACATGGAATTGATCCCGGCTAGGGCTGCACTCCCATTCACATGGGCAGAAAAATCAATCCCATATCTTGGAATTCATTTAACAGCATCTCATTCTGACTTATTCTCAACCAATTATCCTCCTGTATTAAGACAGATCACAAATCTAATAAAACAATGGTCGCAACTTCCTTTATCCTGGATAGGGAAGATTAATGCAATCAAAATGACTATTCTACCCAAATTGCTTTATCTATTCAGAGTCCTCCCTATTCCAATTCCTTCCTATTTTTTGAGAATAGTACATAAAAGAGCAACTTCATTTATATGGGGCTCTTCTAAACCACGTATACCTATACACACACTACATCTTCCCAAAAATAAAGGAGGCCTGGGATACCCTAATTTTACTAACTACTACAGAGCAGCACATTTGGCCAGTCTGTCCAAATACCATGCAAAACAGGAAATCCCATTATGGGTATTTATAGAGGCTTCAGAAAATGACCCTCTATTAATATCAAACTTGTTATGGCTTGATCCTAAAGACCGCTTTAAAATTCATAATCCCATAACTAAACACTTCTTATCTCTCTGGGATAAACTAAAAACCAAATATCAGTTACAATCTCCACACAATCCTCTCCTTTCTTTTATCAGAAATCCGGCCTTTTATCCGGCATGGATCTACCCAAATTCTTTTAAAGCTTGGACAACATCAGGCATTCAGACACTAAATGACTTCATAGCATCTAAATCATTCCTTTCATTCCCATCGCTTAGAGAAAAATATGATCTACCAAACTCTGAGATATTTAGATATCTCCAAATCAAAAATTTCTATACACCATTCCTAAAGGGGGATACACCATTATCCCAATTATCCATTTTTGAATCAATCTGTACAAAAGATCCATTTGCTAAAGGTACAATTTCAGCACTTTATAATCAATTATATGGAGTAGTAAATCTTAATAGACCCTCTTACGTTCAGAGATGGGAGGAGGACCTGGGACGAACTTTAGAAGACACGGACTGGTCTAACATATGGCTCACATCTAAGTCATCTTCACCCAACATCTTAGCACTGGAGACAAATTATAAAGTCCTAACTCGCTGGTACCTTGTACCCGCTAGAGTGGCAAAATATTCACCTAATACCTCAGCTCTTTGTTTTCGAGGATGCCCAGAAATAGGCACACATTTACACATATGGTGGACGTGCCCAGTAATCCAAACCTTCTGGAAGGAAGTCTTCGTGATTGCATCTAAAATATTTTAAAAAATAATACAACCAGATCCATATATAACTTTACTTAATCTAAAACCGGAATGGTTAACACTGTCTCAATTCAAACTTATGATCCAACTAATAACGGCTGCAAAACAAACAGTGGCCAAGGCATGGAAATCTCCTACGTTGGTACTAGCAGAAACAATTCACAGAATGAATAATACAATGTCCCATGCTAAGATGGTAGCCATCGATCAAAATCAAATTCCAAAATTTGAAAAACTTTGGCATCCTTGGATAAAACAACAGTTCCTGTCAAATTTCAATGACTCTGTCCTGTTGCCATGGTAACAGATTAAATGACTTACAGAGACACCCATTCTAAGGCTTCAAAGAGAACTAAAAAGAATAATAAACTGGCGAGCGGGACAACCTTGTGGACCATACCTCTGCCTTTCTACCCTTTTTCTTCTTTCTCTTTCCTTTTCTCCACCTTACGATTAAAGCTCATTATCAGAATTTATTTGACCTATATACACTCTACCTGTAAACAATATGTATAGTAGGTATAAATCATTTAAATACCTACAAAAGTAACTAAGGAAATGATATATATCTTTAATTTAGGTTTACGTGAACCCAATGTTTAATATTTGAAATTTCATGATATTTACCTATATAATCCCTACTGTAAAACAATGAGCTTACTTTATAGATCCTTGTAAACTTACTTTATGTATCTTTATAATATTGTATACTCAATAAACTTCTTTTGACAAGGAAAGATCAAAACAGCCATTTTAACATCCTAATGGGTTTATTTAAAACCAAATATTTTTTTTTTTAGTTTTGGATACACATGGAAAAATGTAAATATTTTTTATTTGTATCTGTGACCCCTTTGAGGGAAATTTCTCTCTTTCCCTGTTACTGTCACATCCACACGAAATGGAAGGAAAAGTACAGATACCAATAAAAACATTGTGGGGGTTCTAAACTTTCCTAATTTTACAAAAAAACAAGTGTAACTGTCCCTTCTTGAGTCACAGTTTTATATCTATCTTAAATGCTTTTTATTGGCTATTATATGAGTGTGCTGGTGACTGGGTCCTCTGAAAATACTTGTTTTCTTTTCTTTTTACGTAGCACCCTCCTACATAGGTGCTAGTATAATTAGGTACATTTAGTTATTTTTGGGCTCTGCTGTAAGCAGTGGAGCTGGTTTGATTATTTTGGTCTGCTCTTGGCTCTGCAGCTGCAGGCTTGCCTGTCTCTCACTGTTTTTCCAGAAATCTCTCGAACATAGTGGGTGGAGAGGGTAGAGACTGGGCTGACCTGGTATACGGCCTCAGCCAATCCCTGGTCGGAGAATGATCAGCAGAAGGCTGAGAGAGAGTAACAGGGTCCCTTGCCTGCTGGAGAGTGACCCAGCCTGGAAGTGCAGTTAAACCTTTCAAAGCTCTGAGAAGCTGCAAGTAGTTATGGATGATTCTTGCTTACCAAGGAGCTGAAGGATCACTCTCAAGTTGCAGAAACAACCAGGTAACGTCCAAGAAGGATCTTATCAGAAGGCTCTGGGTGCAGTGTAAGCCAAAAATTGAAGGAGGCATCCAGATAGCCAATGACACAGTGAGTAGGCCTGAGAGAAAACCTGGGGGAGAGACTGTTGCCATTGTGCCTCTTTTTTTCTAGAGGAATTATTCTGGACCTGCTAGCCAGAGCTGTTTCAATAGTGGGAGCCACCTGTGGTGAAATGTTTGCTATTTCCTGTACAGTTTGCTAACTGTTTCCTCCTTCAAGTTTTTTAGTTCTGGGTATCCCAAGGCTTTTCTTGACCCCTATCCCAGTCCTTTAAAACAAAACAAAAAAACACAAAAATACACTATGGGGGTCACTTACTATAGCGCTGCAGTGCTAATTACCGCAAATTACCGCGAATGAGATAAAACAGTATTCACTATAGCGCTGGTAAAAATATACTCCCAAAATCGAATTTCCTGGCTGAAACCAATAAGCTCCCAAACACTTATGCCCTGTACACACGGTCGAATTTTCCGATGGAAAATGTCCGATCGGAGCGTGTTGTCGGACATTCCGACCGTGTGTGGGCTCCAGCGGACATTTTCCATTGGATTTTCCGACACACAAAGTTTGAGAGCAGGCTATAAAATTTTCCGACAACAAAATCCGATTGCGTCAATTCCGACCATGTGTGGCCTGTTCCGACGCACAAAGTGCCACGCAT
This sequence comes from Aquarana catesbeiana, assembly GCF_042186555.1. Classification (NCBI taxonomy): domain Eukaryota; kingdom Metazoa; phylum Chordata; class Amphibia; order Anura; family Ranidae; genus Aquarana; species Aquarana catesbeiana. The sequence continues at coordinate 120,120,238 of NC_133336.1, forward strand.
GCTCAGAAGAAATTCCGACACGGAACAGCTCGGTCTGGTAAAATTAGCGTTCGCAATGGATACAGCACTTTCGTCACGCTGCAATGTTAAAAATGGTTTAATACAGCGCACTCTCTTCTTCTTTATAATGTGACAAGAATTAAGTATTTTTGCTGCTCATATTCACACAGACTTCTCACAAACTTATTTCTTTACTATTTATCGGGATTCCCTCAATATATTTTGATTTGTCACATCTGACAACATTATTTTGGTGAGTTTTTTTTGTTTTTTTTTTTGTTTTAAGGCCGATTATTTTTTTTTGGTTTGTATTTTTTTCAAGGCTGATTTTTTTTTGGGGGGGATTTTTATTTGTACTCCAGAAAATTTTTGTGTGTGTTTTTTGAGTCAAGTTACCACAACACCATTGATATGTTGTTCTATTTAATCTGTAGGAGATTGTTTGGTGTTGTTGTCCCTTGTTAATTTTACATTTTATGTTAGAAATGTACCTGAATCGTCACCAACAAACTGTCCTTTTTGGATGAAAACACACAGGAGAGTATAATTTCCCACAAAAAAACTTTTATCAAGGGCTCACAACTAAACAAAGAGGGAGGCAACGCTGGAGAAACTGCAGAAATTGGCAAAGCCTTGGACCCCCAGGGCACACATCAATTATTTTCAAGCAAAATTGGTGGCCTGAGGAGTCCTTATCTAAGGGAGTGCAGTCTGGTCCAGAAGTCCCAGAGATCCGGAAAGCAGCAGATGACATCTGTGTCCCCAGGCTGTGGTCATACGAGAGACTGCAGCTTTTGTCAGACCAGACTGAACCCAGGTCATCACTCTCTGGTCTTCCTTCCACGCTTCCTTCCACGCGGTGGCTCTGGTGGTGGAGTTGTGGCAGCAGGAGGAGGAGGAGGATGGTCCAACTCAATCACGTCGGTCTTGGGTGTTAGTTCCCCACTCACCCCCTTAGTTAGGACTTTATAAATAAGTTGCTCACACAGGAGGCGTTGACCCAACTGCATGCCCTGCAGTTTGGTGGCAGCCATGCAGGCAAAGGCCTCTTCAGGAGTGGGTAAGGCTCGGAGGGACGCCGAAGCCTCCTGAATTAGCCTGAGCGCTGAATCCTGCATGGGAGTCGCCTTCCTCGCTCTTTTATATGGAAGGCGGAGGGGAGGAACCTGCAATTCAGTCAGGCTGCGATTGGTCCCAGGCTTCTCCTGGCTGACACTTAGCCCCGCCTCCTCCTGGCTGCCACTAATCCCCGCCTCCTCCTGACTGCCACATTCCACAACCTCCTCCTGGCTGAGGTCTTCCTGTGTATGAGAAAGGGAAATAGTTTGAGTTTTTTATTCATCAATCACACACAGTTTTCACCTCATGACTGTTGCAAATTGAATGTTAACAAATATAACAGACTATCATTCTGAGCCCAGCATTTTTCATTCTTGTCCCAATTTTGGGTGCCCACTACTGTCTATTGATATGTAAAACACTTTTTTCAATCAGCAATTAGTGATCAATAATAACATCTAATAAACATCATTTATTTATTGACCAGAAATCTGTGGAAGAATGCTATACCTGACTCCAGCTGGGCTCCTCCACTTCTTCCTGGGTGGAAGGCCCAGGTTGGACATCGGAAGCCTCAGCTGGGGTGGAAGGAAGAGTGGAAGGAAGAGTGGAGAGGGATTCCCTGACTTCAGTGTGGTCTGACAGAAACCGCAGTCTCTCATAGTACCACAGCCTGGGGACATAAACGTCATCTGCTGCTGCTCCGGACCTCTGGGAATCCGTGACCTTCTTGCGCTCCCTAAGATAAGTGCTCCTCAGGCCACCAATTTTGGTTTTTAAATAGGGGATGGTTGCTGTGGGGACCACCGGCTTCACCAACGCCTGCCTCTTTTGTTTATTATTGTAATGGGGATGTCTCCCCTGCTACAGACAGGGCAGCTCCCTGTATTTGTCTATGAACAGGGGGAGGAAGTTGTGGTCATTGAAGCCATCCATTTTCTCTGCAAGACACAACACAAGACAAACCCTAAGGTCAGGCCAAACTCCCCTAATCTGGTTACAATATAGGCTTCCATTTCTAAGCAGTATAGGCCCAAGTTTAGATCTTACCTTCGTTATCACGATCGGCGCTTTCGATGCTCCTTCCTCCGCTCACAGTGTTACGCTTTATACACACTGCGCATGCGTGTAACTCCGCCCGCCCCTGACGTTCTTTCTAGTCCATTCCCCACCCCTTTTCGTTCTGCGCAGTGGGGGAAGAGCACATGGCGGATACACAGCAGGTGCGTGCTAATTCTAGCAACGAGGAGGAGGAGGAGGAAAGCCCGGAGCCTGAAACGTCACGATCCAGAAGGAGACGATTTAAGGCATCAAATATGTCCTTTGGGGAGATGTTGGAGATGGTGGACATCCTGAAGAAGGCCGACTATGATGGAAAGTATGGACCTTACCCCAACCCCAATGTCAGAAAGGCCAAGATAATTGCGAAAGTGGTCAGGAGTCTGCACCAGAAATTCGGGGTACGACGATCGAAAGATCAGCTCAGGAAATGGTGGTCGGACCTGAAATTACGAGAACATGAGCAGTACAGAAAGATCCAGAGAGTGCAGCAAAAAAGTAAGTAGTTGTCCTGTGTTCCTATTCTTTATGTTTCTTACGTTCGTGCTGCTCCATGTGCTTTTCTTACAAGTGTACATTTTTAAATGGCAACTTTCATGTTCATGGGCACATTATTCGTTCGTATCAAACATTTTTCTTTCGGCCTATAAAACACCATTGTTTAGGCCATATGCATTTGGCCACAATTTTTACGCCCTACTTGTCTGAAACTAATTTGGTTGTGTAGATGGCTTTGTTACTAGAATGAAATGCAAACTAGATTCTGTGTAAGGAGAGGACACTCAGCAGCTGTTTTCACATCTGGACACTGGAGCACTAGTGTGGGACACAAGAACACCATTTTTATTAGGGGGCCACACAGGTGCTCCAGTGTATGCTATAGGGAGGGGCTACATCTGTGAAGCTTGTACCAAACAGGTAAAGTATTGAAGCTTGACAAAGGACACTGAAAATGCTCCATTTTTGAACTCTGCCAAAACAGACAATTGTACCCCACTTCCAAGCAATGTTTCCTATTTATAGTTCTGCCATCAAATCTTTGTGTGCTAAGTATAGCATTTTTGTTTTACATAGGGGAGAAAAGACTCGGAGGACACCCCTCATCCGAGGAGACCACAGACCCCCCACCTCTGGAAGAAGGGGAAATCCCACCAACCCAAGAAGAGCAGGAGGAAGAAGACGTGGTGGAACTAGTCACCACAACAGGTGAGTGATTGCGACCACAGGCTCAGGTAAGAGATGGATGCCGGCATATTTTTTTATACCTTTTTTTTTTGGGGTTTCTCTCTTTTTAGGTGATTGTGATGTTGTGGATCCAGATCCTTTCACATCAGAAAGTGCACAGATCCTGATCGGGGAGATCATGGGGTGTAATTTACAATTGGAAAACCTCAAGAAAAACATCAATGATGTTATTCAAAAAAATAAAAACATCATTGATGTTTTGGGGCGAGTTTAAAACCCCTCCCAATCCCTTTGTTTTTTTGTGTACTACAATGTTTAAAATGTTTTAGCGATTTTTATAAAAGCCTAATTTGGAGGATGCACACAGTGTGCCAACATGTGCTATCTGCCATTACGGGAGATCAATGGGCACGTTTTTGGGGTGCAACCCCTTCCTCAATAATAAAGTAGCTGAGAGGAAGGGGTTTCTCCCCCAAAACACGTCCCTTGATCCCCCGTGATGGCAGCTAGCACATGTTGACATTGGCAAATTTGTGTGCATCTTCCAAATTTGGCTTTTCCTGGGGTGACTTCACCCCATCTGAACGCAATATCAAACACAGTTCCTAAATACTCATGTCTGATATTGCCTTCAAATTCTACCAAATGTGAACTTTGTAAGTTCAAGATTTGTGTCTTTCTTGTTGGTTTTACACACGCTTGTTTTATCTTAAATGGACATTTCTATTTTTTATAATGCTACCCCAAAAATTGTTATACAACAAACATGTTGGTTTGTTTGAAAAACCTTTTCTAAATGCACATGTGATTGTGCAGGTATTAAAAAGATTGTTAATCAAGAATGTGTGGATTATTGTGTTAACGCTAAAACACTTTGGTGGTAATGTAATTGGTGTTTTCTGTGAAAATGGGGGTTATTTCCTAAGGGCAAATCCTCTTTGCACTACAAGTGCAGTTTCAGTGCAGTTTCAAGTGCACTTGTAGTGCAAAGTGTCTTTGCCTTTAGTAAATAACACCCAACAGTGCTTTGTATAAGGTTACACAATCACGCCATTTTCTGGACTCAACACATTTCTGTCAGGGTCAGCTAAAACAAACACAAGCAGTAAATGTCAACAAAGATTTTCTTTTTTTTGTTTTTTTATTTGATAAAGGCTTCACAAATTTGCTGGCATATTGATGGCCCCCCTACCCGCAAAGAACTCCAGGTATCGTAACCGGACATCACGGCATCAGGGAGGGCAAACCAGGACGGCCGCTTTTAAGCGCCGTCAGTATCGTTTCATGTATCATTCCGGCCTCAGGCCCAACTGAGCCAGCATAGTTGGCCGAATGTTTGCGTAAAAAGTTATGGAGAATACAGCATGCCAGGATTATATGATTAAGTTTATACTCCGCCATATGGATGGGTGTCAGAAATAGGCGGAACCGGCTGGCCAGGATTCCAAATGTGTTCTCCACCACTCTTCTGGCTCTGGCCAGCCAGTAATTAAAAACCCTCTGTTCCGGGGTGAGGGTCCTCATAGGGAATGGCCGCATAAGATGGTCCCCCAGCGCAAACGCTTCATCAGCAACGAAGACGAATGGGAGTCCTTCCACATTATCCTCTGGAGGTGGCAAGTCCAAGCTGCCATTCTGGAGACGCCTGTAAAACTCCATCTGGGCGATGACTCCACCATCGGACATCCGGCCATTCTTCCCCACGTCCACATACAAGAAGTCGTAATTAGCCGACACCACCGCCAACATCACAATACTATTGAACCCCTTATAATTGAAATAGTATGACCCCGAGTTGGGTGGTGGGACGATGTGGACGTGTTTCCCATCAATTGCCCCTCTGCAGTTAGGAAAGTCCCACCGCTGGGCAAAGTGGGAGGCCACAGTCTGCCATTCCTGTGGCGTGGAAGGAAACTGTTGAGGAAAACAAAAATAAATTACTATTTTTACACATGGCAAGCAGATTAGACACAAACATTCTTAGCCAACCTCCAGATAGCATTTATTAAGGGGAATTTAACAACACCAAAGTATAAGGTACACCTATCAGATTCCCCCTCCCCCCCTCTCATGGGCCATTTCTAACATTATGGGGGGGGAATCTTGGACAGGAAACCCTCTCCACTTCATTGAGAGATGAATGCCTAAATACAGGGTATTATTTGGAACAGCCCCTCCTTAGTTAAACTATTGGCAGCCCACTGGACAGGTAAGAAGTGTCATAATACAAAGATATAAATACACACTGTACACATTTGAGCACATTTGGACATTCTGCTATTACCTGTCAAGATAATAATAGGATACAAAAACTTTAAACAGTACCATTTGAAAGTATACAGGCAGGCCCTTGCACTACATGCTTTGGGTAATTTATCCATAAATCTGAGCACAAAAGAGATGGGTATAGTGTGTATGGGTTTGGAAAAGTCAGCAGATAGATGATTGAGGATAGATAGAGAATTGGGATCAGTTGACTTAGCAGTTGGGGGGAGGGAGGGTTAATAAAAATGATTTGGGGACACCACAAAAAAAAGCCCCTGGCACTCTGCCTGAATTTAAAGCACAAATCACATTTCTAAACATTTTAGGGGTGTTTGGGGTAAAGCACTACTATGGAGCTGATAAAATACATTGTTAAGTGACTACATGAGGTGAATATAGGGCCAGGAGAACATGCTGGGGAGGTTATTGAAGGCAAATATGTATGAAGGACTAAAAAAATAATTACATAAAAATCCAGCATGCATGAGAACAAAGGGGACATTCACAGCATATTACAATCATGGTAATTAGGGAATGAGGAAAGAAATACAATATATTATCAAACATTCAGTACAATAAAATGTGATATTAAAGGATAAAAATCTTACCTTCATATACTCCTTCTGCAGGACCTGGATGATGGCAGAACAGGTCTTTGGGATAATGATCTCGAGAGCCTGGGGGGAGATGCCTGTCGAGAACTTGAGGTCCTGCAGGCTTCTCCCTGTCGCCAAGTACCGCAGGGTAGCGACGAGCCTCTGCTCCGGAGTGATGGCTTGCCTCATGCAGGTATCCTGCCTGCTAATATAAGGGGTCAGCGAAGCCCACAAACGGTGAAACACGGGGTCCGTCATCCTGAGAAAGTTCCTGAAATCATCAGGATTATTCTCACGGATCTCACGGAGCAAAGGCATATGAGAGAACTGGTCACGCTGAAGCAACCAATTCTTGGTCCATGAACTCCTCCCCACCCTGTTCATGGACTGGACTTGTGTCAAGGTCAGGACCCCAACACCAAGCCCCCGCACAGCACGAACTCTACGAGGAGTACGTATACGCAACATGGCTAGAAAACGGTCGGCTGCACAGAACGAAGTAACAGAACGCACTGAAGAACAGCAAGGCCTGTGAAGAGCGACCTGAAATACAGTAACGAACGAACAAGAACACAATGACTAATTAAAGTCACGCGGAACTTGCTTGCACGCACTGAAGAGCAGATACAAACCCGCAAGCACAAACTGAACCGCAGAAAACGATCTGAAAGCCACGAGTCTGAAAAAGTGCGAATCCTCTCTCACCAAACTTTTACTAACACGAGATTAGCAAAAGGAGCCCAAAGGGTGCCGCGCTTGGTTCTGAACTGGCCTTTTCTGGTCTCGTCGTACTTGCTTGACGTCACCGCGTTGTTGGCGATCGGAAATTCCGACAACTTTGTGCGACCGTATGTACGCAAAACAAGTTTGAGCCAACATCCGTCGGAAAAAATCCTAGGATTTTGTTGTCGGAATGTCCGAACAAAGTCCGACCGTGTGTACGGGGCATTACTCTACTAAAATCTGGAGTAGTGCTCAAGGAAATAATGTTTAGAGAATGACATAATTGCCTAAATAGTACTGAATTATGCAGTATATTATTTAAAGATAATCTGCTTTTAAACTGTGTGAAAAAGTGATTTCTACACTGAAATATCTTTAAAAGTCTGAGAAGAGATAAACTCCCCGTTTTTGTGCAACTAGGTGCCAACACAACTGAACCTGCAAATAGCTCTGATTTTAGCTCCAGTGTCTTTTTTACAGGGCACTATAGTAAATACCAAAATGAGCGCTGTGTTAAAGAGCATTTTTTGGGAGTGAAAATCAGCGCTATTATAGTCCAATGCAAGTTTTAGCCATTGATTATAATGGTACAATTGTAACTTCCCCAAAAAATCCTTTTAATGTTGTAGTTTCTCTGAAATACATTTTCCTTTGCAACATTGTTGCTTCTACTTAAAGCGGAGGTTTGCTGGAAAAAAAATATTAAAAGCCAGCAGTTACAAATACTGCAGCTGCTGACTTTTAATATATGGACACCTACCTGTCCAGGGAGCCCGCGGTGTCGGCAGCCGAAGCCGATCCGTCCTTCGGCTCTCGGCTGCTGCCGCCGCCATCCTCGGTAAGGGAATAAGGAAGTGGAGCCGTCCTTCGGCTCTTGGCTGCTGCCGCAGCCATCCTCGGTGAGGGAATAAGGAAGTGAAGCCGTGCTGCTTCACTTCCTGGTTCCCTACTGCGCATGCGCGAGCCGCGCTGCGCGTCCTCACAGGTCCCTGCTGTATTCTGTGTCTCACAGAATACAGCGGGGGAGGATGGCGTAGGCGGCGGAAGTGGCGTAGGTCACTGCAATCACCGCGGTGATCTATGCCAGGAAGTGGGAGCAAATACCTGTATTAGACAGGTATTTGCTCCCTCCTCCCCCCTGAAAGGTGCCAAATGTGACACCGCAGGAGGGGAGGAATCCAAAAAGTGGAACTTCCATTTTTGGATGGAACTCCACTTTAATCTATTTTGTTTTTAAGAATGCTAGAATGTTGAATGTTTTGAGAATTTGGTAAAATATTTTTTTCTCTGTCACTTACGCTTGTTACTCTCCATCTCACAACAATCTTTACCCAAACTGACACATGTGTCTTTACAATCCACAAACAATACTATTGCTGATGCAAATTTAAATGAGTCACAATTTTTTGTGCTTTTTATTCTTTCCCAATAATCATAATTTGAGCCCAAAAAATGTGATATGGGTACCAACAGAAATCAAAATGTATTTCCCAAAAAATGAGGGTAATATCACTATTCTACACTCACCCACAAAGAACCACCAAATATCACAGAATAAGTAAAAAAGAATAAGTCTCTAGTAATGTAATTCCATCACCTGTATGTCCGAAGAAATGCAGTATTTATGTGTATTTATGTGTAGGAGGTTTTCACATGTGGCAGCTCCATGGCTTAGAGGTTAGAACTTATACTTAGCATCCCTGAGTGTTTTGGTTTAAATCCCATGCCGCTTCATGTAGAGAAGTTGTCTCATCTCCCAGGTCATAAAACTATGTCTAAATGTAGTATTTATGTGTAGGAGGGTTCCACCACCATTGTAAATCTTGCAAGATACACTATCTAGCCAAAAGTATTGGAACGCCTGTCTTTACACACTTTACACACATGAACTTTAATGGCAGCTCAGTCTTAGACTGTAGGGTTAAAAATTGATTTGGCCCACCCTTTGCAGCTAGAACAGCTTCTGGGAAGGCTAGGAAGGCTGTCTACAAGGTTTAGTGTGTCTATGGGAATGTTTGACTATTCTTCCAGAAGTGCATTAGTGAGGCCAGGCACTGATGTTGGATGAGAAGGCCTGGCTTGCAGTCTCTGCTCTAATTCAGCCAAAAGGTGTTCTATCAGGTTGAGGTCAGGACTCTGTGCAGGCCGGTCAAGTTCCTCCACCCCAAACTCACTCATCCATGTCTTTATGGACTTTGCTTTGTGCACCCTTGAGCAGTCATATTGGAACAGGAGGGGGTCATCCCCAAACTGTTCCCACAAAGTTGGGAGCATGAAATTGTCCAAAATGTCTTGGTATGCTGATGCCTTTAGAGTTCCCTTCACTGGAACTAAGAGGCCATGCCCAACCCCTGAAAAACAACCCCACATCATAATCCCCCCTCCACCAAATGATTTGGACCAGTGCACAAAGCAAGGTCCATAAAGACATTGATGAGTGAGTTTGGGGTGGAGGAACTTGAATGGTCTGCACAGAGTCCTGACCTCAACACAACAGAATACCTTGGGGATGAATTAGAGTAGAGACTGTAAGCCAGGCCTTCTTGTCCAACATCAGTGCCTGACCTCACAAATGCACTTGGAAGAATGGTCAAACATTCCCATAGACACACTCCTAAACCTTGTGGACAGCCTTCCCAGAAGAGTTGAAGCTGTTATAGCTGCAAAGGGTGGGCCAAATTATTTTTGAATCCTATGGACTAAGACTAGGATGCAATTACAGTACATGTGCATTTAAAGGCAGGCATCCCAATACTCAGGCCAATATATTATATATTGCTTGTGACACTGAGCATGGCTATGGACTTAGGGCTGGTTCACACCACAGAGATGCAGACATGTGTGAGGCTGCCTGCTGGCTAAGTGGGTAGCAATTCTGTCTAGCAGCACTGGTTACTGGTTCAATTCCCCAACATGCTAATGCTTGTGTTGAAGTTTATATCCCTGTCACATCTCCCTGTATGGGTTTCTCACAATCCAAAGACATGCTGGCATCTTATTTGTCTCCTGTCGAAATAGTCTCTAATATAAGAAAGTTAGTTTTGGACTTTAGATTGGAAGCTCATTGCAGCCAGGGACAGATGGTAATGTTTGTTAGCACTAATCATGCCCAGGGACTTTGACATTTAAAATTGTAGGGTTTACACTGCACAGGTACATATGCTTAGAAAACTATTGCTTTGTTTATGTGCATGCAAATGGACTTTGATCTTTGGCCTGTAGTTGGAGATTTGATGCACATAGCCAAGGGCTAACACAGTTGCAAATAGTATTATGTGTTCCTGCTCATCAGGTGCAATCACTTTAGACATACATGAAGAGACAGATGGAAAGATACTGGGTAGGGCGTGTACTTCTATTGGGCGTGTGTCAGTGTGCTAACAATACAACCTATCTTATATAAGGGGGTGCAGTAGGGGGGATTAGTTTGGCCTGAGTAGGCCAGGATTTTTGCAGTGATTTGTGGGGGAGAAGGAATAATATTGTGCATATTGACAAACGCCCAACTAGGGCTGTTTGTTTGCTGAAATTCTTGTGTATTTTTACAATCAAAAGTGGGTTTATAAGGCCATGCTGTCATTGTTGTGTGTGTATTGTTCCTGTCTGACCATGCAAACATGGTTTGGGAGCATGTGCTGACCTTCTACTCTTTGATCTTATTGCTTAATCATGTACACAGAAATGCAGCTTCCAGCAGAACAAACTCACAAATGTATGTATGTTTGTGGAATGTGGGCTGGTGGGTGTTATATTTTGAATATGTGCCTTTTTAAATATTATGTTGGAATGCTTTGTAAGAATGACTGTTAAGTATGTTTCTATAATCTTGCAGATAAAAATGTGATGTGTTGCCCGTTATACACTGAAAGTAAAGCTGTGTCCACTCTAAGGTTTAGACAAATTTTAAATTGTAAGCTCCTATGAGCAAGGCCCTTAAAACCCAATTGCTAACTGTTTTGTTAAATTTAGCACCATATATCCTGTAGAAATTTTTTTGAAGCTAGTAAATGAATATGCATAATTTTGTTTCTGCTGGTAAAATAAAAGTACAATATTGTTTGTTGTGTTTTTTTCTCTTCTTTTTAATTAGTTTTTTTTTTTGGGGGGGGGGGGGGGGGTTGTGGAAGTGCAATATCTTTCTTTGATATCTTATAATTTCTATATGTATTTGTGCACCAAAAAACTAATCTCTTCAGCACACCTGCAAGTAAATGATAAAGGTGGAATCTTTATATATATAACAGCTGTGGAGAATTGCAGGTAATGAATTCAGCTGGTGGATAGACAGTGTTGTATGTGTCAGCCCTGGTTCACATTGGTGCCATTTGACATGTCAAATCGGTGGCAATTGCACCATTCTAATTGGTGTGGCGCCACAATTTCCAAAAGCAGTTTCTGTACTACTTTTTGGGGACTTCGGGGTGTGATTTTTATTGACATCAGTGCAGAAACCTGAAAAGATGTCTCTGAAATTCCCCCCCGCAGTCGGGCCTGATATGCGGAAATTAAATCATGTGAGTTCAGCTGAACTTGCACGATTTCCTCCCGCTGTCCATGTGAACCAGGGCTCAAACTGGGCCTTTGTAATTCAGCTTCTGCTATCCCAGGGACACCATTTCTTATCAAACTCCCTTAAATTTTCCTTCAAATATCATTATGTAGAAATACAGATTCACATATCTGAAAATAAAATAATTTTAATCGTGGTTGCGATCAAATATTCGCAGCTGCGATCAAAAGAGCGTGTTTCACCTTCTGACCTGGAAATGAGTCATTGTAATCATCCATTCCTGCGCTGGTCAGGATCTCCATCTAGGTGGACATGGCGAGGACCGAGGTCCCTCTTTAACAAAGAGGAGGTGCTGTTCATTTGCCGGGTAAGTGTAGGATATGTACTTGTGCTTAGTCAATGTGGGGGTGGATGTGGTAGTAAGATTTGGTGTGGGTGGGGTTCATTGATTTGTTTGCCATCACCACACATTTGCTTCTGGCCCATATGCACACATCACTTCCTGCATTTGTTCTGCTGATGTTAATCAGTAAGGACTATGCAAATATAAATGAGAGCTCCTTTATATTAAAATATATATTACTTGTTTCACAGCTGGGCGACTTTTCCTGCAAATTTGGACATCCGAGATGCATAACAAGTTGTACCCCAGGATTCTCAATGATAACCATTTGTATCTGTGCTACTTCAAGTTGCAACAACTTCAAAGTAGTCCCTGTACTACTTTGGTGTGCAAAGTAGTCCCTGTACTACTTTGGTGTGACTTTCATGTGACTTGAGGTACGCAATATTACACAGGCCATTCCTAGAAGTTGGGGCCAAGTTGCAGCAGCAAAGTGGCAGCAAAATAGTGTGACTTTCAGGTCGCAGCAGTGTGAATGAGATTCATGGATAATACCTTTAAATTAGGCCCTATTCTCATTTGTGCATCCTGCAAGTGGGTCAAATTCGTCCCTGCACTACTTTGGTTTGACTTTGATGCAACTTGAGGTCCATATACTGCAGGATTACACAAGCACTGGTTGCACAAGTGCAAATAGGGCCTAATTCAAAGGTGTTATCAATTAATCTCATTAGGTTCCTTTCACATTTGGACGACTTTTCATACAACTTGAGGTCCATAAGGCCCCTTTCACATTTGTGCGACCTGAAAGTCCAGCGATTTTGCAGCGCTTTTTGCCGCAAATTTGGTGTGATTTGAAGCAATGCCAGTGTAATATTGAGGTCTATGGACGCAAGAGTCGCAGGACAAGTCAGTGTGAAAGGGGCCTTAGGCCTGTGCTGTCCGACATCGGATGTGATTTGCCCCACACTGCAAATCAAATGCCTGTGTGATGCAAACTCATTTGCATCGCTTTCGGACCCTTTTTTTGGTCCCCAGCCAAATCAGATCGCATGGGTGTTGTCTGAATTTGCAGTTCACCCTGCGATATGCAAACTGATTTGGGGGTGTCATTAGCTTTCTACTGACACTCCCAGCAGTTCGCATATGGCAGTGTGAACTGCCTGCGTGTTGTATGCGATGTGGGAACCCGCACTGGATTCGCAGGGTTCCTGCATCACTCCAGTGTGAACTGGCCCTGACCCTAGTTTCACACCTATACATTTTTTAGTGCATTTTGCAGTTTGCAGAAACACTGTACAGTACATTTTGCGGCCAGTGCATTTTTGGAAATGCACTGGATTTTTTCTCGCGATTTGTGGGTAATAGATTTCAATGGAACCACACCAGAAATGCAACTGTTGCGTTTGTGATGCGATTTTTTATGTGTTTTGGAGTTATTATTTTCACACTGTATATAACTGGTTGCTAACCGGGGGGGGGGGGGGACGAGCCACCATGTCAGTGGCTTCCCCACTGAAAGTAAAAAAAAGAAAAAGTGCCAGCCCAAAAAAAAGCAAAAAAACTGCATGGGGTCCCACTGCTTCTATACCAGGCCCTTTAGGTCTAGTATGGATTCGGAGGGGACCCCCCACACCAAAAGTTAAAAACATAGCATGGGGGTCCCCCCAAAATCCATACTAGACCCTTATCCAAGCACGCAACTTGGCAGGCCGCAGGAAAAGGTGCTCTCTCGTCCCCCCCCTCCTGAACCAGACTAGGCCACATGCCCTCAACATGGGGAGGGTGCTTTGGAGTCCCCCTAAAACACCTTGTCCCCATGTTGATGGGTACAAGGGCCTCATCCCCACAACCCTTGCCCGGTGGTTGTGGGGATCTGTGAGAGCTTTACAGGAATACTAAGGACACCCCCCAAGCATAATATTTAAGTAGTTGCCGCCTGCCCACTGTCAAATGACAACGGGGCGGTGCGGCCCTCATTCTGGGATGCCGTCATATGACGGCATCCCAGAACGGCCGCTCACACGCGCGCAGCGATCATCTCTGTAAAGAGCCACGTCTGCAGCTCTTTAACCATGTGATCAGCTGTGTCCAATCACAGCCAGTCACATGTAAACATGGAGATGCCGGTAATCGGCGCTCCTCGCTTCACACTGGCAGAATGTATGGCGAGGAGAGCCAATCAGCAGCATCTCCTCACAGGAGACATCTACACATGTATTCAGGGCTCTGATCATCAGTGCCCTGATTACAAGAGTGACACCAGTGCCACAAATCAGTGCCGGCGATGAGTGCCCACCAGTGCCAGCAATCAGTGCCCACCACTTCCGCCAATCAGTGCCCACCACTGCCCACAAGTGCCACCAATCAGTGCCCATTAGTGATGCCAGTCCGTGCTGGCTATCAGTCCTGCCTATCAGTGCTGCCCATCAATGGCCATCACTGCTGTCCATCAATGCCCGTCAGTGTCGCCAATCCGTACCACCCATCAATGCCCATCAGTGCCCATCAGTACCGCCTATCCGTGCCACCTATCAGTGCCCACCAGTGCTGCCTATCAGTGCCTAGCAGTGTCGCTTATCAGTGCCACCTATTAGTGCCCATCAGTGCCACCGAACAGTGTCCATCAGTGCCGCCTATCTGTGCTCATCAGTGCCACATATCAGTGCCACCTATCAGTGCCCATAAGTGCGGCATATTAGTGCCTCCTCATCAGTGCCACCTAATCAGTGCCCATAAGTGCAGCCTCATCAGTGCCCATAAGTGGCACCTCATTAATGCCCACCAGTTCAGCCTATCAGTGCCCATCAGTGCTGCCTCATCATCAAAAGCCCCGGGTCTTGGGTGGGCACGGTTCTATTATTAGCCTTGAGCGCCGCCGCCGAGCGGGGACCAATCTGACCCCGAGCGCGGCCGAGTGTAATAGCAGGTCCCGCCTTCTGGAGCCTGCAGCACCTGATGGACGTCCCACTGGTCCAATGCGGGGACCGTGGGACGTGTGACGTCCATCATAGGCGCTGCAGGCTCCAGAAGGCGGGTATTACAATGCGGCAGCCATGCCACTGTGAGAAGATCCCGGTATGTCAGTGTCAGGTAGGTCAGTGTGGGTCAGTGTCAGGTAGGTCAGTGTGGGTCAGTGTCAGGTAGGTCAGTGTCAAGTAGGTCAGTGTCAAGTAGGTCAGTGTGGGTCAGTGTATGTCAGATAGGTCATTGTGTGTCAGGTAGGTCAGTGTGTGTGTGTCAGGTAGGTCAGTGTGTGTCAGTGTATGTCAGGTAGGTCAGTGTATGTCAGGTAGGTCAGTGTGTGTCAGGTAGGTCAGTGTAGGTCAGTGTCAAGTAGGTCAGCGCGCATCAGGTAGGTACTACCCCCCGGGGCTGTGCTCGGACTTCAGGCTGAAGCCCATGTTTTTTTTGCCACCTAGCAACACCCCTGGCGACAGCGCTGAAAGCTGAAAAATGGCCTGGGCAGGAAGGGGGTGTAGGTGCTGTGTAGGCAAGTAGTTAAAGGAATATTTCATTTTTATTGTTTCACTTTAAGCATTATTGAAATCGCTGCTCCTGAAAAAACAGTTGTTTTTAAAACTTTTTTGCATGTCCCCTGGGGCAGGTCTCGGGTCCCCATACACTTTTAATGGCAATAACTTGCATATAAGCATTTAAAATGAGCACTTTTGATTCTTCATGTTCGTGTCCCATAGACTTTAACGGTGTTCGCACACATTTTTGGCCTGTTCGCAAGTTCTGATGTGAACCGAACCGGGGGTGTTTGGCTCATCCCTACCCAATAGCCAATGGCACATGAGCATGGTTGGTACCATAATATTAATGCCTCAAATGCAAAACATTACTGTATAGAATGAAAAGAATCAAACATTAGTAATAGTATTGTCTATGTATGATTGTGCTCAGCTCCATAGTGTAATGGTATGCCCTGCTACATGGGTTTGAATCCCACCCATGGTATCACCTCCTGAAAACGTACAATGTACTCAGCAGCATAATTAGCGAATGCACATCAGTTTGGTTTATTCCATCATTTTAACTCTTCAAATGCATGCAATGGTATGTCATTACTCAATAATATTATGGTGTGGAATTCCAAAAATCCAGCTATTCAAAAATCAAGGAAAAAAAACAGCGTAGGGTCCCCCCCCCACAGTGCATACCAGGCCCTTTGGATCTGGAATGGACTTTAAGGAGAACCCCACGCCAAATTTTTTAAAAAATTGACATGGGGTCCCCCCAAAATCCATACCAGGCCCTTCAGGTCAGGTATGGATTTTAAGGGGAACCCTGTGCCAAAATTTAAATAAAATGGCGTAGGCCCCCCCCCCCAAAATCCATAACAGACCCTTATCCGAGCACGCAACCTGGCAGGTTAGGAAAGAGGGGGAAAGAGCGGGCATCCCCCCTCCTGAACCATACCAGGCCACATGCCCTCAACATGGGGAGGGTGCTTTGGGGTTCCCCCAAAGCACCTTGTCCCCATGTTAATGGGGACAAGGGCCTCATCCCCGCAACCCTTGCCCTGTGGTTGTGGGGGTCTGCAGGCGGGGGGCTTATCAGAATCTGGAAGCCCCCTTTAACAAGGGGGCTCCCCCATGTGAATGGGTATCGGTTACCCCTACACATTCACCAAAAAAAGCAGTGAAATGTGACAAAAGACAATAGCCAGTTTTTTCCTTTATTAAAAATGTCTTCTTCTTTCCCCCGCTTCTTCTTCCACCTTCTTCTGGTCTTCCTTTGGTTTTCTCCTTCTTCCTCCAGCTTCTTCTTCCCCCGCTTCTTCCTCCATCTTCCTCTGTTTCTTCTTCCGGTCTTCTTCATCTTCCTCCGGCTTCTTCTTCCCTGCTTCATCCTCCGGTCTTTCTCCTCCACCGCTCCCGCCACCAACCTGCTGAACATGAAAACAACAAACCTCCTCCGATGCTGCGGACAGCCGATCTGTCCGCCTCCATAGCACACATATTATATATAACTATGGGGCGTGGCCACTGGATGACAGCAGGAGACCCCGCCCCCTTCTGACATCACTGACCCATCATGCCCCGGGCAGTGAAGTCACAAGGGGTGGAGTCTCGGCGTGACATCATCCGCCCTATCGCAGCACCGGAGGAGGTTTGTTTTTTGAATGCTCAGCGGGCGTGGCGGCGGGAGCGGCAGAGGAGAAAGACCGGAGGACGGACCGGGAAAGAAGAAACCGGAGGAAGATGCAGAAGACCGGAGGAAGAAGCAGAGGAAGATGGAGGAAGAAGCGGGGGAAGACGAAGCTGGAAGAAGAAGGAGAAAACTGAAGGAAGACTGGAGGAAGATTGAGGAAGATGCGAGGGAAAGAAGAAGACATTTTTAATAAAGGAATTGTCAAAAAACGGCTATTATCTTTTGTAATACTTCACCGCTTTTTTTGGTGAATGTGTAGGGGTACAATGTACCTGATACCCATTCACATGGGGGGCTGGTTAAAGAGGGCTTCCAGATTCCGATAAGCCCCCCGCCCGCAGACCCCCACAACCACCAGGCAAGGGTTTTGGGGATGAGACCCTTGTCCCCATCAACATGTTGAGGGCATGTGGTCTGGTATTATTCAGGAGGGGGGTGCTCCCTCGTCCCCTCCTTTCACTTTTCGGATAAGGGTCTGGTATGGATTTTGGGGGGGACCCCTACACCATTTTAAAAAAAATGTTGGTGTGGAGTTCCCCTTAATATCCATACCGGACTCAAAGGACCTGGTATGAACTGGTGGGAACCAACGCTGTTTTGTTCTTTGATTTTTACTCTATATTGCCGGAAACAGGCAATTCATTACAGCCGCAAGCAATTTTGAATGAAATCTTTTCCTTTAGAAATGTAATTTTGCTGCGATACTGTAATAAACACGGGAAAGGTGCGCTATTTTACAGGCATACTATAGAAACCCCCAGGCACGATATTTAAAGCAATTTTTAATTTTTTTTGTTTCACTTTAAGCATTATTAAAATCACTGCTCCTGAAAAAACGGCCATTTTTAAAACATTTTTGTCCAATTGATACATGTCCCCTGGGGCAGGTCCCAGGTCCCCATACACTTTTCATGGCAAAGAACTTGCATATAAGCCCTCAGTGAAAACTTTGGATTTGGCAGGTTCGAGCCCTATTGACTTCCACTATTCCCACATATGTGATCTGACAAGCATGTTTGCTGGCAATAGCGCTGCTTTCCATTCGCATTAGCGTCCAGTTCCTGAGAGTTGAAGTCTTAATTGGCCTTAATTGGGCGCTATTTTCTGGCAGTGCAGGATAATTTTTCGGCGCTATAGTAAATGACCCCCTATCTGCCTGATCACTGTATGAAAGACTGAGTGAAACTTTGTGCACCTGTCTAAAAATAACCTGTGACTGGCTGTTTGCACCAAATTGGGATTAGAACCTGGGTTAAGCATAGTTACATAGTTACATAGTAGGTGATGTTGAAAAAAGACACAAGTCCATCAAGTCCAACCTATGTGTGTGATTATATGTCAGTATTACATTGTATATCCCTGTATGTTGTGGTTATTCAGGTGCTTATCTAACATTTTTTTGAAACTATTGATGCTCCCCGCTGAAACCACTGCTTGTGGAAGTGAATTCCACATCCTTGCCACTCTTACAGTAAAGGACCCTCTACGCAGTCTAAGGTTAAACCTCTTTTCTTTTAATCTTAATGAGTGGCCACGTGTCTTATTAAACTCCCTTCCACGGAAAAGTTTTATCCCTATTGTGGGGTCACCAGTATGGTATTTGTAAATTAAAATCATATTCCCTCTCAAACGTCTCTTCTCCAGAGAGTTCAGTGCTCGCAACCTTTCTTCAACTAATATCCTCCAGACAGACCCTTTATTAGCTTTGTTGCCCTTCTCTGTACTCGCTCCATTTCCGGTACATCCTTCCTGAGGACTGGTGCCCAAAACTGGACAGCATACTCCAGGTGAGGCCGGAACAGAGTCTTGTAGAGTGGGAGAATTATCGTTTTATCTCTTGAGTTAATCCCCTTTTTAATGCATGCTAAATTTTCTGTTTCCTTTGTTAGCAGCAGCTTGGCATTCCATGCCATTGCTGAGCCTATCATCTACTAGGACCCCAAGGTCCTTTCCATCCTTGATTCCCCCAGTGAGTAGATTGCATTCATATTTTTGCCTCCCAAATGCATCATTTTAAATTTTTCCACATTAAACCTCATTTGCCATGTAGTTGCCCACTCCATTAATTTGTTCAGATCTTCTTGCAAGGTTTCCACATCTTGCGAAGAAGTTATTGCCCTGCTTAGCTTAGTATCGTGGGACTAGTCAGGAAGTCTGCACCACATTTATTTCAATTTTAGTTTTAGTTTTGTATGCTCTGCCGGTATGGTATAATAGTCAATAATATACTCTTCATAAGGTAATAATATCTCAATCTGGTTTTATATTATGCTGACCTAGTAGTAATTTGGCAAACCATTCTAAGCCATAATGCATGTCTGTATTGCTTGTTTGTTATGGAAACTTCAATAAAAGTTGGTTTTAAAAAAACTGTGTAAATTTCTATGTCTCCACAGGAGAGATTTTGAATCATGTGTAATACTCATGGGAAATGTACATCTCATAGTACCAGAAGATAGCCCCTCAGGGCAATATCTGGCAGCTATGAAGGAGGTACTGAAGGGAAGATTTTAACAAGAAGTAGCAGCCTGCAGGTATTCGGATACACATCATAATACTAAATCTCAGCTTTAAGGTAGTTATCTTTCATAAGAAGAGCAAGATCTGAAGCTGCCTTAAAAATGCTAGTTATGGACATTCAACTAATTACATATCCTTAAAAGACAGTAAATATGCCTGACTAAGCCTGGAAGGGTGAATTGCTTTAGAGGGGTGGTCCTCAACTTGAGGCATCCAGGATGTGTTGCCTGTTCAAATAAAGTTTGCCAGAAGAAGTGACGTTGCTGGTGTGTGGCTCATTGTTTGGTAGTTTAAGTAGTAAATAAGATTTAAGGTGATTCCTGACTGACCTCTGTAGCTGCAGACACAGTGGAAATCATCCTCAAAATTAATAAGTGAAGTTGTATGTCAGGCCTTAGTACTCTGCTCTCTCCCATCCTACTGTGCGTGTACTTTGTGTTTACATTAGAGATTAGAAGGCTAGCAGAAGGAATAGAACAACATACTGATAAAAAACAATAGGGCAAAGCATTTTTTCTCAGGATTTTCTGGATGAATTATTCCATGGTGCCTGCAGCTACAGAGATGAGTGAGGATTTATTTCAAAGCAATTGTGTTACTTAAAGCATTTGTTACCCCCAAAACTTCATATTCCTGATATGTGCCTGCTGTACCATGTATTGTATGGGAAAGTATCCGGTTCTCCTTGTATTGTTTCCTTTGTGTGAAATGAAATCCCTGGTGTTCCTGCCAGTCCCTTTGCTTTCCTATTATAAACTGACCACACTAAGCAGGATAACAAAACTGTGGTCAGCTCTCTAGCTATGCTGGGAACTCAGTGTAATCTCCAATGATCAGACTTTTCCTGACACGCCCCCGCTGCACAGCCATTCAGTGGGAATCTCAGTGTCCTGCTGTTTCTACTCCCACCCCCCCGCAGTTCTTATGCAGCTGAGAACAGAGGGAATATGCTCACTTCTAAAAAAGGGAAGAAAGGGTCTTTATAATGTATTTTTATATCTATACAAAAATGTTTTGCCTTTTAATTCTGTTTTAAACTGAATAGGTTGTTTTACAAGGTGATCATTTACAAACACTTCAAGAATATCTATATAGTTAAAAGGTCATAGCCTGGCTGAAATTATAAAAAAGTCATAATGAGGTTACAGAGAAATCTGCGCCTACTCAAAAAAGCTTTTAATATAATTGTAAAACTTATTCAACTGTATACATTTAAACAGTCATAACTGCGATTATTTTTAACTATAAGAACATAACTATAAAAAACAAATGAATTATCATTGCTTAAAAATAAATATTAATAAGTCAAAAAAATGATTCAATTGAAAAGCAAATTACAGTGATGTTTAAAAAGCTCTTAAAAGTACAAAAATGTTTAATCATAATGTTAATCAATGGGCAATAATATTTTAAGTGAAAAAAGAAAGTGCAGGAGAGTCTTCAGTTGGCTAAATGATCTATCAAACATGATTCTAAATAACTGTTAAAGAAAAATGCAGTTACTATTGGGGTATGGACTGGGTACAAAAAAATCTCCCAGCCAAAGTTGAGCAAATATTAAAATATGTTTCATACTTGGCATGATGGCAACAATTACTGCAAAGGACAACTTGGGCACTCGATGGAGGAATCTGGGCATATGCCCTGATTGCCACTGGGGTCTAACAAAGCCCCTGATGTCACCTTGTAATCGTACAGTAAAAATGTAAACAAAGCCATTTACATAGTTACATAGTAGGTGAGGTTGAAAAAAGACACAAGTCCATCAAGTCCAACCTATGTGTGATTATGTGTCAGTAAAGAGATATTCAATTACAAAAAGTGCATAAAGCATCTATGAAAATGATCATATCTCCTTTTTTTTTTTGACCAATTTAATGAATAACCTTATTTGTAGTAAACTGATGTTTTGTAAAATTAGAAAATATTGCTTAACACTGACATTTCCTCTGTCACTAAAAATCACATCAGCATGCACCCCAACAGTACATGCTGATATGAAATCATCTTAAATTTTATTACTTATAACAAACAATTTACAGCTTTTACTTACAATTACTCCAGTTTGAAGCTTCTTATTGAAGCTTTTTCCAAAACGTTACCATTTTACCAAAATACACCTACAAATTAAATACAAATGATAGACATATTAGCTAATTTTCCTCTGACATGTCAAAGACTGTGGGAGTCAAGCTGTGTAGAAAGTCTTACGCATTAAAGACGCTTTCACTTAATGAATTATTCTGTAACACAAGTTCAAAA
This sequence comes from Aquarana catesbeiana, assembly GCF_042186555.1. Classification (NCBI taxonomy): domain Eukaryota; kingdom Metazoa; phylum Chordata; class Amphibia; order Anura; family Ranidae; genus Aquarana; species Aquarana catesbeiana. The sequence goes on from NC_133336.1 coordinate 120,141,920, forward strand.
CCTTGGACAGTTCACAGAGGGAGCAGATGGTACAAAGCCAACATTGAAGATCAGTATCATAGCACACTAAGCAAATAGATGTAATTTATTTTGCACCTAAGGCCTCATGTACACTGCTGCTGGTAATCGGGCGTTTAGGAGCAGTTGGGCATTTTTTTTCAACTGCTCCTGAACTCTCCTCTGTTATCTTATCAGTACATGTACACAGAAAAATGGGTTCAGAGGCTGAGTATAGAGGCATTTCAAGCGCTAAACGCTTCTAAATGCGGCTAAACGTGGGAAACTCATGTTTAGCCGCGTTTTGTTTACAGGTGTTTTTCATTTTTGGCTATTTTGAAAAAGAAAAGTTTTATTATTAATTTTTTTAAAACGCTTCTAAACGCAACTGCTACACGCAGCATGTAAACACGGCAAAACTGAAGTTTTAAACATGGGTTACTATCTGTCAAGTTAAATTGTTCAGGAGAGGTTGTAAAAACATCCTGTGTACATGAAGCTTAATTACCTTATTTTCACATTCTTGGAAAGGCTCAAACATTACAGATAATCAGCACCGTGACCAGTTAAAACTTTTGTTTACACTAAAAGTGTGGGAACATATGATAAAGTTTGCTTCCAACACTTAGGTGTCTGTTTATGAAGCAGTGATCAGCAGTGATCCCCAGGATCGCCGCTGATCACAGTCCATAAACAGTTTATGAAACAGAGATAATCTGCACATGGAGAATCCTCATTGACTGACACAGTAACGGCTAGTTTTTGAAGCTGCGATCTCAGCGCTTCACTGGCGATCTGTGTCAGAATTCACACTCCCTGGTTCACCAGCTCAGAGGTGGAGAATCGGGGAGTGAAGAGGAAATCTGGGGGGATCTGAGGGGGAAGAAAAAAGATTTATAACTTCCTTTTACCTCGTAACTAATGTTTATACCAGAAGTACAACAACAAAGCAGTTTTAAAGGCCAAGATGTGGACAACATGGAAAGCCACTGCACCGGAGGAGGTCAATGAGCACTTGTGAAGGAACTTTTCCACTTTGGGTAGTTTAGAGAGATAAGGAGAAAGGCTTTACAGGCATACCCCACTTTTAAGTACACAATGGGGTTTATTTATTAAAGCTGGAAAGTGCAAAATCAGGCTCACTTCTGCATAGAAACCAATGAGCTTCCAGGTTTTATTACCAAAGCTTAATTGAACAATCTGGGGTTAGAAGCTCATTGGTTTCTATGCAGAAGTGAGCCTGATTTTGCACTTTCCAGCTTTAGTAAATAAACCCCATTGTGTACTTAAAAGTGGGGTATGCCTGTATATAATTGGTGAACTTGTTATTGTGAGCACACTTGTTTAATCAGCGCTACCTTTTTCCCACATAAACTATATCTGGATTTTCAGATAATGATGATGTCATCAGCCACCATTTTGGATGATTTTGGCAACAGGGTTAAGTTAGGCAGATCAGGACAAAATCTAACTTTATAGTATGTGTAAAAAAGATATAGCATTTATATTGCTGGTTTATTAAGTGCTAGGTTAATTAGAATATTGATCTTTAAAAAAAAAGGTGTAGTTACCTTTTAGGTCTTTGTAATTCCAGTGTTTATAGATACCACCACTAAGCTTTTTCAAAAAACCTGGAAGCTGATTGGTTTCTATAAGAGCTGCACCGGATTGTGCATTTTCCAGTTTGAGTAAATCTCCCCCTATGTGTTAACATGAACTTGTGCAATCAGAAAAACAAAACAAGAGAGAATAGGGTCCCTATTAAAAAGATTTCAAAACTAAGGTAGTAAAAATATCTATGCTACATACCAAAATAAAAAAAACTGATGCTTTAAATGTGATAGGTGAAAAAAAATAAGTGATGTGATTCACAAAAGTGCTGGAGGAGCATGTATACAAATGAAATGAAAAGAGTCCAAATATTACCAAATAAAATAAGTGCAAGCACAATGTGAGATAAACTCATGATCTTCCCCACCAATTGGTATGTAAAAGACTTTGTACTGATGTGAATGTAAAATTTATGATCAAAGTATGATATAATCAATAATCTAAATGGTTCTTTTTATTTATTTATTTATTTTAATTTTATTTATTTCAGGTACTTATATAGCGCCGTCAATTTACGCAGCACTTTACATATACATTATACATTCACATCAGTCCCTACACCCTCAAAGAGCTTACAATCTAAGGTCCCTAACTCACATTCATACATACTAGGGCCAATTTAGACAGGATTCAATTAACCTACCAGCATGTTTTTGGAGTGTGGGAGGAAACCGGAGTACCCGGAGGAAACCCACGCAGACACAGGGAGAACATGCAAACTCCAGGCAGGTAGTGTCATGGTCGGGATTTGAACCAGTGACCCTTTTTACTGCTAAGTGAGAGTGCTACCCACTACACCACTGTGCCACCCTAAATGGTTCTTAAAGTTGTGGAGATATATGCCAGAAATGGAATTCTCATGGAAAATATATATATTTACTTCAATCTATATAAAGAAAATAAAGGAGAAAAATTGCTGCAAACTGTTGAAAACACTAATCCCAAATGAGCCTCAAGGGTTAAAGCCTTGCTTAGTTAAGGACTAATGATAAAACCACAATGCAAGCACATGGGCCCCAGGAATTACTGGTATCTTTTGACTTGACATACATTTTCAAAGGAATACAAAAAACTTACAACGAATAATAGATGGCACATTCGCCATTTGCAAAAACTACATCTGCGCATTGAGATTCACAGTTCTAAAAAGTTAATTCCATAGGTGATTAAGGACACAAACTGTCATAAAGACTCATGGAATCAATTGTGCATTGTAATATTCATAAACAATTGCAAAAGGATCCCCCCCAAAAAGAAAAAAAATCCTTCAAGAGGAGTTTAGATATTAAATCCACAATTAATCCTAATATCAGGCGCACATACATGTATGTCTCCTGACCAGTTGATGATAAAATAAGTTAGCCAGTAATTCTCAAATATACAAAATACTAAATAAGGAAGAGCTAGTCCATAGAAATAAATATATTATATGAAAATTCAAATGTCAAAATAGCCAGAATAGAGCACTGAGACAGGTCACAGCTATCACTAAAGTATATTGAAAGACAAAACTTTGCATTTTAGAAAAAGCCTTGATGTCCAACCTGCAGCTCGTGGGCCACATGCATCCCTTTGGCACTTTTGGTGTGTTATGTCCACAGGCTCTTACCATTTCTTGTATCATGCCCATAGTCTTTGACTGTATCCTGTTGTGTGTCTGCTGTCTCTGATAATGAGCATTCAAAGAACTTTATGTGTGGCCCTTTAATGATGTCAGGCGCTGCACTTGAGGCTCCCCATATCAAGAAAGCTGACCAACACTGGTGAAGAGGATATTAGGGAGAGAAAAACTCTCCAAAGTGAGTATTTGCCCATTTGGGAGATGCCCCCCTTTATGTTGTTGTGACAACTGAAAATATAGGATTTTCTGTCACTTTCATTGGCAGATGGAAAGAATAACTCACCCTAACAAGAACACAGACACTAATAGAATCCTTCAGAACAAAATTGTCCTGATCTTAATCTGGGACCTCTGCAATAGCTCTTCTCACTGTGCCCCCTTAGATGTTGGGCAGCTCCCTGTTTGATACCTTGAACAATCTTGTCTTGAACTCTGTTCCTCCAATCAACTTCTTGATTGAATCCATGTCTCTGCACTTCCTGTTTGCTAGAGTATTAGGTTCTCTCCAGCCAATATTTTGCTCCTTGTGTATCTTCAGCAGTCCTTATCTTTGCTACCATTTGTTACCAACCATTGACTTGTTCCATGACTATGCTTCTGTTTGATTCCAACCTGCAATCACTTGTTACTGATCTTTGGCTTGTTTACTGTCTAAGCATCTGCTTGATCCCTACCAGGTGGACGATCCTGAGGACTGCAACCTGGCATTAACACTGAGTAAAACCAATCTCCACTACCAGGCACTCTGGTGAAGATCGGTTAGTGCTTAGACCCTGTGCCTCAGGTGAGCCTGTGTCATCTGCCAAAGTGACCTGCTTATGTGCTTATCCTGCTGGTCAGTGTGAATCTCTCTACTGTTATAGCTACTGCTCTCTGAGCCTGACCCCTAACCATGACAAAAATACTCAAAAAAAACCATAAAGAGGTGCTTTAAACTTCTAGACTTGCAAGTTTAGTCAGATGAAGGAAAATGTCAAGCAAGCTCAATAGCTCTGTTGAGGAGGCTCCAACATAGCAAAGTTGCCCCCAATGGGCACCCAACAGTAGCTCAAAAAATAGAAATACAAAAAGAACACCAGACAAAAATTGTATAAACAGTCCAAAATAATTTTCATTGGTGGCAAAAAAGTCATAAAATAGCCAGCATGTTGTGGGGGGGAACATAACTCACACTTCATCAGGACTCAACACTGGATAAAACTTGAAAGGATAGATTAGAACCAATATTAAACTTTCCTCATGGTGAAACAACTTGACAGCAGTTGCTGAGCAGTAAAGGAACCCTGATAAAGGAGGAGTAATGTTGCCCCTGAAACTCAGTGGCTGTTTTGCTTTTTTTAATAGTAAATTTTTATTTGGTTTTATCAAAAGAACATTACAGAAAACTGGTGCAAAACGTGGTTTGTTTTATATGACTTATTAACCAACAATTAAGATTATCTTGGACTCCATTATCCAAATTTGGTCTGGTGCTCCTTTCTGTATTTCTATGGTTTAAATTAAAAAAAAAACTCACTGGGGTCCTAACCCCTCATCCCTCTATCCAAAGCTATATAAAAAAAAGTTGTACTCGTACATAGGATGTCTTTTTTACTAGGACAGCATAATATACATGGAGTTTGAATGGCGCAGAAAAAGAATAGAATAGAAAAACAATAGAATATAATAAAATAGAAAGAATATATAACCATCTTCCAAAATTCGAATTTCAAATAGAATGAATTTGAATTTGAAAAGAAAAGACTAGAATAGAATAGAAAATAGAAAATAATAGAATAGAAAATAAGAGAATAGAAAAGAATAGAATAGTAAAATCAATAGAATAGAATAAGATAGAAAGAATATAATGGCTATATTCTTTCTATGTTATGTTATTCTATATTAATTGTTTTTCTATGCTATTTTCTTATTATCTATTCTATTCTTTTCTATTCTTATCTTTTATTCAAATTCATTCTATTCAAAATTTTATATCGTATTTATTCTATTTGAAATTCGAATTTCGGAAGACGGTCATATTCTTTCTATTTTGTTTTATTCTATTATATTGCTTCTCTATTCTATTCACTTATTTTCTACAATATTCTATTCTTTTTACATAGTTAGTCAGGTTGAAAAAAGACACAAGATCATGTAGTTCAACCAAAAAAATTGGTTCTATTATTGTCTATTCTTTTCTACTCAAATTCATTCTATTCAAAATTCTAATTTCTGAAGATGGTTAGGTTATATATTTTCTATTTTATTCTTTTCTATTCTATTCTATTCTATTCTATTCTATTCTATTGTTTTTCTATTCTATTATTTTCTATTCTCATATTTTCTATTATTTTGGATTCCATTGTTTTGGATTCTATTCTGCACTGTGACAGATGTGCATGGGGCACTGGTGGTACCCTGTGACAGATGTTGAGAGGATAATGGTACACTGTGGCAGATGTTGATGAGGCACTGGTGGTACACTGTGACAGATGTTAATGGTGCACTGGTACACTGTGACAGACGTTGATGGGGAACTGATACACTGCAAAAGATGTTGACGGGGCACTGGTGCACTGTGACAGATGTGCATGAGACTCTAGTGGTACCCTGTGACAGATGTTGATGGGACAATGATACACTGTGACAGATGTTGATGGGGCACTGGTGGTACACTGTGACAGATGTTGATGGCACACTGGTACACTGTGACAGATGTAGATAGGGCACTGGTACACTGCGACAGATGTTGATGGGGCACTGATACACTGCGACAGATGTTGACGGGGCACTGGTGCACTGTGACAGATGTGCATGGGAAACTGGTGGTACCCTGTGACAGATGTTGATGGTGCACTGGTACACTGTGACAGACATTGATGGGGCACTGATACACTGCAAAAGATGTTGATGGGGCACTGGTGCACTGTGACAGATGTTGATGGGGCATAACTGTTATATTCTTTCTATTTTATTCTATTGCTTTTCTATTCTATTATTTTCTGGTCTATTCTTTTGTATTCTTATATAGTCTATTCTATTCTTTTCTATTCTATTCTAATTTTTTTCTATTCAAATTCATTCTATTTAAAATTTGAATTTCAGCAGATAGTTATATACCCATCATAAGAAATTTGTATTTCAAATAGAATAAGTTTGAATTTGAATAGAAAAGATTAGAATAGGATAGAAAAGAATAGAATAGAAAATAATATAATATAATAGAAAATCAATAGAATACAATAAAATAGAAAGAATATAATGGTTATGTTATTTCTATTCTATTATTTTCAATAATTTTCTATTCTATTCCATTTTCTATTCTATTTTCTTTATATTTTATTCTATTCTATTGTTTTTTATTCTATTCTATTCTCTTATTTTCTATTCTACTATTTTCTATCATTTTGGATTCCATTCTAATCTATTCTATTCAAATTCAAATTTAGAAGAAGGTTATATTTTATTTTATTTTATTCTATTCTATTAAAGTCTATTCTATTCTTTACTAGTCTTTCATTTTTATTCTATTGCTTTATTATTTTTTATTCTATTTTATTGTATTCTTTTTTAGAAAATTGATTTCTAATTTTTTCAAATTCGATTTTGATTCGAATTTTTTTTAGAATTAGAATCAAATTTTGTCTGAATTTCGGTTCGTTATTTTGGATTCATTATTTTCGGATTTGTTTAAATTAGTTTGTAATTCGTAATTGTAATACATCCGAATTTCCGAATAACGAAAAATTCATCTAAGTTTCAATTCAGAATGAAACGAATCTCACACGTCTACATTGAACATCAGGCGTAGGGATCTCCAAACTACAGCCCTCCAGCTGTTGCAGAACTACGCATCCCGTGAGGTATTGTAAAACTCTGACATTCACAGAAATGACTAGGCATGATGGGAATTGTAGTTCCTGAAAAACTGGAGGGCCATAGTTTGGAGACCCATGAGTGCTAGATAGTTTCAATGATCCTGATAGGTACATTGGTAATGGTTTATTTATTTATTTTCTTGTTCATTTGCTTAAGTAATTGAAATTAAACAATGGCCCGAACTGGAAGGACTAAATCTTCAAAGTCTCTTTATGTTGCATCAAACCTACTGAGGGTTACACCTACCTAATTTCATAAAAAGATAATGTCATTTTGGAATCATAGTAAAAATTGCAATTGTAATCAGCAGGATTAAGCCGTCCTTTTACAGCTCTTTCCTATGCAGTGTAGAGCATGGTCAGACAATGCAGGAAGAAGTGGTTGCTACCCCAGTTGTGCACCCCCAAGCACAACACCTGAGGTGCGTACCTCTCCTGCCTTAGCCCCAACCTGGCCCTGCATACAGCATATGCATGTCAATGCTGTACTTAGCCGTATGACTGCTTGAACTTCTTGTATCAAGGCTAATTGCATATTTAACCATATGCAATACCATTTAGTTTATCTTCAGTATAATTATTTCATGTTGAACATTCCCACCAAAACCAGTAAGACCCCTTTCACACTGAGGTGCTTTACAGGCGCTATAGCTCTAAAAATAGCGCCTGCAAAGCTCCTGAAAAGCGCCTGTAAAGCGCCTCTCCTGTCACTCCAATCTGAAAGCCTGTGGGCTTTCACACTGGAGTGGTGCGTTGGCAGGACGTCAAAAAAACGTTGGCAGGACGTCCTGCTAGCAGCTTCTTTGAGGAGTTTTAGGAGCCGTGTATATACCGCTTTTAAAGCGCCCCTGCCCATTGAAATTTAGCGGTGCTATGCCGACGCTTTTGACCCTTTTTTTGCGGGCACTAGTGGGGGTTAAAAGCACCCCGCTAGCGGCCAAAAATCGCCGCTAAAACGACGGTAAAGCCCCACTAAAAATAGCAAGGCTTTACCGCCGACACCCGGGCGCTGTGAGTGTGAAAGTGCACGTAATTATTGCATATTTAGGTATGCAGGGACAGAAATACCAGTTGTGCAGACTCTGCAGTTCCACAGAGGCCCTCTAGTACTTATTGAGGTCCATGTTATGTCAAAGATATGGGTCTGATGGGTGGTGGGACCCCTGTCCACTGTTAGAAAAAAGACTTGAAGGCTGCTCACATCTATGAATCTGTCAATCAATAAACAGTGATTAAATCGTTTTACTTGGCCAATAATTAAGGAGTAATTGCACTTTTGTTGAGAAAGAACAATCCCCTCTGGGTGTTCAATGTACATTGCAAGGGTTTTCCTGTTCAGAAGAAATAATTGTTTGTTGCACTACATTCTTTACTCAGCTCATGAACTCTTTGTGTTTCAATGAGGAAAATTATAGTGTCTAAAAAGAAGTAGCTAATCCTTAGGACCGGTTCACACTAGGAATCTCACAGAAATGTGCTGTGGTTTTTGTGTGATTCTCATGCGATTCAGTGCAGTGAGATTTGAGTCCATTGATTTTGAATGGGCTCAAATCACATTGTACTGCACCAAAAGTAGTGCATACACTACTTTTGGAAATGCACTGAAACAAGATCGTATGGTATTTCTGTGCGATCTGGAAGAGGCAAACGCACTACATTTGCAACCTGCATTTGGGGTGTCAATAATTTTTTTTTTTTAAATCAGATACTCTTTATTGAAAACTTTTATGACAAACACATAGGACTTTAAGTTTAGAAGCTTTGTACAATGATATGAGTATACAAAGTCATCAATACGTGGAGTGTATAACACTGTGTAATAAACTGATATGCAAAAAGGTTTCTTGTAATCATTTTTCATTATTATATACATCTTAAACAATGTCAGTTATTAGTTGCAGATAACAATTTAGGTATACCTCTAGATATATGTTAACCAATCTGTATGTATTTCCATGTCTTTTATGTCCCTATCCTTGTTCCCCAGGGCAAAAATTAAAAGTTAAAGGAAAAAAGTAACCCCAGGGAGCAAGAAGAGAGTATCTTAAACCCTTAAGCCCGGGTTCACACCTATGCGAATTAGATGTGGCTTACAACGCATTCAAGTCGCAGGACATTTTAAAATATATTCATATGAATGCATCTGGTTCACATATGTGCATTGCATTCACACTGCGTATTGCACAAAAAATGTCTGCGTTGCGAATTACAAGCCCAGTATCTTCCATGGGAATGCATCTGATTCGCAGATGCATTGCGTTGTGAACATGGATTTTCTCCTTCTCCTCACTACACCTTCCCCTCTCCCTGCTCTCTGATCCGCAGCTGAAACGCAGATGAACCTTTGAACAAGTTATTTTTATCTCCCCAGTGAAACCTGAGCTTCAGTTCGCACCGCACATGTGTGAAACCGGGCTTAAACTGGATTGTATATTAGCATCACAAAAAATAAAAATGAAACCCAACAAAAACAAAAATCATATATCTAAAGTAGGGATGCACCGATACCATTTTTTTTTACGAGTACCGATACTTTTTCTTTAGTACTCGCCGATACCAATTACCGATACCTACCTCAACTGTTTTGTTTACACTTCAGCTGTCAGCAATGGAACAAAGCATTGAAAAGTCATTTACAAATGAAATAAATTGATTTGTTTTTTAATTTTGCGCCTTTTTAATGTGAAATGTGTAAACGTATGTCAATATATTTGTGTGAAAATATTCACTAACAAAGCAAACAAAAAAAGTTTTCATTGTTTATCTTTATAAAATAGACGTGAACAAAAAAAAAAAAGCAGGAAAATGATAATTAAATGGAGGAGAATAGGAAGTTAATTAAGGCTGATTAGAGTAAATTAAAGGTTAATAAGGGGTTAAACATTAGAACATTTGCTCATCCCCACTGACAGCTCAAAGAACCAAGCCTGAAAGTATTGGTTTCAAGTATCAGTGCATTTGCACGATACTTGTGTAAATACTCGGTATAGGCACTGATACCGATACCGATACTAGTATCGGTGCAACCCTAATCTAAAGTGACCACTGCATGTCACTTTTACCTGAGTATATATTTCTAGTCCTATAGGACCTTGGGTCCATCATTAATAGTCTGATAGTCAGTTAGTGCGAGCCTTATCAAACATGTTAGATGAACAGAATTACCTCCTCCTAAAATTCTATTTTGGACCAGTTGTAATGGGGCCAATCCAGGAGTATCTAACCAGGCATCCCAGATGCGTACAAATTTAAATGGGTTTTCCCTATGTGCATAAGTTAGTTTCTCTTGCATGAGGACTGCATTAACAGCTGTAACCCATTCCTTGTGCTGCGGTGGTCTTGTGAGAGCCATTTTTATGCTATAAGTTTTCACTTTACATTAACATCCGCTGCAGATTGCAACTGCAGTGCAATTTGAATGCAGTGCAAAAAATCTGCACGGGACGCAGGTTTCCCGCACAAGTTCTGGTGTAAACAGGCCCTTAGAGAGTATCTCACCAAAACTAAATTTCTATTGCAAATGATGCCGAATCTTGTATCTTAGTGACTTCTATCTTCTGGGAAAACCAGTGGGCCAATCAGCAACAGTGTACAGAGCACGTCCAGGTTGCTATATTGCTTTGAATTTTACTGAAAACAACAGTGGCTGCAGCTTGAGCAGGAAAGGTAATCTTTACTAACATTAAATTAAAGTATGACTTGTGTAGCAATTTTATATGATCTATATATATTTTTTATTATTTGCTATATGTTTCACAAAAGTGGAGTGACCCTTTAAATTGGGGGCTCGAAAGTTGGTCTTGCTCAGGTTCCCCTGCACCACTGTAGCTATGGACAGATTTATTCATATTCTAGGAAAGAAAATGATTTGGTTTAGTGATCATATTGTTACATGCAATCACTTAATTCTTTGCAGAAAAAAAAATGCTTCTGGTTTAACCGGACTTCAGGTCTTTCCACACAAGTAGCTTTGTGCATACAGTGGAACTCAGAAACCTGCAACTGACCTTATACATTTTCCAGTCAATTTATTTGCTGATCGGTCCAAAAACAATTACTGCACGCCAGCTGAATCTGATTGGCTCAGGAAAGGCCATCATCTAACAGAGGCATACTGGCCACTGTGAGTATAAATTCAGCAGAACATGGATTTTAGATATTTTGTAGCAACAATAGAAACATGCTGCTGATCCCAGTAATAATCGACTCTCAGCAATTCATTTTAACTGAGAATAATATTCTAGAATCTGCCTTTTAGGTCTTAGCGATTTATGTGATTGCATCATGTCTATACTCCTCTTCATTTCTACACATTTGTAAAGTTATCTGATGATATACAGTATGTGGAAACTGAAAGAATGCCCTGCACGTTACATCCTGCTACAATTCTGATCCTGACATAATATTTCCTGTGAAATGGATGTGTTATTTAACCCAGTCATGGCCACCAGTCTTTAAAGTAGAATGGTGGTCAGGCTATGGACTTTCAAATATTTTTATATTGTTAATAAGCAGTTAAAATGCTGTAAAACAAACCCTTTCTGATTTCTTTAGCTGCAGACATTATGGAGCAATTCTTCCTTAAATTTCACAAGTAATGATGCAGTGCGGTCCTTCAAGTTAAGATTCGAAGGCTGGCAGGTTAGACAGGCAGGTGAGCTGATCTGCTTGAGAGAAAGGTACTTTGTTGTTTTCCGAAAAACAACAAAAACTGGAGACCAAGCTCATCTAGAGGAAAGTCCTATAGGGCAGGTCTCGGTGAGGTGAGTGGTGACCCACGTCATCGAATACTAAACCTGTTAGTATAAACTTAGAAAAGAACCATTCCCTGTGTGTGGGCCAAAGGCCGGGCATATATTCAAAAAAGATAGGGACAAAGGTCCCAAAAGGTATTCTTCAGAAAGGATACAGAAAGTTTAAAGGACTAATTTAACTTTATTTAATTGTACAAAGACAAATAAATACTTGATGTTAATGGAACACCGGTGTCCATAGCAAATCCAGCCATACACTTCAGTCACCCATCTCACACACACGGTTCAATCTGATTGTTGTATATTCACCGCAGATTGGCCTGGTAACTCAGTAGAGACAAAAGTCACTGTGATATAAATGAGATTATCCAGCGGTGATTTTGTATAGAGAGTTTGTGTGTTCCGCTCAGCATGTAACTTCCACTCAAACTTGTAAAGCAGCAATGCATATGGATTTCAAAATCGCACAGATTGAAAAGCGCAGGTCATTGGTTGCTATGTAAGTATGGATCACAATTGATTAATCAGGGATAACATCGGTCAAAGGTTACTTGCTGAACATCCTTTGACTGATGTTATCCCTGATTAATCAATTGTGATCCATACCTACATAGCAACCAATGACCTGCGCTTTTCAAACTGTGCGATTTTGAAATCCATATGCATTGCTGCTTTACAAGTCTGAGTGGAAGTTACTTGCTGAACATCCTTTGATCGATGTTATCCCTGATTAATCAATTGTGATCCATACTTACATAGCAACCAATGACCTGCGCTTTTCAATCTGTGCGATTTTGAAATCCACATGCATTGCTGCTTTACAAGTTTGAGTGGAAGTTACATGCTGATCGGAACACACAAACTCTCTATACATAATCACCTTTGGCTAATCTCATCTATATCACAGTGACTTTTGTCTCTATTGAGTTACCAGGCCAATCTGCGTTGAATATACAACAATCAGATTGAACCGTGTGTGTGAGATGGGTGACTGATGTGTATGGCTGGATTTGCTATGGACACCGGTGTTCCATTAAGACCTTCTTGTCTTAATTTTAATTAAATGTGTTTGAAGGAGGGATTTGGGATCTTTTTCATTATTTTAGACAAGTATTTTTGCAAGTATTTATTTGTCTTTGTACAATTAAATAAAGTTAAATTAGTCCTTTACACTTTCTGTATCCTTTCTGAAGAATACCTTTTGGGACCTTTGTCCCTATCTTTTTTGAATACTTTGTTGTTTTCCCTCTGAACTTTGAGGATGAAAAACCACACAGTGGGGGTGTTTTAACAAAGCCGTGCACCATCAGTAGAGGTGTACGGCGAGGGGCAACGCACATTTCCATATTTACGAAATGGTGCACCGGTAATAGAGCACAAATCCCCCATTTACTATAGCGATCTCGGCACATGGGAGAATGCAATCTGTGCGCCACTATGGACATGGCGCACGGCATCTCCAATTCAATATTGACAGAAGATGTAGGTGCCAATATTATGGGGTGATGTGAGACAGTTTAGTAACAACTGCCCAAGTAACAAATATGCCTAAAATAGAATGAGAAAGTAACTTTTTCAGAGAAAGCCTGCTGTGCCTGCAAATACGTTTAGAACTGCGTGAGATCAATGTAAGCAGTGCGCATGCGCAAGCAGCTCTTGCGCTCGTTCATATGAGTTTGTTCACTGCGCTGCAAAAAATCTTAGTAGTTGTTAAGAAACGTACATGCAATTGCATGGGTTGAACGGCTGCACCTCTAAACTTGACAATTTATTTTTTTACCCTGGTTCACCTTTATGTGTTTTTTTAAGGAGATTTGCACACAGGTCATGTTAGCATGCTACGTTGCCAACATGTGACATTCACCTTGTTAAAATTATGTAAAAAGACTCTCGCTCCTCTAGCTCCTCCTAAAAGGGCATTTACACCCCCCCCCCCCTCTAACGCATATGATTTTCTTGGGCTAGCTTTTGCTTTTAAAGGGGAACTCCACACTGCATTCTCCAATGCTTTTGTCTTCCCCCCTCTAATCCCTTGGATTTCCATGGGCTAACTTTTGCTTTTAAAGGGGAACTCCACACTCGATTCTCCAATGCTCTTGTCTCGCCCCTCCAATCCCTTGGATTTCCATGGGCTAGCGTTTGCTTTTAAAGGGGAACTCCACACTCCACTCCATTCTCAATAGGTTGTGAGTTGCCTTCACCAATCCAAACCACATCCTTTTTCAGAGCATACAACAGGGCCAGCTAGGAAAGGGATGAGAAGAGCGACCGGCCAACCCCCTCCTGAACCATACAAGGCCACATGCATTCAACATAGCTGGCTGCCTTTGGGGCATGTTGGGCTCAGCCCAATACCAAGCACAAAGCACCTTGTACCCACTAGTTTAAAGGGGCTTTCCACATTCAGTAAAGCCCCCTGTCTGCAGCCCCCCACAACCCCAGCCTAGGGTTGTGTGGAAGAGGCACTTGTCCCCCTAAATATGGGAACAAGGTGGTTAACTATTGGAATGCCTGAGCCCCACCTGCCCCAAAGCATCCACCCCCTTTCATGGGCTGGCTTGCTGTGTGTTTGGCTAGGGGTTTGTTAGTGTGTAGGGCACAATATTTTTTTTTTAGTTTGGGGTGGTATTTTTCACGTGGGGGTTCTCATTTTAAGCCTTAAAGTGGAGGGCCACCCTAAAAAAAAAAAAATTGCAAGAAAAATCCTAAAAAAAATTAAAAAAAAAACATTTGAAAAAAAAAAAAAGTAAACTTACCTAAACCCTTGTTGCTAGGCAGTCTTCCTAATCTGCCTCTTCCTATTCAGCGGCGTGTTCTGCTCCTTGGTGAGCAGCCCTGTTGTCTTCTGGGAACTGTGTTTGTTCCCAGAAAACAACGGGGCCATTCACAGAGCGCCGCGCCGCTCGCGCATGCGCAGTAGGAAACTGGCAGTGAAGCCGCAAGGCTCCACTGCCCGTTTCCCTTACTTAGGATGGCGGTGCCGGGACCCGAGAGCCGAGGGACGGGTCGGCCTCGGGCAGCCGACATCGCGGGCACCCAGGACAGGTAAGTACTTATTTAAAGTCAGCAGCTACAGTGTTTGTAGCTGCTGACTTTTAATTTTTTTTTTTTCAGGGACGGAATCCTGCTTTAACATACCCAAATGACCTTGTATGAATTGGGGGGACAGTCTATTTTTTGTTTCTTGCAGCTGCAATGTAGATTTGTAAGCCTTCTTTCTTGTGAAAAAAAAGATTTGTAAGTCTTCTCTAAAGCCGTACATCTTTGAAGCAGCATTTTGGATACATGCTACAGATGCACCACTTTACAGGCAGAGTATGCCCCCCCCCCCAAGTTACTAGCTGTTAAGCAATTTTGCATTTTTAAATGCGCCTCTCCTTGTTTCGTTTTTGGGGTTGTCCAAATTGGTGGCATTGATATATGTCCCTCAGGGTGGGACCTGGGCCCCCATACCTATTTTAAGGCCAATAACTAGAATATAAGCCAACCAAGTGGGGACTGGCAAAATTAACAAGTCAGTTCCCATAGACTGCAATGGTATTTGTTGTATAACTTTTGCCCATGTTAGGCTCTTTGTTTGCCCTCCTGGACCGAGGGGGTGTTTGTCACATCTGTAATTTTGTAGCATGCTGGATGATGTGCTTAATTTTGGACAGGGGGGTGGCTTATTTACTATGTACTATGTACTAGCTGCATTAGGGTTGTTCTGGGCATGCTCAGGGACTTTTTTTGTGTGAACAGCACTTGGATTTTTCTGGGCATGCTCAGAGAGTGTGTTTTTTGGGTCAGTAATTTAAGGACATCCTTAACAGGTGTACCCACTTTGAAGTTCTGTCTCTACGCTGGGTGAACTTGCATTTTGTGTGTTTCATGGACTGTGCATGTGTTTTCAATTGCCTCATTAACACACAAACCTATGTTATATAAAGCTTGCAGATGTAACACATGTATTTTCTCTTTGTATTTTCTTTGTTATGTCTTTGCAAAACAGATGTGTTCTAGAGCAAGTATTTTTTACTTTTGTTTATTTTATTTTTGGGGGGGGATATTTTTCCCTGAAATATTTTTTAAGTTGTCAATGTTTGTTGTTTGTAGGTTGTCAGTTTCACTTTGATTTAATTGTCTGTGCTGCATTATTTTGCTAAATCTTCCTCAAGATGTTGTGACTAATAAATGTTTAAAACCTGAAGAAACTGTCCGTTTGTGGATGCAGTCCTTTAACTCCTGTTAATTTCCTCTGCAAAATGGTCAGACCTCAAAACAATATTCTGTTAGTGTCTCAAATTAACATAGATGTGTTTTTCGCTTTCCTTGCTCTTTTCCAAGTCCTGTTTTGTTGACCGATAAAATTTGTAGCAAATTTTTATGTTTTATGTGTTTTGTTAATAATTTGTTTTGCAGATGCATGCTCAATCCAAATAATGCATTTTACACTATCCCCCCCCCCCCCCCAACAATTTTCATGTAACAGATTTCCCAGCTGCAGCTTAACTAGGCTGATTGGCATGGCAAAACAAAAAAGGTGTGATTTATCTAAAAGCTACTTTCCTGGTGCCTTCATGGGAGCATATGCTTGGATTGTGCATATGCTGCCATGGATAGGCACCAGGAAAGGAAAATTACAGAGAGGTAATTATTCAATTTTCCATTTTAGCGCAGTGGTTCTCAGCCTCAGTCCTCAAGTACCCCCAACAGGACATGTTTTGGGAATTTAACTTGGCTAAATTAGCTGTCCAAAATACCAAGCCATTGACTCTGATTTAAAGCACCTGTGCAAGATGAAGGAAAACCTGCAAACATGGCCTGTTGGGGGTACTTGAGGACAGAGTTGAAAACCACTGATTTAGAAAATCTAGCTCAAGACAATCCTATTATAATTGTGGGCATTTGAGGGAAACCAAGTGAGTGTTAGAACCCCTGCTTGTCTTTTTTAGGTTGGGCTTTGTGTCCCTTTTCTGAAAATTGGCTTCACTTCCTGTCACAGCCAAACAGGAAGTGAGGGTAAAACCCTACCAATGTCTTTCCTTGGGGACACACAGGTCAATCTAACTAGTGTCCCCATTAGGCAAATTGCGCTCTAGCACTTTGTTGTGTACTCCCCAAATTTTATGTATTTTGGGGTTTATTAAAGGCAAAATCAAACTGCAATACAAGTGTACTCGCTGTAAATCTGAGGGAAAGCACTGGTGATTTTATCATCCAATCATGTAGAAGCAAAGATGCTGTTTTTTTATTTTCCTTGCATGTCCCCCTCTGATCTCCAGCAACTGCACTTCCAAGTGCACTTGTAGTGCAAAGTGGATTTGCCTTTAGTCAATAAACCCCAAAGTATAAGATACCTAATAATTTGGGGTGTACACAGCAAAATGCTAGAGTGCAATTTACCTAATGGGGAAACTATTTACAGTGGGGATGGAAAGTTTTCAGACCTCCTTACATTTTTCACTTATTGTTATATTGCAGCCATTTGCTAAAATCATTTAAGTTCATTTTTTTCCTCATTAATGTACACACAGCACCCCATATTGACAGAAAAACACAGAATTGTTGACATTTTTGCAGATTTATTAAAAAAGAAAAACTGAAATATCACATGGTCCTAAGTATTCAAAGGAAGTATACCCAAAGATCACTTTGGCTGAGCTCCAGAAATGCAGTTGGGAGATGGGAGAAATGTTGTAGAAAGTCAACCATCACTGCAGCCCTCCACCAGTTGGGGCTTTATGGCAGAGTGGCCCGATGGAAGCCTCTCCTCAGTGCAAGACAAATGAAAGCCCGCATGGAGTTTGCTAAAAAACACCTGAAGGACTCCAAGATGGTGAGAAATGAGATTCTCTGGTCTGATTAGACCAAGATAGAACTTTTTGGCCTTAATTCTAAGCAGTATGTGTGGAGAAAACCAGGTTCTGCTCATCACCTGTCCAATACAGTCCCAACAGTTTAGCATGGTGGTGGCAGCATCATGCTGTGGGGTGTTTTTCAGCTGCAGGGACAGGACGACTGGTTGCAATCGAGGGAAAGATGAATGCGGCCAAGTACAGGGATATCCTGGATGAAAACCTTCTCCAGAGTGCTGAGGACCTCAGACTGGGCCTAAGGTTTACCTTCCAACAAGACAATTACCCTAAGCACACAGATAAAATAATGAAGGAGTGGCTTCCCAACAACTCCGTGACTGTTCTTGAATGGCCCAGCCAGAGGCCTGACTTAAACCCAATTGAGCATCTCTGGAGAGACCTAAAATTGGCTGTCCACCAACGTTTACCATCCAACCTGACAGAACTGGAGAGGATCTGCAAGGAGGAATGGCAGAGGATCCCCAAATCCAGGTGTGAAAAACTTGTTGCATCTTTCCCAAAAAGACTAATAGCTGTATTAGATCAAAAGAGTGCTTCTACTAAATACTGAGCAAAGGGTCTGAATACTTAGGACCATGTGATATTTCACTTTTTCTTTTTTAATATATCTGCAAAAATGTCAACAATTCTGTGTTTTTCTGTCAATATGGGGTGCTGTGTGTACATTAATGAGGAAAAAAATGAACTTAAATGAATTTAGCAAATGGCTGCAATATAACAAAGAGTGAAAAATTTAAGAGAGTCTGAATACTTTCCGTCCCCACTGTAGATTGACTTGTGTGTCCCCAAGGAAAGACATTGGTAGGGTTTTACCCTCACTTCCTGTTTGGCTATGTGACAGGAAGTTAATAAATTTGAAGGAGAAACTGGCAAAATTCTTTCTTCTTTCTTCATCCTATCAGGGGTGCATATATCCCCAAAACTGACCAGACATTTAATCCCTCTGCACTGTATTCCCAAGCAAAAATAAGGAAGAATTTAATTTAGTTTAACTTTGCAAAGAAACATTCCTAAGTTCAACTGTGATGCATGTCAATGGCCCATTTAGACCTTGTTTAAACGAGAAGGATTTACCCCCTTCCTGACCAGAGCATGCGACATTGCACCCAAACAAAACTGGCGTCCTTTTTTCCCCACAAATAGAGCCTTCTTTTGGTGGTATTTGATCACCTCTGCGGTTTTTATTTTTTGCGCTATAAACAAAAAAAGAGTGACAATTTAGAACAAAAACGCAATTTTTTTGTACTTTTTGCTATAATAAATATCCCCCAAAAATATATAAAAAACTATTTTTTTCCTCAGGTTAGGCTGATATGTATGCTTCTACATATGTTTGGTAAAAAAAATCGCAATAAGCATATATTGATTGGTTTGCGCAAAAGTTATAGCGGCTACAAATTAGGGGATAGTTTTATAACATTTTTATTATTATTTTTTACTAGTAATGGCTCCGATCTGTGATTTTTATTGTGACTGCGACATTTTGGCGTACACATCGGACAATTTTGACACATTTTTGGGACCATTGGCATTTATACAGCGATCAGTGCTATAAAAATGCATTGATTACAGTAAAAATGTCACTAGCAGGGAAGGGGTTAACACCAGGGGGTAATCAAGGGGTTAATTGTGTTCCCTAGTGTGTGTTCTAACTGAAGGGGGGAGGGGACTGTCTAGTGGAGATGACAGATCGCTGTTCATACTCTGTATGAACAGACGATCTGTCTCTTCTCCCCTCAGAGAACCGGAAACTGTGTGTTTACACACACAGATCCCTATTCTCTGTGTGTCAGCAGCGATCGTGGGAGCCCGGCGGTGATTGTGACCGCCGGGCACTCACATCGGTTCCGGGGGCGAGCAGTGGGCACGCGCCCCCCTAGTGGCCGTAGGGCGAAGTGACGTAATACAACGTCGCTTCGCCCAGCCGCGCCATTCTGCGGCAGTACAACTGCAGCGGCTGGTTGGCAAGTGGTTACTAGAAAACACCAGTTGCCTTTCACTATAAACATTTGTTAGTCCAGTCCTGGAAATCTGCATCTGCTTTACTATTGATTTCCATAAAAATTGGGTTCCTGCAGCTAGATGCGCCAAATGCATCTAGATGCGCGACCGCTGTGTATGTGAGAAGAGCAACTGCTGTGTGCGTGGGGGTATGTACCCCTGGTGCATATCTGGTTGCCAGAAGCTGTGGCCAGCACACAGGAATGACATCACGCCCCTCCTGGAAGTTGCTTGTACCGCTCACTGTTCTCTGAGGAAGAGATGATCCTTATTTGCAAATTAAGATAATTTTAAATTTATTTCTACATGGGGTGGTGTTTGTGTAGGTCATGTGTGTATGTCTAAATGATTTGGCCTCAAAACACACACCTACTTCCTGTGTACAGATTCACTTCCAGGCCAATGTATATTGCTTCCTGCTTCAGTGTGTGTGTATATATATAGCTATATCTATAGATGTAGGTTCTTGTGTCCACCAGCAGAGAGAAGTTGGGTAGATGCCACACTCCCAATTCTGGAAGCATAATAATGGTCTAGCACAGGGGTCTTCAAACTACGGCCCTCCAGTTGTTCAGGAACTACAATTCCCATCATGCCTAGTCATGTCTGTGAATGTCAGAGTTTTACAATGCCTCCTGGGATGTGTAGTTCCGCAACATCTGGAGAGACATAGTTTGAAGATTCCTGATCACTCTAGCATGTCTTGAAAAAAGGTGTTTTATCGTGTGCCTTGTATAATGCCCAAGAAATATTGTTTGGAAAATACATTCCAAATTTGGCACTTCAGATGGTCATGCACTATGCAATCTGATTGGCCAGTCTCTGTACAACTCGATATTTAGGCAAAATAGATAATAGGAAGATGCACTTGAACAATTAATTCAAATTATAGGAACTCAAACAAGCTCTTGCACTAAATCTAAATCTAACCTTTAAAGATCAAGATCTGAAAATATAAATTTATTGGGTTTAGAAACACTTCTCTGTTCTTTGTAATGTATTGAAAGATTTGGGTGAAAAAAGAAAAAAGCGAATTTCAAAGATATATTAGAAGTGATAGGAATGAGATTAGCATCAAAAGGGTTAATTAACTGAGAACACCTACTGATTGCCTAACAAGACACATCCAATGAGATGAAATTGGATTGGATGTGCGCTATTATCAATGAAAAAACCGCAGTTACCCTATCGACAGTTGCAGTTTACATATGCAGGAATTTCTTATCGCTATTTGCGCTTCAATGTGTGCCGGTTTGCACGTTCGAGTAATGACTTTTCTGGTGCACCAATTAATGTATAAACTGGTGCAGTGCCTTCTTCTTATGCCCCGTACACACGGTCCGATTTTCCGATGGACAATGTCCGATCGGAGCGTGTTGTCGGAAATTCCGACCGTGTGTGGGCGCCAACGGACATTTTCCATCGGATTTTCCGACACACAAAGTTGGACAGCAGGAGATAAAATTTTCCGACAACAAAATCTGATCGCGTCAATTCCGACCGTGTGTGGCCTGTTCCGACGCACAAAGTGCCACGCATGCTCAGAAGAAATTCCGACACGGGACAGCTCGTTCTGGTAAACTTAGCGTTCGCAATGGATACAGCACTTTCGTCACGCTGCAATGTAAAAAATGGTTTAATACAGCCCACTCTCTTCTTCTTTATAATGTGACAAGAATGAAGTAGTTTTGCTGCTCATATTCACACACACTTCTCACAAAGTTTTATTTGTGTTTTTTAGTGGGATTCCCTGAATATATTGTTATTAGTTGTCACATCTGACAGTTTTATATTTTTTATGTTTTTTTTTTTTTTTTGATTTTAAGCCTTTTTTTTTCTTTAATGTTTGGATTTTTTCCAAGGCTGATCTTTGTTCAATGTTATTTTTATTTTTACTCCAGAATATTTTTGTGTGTGTTTTGTGTGTCAAGTTACCCCAACACCATTGATATCTTTTATTATTTAATCTCAAGGAGATTGTTTGTTGTTGGTGACCCTTGTTCATTTCACATTGTATATTAGAAATGTACCTGAATCCTCACAAACCAACTGTCATTTTTGAAGTAAAACACATAGGAGAGTATAATTCAAAACAAAAATCCTTTATTAAGGGATCAGAACCAAACAAAGAGGAAGGCAACACTGGATCAACAACAGAAATTAGTGAAGCCTGGGACCCCCACGGCAGACATCAATTCTTAAACATCAAAATTGGTGGCCTGAGGAGTCCATATGTAAGGGAGGGCAGTCTGGTCCGGGATTCACAGAGACTCGGATAGCAGCAGATGACATCTGTGTCCCCAGGCTGTGGTACCACAAGAGGCTGCATCTTTTGGCCGACCAGACTGGATCCAGGGCAATCACTCTCTGGTCTTCCTTTCACACTTCCTTCCGGGCTGTGGCTGTGCAGTTGGAGATGTGGCAGGAGGAGGAGTAGGACCTGGAGGAGGAGGAGGACTGGGAGGACCTGGAGGAGGACTGGGAGGACCTGAAGGAGAGGGAGGAGGAGGAGGAGGACCTGCAGGAGGAGGAGGAGGACCATCCCAAAGCTGTGTGTGAGGTGTAATTTGGCCCCTCACACCTTTCTCCAGAGCCTCTGATATGAGGGCCTGACACATGGCTTTTTGGCCCTCCTCCATCCTCTGCATTTTATAGGCTATGAATGCAGCAATGTTCTCCTGCCTGGTGTGTGGTGCTCCCAGGACCTCTGTAGCCCTCCAAAAGAATCTGATAGCCGCCTCCTCTAGGGCACTCATCCTACTGCCACTTTCTGTTTTCAGGGGGGGGTGGAGGGACCTTGATATCAGCCAGCCGGCTCGGCCCGGCCCCCTCCTGGCTGAGACTTCCTTGTGTATGAAAAAGGGACATGGTTTTAGTTTTTGCATCATCAATCACAATCCTAAATTAGTACTCCCAACTAACATCTAGGTAACATCATTGATTGGACAAGCAGAAATATTTAGAGGAATGCTATACCTGGCTCAATCTGGGCTCCTCCACATATGGCCTGGAAGGCCCAGGTTGGGCGTCAGAAGCCTCAGCCGGGGGGGAAGGAAGCGTGGAAGGAAGACTGGAGAGGGATGACCTGGGTTCAGTCTGGCCTGCCAGAAAGTGCAGCCTGTCGTAGTACAACATCCTGGGGACATAGATGTCATCTGCTGCTCCGGATCTCTGTGAATCCAGGACTTTCTTGCGCTCCCTTAGATATGTGCTCCTCAGGCCACCAATGAAAATCTTTAAATAAGTGATGTCTGCCGTGGGGATCACCTGCTTCACAATTTCACACAATTGCTCCAGTGCTGCCTTCCTCTTTGCTTGGTTCTTGAAATGGGGGTGGGTAATCTTCCACAGACAGGGCAGCTCACTTAGCATATCAATGAATAGTGACATGAAGTCAGTATCTCTCATTAAGATATCCATGTTCACTGCAAGACACAACACAAGACAAAGCCTAATGTCAGACCAAACTCTCCTAATCTTGTTACAATATAGGCCTCAATCTAGAAGCAGTATAGGCCCAAGTTTGTCTCTTACCTTCGTTCTTACGATCGGCGCGACCAATGCTCCTTCCTCCGCTCACAGATCGTACGTAATACACACGCGTGTTACGCTTTATACACACTGCGCATGCGTGTAACTCCGCCCGCCCCTGGCGTTTTTTCTAGTCTATTCCCCGCCCCTTTTCGTTTGGCGCAGTGGGGGAAGAGCATGATGGCGGAGTTACAACAGGTGCGTGATAATTCTAACAACGAGGAGGAGGAGGAGGAAAGCCCGGATCCAGGCACGTCCCGATCCAGAAGGAGACGTTTTAAGGCCACAAATATGTAGTTTGGGGAGATGTTGGAGATGGTAGACATCATGAAGAAGTCCGACTATGACGGAAAATATGGGCCTTACCCCAACCCCAACATCAGAAAGGCCAAAATCATTGGTAAAGTGGTCCGGAGTCTGGAGAGGAATTTCGGGGTACGAAGATCTAAAGATCAGCTCAGGAAGCGGTGGTCGGACCTGAAGTTGAGAGAGCCAGAGCAGTACCGAAAGATCCGGAGAGTGCTGCAAAAAAGTAAGTAGTTGTGCTGTGTTCATATTCTTTCTGTCTTTATTCCGTTCGTTCTGCTCCATATGCTTTTAGTAATTGTAACGTTTAAAAAGGTCAACTTTAATGTTCATGGGCCCATTATTCGTTCGTATCAAACATTTTTCTTTCGGCCTCTAGAACACCATTGTTTAGGCCATATGCATTTTCCCACATTTTTTTTGGGCCTACTTGGATGCCAAATATTTGTTTGTGTAGATGGGTTTGTTACTAGAATGAAATGCCAACTAGATTGTGTGTAAGGAGAGGATACTGAGCAGCTGTTTTCACATCTGGACACTGGAGCACTAGTGTGGGACACAAGAACACCATTTTTATTAGGGGGGGCACACAGGTGCTCCAGTGTATACTATAGGGGGGGCTACATCTGTGAAGCTTGTACCAAACAGGTAAAGTATTGCAGCTTGACAAAGGACAATAAAAAATATACATCTTGGAACTCGGCTAAAATAGACAATTGTACCCCACTTCCAAGCAATGTTTCCTATTTCTAGTTCTGTCATCAAATATCTGTGTGCTAATTATACCATTTTTGTTTTACATAGGGGAGAAAAGACTCGGAGGACACCCCTCATCCCAGGAGACCAGAGACCCCCCCTCTGGAAGAAGGGGAAATACCAACCCAAGAAGCTGAGCAGGAGGAAGAAGAAGATGTGGTGGAGATTGGAACCACAACAGGTGAGTGTCTGCAACCACAGACTCAGGTAAAAGAGATGGATGTTGGCAGATTTTTGAGACCTGTTTTTTTTGTTCTTTATCTCTTTTTAGGTGATCGGGATCCAGAACGCTTTACATCTGAAAGTGCCCAGATACTGATCGGGGAGATCATGGGGTGTAATCTCCAATTGCAAAACATCCAGCAACAAATCAGTGATGTTATTAAAAAAAATAATAACATCATTGATGTTTTGGGGCGAATTTAAACCCCACAAAATCACCTGTTTTATCTTACTAAAATTTTTACAATGTTTAGAAAAGCCAAATTTGGAGGATGCACACAGTGTGCCAACATGTGCTATCTGCCATCACGGGAGATCAATGGACGCGTTTTGGGGGTGCAACCCCTTACTCAATTATAAAGTAGCGTTGAGGAAGGGCTTGCTCCCCCAAAACACGTCCCTTGATCCCCCCTGATGGCAGATAGCACATGTTGACATTCGTAAATTGGTGTGCATCTTCCAAATTTGGCTTTTCCAGGGGTGATTTCTCCCCATCTGAACGCTATATCAAACCCAGTTCCTAAATACTGATGTCTGATATAGCCTTCAGGTTTTACCTAATGTGAACTTTGTAAGTTCAAGTTTTTTGGTTTTCTTGTTGGTTTTACACAGGCCTGTTTTATCTGAAATGGATATTTCGATTTTTGATAATGCCCCCCCCAAAAAATTGTTATACAACAAACATGTTGTTTTGTTTTAAAAACCTTTGGTAAATGCACATGTGATTGTGCAGGTATAAAAAAGTGCCTTACTCAAGAATGTGTGGATTATTGTCTCAACACTACAACACTTTTGGGGTGATGTAATAGCTGTTTTATGCAAAAATGGGGGTTATTTCCTAAGGGCAAATACACTTTGCACTACAAGTGCAGGTTCAGTGCAGTTGCAAGTGCACTTGTAGTGAAATGTGTTTTTGCATTTAGGAAGTACCAGCCAACACTATTCTTTATAAGGTTACCCAATCACGACATTTTCTGCACTCAACACATTTCTGTCAGGGTCAGCTCAAACAAACACAAGCAGTAAATGTCCACCAAGAATTGCTTTTGGTTGTTTTTTATTTGAAAAAGGTGTCACAGATTGTCTGGCATATTGATAGCCCCCCTACCCGCAAAGAACTCCAGGTATCGTAACCGGACATCACGGGCACTCAGGGAGGGCAAGCCAGGACAGCCGCTTTCAAGCGCCGTCATTGTTGATGTATTTGGTATTCCGGCCTCAGGCCCAACTGAGCCAGCATAGTTGGCTGAATGTTTTCTTAAAAAATTATGGAGAACACAGCACGCCAGTATAATATGGTTCAGTTTATACTCCGCCATATGGATAGGTGTCAGAAATAGTCGGAACCGGCTGGCCAGGATTCCAAATGTGTTCTCCACCACTCTTCGGGCTCTGGCCAGCCGGTAATTAAAAACCCTCTGTTCCGGGGTGAGGGTCCTCATCGGGAATGGCCGCATCAGGTGGTCCCCCAGTGCAAACGCTTCATCAGCAACGAACACAAATGGGAGACCTTCAACATTGTCCTCTGGAGGTGGCAAGTCCAAGCTGCCATTCTGGAGACGCCTGTAGAACTCCGTCTGGGCGATCACTCCACCATCGGACATCCGGCCATTCTTCCCCACGTCCACATACAAGAAGTCGTAATTAGCCGACACCACCGCCAACATCACTATACTATTAAACCCCTTGTAATTATAATAGTACGACCCCGAGTTGGGTGGTGGGACGATGTGGACGTGTTTCCCATCAATTGCCCCTCCGCAGTTAGGAAAGTCCCACCGCTGGGCAAAGTGGGAGGCCACAGTCTGCCATTCCTGTGGCGTGGAAGGAAACTGTTGAGGAAAAAACAATAAACATTACTATTTTTTCACAGAAAAATGGCAAGCAGATTAGACACAAACATTATGGGTCAACCTCCAGATAGCATTTATTAAGGGGAATTTTACAACAACAAAGTATAAGGTACACCTATCATATTCCCCCTCCCCCCCTCTCATGGGCCATTTCTAACATTATAGGGGGGGAACTCTTGGACAGGTAACCCTCTTCACTTCATTGAGAGATGAATGCCTAAATACAGGGTATTACTTGGAACAGCCCCTCCTTAGTTACACTATTGGCAGCCCACTGGACAGGTAAGAAGTGTCATAATACAAAGATATAAATACACACTGTACACATTTGAGCACATTTGGACATTCTGCTATTACCTATCAAGATCATAATAGGATACAAGAACTTTAAACAGTACCATTGGAAAGTATACAGGCAGGCCCTTGCACTACATGCTTTGGGGAATTCATCCATAAATCTGAGCACTAAAGAGGTGGGTATAGTGTGTATGGGTTTGGCAAAGTCAGCAGATAGATGATTGAGGATAGAGAATTGGGATCAGCTGACTTAGCAGTTGGGGGAGGGAGGGTTACAAAAAATTTGGGGACACCACAAAAAAAAGCCTCTGGCCCTCTGCCTGAATTTAAATCAAAAATAACATTTCCAAACATTTTAGGGGGTGTTTGGGGTAAAGCACTACTATGGAGCAGATAAAATACATTGTTAAGTGACTACATGAGGTGAATATAGGCCAGGAGACACCATGCTGGGGAGGTTATTGAAGGGCAAATATGTATGAAGGACCTAAAATAATAATTATATAAAAATTCAGCATGCATGAGAACAAAGGGGACATTCACAGCATATTACAATCATGGTAATTAGGAAATGAGGAAAGAAATACAATATATTATCAAACATTCAATACAATAAAATGTGATATAAAAGGATAAAAATCTTACCTTCATATACTCCTTCTGCAGGACCTGTACGATGGCAGAACAGGTCTCTGGGATAATGATCCCCAGAGCCTGGGGGGAGATGCCTGTCGAGAACTTCAAGTCCTGCAGACTTCTCCCTGTGGCCAAATACCGCAAGGTAGCGATCAACCTCTGCTCCGGAGTGATGGCTTGCCTCATGCAGGTATCCTGCCTGCTAATATAGGGGGTCAGCGAAGCCAACAAACGGTGAAACACGGGGTCCGTCATCCTGAGAAAGTTCCTGAAATCATCAGGATTATTCTCACGGATCTCACGGAGCAAAGGCATGTGACAGAACTGGTCACGCTGAAGCAACCAATTCTTGGTCCATGAACTCCTCCCCGCCCTGTTCATGGACTGGACTTGTGTCAAGGTCAGGACCCCAACACCAAGCCCCCGCACAGCACGAACTCTACGAGGAGTACGCATACGAAACATGGCTAGAAAACGGTCGGCTGCTCAGAACGAAGTAACAGAACGCACTGAAGAACAGCAAGGCCTGTGAAGAGCGACCTGAAAAACAGCAACGAGCAGGCAAGATCACACAGAAAACTCCGATATGAGCTGACTGCACGCACTGAAGAGCAGATACAAACCCACAAGCACAAACTGAACGTCAGAAAACGATCTGAAAGCCACGAGTCTGAAAAAGCGCGAATCTTCTCTCACCAAACTTTTACTAACACGAGATTAGCAAAAGGAGCCCAAAGGGTGCCGCGCTTGGTTCTGAACCGGCCTTTTCTAGTCTCGTCGTACGTGGTGTACGTCACCGCGTTCTTGGCGATCGGAAATTCCGACAACTTTGTGCGACCGTGTGTAGGCAAAACAAGTTTGAGCCAACATCCGTCGGAAAAAATCCTAGGATTTTGTTGTCGGAATGTCCGAACAAAGTCTGACCGTGTGTACGGGGCATTAGTAAATCACCCCGTGTCTGCAGCTGCAAAGGTCAAGGAGGGCTTTTTAAAGCTTATTTACCATCTTCATGCACACTAGAAAGCTTAAAACTGCTTTAGAAATGCTGGACAAAAAGTGCAAATGGTTAGCATTTTTTGACGGCGTTTAGCAGTGTTTAGCCTAGTGTGTAAGCTACATTTAGTAGCTTCAGTTTTAACCACTTCAGCCCTGGAAAGATTTGCCCCTTAATGACCAGGCCATTTTTTGCAATACAGCAATGCGTCGATTTAACTGACAATTGCGCTGTTGTGCGACGCTGTACCCAAACAAAATTGATGTCCTTTATTCCCCACAAATAGCGCTTTCTTTTGGTGGTATTTGATCACCTCTCCTGTTTTTATTTTTTGCCCTATAAACAAAAAAAGACCGACCATTTTGAAAAAAAAATATTTTTTTTACTTTCTGCTATAATACA
Organism: Aquarana catesbeiana; assembly: GCF_042186555.1. Lineage (NCBI taxonomy): Eukaryota > Metazoa > Chordata > Amphibia > Anura > Ranidae > Aquarana > Aquarana catesbeiana. The sequence goes on from NC_133336.1 coordinate 120,170,616, forward strand.
TATCCAAAAAAAAATATATAAAAAATTAATTTATTCATCAGTTTAGGCTGATATATATTCTTCTACATATTTTTGGTATAAAAAATCACAATAGGCGTATTTTGATTGGTTTGTGCAAAAGTTAACGTGTCTACAAACTATGGGATAGATTTAGGGACTTTTTTAAATTGTTTTTACTGGTAATGGCAGCGATCTGTGATTTTTAGCAGGACTGTGACATTGCGGTGGACAAATCTGACCTCAAATGACACTTTTTGGTGACCAGTGACATTATTAAATTGACCGGTGCCATAAAAATGCACTGATCAATGTAAAACTTATGCCCCGTACACACGGTTGTATTTTCCGATGGAAAATGTCCGATCGGAGCATGTTGTCGGAAATTCCGACTGTGTGTGGGCTCCATCGGACATTTTCCATCGGATTTTCCGACACACAAAGTTTGAGAGCAGGAGATAAAATTTTCTGACAACAAAATCCGATCGCGTCAATTCCGACCGTGTGTGGCCTGTTCCGACGCACAAAGTGCCACACATGCTCAGAAGAAATTTCGACACTGAAAAGCTCGGTCTGGTAAAATTAGCGTTCGCAATGGATACAGCACTTTCGTCACGGTGCAATGTTAAAAATTGTTTAATACAGCGCACTCTCTTCTTCTTTATAATGTGACAAGAATTAAGTAGTTTTGCTGCTCATATGCTCACACACTTCTCACAAACTTATTTTTTTGTTTTTTTCTTGGGATTCCCTTAATATATTGTTATTTGTCACATCTGACAGAATGTTTTTTTTTGTTTTTTAGCTTTAAAGCCATTTTTGGTTTAGATTTTATGTTTGTATTTTTTCCAAGGCTGATCTTTGTTTAATCTTATTTTTATTTTTACTCCAGACTATTTTTGTGTGTGTTTTGTTTGTCAAGTTACCACAACACCATTATATCTTTTATTATTTAATCTCAAGGAGATTGTTTGTTGTTGGTGTCTCTTGTTAATTTCACATTGTATTTTTGATATGTACCTGAATCCTCACAAACCAACTGTCCTTTTTCAAGTCAAACACACATAGGCAAGTATAATTACAAACAAAAATCCTTTATTAAGGGCTCAGAACCAAACAAAGAGGGAGGCAGCACTGGATCAGGAGGAGAAATTAGCAAAGCCTGGGACCCCCGGGGCAGACAACAATTCTTGAACATCAAAATTGGTGGCCTGAGGAGTCCATATGTAAGGGAGGGCAGTCTGGTCCAGAAGTCGCAGAGATCCGGAAAGCAGCAGATGACATCTGTGTCCCCAGGCTGTGGTACCACAAGAGGCTGCATCTTTTGGCTGACCAGACTGGATCCAGGGTCATCACTTTCTGGTCTTCCTTCCACGCTTCATTCCGGGCTGTGGCTGTGCTGTTGGAGATGTGGCAGGAGGAGGAGTAGGACCTGGAGGAGGAGGACTGGGAGGACCTGGAGGAGAAGGAGGAGGAGGAGGAGGACCTGCAGGAGGAGGAGGAGGACCATCTGTGAGTTCGCAAAGGTGTGTCTGAGATGTAATTTGAAAAAAAGAAAGATTAAGGTCTGGTGTGACCCCTCTGACACCTCCTTCCCTAATAGTGCACAAAAAAACAAGAAAAATAGCCCTGGGACTTTAGATGAGGTGAGAGAGGTTTAGCCAATGTCCACAGTGAACACTGAGACAAAATCAATTTATTCATTTCAAAATGTTATGTAACTGAGCGGTAACAACAATGTGTTGTGTACATTGGCTATTATGCCTGGTAACTCACAATCATTGTTGTTACCGCTCAGTTACATAACATTTTGAAATGAATAAATTGATTTTGTCTCATGCCCCGTACACACGGTCGGATTTTCCGATGGAAAATGTCCGATCGGAGCGTGTTGTCGGAAATTCCGACCGTGTGTGGGCTCCATCGGACATTTTCCATCGGATTTTCCGACACACAAAGTTGGAGAGCAGGAGATAAAATTTTCCGACAACAAAATCCGTTGTCGGAAATTCCTATCGTGTGTACACAAATCCGACGGACAAAGTGCCACGCATGCTCAGAATAAATAAAGAGATGAAAGCTATTGGCCACTGCCCCGTTTATAGTCCCGACGTACGTGTTTTACGTCACCGCGTATAGAACGATCGGATTTTCCGACAACTTTGTGTGACCGTGTGTATGCAAGACAAGTTTGAGCCAACATCCGTCGAAAAAATCCTAGGATTTTGTTGTCGGAATGTCCGAACAAAGTCCGACCGTGTGTACGGGGCATTAGTGTTCACTGTGGACATTGGCTAAACCTCTCTCACCTCATCTAAAGTCCCAGGGCTATTTTTCTTGTTTTTTTGTGCACTATTAGGGATGGAGGTGTCAGAGGGGTCACACCAGACCTTAATCTTCCTTTTTTTGATTGAACCCGGGTGGAAGACACCCATTCAGCCCACACACTGGTCTGTTGTTACCATTAGCCTTTGTCCATATTACATCTAGTGTATTATCACCTTTTGGCCAGTTATATTTGCATACTGCTCCCAGGGGGCCTTGCAGGGCTGAGCTGTTCCCCTTTCGCTGGTGGTCTTTTGTGGCAGTAGTTTCCATCCAGCTCGGGGGCTGTGATGTGCATAGGGGAGCTCTGTTCCTGATCTCTTGCTGTCCTCTCCTGTCTGTTGACGGGGGTGGCCACCTGCACATCGGCGCCATGTTTTTCCACGCCCATACACTGACGTCTCCCTGAGGTAACTCAGGTGTGGGCTGTGTGGGTCATCCCGGACGGTTGGGTGGTTGTTGCATCTGTGCACCCCCCTTTGATGGTGGATGTCTTTTGGATGCCCATGCGTCACCGCCCGTACATGACGCTGGGGGTGTAGCCTTCGGGGTCTTGTGGGTATATCTGGACGTTCAGCACGGTTGGGATTCTGATTCACTATTTGGCGATTGGATAGAGCGGTCACATCTCTAAGAACAAACTGACAACCATTGGATGTTTTTCACTCCATTGAGGTACAACTTTTTTACTTTCCTGACATCTATTGGGTTTGTTACATTGTTTTTATACACATGTAATACTATATCATTCTACATTGCCCCGTAATCTCTCTGCTCATACCAGTTTTATAACCATGCATTCATGCATTTACTATATTCCATATCTCAGTTAGTTTGTTCATACCAAGATACTCTCATAAGCTTAATTCACTCACTTACATCTTTATGTATATATAAATTAAAGCTTAGAACCCTATACAATAAGTTCATTTTGCATTTATGATGCCCTCTGATATATATGCATCCTTGCAGACATTTTCCAGACACAATTTTAAGGGGCTAAGTGGAGACCGCAGTGAGAAATACCCCTATCCAGTCCGTGCTGATCCTCCGGATGTTCCCCTATTGTGGCCTTTGTTTTGTTCCGCCTCCTCAGCTCCCGAGCTGGATGCATTACACTGCTGCCATCTTGATATCCAGCGTTTGGCGATTCATCTCAGACTTCGGTAAGTATGAGGTCTCTGCATTAGGCCTCTCTTGCTAATTATTCCATCTGCCCCCATTTACCAACCACATACATTTATTGATCTTATTACTTACATTGCAGATACAACATTCATGCATCCGCCCCTGAAGAGCGAGCAGGGTCTCGCGAAATGCATAGGGCTTTATTGATGCTTATTTTATGCCGGCACATGCTGGGTATTATTGATGTCTGCATTATGTTTACATACTTCCCTGTCCACATGTATGTACATTTTATCATCTTATTTTGTATGTGTACTTACTGACCCAGCAACTTTCAAGTTTTATTGTTGCTCATTGATGTATAATATTTGTAATAAATCTTTGTATATTTACGTTCATCTGTGTTGTGTACATTGTCTATTATGCCTGGTAACTCACAATCATTGTTGTTACCGCTCAGTTACATAACATTTTGAAATGAATAAATTGATTTTGTCTCAGTGTTCACTGTGGACATTGGCTAAACCTCTCTCACCTCATCTAAAGTCCCAGGGCTATTTTTCTTGTTTTTCTGAGATGTAATTTGGCCCCTCATACCTTTATTAAGAGCCTCCAATATGAGCGACTCACACATGAGTTGTTGTCCCTCCTCCATCCTCTGCATTTTAGAGGCAATGATGGCAGCAATGTCCTCCTCCACGGTGTGTGGTGCTCCCAGGGCCTCTGTAGCCCTCCAAAAGAGGCCTATGGCAGCCTCCTCTAGGGCACTCCTCCTCCTGCCACTTTCTCTTTCCAGGTGTAGGGGAGGGACTGGCATATCAGGCAGCCGGCTCGGCCCGGCCACCTCCTGGCTGCGACTTCCCTGTGTATGAAAAAGGGACATGGTTTTAGTTTTTGCATCATCAATCACAATCATAAATTAGTACTCCAAACTAACATCTAGTTAACATTATTGATTGGACAACCTGAAATATTTAGAGGAATGTTATACCTGGCTCAATCTGGGCTCCTCCACATGTTGTTGCCTGGAAGGCCCAGGTTGGGCGTCAGAAGCCTCAGCTGGGGGGGAAGGAAGCATGGAAGGAAGACTGGAGAGGGATGGCCTGGGTTCAGTCTGGCCTGCAAGAAAATGCAGCCTGTCATAGTACCACATCCTGGGGACATAGATGTCATCTGCTGCTCCGGATCTATGCGAATCCTGGACTTTCTGGCGCTCCCTTACATAAGTTCTCCTCAGGCCACCAATTAAGATCTTCAAAAAATGTGATGTCTGCCGTGGGGATCACCTGCTTCACAATTTCCAACAATTTATCCAGTGCTGCCTTCCTCTTTGTTTGGTTCTTGTAATGTGGGTTGTTGATCTCCCACAGACATGATGGCAGCTCCCTTAACATATCAATGAATAGTGACATGAAGTCATTATCTTTTAATAAGATATCCATGTTCACTGCAAGACACAACACAAGACAAAGCCTAATGTCAGACAAAACTCTCCTAATCATGTTACAATATAGGCCTCAATGTAGAAGCAGTATAGGCACAAGTTTGGCTCTTACCTTCGTTCTTACGATCGGCGCATCTAATGCTCCTTCGTCCGCTCACAGATCGTACGTACTACGCACGCGTGTTACGCTTTATACACACTGCGCATGCGTGTAACTCTGCCCACCCCTGACGTTCTTTCTAGTCTATTCTCCTCCCCTTTTCGTTCGGCGCAGTGGGTGAAGAGCACATGGCAGAGTCAGAGCAGGTGCGTGCTAATTATAGCAACGAGGAGGAGGAGGAGGAAAGCCCGGATTCGGACACGTCCCGATCCAGGAGGAGACGATTTAAGGCCAAAAATATGTCTTTTGGGGAGATGTTGGAGATGGTCGACATCCTGAAGAAGGCCGACTATGATGGAAAGTATGGGCCTTACCCCAACCCCAATATCAGAAAGGCCAAGATCATGGCGAAATGGTCAAAAGTCTGCACAGGAATTTCGGGGTACGACGATCGAAAGATCAGCTCAGGAAGCGGTGGTCAGACCTCAAATTAAGAGAGCCCAAGCAGTACCGAAAGATCCGGAGAGTGCTGCAAAAAAGTAAGTAGTTGTCCTGTGTTCCTATTCTTTTTGTGTTTATTACGTTCGTGCTTCTCCATATGCTTTTCTTAATTGTACAGTTTAAAATGTCAATTTTAATGTTCATGGGCCCAATATTCATTCGTATCAAACATTTTTTTTTCGCCCTCTAAAACACCATTGTTTTGGCCATATGCATTTGCCAACATTTTTTAGGGCCTACTTGGATGCAAAATATTTGGTTGTGTCGATGGGTTTGTTACTAGAATGAAATGCAAACTAGATTCTGTGTAAGGAGAGGACACTGAGCAGCTGTTTTCACATCTGGACACTGGAGCACTAGTGTGGGACACAAGAACACCATTTTTATTAGGGGGGGCACACAGGTGCTCCAGTGTATACTATAGGGGGGTCTCCATCTGTGAAGCTTGTACTAAACAGGTAAGTATTGCAGGTTGACAAAGGACAATAAAAAAGCGACATCTTGGAACTCTGCTAAAATTGACAATTGTACCCCACTTCCAAGCAATGTTTCCTATTTATAGTTCTGCCATCAAATCACTGTGTGCTAATTCTACCATTTTTGTTTTACATAGGTGAGAAAAGACTCGGAGGACACCCCTCATCCGAGGAGACCAGAGACCCACCACCTGTGGAAGAAGGTGAAATACCCCCAACCCAAGTGGAGCAGGAGGAGGAAGAAGATGTGGTTGAAATTGGCACCACAACAGGTGAGTGTCTGCGATCACAGACTCAGGTAAGACATGGATGCTGGAAGATTTTTTTTTTTTTTTTATAAATCTCTTTATTTGAAAAAAATTTTTCATTACAGCATACACAAAGCAGACAAGTCCAAGAAAGAAGAAATACAAAAATAGGGACTATCACTAAAATCAAGGGCACATTGGTATTGTCCGTTTTTATCCGTACATTCTTATCCATCCAGTATGTGCCTGTTCAAGGTACCCATAAGCTGTAATCTTCGAAAAAGAAAAAAGGTTTCTTTTCTTTTCTCCTTTTTCTCTCCCCTTTCCTCCTCCCCCTTCCTCTCCTCCCATTCTCTCCCTTCCCCCACCCCTTACCAACCATCCACCGTTCACCATCTCATACATCCTACGCCAAGCTCACCCCATACCATCCTCATACCACCTTCCCCTCCGATCCAACCCTATCCTGGTCCAGCCATGCTTTCCATATTTTCCCAAATTTCTTATAGTTACCCCTCTTCTTATAAATATACTTTTCCCTACAAATCACCTCCCTTACTGCATTCTCCCATTCTGTCACCGTCGGCGCCTCCTTTCTCTGCCAGTGCTGTGCAATAAGCTTTCTTCCCTGAAACAGGCATCTAACTCTTGCCGTCTGTATATCCTTTGAGGTCACTCCTTCCCCCATCAGTCCCAGCAGGCACTCTCTCGCCTCCAGCCTCAGCGACGTCCCAAACACTAGGTTTATCTTATCCACCACCCCTTTCCAATATCTATGCAATTTGGGACATCGCCAGAACATGTGGATCAAATCTCCGTACCCCCCTCCACATCTTTGACACTTCGAGTCGGGTCTCTTACCCCACTCAAATAATTTCAGGGGTGTATTATATGCCCTATAGGATAAATAAAGGTGAGACATCACTTGTGAGGGAGAGAGAGTGACCCTAGGCCCAGACGCCAAGACATACTCCCATTGATCATCAGACAGTGCTCCCACATCTTTCTCCCATTTAATCCTGTTTTTATTTTCCACCAAACCTTCCTGAGCTGCTGCCTTCAGGCATCCATATATGTCAGAGATCAAACCCCTTGTGGAGCTTGCATCGATCAGCTTTCTCAAAGAGGCCATTTCACACCACACTGGCACTTCCTGCCCAAATTGTGCCTCCAGGGCGTGCTTAATTTGCAGATATCTATAAAATGACCTGTTGGTGATTGCATACTCCTCTACCAGTTCCCGAAAGGACTTCAGCCTCCCTGCCCTATACACCTGTGCCAAGTAATGAATACCCCGACGGTCCCATTCCTCAAAGCGCCCCATTTTTTTAAGCTCATTAAGGCTATTATTATCCCAGAGTGGGGAGAATTCCGCGAAACCAGTATATCCCAGAGTTTTTTTAGCTTGTACCATCATTCGGGTAGTGGGACATTTAGTACAAAATGAATCTGCCTCTAATCCCTCTGCAATTGTGTCATGTCTGGTGTCATTTAACAGAATGCTACCCCCCGCTCCCTCTTCTCTTAGCCTATTACTGCCTCCCACTTGTTGCAGTTGGGCTGCCAGGAAATAGTCTCGTGGATCTGGTACCGCCAGACCACCCTTCACCTCTGATTGCCGTAACGTCCGCAAGCCGATCCTGGCCACCCCATTTTTCCAAATGAGCTCTCTGAACACACTGTCTATTTTTTTAAACCAATGCTTGGGAATCCAAACAGGAGAGTTCTGCAGAAAATATAAGATTTGGGGTAACCAGACCATTTTGATTAGGTTGCAGCGCCCGGCAACCGAGAGGGGCAGGCGTCTCCACACTCGACACTTCTGCTTCAGCTTTTTCATCAATGGAACTAGGTTTCCGGATATATACTGACCTGGATCTCTAGATATGTTGATCCCCAGATATTTCATTTGCCTGACTACTTGGACTTGGGACGCCTGATGAGGGAGGGGCCCGTTCAGGGCATCTATGGGCAGGATCACTGATTTCTCCCAGTTAACCAATAACCCAGAGAAGACACCAAACTCCTTAACTATCCCCATAGCTATTTCCAGTGAATCCTGCGTATCCGCCAGAAACAGCAGAATATCATCGGCATACAAGGCCACTTTGTCCACCCCTCTGTTTCTTTTAAACCCCTGTACACCCTGTGCCATCCTCAGAGCAGCAGCTAAGGGCTCAATTGCCAAAGCAAAGAGCAGGGGGGACAAAGGACACCCCTGTCTCGTACCCCTGCTCAACTGGAACCACTCCGAGCACTGTCCGTTGATTTTCACCTTGGCCCTCGGGTTATTGTACAATAATCTTAGCCACTGAACAAACCCAGGGCCAAACTGGTATTCCGCCAACACCTTCCATAAGTAATGCCATTCCGGAGAATCAAAGGCCTTGGCTGCGTCTAATGAAAGAATTGCTCTCCTGCCGCTATTTTCTATGGGGATTTGCATATTAAGGTATACCCGTCTTATGTTCGTGCTTGTAGATCTGTCCGGGATAAACCCGGTCTGGTCTGTATGTATTAGTTTAGAAATTATCTTATTCAGCCTTGCGGCTAATACCTTAGCCAAGATCTTCACGTCCGAGCACAAGAGCGAGATGGGCCTATATGAAGACATATCTATTGGGTTCTTCCCGTCTTTCAGCAAAGTTATTACTATAGCTTCTGACATAGAGGAGGGCAAAGTCCCTTCCTCCCTGGCTCCATTAAATACCTCCAAGAGTAAGGGTAGCAATACCTCCCCATATTTTTTAAATAATTCTATGGGTAGGCCATCCGGGCCTGGAGACTTTTGGCCCGCCATGACTCCAACTGCCCTTTGCAATTCTTTGAGAGTCAATGGGGCATCTAGCATTTCCCGTTCCTCGTTTGATACCGGAGTTATCCCCAGCCCCTCAAAGAAGCCCTGCATTTCCCCCTCCACATTTACCCTGGAGGAGCTGTAAAGCTTCTCAAAGTATGTCCTAAACTCACCTAATATATCGGGGGTAGTTTTTTTTATTACCTCCCCTCGATTGCTGGCACCACACTCGGGGGGCCGTTTGCCTTGATTATCAGAGACAGAGCTTTCCCAATTCACTCTCCTTCTCCAAAAAAGCTCCGCCTCTGAAAAGATCTAATCTTTTCCGTCTTCTCTCGGAGTACCCTACTATACTCTTCCTGTCTCCCCACCCAACGCTCATAGTTAGCTTGAGATGGTGTTACCACGAACTTCGCCTCCGCCAATCTTGCACTTTCTTTAGCTCCCAATTCCTCTGCTTGTGACTGTTTTTTAACATATGCGATTTTCTGAATTAAGGTTCCTCGGAGGTATGCCTTCAGGGAGTCTCAGACCACCCCAATGGGGCTGATCCTAAATTTATATTAATGAACTCTGACAACCCCTCCATCATTTTCTCCTCCTCTCCTATAAGTTCGAGCCAGAAGGGGTTAATCTTCCAGCTCCCTCTACTATATTGCCACCCTACTTTCACAGCAGTAATGACTGGCGTATGGTCCGAGACACCTCTCGGCTCGTAGGTTATTTCCTCCACTACATTTAGCGCTTCCTCGTTACCCAGAACAAGGTCGATTCTGGATAAGGTGGCAGGAGTCCTGGAGTGGCATGAATACTGCCTCTCTGCCGGATGCCTCCTCCTCCAGATATCCACCAGCCCTATTTCGTCACAGTATTGCGAAAGGGGTCTCCTGGTGGCCTCTCCAGCTCTACGCTTTGGTGGGAACGTATCTATGCTCCTATTCATCGTCATGTTGAAGTCTGCCATTGCTATTCCTGGGGTCCCAGGGAAATCTGCTATAAATCTGGCTAGATCTTCCAATATTTCCGTACTAAATGGGGGAGTGATATAGACATTAGTCAGTATAAATCTTTTATTTTCTATTAAACAAGAGAGAAAAATGTACCTTCCATTTTCATCTACTTTACTCTGCCCACAGGAGAAAGCCAAATCTGTGCTTATCAATACACTCACCCCTCTTGAATAGGATGAGTGAGTAGAATGAAACTGTGTCTGAAACTGCTTATTACCTAAGATTTTAATTGTATCTTTTACCAGATGGGTCTCCTGGAGGCAGAGTATTTTGACGTTCCCCTTTTTGGCTATTGAAAAAATTACTTGTTTTTTAAGTCTATCCTTTATCCCCCTTACGTTCCATGAGCATATATTATCCCGTTTTCCCGTGCCCGGGAATTTTTTACACCTTCTTTCAGTGCTCATGAGCCATTGGGTCTGGTGCCTTTGCAGTACTTTGGTCTCCTATTAAATCAAACCACCCCCTATTGTGGATACTATCTATCACCCTACCTTTTTTCAGTCCCTTTAATCTAGCAACCTGAACCCACTCACATCCCCCCACATCAACACTCCCTGCCATTCGTCCCTGATTGCGTTCCTGCACCTTCCCCACCACCCCGCACCCCCCATTCCCCCTCCCCCTCCCGTCACCCCCCCTCTCCCCCCCTCCCACCCCCCGCCCACACAATACCCCCATGCCCAATTTTGGGCCTATCCCTCGAGCTTCTATTGTGACCTTCAAAACCTTTTGAGGCTTAAGAAAAAGCCATGAGCCAAACCTAGTAGGAGGGGACTTTCCCCCTAAGAAAAAATTTGTGCTTGTTACTGTGCATATAATTTGTGTATTTATCTCTATAAATGTGTTATAAATGTATTTAATCCCCCCCTCCCCCCCCCCACTCCACTCCAAAATTACATCGTCAAAAACAAAAGTCAAGAGAAAAGGAAACAAAAAAAATAAAATAAATAAGACCCAAAAAAAAAGGAAACCAAGTAAACAAGGAGTTCCAAAAGACGCCTAACTTCTTTCTCCTCGTTTAATTCTTTCTTTGTTCTTTTCTAACCAGGTTGACAACTTCATTGGGGGTAGAAAAAAACCTGACCTCCCCCAGAGCTGAGACGCGCAACCGTGCCGGGAACAAAAGCGCATAATTAATTCTAAGTTGTTGAAGCTTTCGTTTACTTTCTCCAAATTTAGCTCTTTGTCTCTGTAGGTCGGGGGAAAAATCTGGGTAAATTGAAATCCTGGCTCCATTGTGCTGGATATTCCTTGACTCTCTTGCTTTCTGTAAAATGGTGACCTTGTCCCGAAAACATAAAAGCTTAAAAATGAAAGGCCTGGGGTGGCCTCCTGGAGCTGCAACTCTGGGGCCTATCCTATGTGCGCGCTCGATAGCAAAGGTGTTTGAGAATGAGTCCCTACCAAATTTCTCCCTCAGCCAGTCCTCCATAAATTGAATGGGGTTATTCCCCTCACAGCCCTCTGGGAGCCCAAGTACCCTCAGATTTTCTCTACGCAGCCTGTTCTCCATACTGTCCATTTTCTGCAAACAATCCTTCAATTGGATTTTCATGAGTGCTACTTCTTGTTTTAATGGATACACATCGTCTTCCATTTGGCTGAATCTCTCCTCGAGCGCTGTTGTCCGGGTACAAACTGCGCGCACTTCCCCCTTAACAGCAAGCAGTTCATCTCTAATTCCTTTAAATTGCTCAGATAAATCATTGATTGATTGCTTGCAAGTATTGACGGCTGAAAGAATATCATTTAGGGATGGCTCCCTCTCGTTTACCGGGCCACCCTGGCCTCCCCCTACCGCCCCCTCCAGACCCAAGACCCGTTGCTTTTCCGGGACCCCCCTACTGCCGGGTCCACTGTTGGCATAGCTACCAAAGTCCCGTTTTCCTGGATCTGGCTTCTCCTCCCAGGGTGGCCAGCTTGTTGTTGACCCCCCCTATGCTACTAGATTTATTAGGGGTTTGGTTTGGGGTGTGCGCAAAGTGCTCCAATTTGCTGGCCACTTGGTTCCCCTTCTCCTTCGCGCTGCGGGTTCCAAGAGCCCCTGTCCCTTGTTGAGCCGGCCCGTCCTCCATCCCCTTTTTTCTAGACATTTCCGACAGTGTACTACAAATCTCCACACAGTCCCAGTCCTCGCCCTGGGACCTGGACCTGTGTATCTCTTATTCCCCTGCCGAAATTGTAGCAATAAGTGTCCTTTTCTGCTGTTATAATGTGCTGTAGGTGAGTGTGCAAACAGCCACCGACTCACCCCTCCAGTGCTTCGGATGGAGTCCTCTGCTGTTCAGTCTTTCCAGGGGCTCTCCAGCACCACTGCTCGATCCCAGGTAACGGCACCTCCCTCTCTCACAGGGACAGGCGCCGCTGATGTTACACCCAGGAGAGCTCTGTGCGAGTAGCCCGGCTCAGTGCGGCAGCTAGTCATGTCCACGGTGGCTTCTCCAAACGCTCCAGGCGTTCCCCCTCTGCAGCAACTCTCCTGGGTCACACTATGTCAGGTGTCAAAGCAGGAGCGAGGAGCGAGGGCTAGGCTCGGCCACAGCGCCTTCCCTCACCTCAACATCCGGTCACGCCCCCCTCCCCAGTGGCACTGCTCTGAGCAGCATGCTGGCAGATTTTTGATACCTGTTTTTGTTTGGTTTCTCTCTTTTTAGGTGATCGTGATGTTAGGGATCGAGATCCTTTCACATCCGAAAGTGCCCAGATCCTGATCGGGGAGATCATGGGGTGTAATTTAGAATTGGAAAAAATCAAGACAAAAATCAATGATGTGATTCAAAAAAATAATAACATCATTAATGTTTTGGGGCGAATTTAATACCCCACAAAATCACTTTTGTTTTTGTGTGGTACAATGTTAAAAAATTTTTTTGCAATGTTTCGAAAAGCCAAATTTGGAGGATGCACACAGTGTGCCAACATGTGCTATCTGCCATCACGGGAGGTCAATGGACGCGTTTTGGGGGTGCAAACCCTTGCTCAATAAGTAGCTGTGAGGAAGGGGTTGCTCCCCCAAAACACGTCCCTTGATCCCCCGTGATGGCAGCTAGCACATGTTGACATTCGTAAATTTGTGTGCATCTTCCAAATTTGGCTTTTCAAGGGGTAATTTGACCCCATCTGAACGCAATATCAAACACAGTTCCTAAATACTCATGTCTGATATTGTCTTCAAGTATTACCATATGTGAACTTTGTAAGTTCAAGTTTTTTGTCTTTCTTGTTGGTTTTACACAGGCCTGTTTTATCGTAAATGGACATTTCTATTTTTGATAATGCCACCCCAAAAATTGTTATACAACAAACATGTTGGTTTGTTTTAAAAACCTTTTCTAAATGCACATGTGATTGTGCAGGTATTAAAAAGTTTGTTAATCAAGAATGTGTGGTTTATTGTCTCAACGCTACAACACTTTTGTGGTGATGTAATTGCTGTTTTCGGATAAAATGGTGGTTATTTCCTAATGGCAAATCCTCTTTGCACTACAAGAGCATTTTCATTGCAGTTTCAAGAGCACTTGTAGTATAAAAAGTGTATAGGCCTTTAGTAAATAACAGCCAACAGTGCTTTGTATAAGGTTACACAATCACGCCAATTTCAGGACTCCCCACATTGCTGTCAGGCTCAGCTAAAACAAACACAAGCAGTAAATGTCCACAACGAATTTCTTTTTTTTGCTTTTTTATTTGAAAAAGGCTTCACAAATTTGCAGGCATATTGATGGCCCCCCTACCCGCAAAGAACTCCAGGTATCGTAACTGGACATCATGGGCACTCAGGGAGGGCAAGCCAGGACGGCCGATTTCAAGCGCCGTCAGTGTTGTCTCAGGGATCACTCCGGCCTCAGGCCCAACTGAGCCAGCATAGTTGGCCGAATGTTTCCGTAAAAAGTTATGGAGAATACAGCACGTCATGATTATATGATTAAGTTTATACTCCGCCATATGGATAGGTGTCAGAAATAGGCGGAACCAGCTGGCCAGGATTCCAAATGTGTTCTCCACCACTCTTCGGGCTCTGGCCAGCTGGTGATTAAAAACCCGCTGTTCCGGGGTGAGGGGCCTCATCGGGAATGGCCGCATAAGATGGTCCCCCAGCGCAAACGCTTCATCAGCAACGATCACAAATGGGAGTCCTTCCACATTGTCCTCTGGAGCTGGCAAGTCCAAGCTGCCATTCTGGAGATGCCTGTAGAACTCCGTCTGGGCGATGACTCCACCATCGGACATCCGGCCATTCTTCCCCACGTCCACATACAAGAAGTCGTAATTAGCCGACACCACCGCCAACATCACAATACTATTGAACCCCTTATAGTTGAAATAGTACGACCCCGAGTTGGGTGGTGGGATGATGTGGACGTGTTTCCCATCAATTGCCCCTCCGCAGTTAGGAAAGTCCCACCGCTGGGCAAAGTGGGAGGCCACAGGGCCACAGTCTGCCATTCCTGTGGTGTGGAAGGAAACTGTTGAGGAAAAAAAATAAATATTAATATTTTTGCTCAGAAACATGGCAAGCAGATTAGGCGCAAACATTCTGGGGCAACCTCTAGATAGCATTTATTAAGGGGAATTTAACAACACCAAAGTATAAGGTACACCTATCATATTCCCCCCCCCCTCTTATGGGCCATTTCTAACACTATAGGGGGGGGGGATCGTGAACAGGTAACCCTCTTCACTTCATTGAGAGATGAATGCTTAAATACAGGGTATTACTTGGAACAGCCCCTGCTTAGTTACACTATTGGCAGCCCACTGGACAGGTAAGAAGTGTCATAATACAAAGATAAAAATACACACTGTACACATTTGAGCACATTTGGACATTCTGCTATTACCTATCAAGATAATAATAGGATCTAAAAAGTTTAAACACTACCATTGGAAAGTATACAGGCAGGCCCTTGCACTACATGCTTTGGGGAATTCATCCATAAATCTGACCACAAAAGAGATGGGTATAGTGTGTATGGGTTTGGCAAAGTCAGCAGATAGATGATTGAGGATAGATAGAGAATTGGGATCAGCTGACTTAGCAGTTGGGGGAGGGAGGGTTACTAAAAATGATTTGGGGACAAAACAAAAAAAAAAGCCTCTGCCACTCTGCCTGAATTTAAAGCGAAAATAACATTTTACGGGGTGTTTGGGTTAAAGCACTACTATGGAGCTGATAAAATACATTGTTTTAAGTGACCACATTAGGTGAATATAGGGCCCCGTAGAGCATGCTGGGGAGGTTAGTGAAGGACAATCTGTATGAAGGACCTAAAAAATTAATTACAGAAAAATCCAGCATGCATGAGAACAAAGGGGACATTCACAGCATATTCCAATCATGGTAATTAAGGAATGAGGAAAGAAATACAATACATTATCAAACATTAAATACAATAAAATGTGACATTAAAGGATAAAAATCTTACCTTCATATACTCCTTCTGCAGGACCTGTATGATGGCAGAACAGGTCTCTGGGATGATGATACCCAGAGCCTGGGGGGAGATGCCTGTCGAGAACTTCAAGTCCTGCAGACCTCTCCCTGTCGCCAAATACCGCAGGGTAGCGACGAGCCTCTGCTCCGGAGTGATGGCTTGCCTCATGCAGGTATCCTGCCTGCTAATATAAGGGGTCAGCGAGGCCAACAAACGGTGAAATACGGGGTCCGTCATCCTGAGAAAGTTCCTGAAATCATCAGGATTATTCTCACAGATCTCACGGAGCAAAGGCATATGAGAGAACTGGTCACGCTGAAGCAACCAATTCTTGGTCCGTGAACTCCTCCCCACCTTGTTCATGGACTGGACTTGTGTCAAGGTCAGGACCCCAACACCAAGCCCGCGCACAGCACGAACTCTACGAGGAGTATGCATACGCAACATGGCTAGAAAACGGTCGGCTGCTCAGAACGAAGTAACAGAACGCACTGAAGAACAGCAAGGCCTGTGAAGAGCGACCTGAAAAACAGAAACGAACGCACAAGAACACAATGACTAAGTCACGCGGAACTTGCTTGCACGCACTGAAGAGCAGATACAAACCCACAAGCACAAACTGAACGGCAGAAAACGATCTGAAAACCACGAGTCTGAAAAAGCGCGAATCGTCTCTCACCAAACTTTTACTAACACGAGATTAGCAAAAGGAGCCCAAAGGGTGCCGCGCTTGGTTCTGAACTGGCCTTTTCTAGTCTCGTCGTACGTGCTTGACGTCACCGCGTTGTTGGCGATCGGAAATTCCGACAAATTTGTGCGACCGTGTGTACGCAAAACAAGTTTGAGCCAACATCCGTCGGAAAAAATCCTAGGATTTTGTTGTCGGAATGTCCGAACAAAGTCCGACCGTGTGTACGGGGCATTACACTGGCAGGAAAGGGGTTAACACTAGAGGGCGATAAAGGGGTTAAGTGTATTCCCTAGGTATGTATTAACTGTAGGGGGAGGGACTACCAGGGACATGACAGAGGTCGCTGTTCCCGATCACTGGGAACAGAAGATCTCTGACATGTCATCTGGCAGAACGGGGAATCACCTTGTTTACTCTGTACAATGTGATCGCGGGTCGCCAGCAGATATCGAGTCCGCCGGACCTGTGGGCACGCTCCCGTGACACACGGCGGTTTGCGCAGGAGAGCCGACCTGCCGCAGTATAATGACAGCTGGTTGGCAAGCCGTTAAAGTATAACTAAAGGCAAAACTTTTTTATTTTTTCCTTTGACAGAGTGGAGAGGGATTAGAACCCCTGTCAGTTTATATTGCTGTCTGTGCCCCTGTTAAGAAGATTCACCTTCTCTATTTGTCCTGTTTACAATTATCATTGAATGTGAAAGTAAAGAAAATCCCAAATTTTGTTTTGTCCCCAGGAAAGTAATAGAGGGGAAATCTTCCAACGGGGACACAGGGATTTCCTCTCACTCCCTGTGTGGCTATGTGTGGCTATGGCACGGGAAGTAAAGGGAAATCTCCAAAATGGGACATAGATGACGAAAAAAAATTGACAGGGGTCAATTTTCACTTTATCCCAAATGGAAAAAAAGTTTTGCCTATAGTTCTACTGTAAGGAGCGGGGCCACCGGCGTCCTCAACAACTAGTGAATAGGTGGTTGTTAAGGAGCGGGCCAGGAAGCCGGCCACCACATCCTTAACAATGCATGAGTCACCAGCTATCAGCGGGGTTCTGCTGGCAGCTGAATGAAAAAAAAATATTGCCGGCAATAAAATTATAAGAAAAAAAATGTCCCCCCAATCCATGCCAGGTCCTTATGTCCTAAGAACGGTGTGGTGTCCACCCCCTACATCCATACCAAACCCTTAGGTCTGGTATGGATTTTGAGGGGAACCCCCACGCCAAAACTTTTTTAAAAAATGGCATGGGGTCCCCCCAAATCCATACCAGACCCTTATCCGAGCATGCAGCCTAGCAGGCCAGGAAAGGGGGATGAGCCCCCCCGAAACAACTTATTCCCATGTAGACAAGGACAAAGGCCTCTTTCCCACAACCCTGGCTGGGAGTTGTGGGGGTCTGTGGAGGGGGCTTATGGGATTTAACAATGTTTACCAAATTCACCAAAGCTCATTCACCATCCACCAAAAAAGTGTAAAAAGTAAATAAAAACAACACAAGTTTTTGACAAGTCCTTTATTTAAAAAAAAAATATGTCCCCTGCTGTAGATCTATCGTCAGTCACGACAAAGGCTCCTGCCGTCTGACAGCTCTTAAATTACTAAGGGGCAGGGCCACCCAGTTATGTCACTGGGTGGCACCGCTACCTTGTGATGTCACCAACCCAGCATGCCCTCCCCCGGTGTTGAGGATATGTGGTCTGGTATGGTTCAGGGGGGGGGGGCACTGCTGCATGCTCGGTTAAAGGTCTAGTTTGGACCATGAGGGGGACCCCACGCCGTTTACAAAAAAATTGGGTGTGGGGTTCCCCTTAAAACCCATACTAGACCCAGAGGGGCCTGGAATGAATTGGGGGAATCCCCATGCCATTTATTTTTTATTTTTTTATTGCCAGTAATGTTTTTTTTTACATTTAGCTGTAAGTGGGGAACCCTACTGACAGCCGATGACTCACTCGTTGTTAAGTAAACGGCGGCTGGCTTCAGCTAATCATTGGTTGTTAAGGACACCGGTGGCCTCCGCTTAAAAGAAGGAAAACTCTGCTAAATGCTTGACACCGGCGTTCAGCAGAGTTTAGGAGAGTTTAGTAGCGTTTAATAGCTATCAGCGGTTTTCTGCCAAAACGCTGCTGCTCCAGAACTCGCTGGCAGAGGGTTTTTTTTTTCTACCACTAAACTCTCCTTGAAAAAAAACTGTGATAAAAACCTATGTGTGCATGAATATATATATATATATATATATACATACACATATATAGAATATATACAGTATACATATATTTATATAGAGAGACACAAAAAGCCAAATCAAGAGATTTTTTTTTTATGGGATGTGTTTTTTTAGCAGAAAGCAAAAAATATTGGTTTTTTTTGTCAAAATTGTCGGTCTTTTTTCATTTATAGCACAAAAAAAAACAAAAAAGAGGTCATCAAATACCACGTGTACAATGTGTACAGCGTTGCATGACTGCATAATTGTCAGTTACAGTAAACGCAGTGCGAAAAAGCAAAAAATTGCCTGGTCATGAAGGGGGGTAAATCTTCTAGAGGTCAAGTGGATAATGACATGCTAAGCTAATGCTTAAAAGTACATTTAGGATTTATTTAATTGCCAACTGTGTAACACATATATACAGCGGGAGGAAAGGTGGGCGTTAATGTACATATGCGTCCTTGGTGCTATTAAATTGTGTGCAGGACAGTCTCCCGATCATGTGACTGCTGTGAGAGCCAATCACATGTTACAGAAGCCTCACAACTGCCTGGGTATTGAAGCCTAACAAAAGGGCCAAGAATAAACAAATTTTCCTGTTCTGTACATGTCTACACAGCTCAGTATAAGAATTTCGGCAATGCAGAGATAACTGAACTCCTGTGCATGCACGGGTGTGGCATCATCATGACTCAGCAAATGGAAATGGCTGGGGATCAATACCTGGAAGCCGCCGGGTGGACAATCTCAGTGGCCGGCATGGAGCTCCGGGGGCAGCACAGATCTGGAGAACAGGTGAGTATAGTTCCCCTTTAACCATTACACTTCTTTTCTCTGACTGAAAAGAGAAGTGAATGAAATACTTAGTGTACTAGAAGTGAGATTTGAGTCTATTAGCTTGTAGGATCAGGGCCTCCAATTCCCATGAATGAAAAATGAAATGTAAAAAAGGACAAAAAAAAAAGAGTTAGAAAATAAAATGAAATTTAATAAAAGACCTGTGTGCGAGGGGCCATTCATAAATAATTGTGTTTTTATTGATGAAGACATTCCTGTGACACTTTTAACTGAGTGTATTTATATAGCCATAAAAACACTCAGTTACGTTCTATTCGCTCATGTGGTTATATGGATGCTTTGTACTTTTCCTATGTCTTTTCAGTTATACAGTGGTCACGCTGTGTACCAGACCATTTACTCTTGCTCAATAAAAAGGTTGAACAAGAAATACACTCGGTAACAAGTGTCACTGAATTGTCATGATATAAATAAAAACAGTTATTTATGACTGGTCCCTCTCACATATATAGACTGTATAAACATACAGAGGTAGCGATATCAAGGAGAAAAGAGGGAAATGGGCCTGATGTGAGGAGAAACCAGGGGGATTCCTGCTTCCTCTGGCACCAGTTGGCAGCCCTTTTTTAAATTTTAGATCAATATATATATATATATATATATATATATATATATATATATATATATATATAAAACTTCATCTAATTTTTATAGGGGCTGCCAAGCGGTGACAGAGGAAGCAGAGGACATAACCTCCTGGTTCCACCTTACATCATGGCCATTTCCCTCTTCTCTCCCTGCTATCGCTACCTTTGAAGTAGAAAAGCACGAAGAGAGAAGACGGTCAGTAAGGTGCTCACATCCTACAAGGGCTAGGGGTCGTGGGGTGGTAGTCACATCCTCCATGTTCCCCTCCTCGTTCAAGGGTCACATGAGAGGCCTACCCCAGGTTGGGTTCTTCTGGGCTACACTAGACACTTTGGGCAGAGTCACTGCATTACACATGGGGTACCTTGATTGGAACAGAGGACTGAACTGGAATAAATTTGTACTAAACATCACCACGGTTAGTTGTGCATTTAGGAGGGGCACTCAGAGCCAATGCCCTCTCCGCCTGTTCAGTGTATCACCTCTCCATGCGTGCACTTCACTTAACTCTTCTATACCTGAGTACAGGCTGAAGGCCCTGGTGGTGCAGATCTGCTCCCATTGATCGCTGCAGAAGTAGTGCCAGCAACATCCCACTAGCTGCAAGAGGCTATTTTACCTTTCACATGTACACTCTTACGATGGGCTGCTAGAGAAACCTTTGTTACCCTTGGTAATTAATGTATCTTCACACTGTATTGTAACTCTTGTATGGTTATCTTCATACCCCAATGTGTTTAGTGACCCGAACTGTAGACGGTTACTTGCATTACACACCCTCAGTAACTTCTGACCAGGCAAGGGCACAGTTTCAAAAGCTTTACTTAAATATTGTGGCATTATGACATTCACAAGGTAACAATTCAACATAAAGGGCAGTCTTTTCCTTCATCCCTAGTCCCTAAACTCAGGCTTCTGGCTGCCCCAGCATACCTGCATAGGATAAGAGTCCATTCCTAGTAGAATCCATAATAGGGTTCTTCAAGGAGCACTGCAAGTCCCAGCAGTCTCTCCTAACAGTGGGATTTCCAATACTGGCATGGTATGGGTGATCCAAACAAGAAAAATTCAAACAGAACCTTCTAGATTGGGAGAAAGGGGAAGTCTTTGACCCCACAATACCTCGAGGGAGGAGTAGGTCACGTAAGGGCAGGAGAAATCGATCAGGTGCATCCAGACCCAGGTATACGTCTACTGACAGTGACCCTGAACAACCAGAAAAAAATGTGGTTTTTTTAGATCAGGAAGGGGATGCTTTCCCCAGGACAGGCATCCAACCAACTACATCCATGACCAAAACCCAGACTCAAACCAACAGAGGAAAGTGGGGAAAAGGAAAAGAAGGAAGGGAAAATCAAAGGGAACTCAGATCAGGGTCACGCAAACTCTAGATAAAGAAGAAAAAAATCTACCTAGTGACCCTTCAGAAAAACTACAACCAGATCTGAAGGTTGTCAACCTATCAGATTTCCCCCTAAATCACCATCATATTTCCCTGTTACAAAAAGGCCTAACATTCTCTCCCACCACAACGATGAGTGAATTTGAGGTTTTTAAAGATATCAATTTGTTTCTGAGGAAACTAATTTTTAGGTACTGGCACGCAAAGAGGGATATTCAAGATACAGACATGGACCAGCTAGACAAACAAGAACGTGATTCTCTTGAGGCCCTGATCGCCCTTCTTGATGAAAATCAAGAATGGAACTCAGAAGGGGAAATCACCCAGTCATCACGTAGCTGCCCTCGTCCACCCCAATTGACGATTAAATCTCAAAAAATGCCCCCCCTGTCCAAACATAGACATATTCAGTTCTTTTTGGAACAGGTAAAAAGGGATCTTGCGGGTGTCAACTGGGAGTATAAAGGATATGATAATCTCAGTCGTGAAGAGAGAAGGGCCCTACGGGAATTAGAGAACGCAAAAGATATTGTCATCAAAGCAAGTGACAAGGGAGGTAATACGGTCCTTATGTCCCATACCCTATATGAGGAACAAACCATGCGTCTCCTCCGTGATGAGTCCACATATTTATGGCTACACCAGAATCCATTTCCTCAAATGGTTTCAGATTTAAACTTTAAACTTGAACTAGCCCTTGAGGCAGGTCTAATTATCAAAAAAGAATGCGAATACCTCAGTGTCAGTGAATTCAACATCCCCACTTTATACACCATCCCCAAACTACATAAGTCCATCACCGACCCCCCGGGAAGACCGATAGTGTCAGCTGTGAAGGGTCCCCTTGAAAGGGTCGGGAAGTATGTGGACTTACTGATTAAAGAACTCGTACATGAACTACCATCGTATGTTCAGGACACACGAGATGTTTTGGGGCATCTGGCAGATATATCGCTACCTAAGGGCATGTTACTGGTCGGAATCGATGTAGAGTCGCTATACACATCGATCCCGCACAGATGGGGACTAGCAGCGACACAATTCTTTTTGGATAAAAAATACCCATTATTAGCTGGGCAAAACGAATTTATCATTGAACTTTTGTTATTTATGTTAGAAAATAACTACTTCCAATTTCTTGGGACATATTACAAACAAATTAGAGGCACATCGATGGGTGCCCCATGGGCCCCATCATACGCATGCCTGCATCTGGGCTTTTGGGAATCTGAATGTGTGTACCCCTCGTCGATGTACCTCAGCCACTGTCGCCTGTGGCTGAGGTACATCGATGATGTTATTATGATCTGGGATGGTCTGCCATCTGAATTGACACAATTCATAGAGGAACTTAATGACAATGATCGTAACATCAAGTTAACATATACATATGACGCCAATGAACTGTCGTTTTTGGACCTCACTGTGTTTATAAAGGATGATAAGATACATACAAAAACCTTTCGAAAAGACACAGCGGCAAATACTTTGCTGCTGGCGTCTAGCCATCATCCCACATCCCTAAAACGGGGTATCCCCGTGGGACAGTTCCTCCGCGCAAGAAGGAACTGCTCAGAGGAAGGGGATTTCCATAGAGAAATGTATGATTTACATGGGAGATTTCGCGACAGGGGCTATTCGCACACATGTATTAGACGTGCTAAAAAAAGAGCACTGCAGACAAATAGATCGTCCTTGTTGATGAACTCCACCAAAGAAAAGAGAAAAACCTCAGATCACCCTCCCCTAAGAATTATTACCAAATTTGGTACCCAGTGGGACCAAATTAAAGAAATTTTGGGTCGTCATTGGCATATCCTGTCTGAGGCTCCCATCTTGGGAAGACTTGTCAGCCAAAAACCCCTGCTCACTGCTCGTAGAGCAACTAATCTGAGGGACCGTTTGGTGCATTCTGAGTATACCCGCCCTAAAAAACGCAGCTGGCTTACTGACCTTCCACCCTTGAGAGGTATGTACAGTTGTGGCAGATGCCCTGTGTGTAGGTATGTGGACAGGACGGATGTGTTCTCCAGTTCTGACAATAAAAGACGGTTTAGAATCAACAGTTTCATTAACTGTACAACCACACGGGTAATTTACATGTTGACTTGCCCGTGCGGCCTTATTTATGTTGGTAAAACCAAAAGAGAACTAAAAATCAGGACTGGCGAACACATCCAGAGTATCCTCAACAAGGATGATGACCGGCCCCTGTCATTGCATTTCCTAGAAAAACATGAGGGCAAACCAGATGGCCTTAAGGTCAAGGGTATATACAGACTTAACTTACCCCATAGACGTGGAGATTTCGATAAGATCCTATATCAGAAGGAGAAGATGTGGATCTTCTATTTAAACAGTATGCAGCCTTCTGGGTTAAATAATGAATTCAATTTGTCCCCTTTTTTGGAACAATGATTCAATAGGAAATAATCTAATTGCTCTTGTCCGAAGCCTGATTGGCTTGGGGATCCACATCTTCTCCTGACTGTTGACCGATAATAATTTTTAAGAAAAATAGATTGTATGCAATTTGATCTATAATTATATCCTTGACTACCACATGGATGATAATACCTAGTGTGTGAGATGCAATTTATAAGAAATGGTCATTTGCGATTTTATCTCATTTCAGTTCATGTTAATCAACAGGTTATATACTAACTGAGTAGATTAAAGCTGTAATGTCTTTCACTATGGACATTCATATTTAAAATAATAACCTGCACAATATACTTTATTGTTGCCCTATGTGGGGATAGGGACACTGGAATGTTCAAACGTAACTGCACTTTTAGACCATTTGGAATCACTCTATATTTAGTCATTATGTGCGACTTTACCAGCAATAATATCCCTATCTCATGTAGTGATGACAATACACAGGATGTAGCTGTAATTCATTTTATTCAGAATCAAAGCTTGCTGCGTTTTTTACTTCTATTGTTCCATTTTTTGTCTGTCCACTATGTGGCCGTGAACTAACTGCGGGGATATTTACCTTTTGACTGATGATTTATTTATCTATTATTTTTTGTATGTGAGATGCAATTTAATTTAATTGGAACAATAGACTGTTCCCTCTCACCCTTATATGATATTATCATCATCATCCCACTGTTGTTTAATACACGGCCACTTATGCACAGGCTTGATCAACAATGCAGCACTTCCTGATCGTGGGTCCTGTGTATTAATAGTAACTGTTTGACAAGTCCTTTCTTATCTTATGATATATGGTGGGAGATGTAATATTCAAATCTGATCACATACACAAGCCGATCAGATTGAATCCCTATATATCCATTACCATTAATGGTTTGTCTGTATAGATGTGTGTATGAGTGTGTTTGGCACATTTTGGTGATTGTAATTAAGGTCAGGCCAGGGTATTCAGGTGCTGATTATAAGGAAAAGGAAATGGAACATTAGCCACAAGGCTATTTAAACACTCAGCTACTGATACCACACTAGCTCTGAGGAAGCTTGGAAACAAGCGAAAGCGCTCAGCATCTGACTTATGTGCAGGTGGCACACAGACTTTCACACATCAACAAGGATATTCCCGAAATTGGATGTGAACATTTTAACTGTCTCAACCTGATCTTGGACATCAGACGGAGCCTTTGTGGTGAACATTGACTCTGAGTGTTCCCTATGACTGCTTAATCTACTAGGTATGAAATGTCAGTATGTTTGAACCTTGTGACTCACCGCACATCTTGCTGGAGGATACCTGGAAGTAACAGCTCACGTTTACAATAAACTTATACGCCGCATGAACGTGTCTTTTACCCACATGAGTGCGGTCATCAGCAGCCCTTGACTTTACTGAAGACGTCAGACGGTGAGCTAAAAATGTACCCTTACATATAGGAGGCACTTTATCTATGGCTATCCTCCGTCTATCTTCAATGCTATACATGTGAGGCTGCTCCCTCTCCACCATTCCTCCCCCTCCCCCCCTTGGAGTTGCAGTCGTTCACTAATCAATCAGGACGCTCTTCCCCCCCTTTCTCCTTGTCGGTTGACACACATATATGCCTAATCAGCTATTGGCTCACATCTGTATGGGACCCTTGTTTTTCACCAGCACTTGCACTTTATCCTAGAAGGACCGAATGTCTATTATTCATGAAGCCATCTCCTTGCTCTGGAATCCCATGAAAATTGTACAGACCCGGGTCTTCAGTGACATTAATTTGATGAGTGGGAGTGCATGAAATTTTGATGTATGTGTAATGTCTGTGGTGGCCACCAGGACACAATAGGACTTTCTTTGCCCTATTTTTAAATATACATGGTTAGTGGATTATGTTTCTATTTAGTAAATTGACACAATAAAGTTTTTTCAGGTTCACAACAGTTTGTTCTTGAGCGGACCATCTTTTTTAGGAGGCCTCCTCTTGCCCCCTTCTCTTTTTTCTCATATGGGTGATCCAGGTTCCAGAGATGTGACGTTCATCTCTTTAGCTCACAATCCCATGCCCCTAGGAGCTAGTGGGTGCGAACCCCCTTTTCCTGTTATAACACACAGAACCAGTAGGTTGGGCCCAGCAAAGCCCACAAGAAGAAAACCCAGGAACATAATTATCCATACCCGTCCCAAATGGCGCAGCACTAAACCCCTACCTGCCTACAATCGCACCTTAATAAACTGGCTGTTTGCATTACTGTCACTATCAGCTTTTCACTGAGGTGCAATGAGAAGCAGAGAACATCCTTCCCACTCCTCATCACAGCTTCATAAACCTTTGTACTGTGGAGATAAACTGAGATACTCACTATGGCGGCTTATCTCATGTTCATAAACCTCAGTGTACCACTCAATGACCACGTTATGGAAGAGAAACTGTTACCTCTTCGGGGCAAATGTTCTGGATTGTTCTAATTCCTATACTATGACAAATATACCAAACTGTGGATGATCGTAACCTGATTACTAGTTGTTCAGTAAAGTTAAAGCTTCCTGGCCTCATTACTGTCTCAGTAGATTAAAGGACTGCATTACTAAAGGTGGAGAACTAAATTCAATTAGGAGTTGAGTGGAGGTACTGTAAAGTGCTTGGTGCAAACCTGGCCACAGAGAAGGTGGGGGTTGGAGGAACAGAGTCACCCTCCTGGTGGTGAGAAATTACCCTCTCAGGTAACAGTTGGAAATATACGAATTAACTAAAAACCCCTTTAATAAATTTTTCCAAATATTCGTAAATTAAAATATTTTTAGAATTTCCGGACTACAAATTTTCAAATTTCTGAATTTCTGAAATTCGAAAGTTGGAAAATTGAAAAAATCCTGAAATTCGGAAATTCAAAAGTTCGAAAATTTTAAAATTCCGTAATTTGAAAATCTGAAAATTCTAAAATATGAAAATTCGAAAATTCAGAAAATCGAAATTCGAAAATCCGAAAAGAAACGAAAATACAAAGAAGAACGAAAACAGAAAATCTGAAATAATAACTAATAGTAATTTAACTATTACTAACTTTTAAATTATAGGTATTGGAATTTCCTTTCAAATTTGGCTGTTAGTGAATGTAACGAATACGAATTTATCCGAAGTTACGAATTTTCCGAAATAACGAATGCCATATCTAAACTAATGGAACTTAATTAATTAATAATAATGAATAACAATAATAATGAAACTGTTTATTATCGTTATTAATTATGAATTTGTTCTGTTCCATTTGGTTCCATGCGGCATTCATTATTTCGGATAATTCGTAACTTCGGATAAATTCGTATTCTTTACGTTTACTAACAGCCAAATTTGAAAGGAAATTCCAATACCTATAATTGAATAGTTAGTTATTATTATTTAATTAGTTGTTATCTTGAATTTTCCGGATTTCGGATTTTTAAATTTCAAAATTTTCAAATTTCCGGATTTAGGTTTTTGAATTTTCAAACTTATGCATTTTCGGATATCGGATTTTCGAATTAACAAATATACGGTATATGGATTTACGAATTTCGGATTTTCAAATGTACGAATTTACAAATTTACGAATTTTGATCATAACAAATGACCCGAAAAACGAAAAAAAAAACAAAAAAACAAATGAAATGAAAACTAACACATTTTTCGGCAGTGCACATGTCTAGATGCAAGTTCCCACCCAATGTTTTCTGTCATTGATCTTCTGATCTGGAAACCCCTTTTGCTTACCTGCTTGCAAAGTAGGAAAGATATTCCTATAAACTGCAAGTCCTTACTGTCTCCCACCTACAGAAGGCCTTTTGTTTCAACAGCTACCTTTCAATAGGTGCCAGATTAAAAATCTTGGTAATTAAAGCAAAGAGTGAATAATTCAGGATTATACCATCCACCCCACATATGTGGAGCTCTCTGGAATCTGCATGCTATGGATTAGAATGCTGATTTTGGTATGTGTACTTTCTGATTTAGCAGTCTTCTGGCTTTACGCTTTGCCAGGAATTGTATGTCAAAGAAATGTTTGTCTTTATCAAGAGCTTTATAAGTAATGACACAACATGAACCATGTCATAACTTTTAAGAACTGTTATTAATTACATAATTATACGTCATTATAGAAGACGTATTTTATAAAGAATGTTTTGCTCATTTCTAAATTTTAATGTACACTCTTCCAACAGAATGGAGAAAACAGAGACAAAACCCGTATTGTGTGGCACCACATCCAAAAAAAAAATGGCCTCTGAATTGATGAATGTACAATTATTTTTGCAATAGTCTTCTATTAAAGACCATCCAACAGAATCAAAGTGCCAGCACAAATAGATCACTACGTGTTTCACCAACAACTTCCTCAGGAGCTCCTATTGGTACATGACCAGAAATGGGAGACACGAGGTGGGGGAAAAAAAGGAAGGGGAAGGGAAAGGAGGACACGCTTGACCAACCCCAAAAGGAGTATACAGGGTGCACCAAACAGCCATATGAAGAGCTTCACCCTCAAAAGCAGCTTGTAGTAGATATGTGCAGAATAAAAAAAAATATTTTTATTTTGTTTCTATTCGTTATGTGCATAAATTCATTTGATTAAATTTGTTTAATCTGTTTAATTTGTTTTTGGAATTTGTTTCATTTATTCGTATTTGGATTGAATTTTTCGGAATTCGAATAGTTTTCAAATATGAATATGAAAAGTTTTTGAATTCGAAAAGTTTTGAATTTGAAAAGTTTTCCAATTTCCAAAGAGAATAAAATAGAAAAGAAGATAAAGGAATAGAATAGAAAAAAAATAGAATAGAATATAACAGAAAATAAAATAATAGAATATAATAGAGTGAAAAAGAATAAAATAGGATAGAAAATAAAAGAACAGAATAAAATAGAACATAATAAAATAGAAACTAATGGAATATAACAGAATAAAATAGAAAGAATATAACCATCTTCTGAAATTCGAATAGAAAATAATTGAATACAAACAAATAGAATTCAAAAAACAATAGAGTAGAAGAGAAAGAATATAACCATTTCCCAATTCCCAATTCAGATAGAATTAATTCAAATTTGAATATAATATAAAAGAATAGATTGGAATAGAGTAGAAAATTACAGAATAGTAATAGTAAAGAAAAACAACAGAATAGAATAGAAAGAATATAACCATCTTCCTGTTCTAATCTATTATTTTCTATTCTATCCACATTTGAATAGATTCTATTTGAATTTTGGGAAATGGTTATATTCTTTCTATTCTATTCTATGCTATTGTTTTTTTAATTCTATTATTTTTCTGTTTGTTTATTCTATTCTATTATTTTCTATTCTCTTCTATTCTCTTCTCTTCTATTCTATTCTTTTCTATTCAAATTCAAATTTATTCTAATCAAAATTAGAATTTCAGAAAAGGGGGTTATATTCTTCTATTCCATTCTACTCTATTCTGTTGTTTTTTTTTCTATACTATTCTGTTATTTTCTATTCTATTCTATTCTAATCTATTCTTTTCTATTCTATTCAAACTTGAATAGATTCTATTTGAATTTTTGTGAAATGGTAATATTCATTCTATTCTATTATATTCTATTTTTTATATTCTATTCTTTTATATTCTTTTATAGTCAATTCTAGTCTATTCCTTTTTTACTATTCTTTCTATTTTTTTCTTATATATTCAATATTATTCTATTTGAGATTAAAATTTCAGGAGATGGTTATATTCTTTCTATTTTATTCTATTCTATTCTATTCCTTTATTTTCTATTCTATTTATTTCTCTTTGGATATTGGAAAACAAATCGAAAACTATTCGTTCATATCAATTTAAAAACTATTCGAAATTCAAAAACTATTCAAAATTGATTTGAAAACGTTTTAAAAACTGAAAATGTTTCCGAATTTCAATTCGGCATGAAATAAACTGCACAGGTCTAGCTTGTAGATGTAGATATGAGGTAAGCTTTAAATGGTAAGTTAAGGACTACATTGCCATAGACCAGACAAGATATGTTATATGTCCTGTTCAGATAATCCTTGATAGAGATACTCAAAAGCATGTAGATACCCTCATATATAAAGCGAGCCTTGGTTCCTCAAGATGCCGGTCCCAGTTGCCAGAACTTCCCCCACATAGGCGGTGGATAAGACGTCCCATGGAGTGCCAATAGGATCTCCTGAGGAAGCTGTTGGCGAAACGCGTAGTGATCTATTGGTGTTGGCACTTTGATTCCGTTGGCTGGCCTTTAATAGAAGATTATTGCAAAAATAATTGTACACTCATAAATGCAGAGGCCACCAGTACAGGTTTCTCTTTTTAGCTACATCTGTATATATGGGAAAGTGTTACTTTTATACCTATACACCAGTCTTCATGACATGTTTTATGATATTTTTTGATATTTTTCATGTTGTTTAAATACATTTTGTATTTTACATACATTTTGAGTACTTTTTTCCCAATTGGGATTATAGTGGTAGGCGTTAAAATCCGTCTTTCAATTCCACTTTTTCTAACAGAATGGCCCAAATCCATACAAACGTTATAGCTGAACTCCAGGAAATGTAACAGTCCTCCCTTGCAGTGGAGTTGTGCCTGCCCTGCAAGGGTTAATTGCTGGTTTATATCTAGGGGGCACAGGTAAAACATTTCTACTTACCTGACCCTTGACTCCCTCAGGATCCCTGAGGCATCTTCTCCCCTGCACTCTGGTAGTCGGATGCTCCTGATGTTATTAAAGCTAAGACAGGTCCCATAGCTCTGCATTGGATGGGAGGACACGGTCCACCACAGGAATATAAGGGAAGTGCTGTTTGCTACCAGAGTGGAGGTTCAGGTAAGTAAAACCGCTTTTACCATCCTCTAGACATAAACAAGCAGGTAACGCTTGCAGTGCAGGGGCAGGCTACAAAGATAGAAAAACTTTGTATGAGTTTTACACCGTAAAGTCTGATCAGACTAAAGCATACACTTCACAACCTGATTGAACAATCTGTTTATTTATTTTTTTTTAGTTTGATAAAACTATGCAATGTGAGGGACAAGATAAAATAACTATTCAATGCCCAACCAGGTAAGTAGGTCAATATACTACAAAGATATTCGTAGATCTTTAGAAGATTGTACAACCAGAGTGTAATGTATGATCAGCTTTACAACAATTAATGAATTAGACTTTACACTAATAAAAACAGGCTAATGCTAGAAGGTTGAACTCGATAGACATCCGTATTTGAGACAGAAAAATGAATGTATTAACAGTTCAATATACAGAAATAACGGTTGTCACTTTAGCCTATGTCTGTTCACCCAGTGATTCTGAGCAATTTTCATATACATTTAATGTATTTTTTTACAGCCAAAGAGGCAGAGGCACTCTCAAATGTGCTAGCATCATACATCATAGCAATTTATTTAAGCCATCAAGATCCCGGAGCTGAGATGTACCAACCCAACTATCACACAGCTTTTGTGCTGGAGGTAAGACAGCTGTGCGGCAGGTACAAACACTGATATGTCATATGAAATGTAAATTGCAAATTACTAGTAATGTGCCTTTGTTAGCAGAATCACCATGCCTCCTGCCTGGCATCCACACAGGCAATATAGAGGATTAAGGAAACAGTGGAGCTGATTTAGTAATGGAATTGAGGAATTGTTCACCTAGCTAAGTGAATGTTCATATTACAAAGTATATGTTCAGTTTTCAAAGTAACTGTTGATAAATAAGGTGAAGCTGTATTCACTTTAAATATGCAATAACAGGTCTGAGAAGAGGGCGCAGTGGGGGGTGCACATGAAAAACTGCAACGGGGCAGCTGCCCCTCCAGCCCCCCCTCCCAGCACTGCAATTGTGTATTACAAATAAATATTGTTTTACTTTATTTACTACCATTCTGAGCCAGTCAGCAAAGTTTCAAAGACAATGCCACTACATAGGCTCCCTGTCTACAGCAATGGTGTAAAATTTATAACTGACAACGCTACTGCCCACTTCCCTGCCCAGTGTCACTGTCTAGATTCCCTTCTCACTGGGAGGGTCCAGAATTTGTGAAAGACAGTGCTGCAGTGCCACTGCCCGCATTCTCCACCCACAGGGAAGTCCTGGCAGTAAATCAGAGTGGGATTAGAGCCCCTAGATCTGTAAACTGCATGGCTCTGTGTTTACAAGCAGTGCTGTGTCTCCTCTTTCCCATCTCTTTAGAACATCTTTCCTGTTTCCTTGCTCCCGCTGCTCTCACTATGTTTCTTCTACTCTGCCAGCACACCTGGGCCTAATCACAATGGTCCCCATCCTATCATCCTCTATTCCCTATGATTTGCAAGGCATCTCCACCTTCTGCCATACTGCACCTTCCACTTATATCACCCCCATCCTTCCCTTCCAATAGCACCCCCACTCTCCTACCACTTTGCACCATACTCCTCTCATCCCACCCACCTCTTACCATTGGGGACATGGGAGAAATGGAAGACCTTGACCTGGCACTGATTGTTTGCAATAAAATATTTTTTATGTTATCATCATTATTTTTTATTTAATCAAATACAGTCTACTTGTGTCAAACACTGAACTCCAGGCAAACATAAAAGACACAAATGAATGCTGCCCTTTAATCATCATATCCTATCCTATACTTATTATAAGAGAAGAATACGGGAAGTAAAATAGAGTTTCAGTCTCCCTTAGTTTCAGCCTGATGCAGAGATTACATGTTGAAAATAATAATATAGAAGATACAATCATACAGGGTAGGAGTGATAAATGGCAGGGCTGTATTCAAATAAAGCAAACCCTAAAAAGCAAATGAAATAAAGAATACATGTGGATAATGGACATTGGAAGGGTTCCCTGGTAATAGGGTGTAATTATGTGTGTTTGGCTTTGTCATCCTTTGAACCAGGAAGTGTGCACCACCTTCCCATTACCCCCAGGAACATTGTGTGCACAGTGCTCTCAGAGGCTGGAGGACTGACTGACCATAGAGCATTGTTGCTTAGTACAAAACTCCTGGTTTTGAAGGTCCTCTCCTAAGTCTCCAGGTGGTTGAAGCAAATCCTTTGAGTCTACAGGAGATGATGTACACTTACAGCCTGCACAGAGGAGGTGATGTCACCAGGGGGAGGAGGAGGTGGGTGGAGCAATACACTAAGTGGGCAGAGAACTCCGGGCTCAGCCTCCCATTCTCTTACCATGCCCCTGCAATGGTGAGAAGTGGGAAACAGAGAAGTAGGTTAGCCGGGACAGGGTTAGCAAAAGTGAAATATGCAGTGCAGAGTTGCTAGATGGTATGGGGGTACTGGCTGGCAGAAAGGTGCAGCATCTGAGGTGCAATGTCGGGAGTGCTGGAAGACAGGTAGGTTCAGAGTCGGGGTGCAGTGGTAAGAATGTCAGAAGACAGGTAGGTTTAGAGTTAAGAGTGCAGGGGATGCAGTGGTAAGAGTGATCCGGAGACAGGTAGGTTTAGAGTCATCAGTGCAGGGAGTGCAGCAGTAAGAGTGTCCAGAGACAGGTAGGTTTAGAGTCATCAGTGCAGGGGGTGCAACGGTAAGAGTGTCCAGAGACAGGTAGGTTCAGAGTCAAGAGTGGAGGGTGTACAGTGGTAAGAGTGACGGAGGCAGGTAGGTTCAGAGTTAGGTTCCGTGGTATGGATTCTGGGTGACAGAGAGATGCAATGTCAGGTTGCAAAGTGGTGCCAGGGGTACTGGGTTCCCAATGCAAAAGCTGACTACTTGTAAGGCCCCAGGGAAGCATCTGTAACTGAGCACCACCCGGTATGGTGTAGGCCCCCAGACCACATCACCCACTTACCTAAGGTAAATGCAAGGATGTTTAGTTACTATTGGGAGGGACACATCACAGTTAAATCCTAAGTGTAGTATTTTTTTTTTTTTTTTGGGATACAGTACCAAACACATTAGTTATGTCTAACTGCATGTATCCCATTACCTTCAGGCAGGTGTTTCTAGTAGAATCTTCTCTTCAGGGTCTCCTTCATAGCTGCCTGAGCAGCTATCTTCCATGCTGTGACAGTTATCAGCAGCCGCTGCTACTGTGAAGAGTTGTGCCACTCACCGGCCCCCTTCTATCCTCTCCAGTATTCAGAGAGCTTGTATTAATATTCTCCCACAATGCATTGCATTCTGTGAAGGGGCGATGGAGGTCCCATCATTCAACTACTCACTCCGTTCAAAGAAATCGATGTACCTGATTTTGGCTTGGCCCCTACACAGCAGAGCTCAGAAAGGAGGAGGGAACAGTATTACAAAGAGCTGTAATGCAATTGACATGCTGATAGAGGGAGAAAGCAGAGTGACCATGATGCTGTACTTCGTCTCATTTTATTGTCCAGTCTCAAGGTGGGGTGGAGAAAAGGCTTGAAAATGAAAATGAAAGTGCTGCAAAAAAAGATCAGTCCCTCTGCCCTGCTAGACCTGACTGTGCTGATGTTCTTAGCTGTGTAAATCTCAACGCTAGGCATACAGAAATATAAATGCCTTTATATGCATTTCATATGTGTATTTAGCTGTTTGCCTAGAATTTTGCTTTAAATAGGACCTGTCACAAAACACATTACATCTAAACAGGCATTAGCCTCAATTTATTAAGATAATACTCCAAGATACGGATCTTTAATTTTAAAAAAGTGACAGTTATTTTCAGCTAAGCTCAAAGAGATATGAAAATTACAGTCATAATGGACAAAATAAAAATCTCTACATGTGTTAACCTTTGTGAACTGAGCTTACGTTGTATAATTAAACACAATTGTGCTGAAATCTATATTTTTCTTTATTTCATGAAATTGCCACTATTTAGGGAGCTATGACACTCACCAACATTCAAGAGAGTGGGGGCAACCTAATAACTGAAAAAGGAAGAAGGAAGGTGTGTGGCCTGATTCATTAATCACAATAAAAAAATGTATTCCAAACAAATTGGTATGTACAAGGAAAATACTACGTATTCATGAATAAATAGATAACAGTGATCTCATTTGATAAAATAGTATGAATTAATGCCCATACAAGGGATGAATGAATAAATGGCTAGCGCGTTTCGAGGGGTTTTCTCTTCATCAGAGTCTTATGGCGCGTACACACGGTTGGACTGTTTGACAACAAAGGTCCGATGGTCTTTCCAACTGACTTTTGACGGACTTTCTAATGACCGGACTTGCCTACACACAATCACACTAAAGTCAGATGGATTCATACCTGATGACGTACAACCGGACTAAAATAAGGAAGTTCATAGCCAGTAGCCAATAGCTGCCCTAGCGTCGGTTTTTGTCCGTCGGACTAGCATACAGACGAGCGGATTTTTCAACCAGACTCGAGTCCGTCGGAAAGATTTGAAGCATGTTCCAAATCTAAAGTCCGTCAGATTTTCGACCGAAAAAGTCAGCTACAGGTCCGATGCAGCCCACACACGGTTGAATTGTCTGTCGGACCAGTCTGGTCGAAAAGTCCGCTCGTGTGTACGGGGTTTTAGACAGCCAAAACTGGTCTGTAGGTTGTAGTGTGCCTATATAGAGAGAAACGACTGGATGGGAGGTATATTGCATGATGAATGGTACATTCTTATAGGTGGATTCTCCTTTATTGTAGTAGTGTTTCTTTCCACATTGCAGCGCTCTCAGCACCATAAGGGGATATATATATGCAAACACACACACGGATTATGTCATCTATTGGTAATTACTGTTAGTATTCAAGACCCAATTACAGGTTTGGATGTTACAGCCTGTGGTCCATGACTGGATGCCAAAATCGTTACTTGGCTATCCTTGTGGTCTCCCTGATGCCGTCTGATGCTGTATGGTGTCCTGTACCAATACAGGACACCATACATCTGCACCAATATTTTCGGCTTTTAAAAGTCACACACAATTTAGTGTAACTGCTCTTCCCGCCACATTTCATGAGCAAATTATCTAGCTGATATTTCTCAGGTATATATGACATTGCATTTCATCTTATGGTCATATTTTGGCATGCTGCATGGCAGTTTCTCATTACCACATGATATTTCTGCAGCACAAAAATTGGTTTAGGCATATGGTGTATCTGAAGATTGTTCAGCATTTACACAAATTGTGAAAGCATGCCTAAACAGTTAGCAATATATAATACATAAGTTGTATATTTTGTGACTGTAGGATGTGAAGACATTCTTTGTAAAAATCATATTACATGTCAGCAAACAGTAACCAGTGGAGTGAATGAATAAATGAATACAGTGAGTGATCTGTACCGATCACTCCTGTGTTCAATCAGAACTGAAGCATAACAAACTGTTTTTTACTATGCTTCGTTTTTTTTTAATGAAGATGAAGCCGCTCAGCAAAGAGCACTTCCCATTCATTCACTGTCCAATGCAGCTGAGGCAGAGAAATGGGACTGGGGAAGCTCTGTCCTCAGTCACTTTCTTTCTGTTTAGACCCTTGATATTTCACCAAAGCCCCCCCCCCCCCCCCAACAGGGCTGCAAAAAAATAAAATAAAAAAATAATAATAAAAAATAATATTGTAAAAAATAATGAAAAAATAAAGGTGTAAAAAAAGAATAAAAAAATGATAAAAAGAAAAACTACTGCCACCGTCCACTGCCACCAATCTCCGCTCTACTGACACATCCACTGCTCTGCTGATATACACAAATGTGTGTTTGTGCTCTGAGATTCACACCCTAATGCAATAGGCTGCGCACACCAATGGTGCCACAATATAGTGGCTCAATTTATGAAGCCACAAGGTTGACTACCATGAAACAATGCAAGGCTTTTTATCTTTTGAAGAGGTGTTTCTGCTTATTACATTATCAACAATATAATAAATCTAATGACTATAATAAAAACTAATATAGCTAGCGTTTTTCTATATGCATACAGTGATATGTCTGCATAAAACAGAATATCTAAGCAGGGTTGCAAAATTATCTTCTCATTTTTTCCATTTGCTAATCATAAGACTATCATCAAGCCACAGACGCTATCGATGGGGAATAACAAGGATTGACGCAGGGAGAAAAAGGCGATAATTTCTGTATGCGCACTTATTTAGCGTATTATATAAATAAATGCCATTTCAACAAAATATCACCTGATGACAATTCATTAATTTGTTGTATAATAGTGGTGCGCGGTCTGTCCAAACTCATCCACCTCTCCTTACCCTCCTGCTGGTGCTGCTCCTTGTTGTCCACCACCCCCTTACTACAGTATTTCTGACACTGTGTTGATGGTGTACATTGTAGAACAAGTTTTATCTTAGAATATTAGTGCAAATGCGTGAGTTTTTTGCTGCACACTATAGGACATTAATAAAAAGAAATTGTCCCATATCACTTTTAAAGTAATTTGGCACTGCTGGAGCAGCAACACATAGCTCTTGTGTAATGGCACTTTTCATTTGGGGAATGGCAAATGCAGATATTTATACTAAAAGAATTAATTATTTCCCTTTTAACCCCAACCCCCATTGTTTGTGCAACTAATGCCGTGTACACACAGCCGGACTTTTCCACCAAACTTGTCCGATGGAACAAATCCGTCGGACAATTCGACCGTGTGTGCGCTTTACCGGACCTGTCGAAAATGTGTCGCACTTTAGATTTAGTACGTTTCAACTCTTTCCGACGTACTCGAATGCGGTCGAAAAATCCGTTTGTATGCTAGTCCGAAGGACGAAAACTGACTCTAGGGCAGCTATTGGCTACTGGCTATGAACTTCCTTATTCTAGTCCGGTCGTACGTCATCACGGTCGAATCCGTCGGACTTTGGTGTGATTGTGTGTAGAAAATAGTAAAAACCTTCGCGCCAGTGGTGTCGATAGCAGATAATATATATGAATTACATATACTGGTGATACATCTAGTAAGAAAACATTCCCAACAATAAAGAAAATTTGTGGAAATATATAAACAATCAGTGTAAGCTGCTCCCCAATTTTTGAATAATCAAAAAAATAGATAATCAAAAAAAGGAATGTAAGGAAGATAGGGGGCGCTAGATACCATATTATTCAAGTGCTCTAAATAAATAAATCTCCTGCATTACCAAAAAATGGAAATGTAAGAAAGCTAGGGGGCGCTAGATACCATACTATTCAAGTGCTTTAAATAAATAAATTTCCTGCATTACCAAAAAAATGAAAAACATAATAATGACAAATCATAATTAGATTACACATTGAAGTTACCACAATAGTGAAAAAAATATATAGTGATTGATTGTCCACATAAAAAAGTGATTTGAAGTGGTTGAAGTGATATCTTTCAATAATATCCCAATCTTGTTGCTGTAAACAAAAGGTTTTCCATCACCAAAGGAAAATAAGAAAAGGAAAACACCTCGAAGTAGTAGATATCTGCTTACCAGATACCAATGACTCCTTTAGTTAAAAAGAGAGTCACTAGCGCTTGTGCAGGGTTGTGCCTGCTCACATGGATGGCCGGACTGTGGTTGGTATTATAGGCATGGATCGTTCCCGTCAAGCTCATTCCCTGAAGACGTTCACTATGAAACGTACGTCGGAGCGGTACGTGGTCACATGTCCTATCACCCAACAACATCCGGATCCTTTGGCTGCCCCCCTGTGTAAGCTGGAACGCACGCCAGCGTGGAGGAGACATGAAAGGCTTTTTCTGACTGCGAAGTCACCCTGACATGCAAGCAGCCCCAGTGCCGGGTAGGCACCCACCAATGTAAGCGGCCATTTGGCTTTTTAATTTGTTTACTTTTTTAATAAATGGTTTTACGCTATGGAGACTGTTTTTGTTTCCTATGTATCCTTATCCTATCTTGAATGAGCTTGACGGGAACGATCCATGCCTATAATACCAACCACAGTCCGGCCATCCATGTGAGCAGGCACAACCCTGCACAAGCGCTAGTGACTCTCTTTTTAACTAAAGGAGTGATTGTGTGTAGACAAGTCCGATCCGACGGAAGTCCATAGAAAAGTCAGTCGAAAGGCAGTTGAAAAGGCCGACGTGATTCAGTCCGTCAAAAGTCTGGTCGTGTGAACACAGCATAACACAACTAATGCCTGGTATATATTTTTTTCCATTCAACCCAGCAAACACAAAAAAAAAACCTGTCAGCTGCAGTCAGAGTCGCTGTACTAATGATCCGATGTTAGTACAACGATCTACCCCGCTGAGATGTTGTGTTCTGATAGGGGGACCCCCCCCCCACCAGAACACTCCAATCAGCGCTCAGGCCCGGATTTACTCCCTTTGCCGCCCCAAGGCCGGACCCTTCAATGCCGCCCCCCCCCTACACCACCAGAAAGAGCCCCCAGACATAATACGGTCAAAGACTGCAGACATGATACAAGAGATGGTCAGAGACTTCAATCATAGTACAGGAGATGGTCAGAGACGGCAGACATGATACAGGAGATGGTCAGAGACTGCAGTTCCTATGGACATTAGTAGATAATGGCCGATCGGCCCTCTCACCTGTCAGCTCACTTTGAATTGCCCGTGGCAACTCCGTTGGGTAGCACCCAGATCTGTATTCCTGCAATGACTCCATTCCTTTCTCCACCAGGGATGGCGCCAGGCTGTGTGGCTTTCCCTCTGGTGGCGCAGGGCAGCGGGGTTCTCTCTCTGATGGTGTTCCCTCAGCACTGCCCTCTCCCTCTGGAGCCCTGGGTGTACTTTCCTGGGTGTAGACCCCCCCAGAACAAACCACCCCCTTCCATTAGTACAGACCCTCCCCCCCAGGACAAACCCCCCACCATTAGTACAGACCCCCACCAGGACAAACCCCCCTCCCTTCATTAGTACAGACCCCCCGAGGACAACCCCCCCTCCCTTAGTACAGACCCCCCCAGGACAAACCCACCTCCCTTCATTAGTACAGACCCCCCAGGACAAACGCCCCTCTATTAGTACAAACCCCCCCCAGGACAACCCCCCTCCATTAGTACAAACCCCCCAGGTCTACCCCACTCCATTAGTACAATCCCCCCCAGGACAACCCCCCTCCATTAGTACAAACCCCCCCAGGACAAACCACCCCTCCCTTCATTAGTACAGACCCCCCAGGACAAACCACCCCTCCCTTCATTAGTACAGACCCCCCCAGGACAAACCCCCCTCCCTTAGTACAGACCCCCCCAGGACAAACCCACCTCTATTAGTACAAACCCCCCCCAGGACAACCCCCCTCCATTAGTACAAACCCCCCAGGTCTACCCCCCTCCATTAGTACAAACCCCCCCAGGACAACCCCCCTCCATTAGTACAAACCCCCCAGGACAAACCACCCCTCCCTTCATTAGTACAGACCCCCAGGACAAACCACCCCTCCCTTCATTAGTACAGACCCCCCCAGGACAAACCCCCCTCCCTTAGTACAGACCCCCCCAGGACAAACCCACCTCCCTTCATTAGTACAGACCCCCCCAGGACAAACCCACCTCCCTTCATTAGTACAGACCCCCCCAGGACAAATTCCCCTCTATTAGTACAAACCCCCCCAGGACAACCCCCCTCCATTAGTACAAACCCCCCCAGGTCTACCCCCCTCCATTTGTACAAACCCCCCCAGGACAAACCACCCCTCCCTTCATTAGTACAGACCCCCCAGGACAAACCACCCCTCCCTTCATTAGTACAGACCCCCCCAGGGCAAACCCCCCTCCATTAGTACAAACCCCCCCAGGAAAACCCCCTCTCCATTAGTACAACCCCCCCCAGGTCAACCCCCACCCCCTCCATTAGCACAGACCCCCCCCAAGGACAAACCGCCCCTCCCTTCATTAGTACAGACCCCCCAGGACAAAACCCCCCCTTCATTAGTACAAACCCCCCAGGACAACCCCCCTCCATTAGTACAAACCCCCCCCTTCACTAGTACAGACATCCCAGGACAACCCCCCCTCCATTAGTACAGACCCCCACCAGGACAAACCACCCCTCCCTTCATTAGTACAGACCCCCCCAGGACAAACCCCCCTCCATTAGTACAACCCCCCCAGGTCAACCCCCACCCCCTCCATTAGCACAGACCCCCACCCAGGACAAACCACCCCTCCCTTCATTAGTACAGACCCCCCAGGACAAACCCCCCCTCCATTAGTACAAACCCCCCCTTCACTAGTACAGACATCCCAGGACAACCCCCCCTCCATTAGTACAGACCCCCCAGGACAGCCTCCCCTCCAAGTGTGTACAACAGAACAGATGGAGACAGGCACAGGCTTGGGCGGGAGTGAGAGACAGAGGAGAACACGCCCCCCCCCAAACAGAGACCAGCCGCTCCGATCTCCGGCGGCTGCTCTCTTTCTCTGACAGGAGGAGGGAGGGGGGACGGGCTTGAGCAGAGAAAAACACAGTGGTGGCGGCGGTGACCTGCGGAGGGAGCCGCCTCAGTCTGGACACAGAGAGGAGGAGGAGGGAGAGGAGCACTCTAGCGCTTCAGCGCCCCCACCTCTCTGGCGCCCGGGTGCACTACATGCTGATGTTAGTGTGGGGGGCGGCGCCGCCCCTGTACCACTGCCGCCCCAAGGCCTGGCCTCGGTGGCCTTGTGGGAAATCCGGCCCTGAGAGCGCTGATTGGGGTCGGTTGGCTGCTGGTTTTCCAGCATGCTCGTCCGACAGAAGCTGGCCAAAGGGCAACTTCTGTCGGATAGGCGGCCATACACACAGGTCGAATGTCGGCCGTTTTTTATTGAACCGGCCAATGTCGCCCGGGTTCGGCCTGTGTGTACCAGGCTTAATGCCTCGTACACACGATCGGACTTTCCGCCAACAAAACTGTGGAATTTTGTCTGAAGGGTGATGGCTCAAACTTGTCTTGCATACATACGGTCACACAAATGTTGGCCAACAACCATGAATGTAGTGACGTACTACGTGGTTTTTCAGCTCTTTCGCACCACCCTTTGAGCTCCTTCTGCTAATTTTGTGTTAGTAGAAGTTTGGTGAGTGTTGATTTGCGCTTTTCTTTTCGCATTTTTCATTTAGCGCTTTTCAGTTAGCGCTTTTCATTTCGTGCTTTTCAGTTAGTTTCTGTACGGCCGTTCGTCAACCAGACATGTTGTAGAATCGGAGGAGATAACGTGTTATTTATTATTGGCCTTGGAGTTATTGCTTAGACATTATATTTTTGGTTGAATAATGATTTGATTTGGTATATTTTCTATATTTTTGGATGCATAGAATGCACTTTTTGGTTAAGTTCTATTGGCAGATAGCATGTCTATTTTTTTTTTAATGCACAATAAAAAAATTGTGGAGAGTAATACTTGGCTATGTGTTTTATTTCAAATGACAGTTTGGGAGTAGGCAGGTACAGTTTAAAAAATACAATATAAAATTGACAAGGGACACCAACATAGTTGTATCTTTGTTCTTAAAAACTACGGGATAATGGTGTTGTGGTAACTTGCACCAAAAAGAAAAAAAACAAAAAAAAAACATAACAATATTATTCTTGATATCACTAGAAAAAAAAAGCCTTTCAAAATTTGTTTGCAATAACTCCATCAGTATGACCAGCAAAGCAGGTTCATTATTATCCCATTAAAGAAGAAGAGAATGTGCGATGTATTTTGAGATTTCATAATTTGCAATGTCATGAATGTTAATTCTGCATTACAAACGCTAGTTTACGAGACCGACCGCTTCTGCTTCCGAGCATGCGTGTTTGTACTTTGGACTTTTGTCCGACCGACTTGTGTACACACGATCGGAAAATCCGACAGCACACATTTGTTCGCAGAAAATTTGAAAACCTGCTAGCCAACATTTGTTGGCGGAAAGTCCGTCAACAATTGTCCGATGGAGCATACACGCGGTCGGATTTTCCGCCAACAACCTGACATCGAACATCTGATCATGTGTAAGGGGTTTAGATTCATGCATTAGTTACAGCGTCCTTTTATACATAATATGTATCTAAATCAGTGGTGGCTGGTGCTCAAAATTTTTTCTTTTGGGGGGGGGGGCGCAAACTGAAAAATTTTGAAAAAAAGCCCCATCAATTGCAGCCTCACTGTACCATCAATCGCAGCCACTGTGCCATCAAACGCAGCCACTGTGCCCATCAATTGCCACCACTGTATCATCAAACACAGCCACTGTGCCATCAAATGCAGCCACTGTGCCCATCAATTGCTGTCACTGTACTATCAAACACAGCCACTTTGCCATCAAAAGCACCCACTGTGCCCATCAATTGCTGCTGCTGTGCCATCAAACACAGCCACTGTGCCATATCAAATACTCCCACTGTGCCATCAAATGCTGCCACTGTGCCCCATCAAATGCTCCCACTGTGCCCCATCAATTGCTCCCACTGCGCCATAACAAATGCTGCCAGTGTGCCCCCGCCCGCACTTACCCTGTCTCGGTGGGACAGCTCCTCGATGCTCCTTGATGTCTTCTCCTGTCCTCTCTTCCCATCCTCTGCTATGATTGGGTGCCTGATAGGCGTCCAATCACAGCGCCTGTCGTATCAGGTGACGGGTAACAGACCCAAGCACCTGACTGGCGGAGAGGCGGTTTAGTGTTAGGAAATCAAATTTTCATTCGCTTTTCTAACACGCATGTCACCTTTTTTGACACCTTTTAGAGCCTATGGCTCTAATCAAGTGCTCCAAAAACAAACACCCCCCCGCCGCTGTAATTCAGGCGCCCGGCGCTCGAAAGGGGGGTGGCAGCAATGGCCATAGATAGATTCATGCAATGCATGAATCTATCTATTGGTGCTAGAGGGGGTGGCAGGAGAGAGGGGTAGCGCCCGTGCACCCTTATGGACGCACCGCCACTGATCTAAATCCAACAACAAAAACTGATAGTTTGCAGCTTTACCTTTACTTAGATGTGGTGGCTGTATTAGTTTTCTTTTTTAACCACTTCAGCCCCAGAAGAATTTACCCCCTTCCTGACCAGGATACTTTGCGATTCGGCACTGCGTCGCTTTAACTGACAATTGCGCGGTCGTGCAACGTGGCTCTCAAACAAAATTGATGTCCTTTTTTTCCCACAAATAGAGCTTTCTTTTGGTGGTATTTGATCACCCCTGTGGTTTTTATTTTTTGCGCTATGAACAAAAAAAGAGCGACAATTTTGAAAAAAAGCATTATTTTTTAATTTTTGCTATAATAAATATCCCCCAAAAATATATAAAAAAACATTTTTTTTCCTCAGTTTAGGCCGATACATATTATTCTACATATTTTTGGTAAAAAAAATCACAATAAGCAATTATTGATCAGTTTGTGCAAAAGTTATAGCGTTTACAAAATAGGGGAT
Source organism: Aquarana catesbeiana (assembly GCF_042186555.1). Classification (NCBI taxonomy): domain Eukaryota; kingdom Metazoa; phylum Chordata; class Amphibia; order Anura; family Ranidae; genus Aquarana; species Aquarana catesbeiana. The sequence continues at coordinate 120,214,535 of NC_133336.1, forward strand.
AGATTTATGGCATTTTTATTAATAATTTTTTTTTTTATGGCGGCAATCGGACATTTTTGACACATTTTTGGGACCATTGTCATTTATACAGCAATCAGTGCTATACAAATGCACTGATTCCTGTGTAAATGACACTGGCAGTGAAGGGGTTAACCACTAGGTTGCAGTGTAGGGGTTAAACATTTCCTAGGGGCGTGTTTCTGACTGTGAGGGGCATGGCTGCGTGTGTGATGTCACTGATCTCTGCTCCGATGACAGGGAGCACAGATCAGTGACACTGTCACTAGGCAGAACGGGGAGATGCTTGTTTACATTAGCATCTCCCCGTTCTTTCTACCCGTGAGGAGATCGCGAGTATCCCCGTGGCGATCGAGTCCATGGGACCCGCGACCTGACTCATGGAGCTTGCCGCGGGTGCGCGCCCGCTGGCCGCCTCTTAAAGGGGAACGTACAGGTACATGATTCTGCCTGTATGAGCCCTTCTGCCGCAGTATATCTGCATGAGGCAGTCAGCAAGCGGTTAACCCTTTGTTTCTTCTTTTTTTCACCTGGTGATCCTGCCATTAACACGCTTCTTGTCCTAGGACAGTGATGGCGAACCTTGGCTCCCCAGATGTTTTGGGACTACTCCCATAATGCTCAACTACACTGCAGAGTGCATGGGCATCATGGGAAATCTGGGGTACCAAGGTTCGCCATCACTGGGATGATAACTGTACTGGGCATTGTTGTCACCATAGGACAGGGAGTGTGTTAGAACCACATAACACTGTGTTAGAACTGCATGCTCTCACATCCCTCTCTTCTCCATAATAGGAATGGAGGCTGTTTTGTAGTTTGTGGAGATTGCAGGGAACAATGCTAACTGTCTGCAGACAGTTTTTAGCTTTTTTTCAGATTTCTAGCTGGAACATCTTTTTTTTTGCACTTGTCAAACAGGTATAATAAAATACTTTAATTTGTATGTTTAACAGACCAAGGGGGCAAATAGGAGAACTTTATTGTTAGCATTAATAAATGAGAAATTATTAAAAAAACATGAACATTTGTTAAAATGATTGTTTGGATTAAATATAAAAGGCCTCATAGAACCATAATGTTTAAAAATGACTACCTCTCAATGAAATGAGTATAATGTTGTATTACTATAGCATAGCCATTTCATATTTATATATTTATATTTATAATAAATGCTTAGCCGATGATTTTATAACTAGCAAATAGTTATTTTTTTTATTCATTAGAAAATTTCACTGAAACTCCAGTTTTTAGAAACATGAAAATATAAGTGGGTTTCAGGTGATTTTCTCAGTAATAAAATTCCAGGTAGTAAATGTATTCTGCAATTAGGATTTTGCATATGCGGTACCATTAACCCCTTGTGACATCTGGACAGATTTGCACCGCCTCCAGTAATGTGTCCCAGTGAAACAGTCTGTACATGTATTTCTTGCATTTAAATAACCTGAGGCGCCCTCATGCACAATCATAATCATTTGCACATGCCTGACAGCACTTAATATGTGTACATTTTTTTTTTTGCTACTGTGACAATATCAATGTCAGCTGTAGTCACTGTGAAAAGGCCGGGGTCCAGTGATCATCTTCCATAGCCTTTCACTTCTATCAGTAGATGGTGTACTGTTGACAAGGCTGAGAACTTGCCACTGTGCTCATCCTTGCCAAAGGGCATAAATGCATCTGCACCCTGCAGCATCTTCTGAATAAAAAAAGCTTCCTGATTGGAATTTTGAGAGTTGCATATCTAAAGCATATCCAAAACAACAATTAAATATTTAGCAGCTTACCAATCCTTAGATGGGGTGGCTGCATTCATTTTTTTATCTTTATTTTCACCTGGTGATCTGGCCAGTAACACACTTTCTGTAATAGCGTGGCTCCTCTATATCTGAAGGAGCAATGGAGACACCCTTGGGCAGCGGCACTGCTTGGAGAAGGTAGTGTTACATGGATTAATAGGTTTAGATAAGTGACTAACAAATTAAAGCTGAAGTCCAACTCACATGTTTTAGCCCCTTCATACCTAAGAGTAAAACAAACATAAATGCGTAAATGCACAATTTTGCAACTTTGACGTGTGTTAGTAAAAATGAACATCACAACTATTTTGTGCATGCAGATTGATTATACCTTGTTTTTTTCAGGACAAATTGGGCTTTTGTTTGGTGGTAAATGGTAACAGATATCTCCTGATTTTTTTTTTTTTTTTTTGTTATCAAAAGAAAACTGGCCAAAAATAGTAACAAAAAAACATTTTTTTGTTAATTTAGCTTTATATTTCTTGCTATTATCATAATTTGCCACCAAACAACAACCCAAAATAAATTCTGCTCCTGACAATTGCAGCAATACCACATATGTGTATGTTAGTTGTTGTTTGTACCCGTAATGCCCCGTACACACGGTCGGATTTTCCGACAGAAAATGTGTGATAGTTGTCGGAAATTCCGACCGTGTGTAGGCTCCATCACAATTTTTTCCATCGGAATTTCCGACACACAAAGTTTGAGAGCAGACTATAACATTTTCCGGCAACAAAATCCGTTGTCAGAAATTCCGATTGTGTGTACACAAATCCGACGCACAAAGTGCCACGCATGCTCAGAATAAATTAAGAGACGAAAGCTATTGGCTACTGCCCCGTTTATAGTCCCGACGTACGTGTTTTACGTCACTGCGTTCAGAACGATCGGATTTTCCGATAACTTTGTGTGACCGTGTGTATGCAAGACAAGTTTGAGCCAACATCCATCGGAAAAAATCCATGGATTTTGTTGTCGGAATGTCCGATCAATGTCCGATCGTGTGTACAGGGCATAATACAGCCCAGAAACAATGGTGCACATTTTTTTTTTATCCTGCCTAAAACACACTGACACTAACACTAACTGACACTGATACTAATTGAAAACAAATTAACCTTGACCTTTGACCCCAACAGTAAACCTGGCAAACCTTGATTTTGTTTTGTTTTTTTCTTTATTTTAAATTTTTTTTTTTTTAACACACTTTGGTTTGTTTACATTTTCCTCTCCTGCAAGAAGAGGAAGATACAACATATCTTTCTCTTCATTCAGAAGAGAAAGTAAATACAGGGACGGGCTCACAGTGACTGATCTCTGTGATAGCCAATCAGAGGCTATCACAGCGATCAGGTGACCCTGACCCTGAACAGCTCCCAATTGTTAGTACGAGACCCGGGGGCTCTCAATGAGAGGCGGTCTCTGTGCTGGGAGCGTGCTGGGAGCATGCTGTGCGGTGCGCTCCCAGCACAAATGGAGATAAGTATATATGCAGCCCCACGGAAAATCAGCCCACTTCCGTGAGGTCGCATGTATGTGTACGGTCAGCCTGAAGGGGTTAAAGCAGAACTGAACCCCCCCAATATAATCACCTGCACCCTCAAGTGATCCAATGACTACATCCTTTGTGGGCCACTGTCATCCTCTCCTGAGAGACATATTTTTGGCCTCTTGACTGGCCAGCTCTAGGCACAATTGAAATGATTCTTTAATAGCCACAAAGGATATAAATCCACTTAGTTAGCAAAAAACACCTTTGTAAACCCAGATATTAACTAACTATTAAAGGGGAGTTCCACCCAAAAGTGGAATCTCTGTTATATGTCTACTCCTCCTCACCGGTGCCACATTTGGCACCTTTCGAGGGGAAGGGGGGAGCAGGTACCTGTTTTTGGCAGGTACCCGTCCCCATTTTCATCAGACCTCACTGCAGCGAGGTACGTCAGAAGTTCTTCTCCTCCCTCTTTCTTCCCCCACCACTGGGCCAGTTAGAGAGCATAGCGTGCTTAGCGCATGAGCAGTAGGGATCTGGCTGTGAAGCTGCAAGTCTTCACTGCCAGTTTCCCTTATAGGCATATGGCGGCGGTAGCACCCAAGAGCCGATGAAAACATCGGCTTGGGTACTGACATTGCTGGATTCCTAGACAGGTAAGTGTCCTATTATTAAAAGACAGCAGCTACAGCAGTGGCCGTAGCCCCTCCCTGCTGTCTGCCGGTCGGTCAGGCACTTACCCCATCTAGGTGGGTAGTGGGCAGCGGCTCCGTGTCCACTCCTCCATCGGTCGCTTCTAGCATGCAGCTCCTTCCTTCTTCATAGGTGTCCAAAAGGATTGCCTGTCCTTTCAGCCAATTGGGTAACGGGTCTCAAAACCCACTTCATGATTGGCCGGGAGGTGGATCAGAATATTAATGCGCTGTTGTAACACACCTGGGTGGGCTCCGTTCGCATTCTCTGTGCACTGAGCCCACCCTATTTTGAAGCCTATTAGAACCTCTGTCTCTAATCAAGTGCTTCATAAAACACCCCCACCATTGTAATTCATGCATCCGGCGTCCTGCAAGGGGCCGGACCTTTGGTTTGAGGGAGCGACCATGGATAGGTGGGGCGTCACCCGTGCACCCTTAATGGACGGGCCGCCCCTGAGCTCCAGTATGTGTAGCTGCTGACTTAATTAGCTGCTACTTCCTCACTGTGCGGTACATAGCCTCTACAGAGAGGAGAGCTGTGAGAGGAGCCCAGCAAGATCACTTTTATCGTGGGCGGGAGAGGGCCCTCCATCCCGCTGTGCTCCGGTGATCTCCGCTGCTTACAGGACCCGCTGGTAGCGGCGGAGACGATCAGGTCCTCTTCCCTGACAGGCATGGAGCCGAGTGAGGAAAAGATGGCCCCCATTTGGCTCCACACCATTGGATGGCGGAAGCGACATCAAACGTCACTTCTGCCCAATGGTCTTAAAGCGGAAATTTTTGACATTTCAATTTTTTAATTATTTTTTTATTGCATTTTAGTGTAAATGTGAGATCTGGGGTCTTTTTGACCCCAGATCTCACATTTAAGAGGTCCTATATGCTTTTTTTCTATTACAAGGGATGTTTATATAGGAATAAAAGTGCCCCAAATTTTTTTTTTTTAAAGGACAGTATCAAAATAAAGAATAAAATAAATAAGAAAAAAAAAATTAGAGTGCCCCATCCCGCCAAGCTCGCACGCAGTCGCGGCCGCATATGAAAACGGTGTTCAAACCACACATGTGAGGTATTGCCGCGATCATTAGAGTGAGAGAAATAATTCTAGTTCTAACTCTAGACCTCCTCTGTAACTCAAAACTGGTAGCCTGTAGACATTTTTAAATGTCACCTATGGAGATTTTTAAGGGTAAAAGTTTGTCACCATTCTGCGAGCGGGCGCAATTTTGAAGCGTGAAATGTTGGGTGTCATTTTACTCAGCGTAACATTATCTTTCACAGTATAAAAAAAAAAAAATTGGGCTAACTTTACTGTTGTTTTATTTTTTAATTTAAAAAAGTGTATTTTTTTTTTTTTTTTTTTTATTGCGCTTGCAAGACAGCTGTGCAAATACGGTGTGACATAAAGTATTGCAACGATCGCCATTTTATTCTCTAGAGTGTCTGAAGAAAAAATATATAAGGTTTGGGTGTTCTAAGTAATTTTCTAGCAAAAAAATTGTAAACAACAAGTCTGAAAAATACGTCTGGCCCTTAAGTGGTTAATACATTTCCATTGCTCTCCAAATTTCTCCATGTAGCGTATCTACCTGTAATACGCAACTACTCCCCAGGAGAGATGCTTGTGACAGTTTTACCAGAGTTGTGACAGATTCACATACACCTTACCGACCCATACAGGAATCTGTTCCACCATTTGTCGCACTACTGCGTAGACAGATTGCTAAAGAGTATCTATGACACTCTTTATGAATTCTGGAGGTATGTTAGATGTGGGTATTGTTTTTGTTAAAGGCTTAGCAAGTCATTTCTCGTATCATACAGAAGCAAGAGATATAAACACTGTTGCAAATGTGTTTAAGTACAAAAGGCTTAGTGCTTAGGCTGGGCTTAGTATTTCATGGCTGCCAATCACTTTTTAAAGGGGTTGTAAACCCTCCTGTTTTTTCACCTTAATGCATTCTACGCATTAAGGTGAAAAAACACTTGGCAGTCACCGGCACCCCAGCCCCCGTTTTACTAACCTGAGCCCCTTCATCTCTTCGGCGGGGACGCGCTCTCCCTCTCTCCACGGGGTCCCGGCTCTTGATTGTATAGATTGATAGCAGTGCAGCTATTGGCTCCCGCTGCTGCCAATCAAATCCAATGATGCGGGCGTCAGGGGGCGGGGCCGAGTCCAGCATTCGTGTCTGTGGACGCAAATGCTGGACTCGGAAGTTCGTCTGCAAGGTAACTCCCTCTGAAGAGCTCTTCTCCTAGGGGGTTATCTGATGCAAGGAGAAGCCGCGAGAGCCACCGGGGGACCCCAGAAGAGGATGTTTGGGGCCACTCTGTGCAAAACGAGCTGCACAGTGGAGGTAAGTATGATATGTTTGTTATTTTTAAAAAATAAAAAACGATCCTTTACAATCACTTTAAGTTTAACTGATCACCCTTGCATTGAATGGAGGGTATGAGCTTCTACTGTCATAGGCAAAGCACATGTAGAAGGTATATACAGTTGGTAGACTTCCAGATACTCCAGATACTCCAAGTGCACCTGCTGTGCAAAACAATGCCAGTTCATGGTCAGAAATCATTAAAGTGGTATTAAAGTAAAATCAAAATTGACATCTATGATGCAATTTGCTCTAAGGGTGACTTCACACCATGCATCCGCTAAATTGCAGAGCAGCCGTAGCGATTCAGTGCTCTGGCCACTCTGTGTTGCCGGCTGTTAGAGGGTAGTGCGGTGTATGATTAAGCGTAACACACTGCTTCCTCCTTTTTTTTTTTAACTTTATTTGAAGTGTACAAAATCTACACTTCATTCACTGCTGCTGCTTTGCCCAACATTGCACTGCGATTCAGGAATCTGGTGCACTGCGAAACAATGAATTTTATTGCAGCACACTGCAGCGCAGCACTAGGCTGTGATGCAGTGTGAATGGGACACATAGGAAATAGTTGTTTCCTGTGTGTCCATGCAGTGACAGGCGTTTTACCATGCGATAAAACTTCTGTCACCACATATAGTGTAGCCAATGTAATATGATACAAATTGTAACAAAGTGTTAGGCTCCATTCACACTTGTGCGACTTGTCATGCAACTTTGACTGACAAGTCGTTCCCCATATTTTCCAATGATAACCATTTATACATGTGTGACTTAAACTACTTCAAAGTAGTTGTAATCATAAATGGTGCCCATTGCACATTGGTATACTTTTCATGAGAGTGTGTATAGGTGTAAACGATCCGTCTATAAGTATATTGATACTAGATACTACGCACACTGTTTATTTGACTTCAAAGTAGTTCATGCACTACTGACTTTCATGCAACTTGAGGGCCATAGACTTCAATGTTAATCCTCAAAAGTTGCATGAAAGTCGTACCTGAATGTTATACAATGCAAAAGTTGTGCAACTTTTGTCCGAAGGCGTGTGCCTGGACTTTGTCTTGCATATGTAGCAAATACCCCCGAAGGAGCTGCTGATATTGATCTGGCCTGTTCTCTGATCACTTACACCCCCTGACACAGCTGTAATGCAGTGTTGTAATAATACTGATATAAAATATAGCTCACCATATATATATATATATATATATATATATATATTACAATAATATATACCTCTAACTGGGTGTTTGTTGCTCCACCTGCAGGAGAAAAACAGCACTGCACACAAAAATTTGTGGTTAACCAAAATTACTTCTTTTACTGAACTGATAGAAAAAGTAATTACAATGACTATACTGTCAAGCAAAGTAACGTGAAAGCACAGTGAATATTCACAACAATCTTAGTACATATACAAACACATACATATGGTTTTCTTGAATAGGCCCCCTATTAATGTGTCTCCAGGTGGGACCAGTGCTCGAAGTGACAACTCCTCAACTCTAGGCACCTTCCCACCTCCAGCACACTGTAGCAAACACAAAAAACATAGGAATATTAACACCCCACAGTTTTAATTCACTAGAGACCTCCCCCTGCTTTGACAGTGCAGTCACTCTATTTTATGACTAAATGCAAGGACTTGCTTTGATAGAAATAGTCCTGTTATCTTCAGTCTTCTGCTAGCTAAAGAATCGATAATTGTAATTCACAGGGCTTGTGACCAAACGAAATGGTGTAGAATGATGCATGATAGTAATTGCAACCAGGTAAAATTGGTTGTATATTCCTTCTCAAGGGGAACAAATATTCCACGTCAATTCCTAGGTAATGAAGTCTAACTTAAGGTCTGTGCAAGTATGATGTTTTTCTCTCTGAACTTGTTCCGTGGGACTATCAGTCCCAGCAACACTTTGCAAACAATATAGATGTGTGTAATGTGACACAAACTTCTGGGCGTTAGCCCTCTCACCGCACTGAATTCAAACGAATGGATGTCTCCGTTCCACAAGTCCTCAGTCTATCTGAAGTTACAGCTGCGCTGCTATGCCGTTCCGTTCATTAACGACCAGGTGTCCTCGGTTACCTCCTTCATGGGTCTCTGAAACGATCACTTCTGCTACTCCAGCACACTTTGATCTATGGCAGGATCACTGGCTGCTGTTCCGCTCTGCACAGGGTAGGCCGCAGCTCTGTGGGACACACACACACCCACAGAGCCCTGCTGACAGGCCAGGAACAAGAGACCTAAGATGGCTGCTCCCAGCCTTTTTATAGTCTCCCCACAATGCAGTTCTGTTCCCTGAGGTTTGTGGGAGTTACTGAGCATTGTGGGTAGGTCAAGTTAATGTCCAGAAGTAAACAATAAAACACTTCCATGTCACTCCCCAAATGATAAAATATAAAGGTGCTGCAATTATATATTTTGGCCGCTAGATGGCGCCATATACCAACTTATTAACCTTACAGCATTACACATAACTAGAAACAAATATTGTCAGCGCTACACATACAAATGGCAAGGAGTTGTCGGCCAACACACATGAACGTAGTGGCATACTACATGGTTTTTCAGCTCTTTAGTGCCATCCTTTGGGCTCCTTCTGCTAATTTTGTGTTAGTAGAAGTTTGGTGAGTGTTGATTCGCGCTTTTCATTTCGTATTTTTCATTTAGCGCATTTCAGTTTGCGCTTTTCAGTTGGTGGTTTTCAGTTTGTTTCTGAACGGCCGTTCGTTAACCAGACATGTTGCGGAATCGGAGGAGATAATGTGCCATTTATTATTGGCCTTGGAGTTATTGCTTTGACCCAAGTCCAGTCCAGGAACAGGAGGAGGAGGATTTCTTGGACCAAAAATTGGTTGCTTTATTAATTGTGACCAATTATATCATATGCCTTTGCTGCGGGAGCTCCAGGAGAATAATCTGAATTATTTTCAGAGTTTTTCGGATTTTTTTGCATAGAATGCACTTTTTGGTTACGTTCTAATGACAGATAGCATGTCTAATTTTATTTGTTTTCTTTTTTTTAATGCACAATAAAAAAATTGTGGAAAATAATACTTGGCTATGTGTTTTACTTCAAAAGACAGTTTAGGAGTAGGCGGTTACATTAAAAAAAAATACAATGTAAAATTGACAAGGGACACCAACATAGTTGTATCTTTAATCCTAAAAACTACGGGATAATTGTGTTGTGGTAACTTGCTCGAAAAAAAAAAAAATAAAAAAAAAAAAAAAAGCATAATAATAATATTCTTGTTATCACTAGAAAAAAAAGCCTTTGAAAATTTTGTTTGCAATAACTCCATCAGTTTTACCAGCAAAGCTGCTTCATTATTATCCCATTAAAGAGTAAGAGAATATGCGCTGCATTTCGAGATTTCATAATTTGAAAGACCGACCGCTTCTGGCTCATCCTTGCTTTCCGAGCATGCGTGTTTGTACTTTGGACTTTTGTCCGACAGACTTGTGTACACACGCTCGGAAAATCTGTCAACAGAGATTTGTCTGCGGAAAATTTCAAAACCTGCCATTCCAACATTTATCCATGGAAAGTCCGACAACAATTGTCCGATGCAGCGTACAAACGGTCGGATTTTCTGCCAACAGCCTGTCATCACACATTTCCCGTCAGAAAATCTGATCGTGTGTAGGAGGCTTTAGACTCAGCTTCTCAGTAGGCTGTCATCATGCTAAGCACAAGACAGTATGTAGGCTTATAGTCTAGGTCAGGGGTCTCCAAACTATGGCCATCCAGTTGTTCAAGAACTTCAATTCCCAGCATGCATAGTCATGTCTGTGAATGTCAGAGTTTTACAATGCCTCATGGGACGTGTAGTTTTGCAACAGCTGGAGGGCCGTAGTTTGGAGATCCCTGATCTAGGTCAAAAGCCTTGACCTCATGTTTTTTTTTTTTATAGTCTAGTTTCATCTTATGCCGTTTTCCAGGTAGCTGCTTTAGATATGCACAGCAGCCTATTTACTTGAATGGGCTGCTGTACCTATAGAAAATGGAGGGAAAAGGCCTTTGAACCTTTTCCAAAAACGCAGCCACATGGAAACCGCATAGTGCTGTGCAGGTCCCAGCACAAGAAACCGCGCTACAGTTTCCAGTGAGTGGGGGTTCCATTAATAGCACACCCACACATCTACGAAACAGCAGCGCATTTTTGCAGTGGGTGCAGGAAGGAGTGCGATTTACACATATTCCCACACCTACTGAGATGTCAACCTAACCTTAGAGTGGTTCACTGATGGAGTGTGGATGCTGTGTCCCAGTCTGCAGACTGTGTGTTCTGGGCTGGTAAGGGATCCTCTGTGCACAGTGTTGGAGGATCCTTAGTTGCTCTGGTTCATAAATATATGTATTTATGAATTTGTTTGTGGAAAAAAGGTAGTATTAGTGAATATTAAAAACACTAGTTTACATGTGCTTTGACATGCCATAAGGAGACAACCAAACAAACAGAGCAGCAAGGCAACTAGAAATTCATTAGCAGATGTATTTCATTCAGATACCAAGTACATATTTTTTACAGGTATTGCTTTTCATTTGAACTCATGTGTGCTTATTCCTGTACAGAATGCATTGGCTTTTCATTTTTACTGTATCGGCTTTGCCAGGAAGAGTCCTAATAATTAAAGGAGAACTACGTGCAAAACATTTTTTTTTTTTTATTTTCGATAGAGTAAGGTATCTTACTGAGCATGAATGCAGCCTTACTGAGCCTATCAATACATACTCACCATGGCATTGCCTGGATCACACACAGCGGGCATCTCAGCAGGCATCTCCATGTGTCACAGAGCTGGCTGGGTCTGTGTTCGGCTGTGCTGTAGCAAGGTCCCGCACCCCCTATAGTGGCTCGTGTGATAGGCAAAACACTGATTCAATCACTGTTCCATCTACTATCACATAAGCTGGTCTAGGGGGGCGGGACCTTGCTACAGCACAGCCAAACACCACCTGACATCAGCACTGAGATAGAGCACACTGACACCAGTACTCTTAATATATGCAATTCATTTTATTAATAATTAGTACTGAGCGCTGGGGCTCTCAGCTCCCCATCTCATGCACAGCCCTCCCAGTCACATGTACCCCCTTCAGTCACATGTACCACCCATTTAAAAGTACCACCCTCCCAGTCACATGTACAACCCCCCCAGTCACATGTACCCCCTCCAGTCACATGTACCACCCGTTTACAAGTACCACCCCCCAGTCACATGCACCCCCCAGTCACATATACCACCCCCAGTCACATGTACCCCCTCCAGTCACATGTACCACCCATTTACAAGTACCACCCCCCCAGTCACATGTACAACCCCCCCAGTCACATGCACCCCTCAGTCACATGTACCACCCCCAGTCACATGCCACCCCAGTCACATGCCCCCCCCAGTCTCATGTACCACCCCCCAGTCACATGTACCACCCCCCAGTACATACACCCCCCAGTCACATGTATGACCCCCTCAGTCACATGTACCACCCCCCAGTCACATGCACCCCAGTCTCATGTACCACCCCCAGTCATATTCACCCCCCAAGTCACATGTACCACCCCCCAGTCACATACACCCCCCCAGTCACATGTACCACCCCCCAGTCACATGTACCACCCCCAGTCACATCCACCCCCCCAGTCACATGTACCACCCCCCAGTCTCATGTACCACCCCCAGTCACATTCGCCCCCCCAGTCACATGTACCACCCCCCAGTCACATACACCCCCCCAGTCACATGTACCACCCCACAGTCACATGTACCACCCCCCCAGTCACATGTACCCCCCCAGTCACATGTACCACCCCCCAGTCACATGTACCACCCCCCCAGTCACATGTACCACCCCCAGTCAAAAAAAAACCACCCACATATCAAGATCCTGTGCTGAGGTGCTAGCTGCGCCCTTGCACAAGTTATCGGCTGAAAGGATTTGCTGGCAGGCGGGGCAGGGCAGTTGACGGTCTCTGTGTGTGTGTCTGCTGGTGTTCTGACGAGAAGGACACGGTAGGCCTGTCCAGCCCTGCTTAGAAGAGCAGTAGAACACTGACAATTTGCGCCCCCCCTCGGCCTGCGCCCCTGGCGGGCGCCGGTCTCGCCAACCTGTTGGTACGCCCCTGCGCCTGCTAACTAGATTTGATAGCAACCCTGTCTAAACTTCAGGGTGCTACACAAGATTGATGATCATTAGCACCTGCTTGGAATAATTGGCTAATCATACACCTGACTCTAATCCTACAAAATCCCAGACTTTGTGCAAGTGTACAAAGTGTGCAAGTGTAAGAATTGATGCTGACGTGAACCCAAAGGGTAGTCACACCAAATATTGATGTGATTTAGATTTTTCTTCTGTTTACTCACTTTGTATTTTGTAAATTGATAAAAATTAACAATAAAATATATTTTTTGAAAGCATTCTTATTTTACACAATTTCATCACACCTGCCTAAAATTTTTGCACAGTGCTGTACATTATATATAGATGGAGGGATGTGTGGTATATATACAGTATATAGATGGAGGGATGTGTGGTATATACAGGTATACAGTACATAGATGGAGGGATGTGTGGTGTATATACATTGTTTAAAGATGGAGGAATGTGAGGTGTATATACATTGTATATAGATGGAGGGCTGTGAGGTGTTTATATATTGAATATAGATGGAGGGATATGCAGTGTGTATACATTGTATATAAATGAGGGATGTGTAGTATATATACATTTTATAGAGATGGAGGGATGTGTGGTGTATATAGAGCATATAGATAGATGGATGTATGGTGCATATAGAGTATATAGATAGAGGGATGTGTGGTGTATATAATTTTTTTTAGATGGAGGGACGAGTGGTGTATATACATTGTATGTAAGATGGAGGGATGTGTGGTGTATATACATTGTATGTAAGATGGAGGGATGTGTGGTGTATATAGAGTATATAGATGGAGGGATGTGTGGTGTATATAAATTGTAGATAGATAAAGGGAAGTGTGATGTATATACAGTATCTCACAAAAGTGATTACATCCCTCACATTTTTGTAAATATTTTATTATATCTTTTCATGTGACAACATTGAAGAAATGATACTTTGCTACAATGTAAAGTAGTGAGTGTACGGCTTGTATAACAGTGTACATTTGCTGTCCCCTCAAAATAACTCAACACACAGCCATTAATGTCTAAACCACTGGCAACAAAAGGGAGTACACCCCTAAAGTGAAAATGTCCATATTGGGCCCAAAGTGTCAATATTTTGTGTGGCCACCATTATTTTCCAGCACTGCCTTAACCCTCTTAACCACTTGCCGACCATGTCACGCAGATATACTGCGGCACAATGGCTCTCCTGGGTGAAATCCCGTATGGGTACATCCTACCCTTTTTCGGCTACCAGAGGGCGCGCGCACGCTGCCAGAGGCACGCGCACGCCTGCTGCACGGCGGGGGACTCAATGTGCGTGGCCAGCGGGCATTATTGCCGCTGGCCAAGCGCAATTGCGTGCACGAGCACCAGCACAGGGATTTGTGTGTGTAAACACACAAATCTCTGTGCTGTCAGAGGAAAGGAGCCATATGGTTTGTTCCTACTAATTAGGAAAAACCATATAGCTCCTCTCCTAGTCAATCCTATCCCCATACAGTTAGAACACAGTGTGGGAACACACAATTAACTCCTTGATTGCCCCCTAGTGCTAACCCCTTCCCTGCCGGTGACATTTACACAGTAATCAGTGCATTTTGATAGCACTGATCGCTGTATAAATACCAATGGTCCCAAAAAAGTGTCAAAAGTCTCCTCGATCTGTCTGTCGCAATGTCGCAGTACCGCTAAAAATCGCAGATCACTGCCATTACTAGTAGAAAAATAATAAAAATGCCATAAAAATGCCATAAATCTTACCCATAGTTTGCAGATGCTATAACTTTTGTGCAAACCAATCAATATACGCTTATTGCGATTTTTTTTTACCAAAAGTTTGTAGAATATATATTGGCCTAAACTGATGAAGAAATAAATTAAAAATTGGGGGATATTTATTATTGCAAAAAGTCAAAAATATTGGAGTTTTTTTCAAAATTGTTGCTTTTTTTTTGTTTATAGCGCAAAAAAACCCAAAAAAAACGCAGAGGTGATCAATACCAACAAAAGAAAGCTCTATTTGTGGGAAAAAAAGGACCCAAATTTCGTTTGGGTACAACGTCGCATGACAACGCAATTGTCAGTTAAAGGGACACAGTGCCAAATTGTAAAAAGTGCTCTGGTCAGGAAGGGGGTAAAATCTTCCGGGGCTGAAGCATTTAAGCATGGAGTTCACCAGAGCTTCACAGGTTGCCATTGGAGTCCTCTTCCACTCCTCCATGACCACATCATGGAGCTGGTGGATGTTAGAGACTTTGCGCACCTCCACCTTTCGTCAATCGGCCTTAGGTCTGGAGATATGCTTGGCCAGTCCATCACCTTTACCCTTAGCTTCTTTAGCAAGGCAGTGGTCGTCTTGGAGGTGTGTTTGGGGTCGTTATCATGTTAGAATACTGCCCTGCAGGCCCAGCCTCCGAAGGGAGGGGATCATGCTCTGCTTCAGTATGTCACAGTACATGTTGGCATTCATGGTTCCCTCAGTGAACTGTAGCTCCCCAGTGCCAGCAGCCCTCATGCAGCCCCAGACCATGACACTCCCACCACCGTGCTTGACTGTAGGCAAGACACACTTGTCTTTGTCCTCACCTGGTTGCCGCCACACACGCTTGACATCATCTGAACCAAATAAGTTTATCTTGGTCTCATCAGACCACAGGACATGGCTCCAGAAATCCATGTCCTTTGTCTGCTTGTCTTCAGAAAACTGATGGTGGACTTTCTTGTGGGTCCATCTTTAGAAGAGGCTCCCTTCTGGGATGACAGCCATGCAGACCAATTTGATGCAGTGTGCGGCGTATGGTCTGAGCACTGACAGGATGACCCCCCCTCAACCTCTGCAGCATTGCTGGTAGCACTCATGCAGTATATTTCCCAAAGACAACCTCTGGATATGACGCTGAGCAAGTACACTCAACTTCTTTGGTCAACCATGACGAGGCTTGTTCTGAGAGGAACCTGTCCTGTTAAACCACTGTATGGTCTTGGCCACATGCTGCAGCTCAGTTTCAGGGTCTTGGCAATCTTCTTATAGCCTAGGCCAATATTTATGTAGAGCAACAATTCTTTTTTTCAGATCCTCAGAGAGTGTACTCACTTTTGTTGCCAGTGGTTTAGACATTAATGGCTGTGTGTTGAGTTATTTTGAGAGGACAGCAAATTTACACTGTTATACAAGCTGTACACTCACTACTTTACATTGTAGCAAAGTGTCATTTCTTCAGTGTTGTCACATGAAAAGATACAATAAAAATATTTACAAAAATGTGAGGGGTGCACTCACTTTTGTGAGATACTGTACATTGTATGTAAGATGGAGGGATGTGTGGTGTATATATAGTACTGTATATAGATGGAGGGATGTGTGGTGTATATCAAAGTATATAGATGGAGGGATGTGTGGTGCATATACATTGTTTATAAATGGAGGGATGTGTGGTGTATTGTATATAAGACGGAGGGAAGTATAGTGTATATAGAGTATATATGGTGGTGTATATACATTGTTCATAGATGGAGGGATGTGTAGTGTATATATAATACATAAAAGGAGGGATATGTGGTGTATATATACAGTATATAGATTGAGGGATGTGTGATGTATATATATTGAATCTAGATGGAGGGATAAGTGATGTGCATACATTGTATATAGATGGAGGGATATGCGGTGTATATACATTTTATAGAGATGGAGGCATGTGTTGTGTATATAATTTTTTTTTTAGATGGAGGGATGAGTAGTGTATATATAGTATATACTGTAGATGGGGAGATGTGTGGTGTGTATCTATAGTATATAGATGGGGAGATGTGTATATAGTATATAGATGGGGAGATGTGTATATAGTATATAGATGGGGAGATGTGTGGTGTATATAAAGTATATAGATGGGGAAATGTGTGGTGTATATAGTATACAGATGGGGAGATGTGTGGTGTATATATAGTATATAGATGGGGTGATGTGTTGTGTGTATATAGTATATAGATGCGCAGATGTGTGGTGTATATATAGTATATAGATGGGGAGATGTGTGGTATGTATATAGTATATAGATGGGGAAATGTGTGGTGTATATAGATGGGGAGATGTGTGGTGTATATATAGTATACAGATGGGGTGATGTGTGGTGTGTATATAGTATATAGATGGGGTGATGTGTTGTGTGTATATAGTATATAGATGGGGAGATGTGTGGTGTATATATATATAGTATATAGATAGAGTGATGTGTTGTGTGTATATAGTATATAGATGGGGTGATGTGTGGTGTATATAGATGGGGAGATGTGTGGTGTGTATATAGTATATAGATGGAGTGATGTGTGGTGTGTACATAGTATATAGATGGGGTGATGTGTGGTGTGTATATAGTATATAGATGGGGTGATGTGTGGTGTATATATAGTATAAAGATGGGGTGATGTGTGGTGTGTTTATAGTATATAGATGGGGAGATGTGTGGTGTACATATAGTATATAGATGGGGTGATGTGTGGTGCACATATAGTATATAGATGGGGTGATGTGTGGTGTATATATAGTATATAGATGGGGAAATGTGTGGTGTATATAGATGGGGAGATGTGTGATGTATATATAGTATAAAGATGGAGTGATGTGTTGTGTGTATATAGTATATAGATGGGGTGATGTGTAGTGTATATATATATATATATATATATATATATATATATATATATATATATATATATATATATATATATATAGTATATAAATGGGGTGATGTGTGGTGTGTATATAGTATATAGATGGGGAGATGTGTTGTGTGTATATAGTATATAGATGGGGAGATGTGTGGTGTATATATATAGTATATAGATAGAGTGATGTGTTGTGTGTATATAGTATATAGATGGGGTGATGTGTGGTGTATATATATGGGGAGATGTGTGGTGTGTATATAGTATATAGATGGAGTGATGTGTGGTGTGTACATAGTATATAGATGGGGTGATGTGTGGTGTGTATATAGTATATAGATGGGGTGATGTGTGGTGTATATATAGTATAAAGATGGGGTGATGTGTGGTGTGTTTATAGTATATAGATGGGGAGATGTGTGGTGTACATATAGTATATAGATGGGGTGATGTGTGGTGCACATATAGTATATAGATGGGGTGATGTGTGGTGTATATATAGTATATAGATGGGGAAATGTGTGGTGTATATAGATGGGGAGATGTGTGATATATATATAGTATAAAGATGGAGTGATGTGCTGTGTGTATATAGTATATAGATGGGGTGATGTGTAGTGTATATATATATATATATATATATATATATATATATATATATAGTATATAAATGGGGTGATGTGTGGTGTGTATATAGTATATAGATGGGGAGATATGTGGTGTGTATATAGTATATAGATGGAGTGATGTGTGGTGTGTACATAGTATATAGATGGGGTGATGTGTGGTGTGTATATAGTATATAGATGGGGTGATGTGTGGTGTATATATAGTATAAAGATGGGGTGATGTGTGGTGTGTTTATAGTATATAGATGGGGAGATGTGTGGTGTACATATAGTATATAGATGGGATGATGTGTGGTGCACATATAGTATATAGATGGGGAGATGTGTGGTGTACATATAGTATATAGATGGGGAGATGTGTGGTGTATATATAGTATATAGATGGGGAGATGTGTGGTGTGTATATAGTATATAGATGGGGAAATGTGTGGTGTATATAGATGGGGAGATGTGTGGTGTATATATAGTATATAGATGGAGTGATGTGTTGTGTGTATATAGTATATAGATGGGGAGATGTGTGGTGTATATATATATATATATATAGTATATAGACAGGGTGATGTGTGGTGTGTATATAGTATATAGATGGGGAGATGTGTGGTGTGTATATAGTATATAGATGGGGTGATGTGTGGTGTATATATATATAGTATATAGATGGGGTGATGAGTGGTGTATATATATAGTATAAAGATGGGGTGATGTGTGGTGTGTATATAGTATATAGATGGGGTGATGTGTGGTGTATATATATAGTATATAGATGGAGTGATGTGTGGTGTGTACATAGTATATAGATGGAGTGATGTGTGGTGTGTATATAGTATATAGATGGGGTGATGTGTGGTGTGTATATAGTATATAGATGGGGTGATGTGTGGTGTATATATATAGTATATAGATGGGGTGATGTGTGGTGTGTATATAGTATATAGATGGGGTGATGGGAGATGTAGAGCCTCCGGTGCAGTGTGTAGTCCCCAGTAACTAGTTGCAGGCTCAGTAGTAGCAGGCAGCGCTCAGTAGGAGGATGGTGTGAGGCTCCTCTCTCTCTCTCTCCTCTCTCTCTCTCTCCTCTCCTCTCTCTCCTCTCTCTCTCTCTCTCTCTCTCTCCTCTCTGTCTGTCTCCCCGTCTCTCTCCCGGGTCTCAGTGCCGGATGGTGTGCGGGATTCCCCGGGCAGGGGATGCGATCTGCCCGGGTTTAGTCGCTCAGCGGTCGCCGCGATGATCCGGATCTTCCCCGACTTCAGTGTGCAGGTGACGGCGGCTCCGGGGTCTGGCGGGGCTCCTCCCGAGCCCGGGGCGGCCAGGAGCGGGGGAACCAACGGGAGCCACCCGCACAATGTGCCCGGGGTCAGCTCGTACCAGCAGCGGTGAGTGCGGACTGTGTGCTGTGCATGCCATCCATCCCTCCATACTTCTTCTATGGGCACCTCTCCCCCCACCCCCCCCCCCCACCAACACCACCACCACCCCCCCATCTGCGATCCCTGGCATCAACGGGGTATACAGAGCTCTGTGCCATTCCTCAAGGCAACCCTCCTACTGGCAGGTCCTCCGAGCTCCAGCGGGGGGATGTCGGGCACTTGGCTATGGTGAGTCACCGATCATAGGGGGTCACACACCTTCAATGGGGACATGTCCTAGGGCACAATGCCCGGCTAGGGGGGTGACACCGGGAGACCATGTATACACCATGGTGGGGGGATCCATCCATCATCCGATCATCACTCCGATCATCATCCGATCATCACTCCGATCATCACTCCGATCATCACTCCGATCATCTCTCCGATCACTTCCAGACACTTCTCTGTACTTTGTATGGGATGGACACACATCACACCCGGGGCACAAACTTCTTATTATCACTACCAACCGGACATCCCGCTTAGATTTATACCCTGACATGCTGGAATGCTGGATACAATTGTAGTTGATATACACATATATCATTATTTATATAAACATACCATTAGGTATATGACTGTACATGTGTATATATATATATATATATATATATATATATATATATATAATATAAACAATTTTTATATACACATTCAATGTGTTCTTATATGGGTACATGCTTTTATATTATGTGCATTATTTCTTGACATTGTGAATTATATATATATATATATATATATATATATATATATATATATATATATATATACATATATATATATATATATATATATATATATATATATACATATATATATATATGTGTGTGTATATTTGTGTTGGGGATTCAGTCCCATCTTCCAATTTTCAGATATATTCTAAACTAGTTTTCCCATCTTGCCCTGTTCTGTGCCCTCCAGCCAGAGTCTGGGATGAGTCTTCTTCTCTCTGTAAATATGTCCCTTGGAATCCCTCATCCAAAGAAGTTTAATCTTCACCTTCAATGAAAGATAGATAGTGGGCATCCATAAAGTCAATATGTGACTTTTTTGACCACCTTCAAAGTCATCATAGATTTGGTACACGCACTGATACATAAATATAAAGTAATATATATCAATACTTTAGTACTTTTCTATAACTATAAAAATATATTGCATCATCATCACTTTAGTAGTTTTATGTATATATCTATAATATATCATTATTATTTTAATAGTTATACTGTGTGGGTATATACCTGTATATACACATATATAATTATTACTTTAATAGTGATATATATATATATATATATATATATATATATATATATATATCTCATTAAAATATTTAGATATCAATCATCATATATGTATATCATCATCATCACCATCATCACTTTAGTAGTAAAAAGTGAATATGCAGAAATAAGTATGCAGACATTTTTCCTTTATCAATATTTTTTTTTTTCATTCTCTGCTTCAATATCAAACACATCATTTGATCCAGTTGCCCAGACATGTTATTATGTATGTGTCTATACTATTTATCCATCACTATATCTGGCTGTTACTGTCTGTTGTCTGTTGTCATTGCCGCTATCTATCTGAAACATTATTGAGAAGTATGGGACGGCTGCAGATCACTTTTCCAAATGTTCAGTAGTAACACATGTGACATTATTATATAATATTCCTCACTTATTTCCACATGCAGCATGTAGCTCTTTCACATGTTCTTAATGAAAGCTGTGCTGTGATATAAATATATATATATATATATATATATATATATATATATATATATATATATATATATATATATATATCGGCTTTATGGCATGGTCAACTCGGTTATTATCAATGGACTGACCATAAAGTCTGGCATAAGGTAATTTTAATGGACTATGATTACTTATTGATATGTAAATTTGATATATATATATATATATATATATATATATATATATATATATATATATATATATATAAATGTTTTTGCTCTTTCTAGATCACCCTTTTAGTGCGTTGCTCTGTAAATGTTTGATTCTATATTTAGGTGAACATTTTAATTTATTTTAAATATTAGATAAATAAGCAAGGCAGTTCCTGAAATATATTGAGATCATGATGTCTGGCATTTATTTATTGTTTTTTTTTTAATGTATGTGGTTTAAAAGTAAAAAAAGGTTATACATATTTCTTGCAGACACTTTAGATTCAAGGAGATAAGTGTGGGGGTTACATTTGTATGACAGGTGCCTGCACATAGACAATATATATAGTATGTATAGTTATATATGGATACATACACATATACTCAGATATATTTTATAGCTTTTTGCCGCTGCTTAAATTGTGTTTTTCCTCTGTAAACCTCGCTTGTACATTTCTATTAGAGGTTTCTATTTGGTTCCTAGTTGTTGGCCTATTATGAGCAATTTCTAAGGCATTGCGAGTATCTCTCCATCCCAATCTTTGGATGTGATTGAAGCTCTAATACTCTGCAAGCCGTGTCCTTCAGAGGTGGATGAGAATTGGAAATCAGCAGGGGTTAATCATATTCCTCTCTCTACCCGCACCTTGTTTATCAGAACATATGGAAATGGCCTGTCACTCCCCAAAGTGCTAGGGATCAGTCATAGGATGGGGACAAGGGAAGGAGGGGGAGCAGAGGTCAGCCAAGAAAGACAATGAGACATTGATTTCAACGCAGAGCTTGCAATCGAACACAATAATACATCTCGTTAAACACAAACTTATACAGAAAAAAAAAGAGACACCATGACACAAGACATTGCTTTGCCAAAAATGTTAGGGATAAAACTTATATTATTAAGTCATCCTATTTTCTTTGTAATTTCTTTGCCTGATTTACACTAGGCTTGTTCCTTGAGCTTTTCCAGAAACTTTTTTTTATGGTATTTATCAAGTTCAAAGAATTGGCATTATCCAGTGTAATGACAGAAGTCTACTAAATACTAAGCATGAAGTGCTGTGTGTTATTCTTGAATATATTTAAGTTACTATAGCATAGTATACGTTTGCTTTTTTTTTTTTGCAAACAAGAGTAAAAAATATATTTATAATAATAGTAGTAACTATTAAAAGTATTTATTCTGTGCTACCCCTGCACCTCAGTAGATATATATATATATATATATATGTATATATATATGTATATATATGGCTTTATTCTTTTTTTTACTGGTGTTTAAACCTTAATTTAATTCCTACAATGGTTTTATTTTTTTTTCGTGCTTTTTCTTTTAAAATGTATGTTACCAAGCATTCCTATAGTATACGATGTCTGCTCCTTCACACATCACTGCAGCATCTTTCAAAGGAAAATAGCAATACTCTTTTTGCTAACGCTGATTACAGAAGCGATCATAATCCTGATTACGTTAACCCTTTCTTCGCCTATAGAGACAGGATCAGTAAATGTGCAAAGAGGTTGTTGAATATGAAAGGAGGCCAAGCAGGGAGGTTGGATTTTCTGCAGAAAATAAAAAGGAACATTTTTTTTTGTTTCTGTAGTCTGACAATGACATATAATGTATTTACTGTATATGTTTCTTAGAAAAGTATGAAAATGCGTTCGATATATTGACAGTTTATTCATTGCTTATGTCTAGATTGGACTGGTAGAGTAAATATGCCGATCCTGTCAATGCAGATCAGTAGGAGTGGTTAGCTTGTGTGCTATCTGTTGCTTGATGTCCACTGGTTTTGTTCCATCTCTGACTTTGTAGGATGCAAGAAAATTGGAGTTCTAGAGAATAGGTATGCGTCTATATGAGTAGTGTATCACCAGAGCTTCAATACGAGAGAACTGCAGAATTACTAAAATGTTTTGTGCCTATCGGCAAAGGGCGTTCTTCAACTGTCTATATAGCCTGTCCTATCATAGTAATGTGTTTCACCATTATGATGCCTCAGACAGACAGATCTCTGATTGAAAAGGTGGTAGAAGATCTAGACATCCTCATGTGGACTACACCCCACGACGATCCACTTCAACTTTTCTCTGACTTGTCTAATGTATACATGAGGTGCTTGAATGTTAAAAAAAAAATGTTCCTTTCTGTATAGAAATAAGGGAATGACCAATAGTTGGTCATATAGCTTTCCCGGTATATTCAAGAATCTGTGACCAATAACAAGCACTTCCATTGCTCAAAGATGCCAATTTTCACTCTAGGGTTAATTTATACATTGCCCGATCACAATCCCAAATGATGTTTCAATAAAACAGTTGTTAGTATCCTTTTAGTACAACCAGACATTACCAACCCGTCCCCTTCTTTACTACAAACATATTTTCTACTAGAAGGTAATATAAGAAGCTCTGGCTTGGCCATAGGGTTAGTGGAGATAGGGTTCTCCCTTTGTCGTAATACTATTCTGTTATAACCTGGAAGGGGCACTAATGACATTTTTTCTTTTAGATCATAGTGTGAGAACACCTTTCGACACAGGGCATCTCATATATGAATTGTCATGGTATTACTTAGTCTAAAAGATTGATATCTGAGTGTATACCAAGGTGTAGCCAGGAGGCCATGGTCAGGAAAATAGCCACTGCAGGCCTCATCAAAGGATTGGAACTCCCCAACAGTTGTGCTTTTTTGTAGAATCTTTTACTTCTATGAGCAAAACAGCTGCATTCCATGATGGCAGTGGGAAGGTTATCCTATTAAATAGTACTTTTTGCCAGCAGCAGATGTAAAGATGGGGGAAACCAGAGATAGGTGGGCCCCTGACATAGCAGTAGGATCACCTTCTCTTTGCATATCCAAAATGGATATTAGATCCAGTTGCTTGGCTGGCCAGAATAATAATTTGAATAAAATTTTAACATTTTAGATACGGGTTATTATATTTGTTAGCTCAACTTAAATAAATCAATCCCTTTTCTTTGAAGGTATGTAAGAAGTTTTCATGTAAAATATAGATAACCTATCTTAAATAGACATTAGATGGACTGAATAGTCTTTGCTACCCAGGATAATAATTTGAATTAAGTTAAAAAAAAATTGACAAAGGTTTTTACATTTGTTATCATAGCTCACTTGAAGATATGTAACAAGTTCTCATGTAAAAGACAGAAGAGATTTTAGATGCAGTAGGTGGCTTGGCTACCCAGGATAATATTTGAAAGTAAGAAAAAAGCTCCGAGCACATGCAGCTGACTTTCTTTGGTCTTTACTTTTTACTTGTGACACCCATAGGCACTGACTTACTACAGAATTTGCAATGGCTAGAGTAGAGATAGTTCTGTCATAGCCACTTTAAGAGGGATAACTGTGGCTGCTCTTAGTAAATGAATGCCTAATTTACAGAACAAACATAATTCAGTACTTAATTGCCCTTATAAAATAAGCCTCTATGAAAAAGATGCATTTTTATGAAACTTTAAATATGTGCTTTTTTTTTTTTAACTGACTTCATTGAAATTATTTTTTTCTGCCGTCAAAAAAGACGGTGAAAAAAATTAATATTTAGGATACCTGTAAAGACAAAGGTGTGATAAATTCATAAAAAGAACTCCAGGCTGTGAATTTTGGGTTACTGTTTCTATATGGGGAGCTGTTGTAATCAATACATATAACCAAATAAATTGATCACTATTCCTCACTCCGCGAGGTATAAAATGATTTCACTCAGCTATCTTTCCCCAGCTGCTGCATCGTAAAACCTATGATGCGCAACATAGTTTATATTTGTAGTGCATACAACCAACAAAAACTTTTACCTAGTTTTCTAGCAATGGGCAAGCAGCTGATACGCAGCACCTGCTTTCTATTGAGTACAGCTTACACGGAGTAGAATAGGGGAACCTGCTATTGCATTGAGAGCAAAGCATGCTCAGCCATTAAATGCTAAGGAAGAGTGGCCACATACAGGAGCTATGATTCAAATCTCCAAAGGTGCGGATGACAGATGTGATTGGAGCAGATGCCTGAATGCTTGTACTCCAAAAGAATCACATAGATTTTCTAAAATAAAAATAGGATTGCTTTATATAGACATTTTCAATGCAAATGGTATTTAGATGATTTAACCATAGGGTGAGTACATGAATTGAAAATTGGCTACAGGGATGAGTTCAGAGGGTGGTGATAAATGGGGAGTACTCGGAATGGTCCGGGGTGGGGATATGATTTCAATGTACAAATACTGTACTGGTGACCCCACAATAGGGATAAAGCTTTTCCGTGGAAGGGAGTTTAATAAGACACGCGGCCATTCACTAAAATTAGAAGAAAAGAGGTTTAACCTTAAACTGCGTAGAGGGTTCTTTTTTTTTTTTTAACAAGAAAGCGTAGAGGGTTCTTTACTGTAAGAGCAGTTAGGATGTGGAATTCTCTTCCACAGGCGGTGGTTTTAGCGGGGAGCATCGATAATTAAAAAACTATTAGATAAGCACCTGAACAACTACAACATACAGGGATATCCAAGGTAATACTGACAAAAAATCATACACACATGTTGGACTTATGGACTTGTGTATTTTTTTCAACCTCACCTACTATGTAACTGTGTAACTATGTAACACTGGGAGAGGGTAAATGAGAATTTCTTTGAGCGTTGTCTGTCCTGCTGTCCCTTATTTTAAGCATATTGTTTTCATTCAGTAGAACTGCATTGTATCATGATTTAAAATGCATTAGCATTAATATTGTCTGTAAATTAGCTACGATTATTTTACATAACAAATGAATATACTTGTGTTGCAGTTCATAAAATATTAATAATATATACTGTATATAAAGAGATATTATATACTTTTTATTCAGCAATCATTAGTCAGAGATATTGAACAAGAGAAAGCACAGAAGCAAGGAAAAAAAAGAGAAATTAATTTTTATAAATAGACATTTACTTTATTGATAGTGTAAGAGGGTCATTGGGGTTGATTTTCTAAAGGCAAACAGACTGTTCATTTTGCAAGGGAAGTTGGAATTTGCAAGGTAATTATCCCCAGAGCTTAATAAATGGGGTGAAGCTCTGTTGACTTCCATCATCCAATCATGTTCCAGGAAAAGTGCTGTATTTTTATTTCCCACGATTGGATATTCTTTGCAAAGTGAAACTTCACAGCCTTCTGTAAGCCTAGGGGAAAATTCCTATAAAAAGTGCAACCTCCATCCAAAGGTCACAGCTTATTTGCCTTTACTAAATCAACCCCAGTGTCTACTATTAATGTGATCAATAAATTAAAAATAGTTTCAAAGGAATGTGTCATACCTTGCATATTTGACACCCTGGGCAGATCATTTTAGAGACCCCTACTAAAATGATTTGAGTGATATTCTTTGAATAAACTGCAGAATAAAAGGCGGAGAGTATAAGTTGTGGTGTCCTCTAACATTAGTGGTCAATGTAGAAGTGACCCCCTTACACTGGTGCTTAGCGGAAAATTGCCTATTGCATGGGAGGTTGGTGTAGGTTGGAGATCAGTCCACCACTGCTCACTGCTCAGGGTATCCCTAGTGACATCAAAGGAACCCCTTGGGTCCACGTAGCCGTAGTCGAGAAACACTGGTTCTTACATATAAACCAGTTTAGCAATGTAGTCCAGATATTCTCTGATCTGCTATTCATGTATGCATATTTGGCATACTTCTTTAGCCTTCATTAGCAGATGTTGAAGTGTTATTAAACCTTCAAAATATGTTTTATATGTTGTTAGTCTCACTTACTTGATTAGACATATGAGCAGTCATTTTCCTCCCAGGTCCCCCCATGCTGCAGAAGATCTACTTGAAGGTATTCACCACTATATTTCCTCTTATGAGGTGGCTACGTTGCCTTGTGGGGTCTCTCTGGAGCCTCAGCATAGCCACATTCACCTTCCCAACTGGGATTAGTGGTACATGAGAAGCTGCACAGACAGGCCCCCCAGTGTAGCCACATGCGTATTCCCAACTGGAATAGTGCTACATGAGTGCTAGACCTTCAGTTTTTAACATGGTTTCAGATAGCATTGCCATTTCACAGATTTATTTCACTTGAAGTTGAACCCTCTAATCTACTAGAGTACGTATAGTCTAAATAGTTGATATGTTATCCAAAATACTTAAAGCTTTATAGTGTGGACTTTAAAATCTAAGGGTACAGACAATAAATTACGTTGAGGCCATTGGGCCTAGTTACTGAAGAGGTTGAGATTCTTCAGACAATAAATTGTGTAAATATTAACTTCAATGGTCCAATCATGAGCTGATAAAATAAGTATACAGGGATTTGCTCTTCACATGATTGGATAATTGAAGTGAATATCCATTTTAATTTGTGAAGATTCTCAACTTTTTTTTTTTTTTTTAGAAATGTATGTAGGATGATTTTGTTTGTTTTGTTTTAATGCTAGCATGGTATATTTTCATGGATGTGTAGTTTTCTGACATTGCCATTACTAGTCATGCAATATGGTGTGTTATAAAGTATACATGTAATATACATATAGTACAAATAACTGTAAGACATTTTTTTTTTTTTAACCCCTAATGACTTTTCCATGAATGTCTCCTAAAACGTGATATGATCTTTAAGTTGTAACACTTATTTAACAAATGACTCAAACATCTTGGCAGGAATGTAGCAATTCGTTTTGTCTTGTGGATTATCTGCCTGAGTGATGAAGCCCAAGTCTTTAGAATCCTATACTCCTTTCAGGTCTTGTGAATTCCATGAATTCTTTCATAGGTCATTTAACCACTTCTGGACCACCCCACGCATATACTGCGGCAGGGCAGCCCTTCTGCACGAAATTACGTACCTGTACATGATTTTGTGCATGATGTCTGGGACGTGCACGCCACCGACAACCCGCTCCCACTGTGATTGTACACAGTGGGAGCCAATCAGCGGGTCCAGTGGATGCGGTGTCCGCCGGGACCCGCCGATCCTTCTCAGAAGAGGCAGAATGGTGGTAAGGCAGACCGCCATTCCATCATAGGGGAAAATGGAGATCTTGTGTTTTTCTGCTAAGCAGAAACACGGCACTCTGTTTTCCCCTAGTCAAAGCACACCCCCCACAGTTAGAAAGCACCCCTAGAGACACATTTAACCCTTTGATTGCCCCGATATTAACCCCTTCACTGTCAGTGTCATTTGTACAGTGACAGTGCATTTTTTTTATCACTAATCACTGTATTGGTGTCACTGGTCCCCAAAAAGTGTCACTTAGTGTCAGATTTGTCCACCGCAGTGTCCCGCTAAAAATCCCTGATCACTGACATTACTATTAAAATTAAATAAATAAATAAAAATTCCATAAATATATCCCATAGTTTGTAAACGCTATAACTTTTGCACAAACCAATCAATATACGCTTATTGGGATTTTTTTTTATCAAAAATATGCAGCAGAATACATATTGGCCTAAACTGATGAAGAAATTCGATTTTATAAATTTTTTTATTGGATATGCTTTATAGCAAACTGTAAAAAAAATATATTTTTTTTTCAAAAGTGTCAGTCTTTTTTTGTTTTTTTTTGTTTATAGTGCAGAAATTTGAAAACCGCAGAGGTAATCAAATACCACCAAAAGAAAGCTCTATTTGTGGGGAAAAAAAGGACATCAATTTTATTTGGGCCCATAATCTTCTGGTGCCACCGGTGTTAATAAATTAGAGGGACGTGTCATATGCAATCACACCCTTTGCGCTCCCTCCAACACTCATAGAAACTGTACTATAACTTCTATGAGTGAGAAACAACCTATATATAAAGGAAGTGGACCTTTCATTTATCTGCCCGTCCTCCATTCATATATATTACATTTCACTCATAGAAGCTATAGTACAGCCTCTATGAACAGAGGAGGGGTGCGGAAAGGGTGGGCATAGTTGGCACTTTAGACAAGTACATATGACAGGTCTCTTTGGCTCTATTAACCCCTGCCACACCGGAAGATTGGGAAGATTGTGGGGGGTGGGGGGATCAGAGGTGGAAGATTTCTACTAAAGCAGGAGCCGGCAGCACAATTTGTTCCTTGTGCTTAATTAGAATACCTTACTCCAATGACTCTCATTTCAAAATGTCATTATGTTAGAAGTTTGCATATTTTTTGTCCGTGACTATGATTATTGAAACCATTTTTCAACAAGGAAAGAACAATGGAAAATACTGTAGGGTTGATTTACTAAAGGCAAATAGACTGTTCACTTTGCAAGGGAGGTTGCACTTTGCAAAGGAATATGCACCAGAGCTCAGTGAATGAAGTGAAGCTCCGCTGACTTCCATCTTCCAATTATGTGCAAGCAAAAATGCTATTTTTTTTTTTCATTGCACGTGATTGGGTATTCCTTGCAACACAAAAAAATGTAAATACATTCACTAAGCTGTGGGGGAAAATTGCCTTGCAAATTACAACGTTGTGTGCTACTGCGTGTGTATTAATGTTTTTAATATTAACGACATAGAAGAAGGTCAGTTCATATTTTTTGAACTTTTCCTTCAGAAATTTAGCGATGGGTTAAAAACTTTTGCACACAACTGTATAGATAGATAGATAGACGGATAGATAGATAGAAATTTGTTTAGTGATGTATAAAGTGGAGTTCAGCAACCCAAAGAAATCAGAATAAATCTTTTTAGTTATCATCCTGAATTATTAAACAGAAAAGTGCAATGTTACTCTGTCCTGAATAAGCTGGAAATGGTGTAATGTACATTGTAGGGACAATGCCCATGTAACACACACACATTATCTATGTTTTTGTCCTAAGTCATTGGTATACATAGATTGATACACAAGTACTTAGCCCCACAATGAACTTTTATAGTAACAGCTATGTGAAATGTGTCTATGTATATTTATATAACAGATCTTGTGTCTGGAATTCAATTTTAGTTGTGTGAATCTTCAAAAATCATGTTTAAATAGTGAGAAAGTGGGGAAGTTAGTGACGAGATTGGGATGGCCTGCATGGTGTGTTCTCATGCTGTGTATTCTATATATTATTTATGCTATGATCAATACATTGCTTTTTCATGTGCAGCCGGTGAGATGCAAACAAATATCAATGCTTTAGGTAATTATGCTTTTTATAAACCTAATATTTTGTAATCCTGCAATTAAAATGTTTAATGGATTGCTACTGGGAGTAGATGAGCCTCTTATTGAGTTGCAGTAAATGTATATCTTTATATACCAACACATAGAATAGTCATGAACTAAGCAACCAATCACAGTTTAGATTTCACTGTTGTAATGGCGCACAACTATTGAAAAAAATTAGATTTAAAATGATCTGGTTCCCATGTGTATCAGCAGATCACTGCTCCAAGGGTTGTTGTCTTAAATAAACGTATTTGAACAATATACTGTATATAAGGAGGCAAATTTCAGAAAGAATATGTTTTATAGAGGTTTGCAAAGGGATGATGGGTAACAGTCTATAGCAAACAATCCAATTTCTCAGTTATATAGTCTATAGCAGCGGTCGCCAACCAGTGGATTGGTCCACAAGAAAATGTTAGTGGTCCCCAGGGGTTCTGCTGCAAATCAACATTTGCGGCAGAATGTTGCTTCCAGTGTTGTCCTCAATGCACACTGACAGTCAATACTGTCAGCGCACATTGATACCCGATGCCTCCTCTGTAGTGGCGGCTCCTAAGAACTCAGAGGGAAGCGCCAGGAGTAGTGCAGAGAGTGGGAGGTAAAGAAAGAAAAGGACTTCCAATGGCAGCGCTGATCATAGAGTGTGGGAGGGAGCATGGAGCTCCAGCACATGGCTGGATAAAGAGGTGAGATCCAATGATGAGTCTGTGTAAGGCAGCAGTGTGATGCAGAGTGCAAAGGGGCTAAGAGCCGGAGCATTGTGTGTACAAATAGTAAGTAAATAAATGTAGCGCTATGTGTAAAAATATATATAAATATAAAGTGCAAATCTCTAAAATAAATAAATCCTACATATAAATGAATAGTCCATAAAATAAAAAAATGAAGAAATGAAACATGAAAAACTCAAAAGGAATGTACACCACCACCAGTGCACTCCTTTTGAGGACGAACAATCACTGTGGTGGAATTGTGTGGATACACTGATCACAAGAAGAGTTTTTCATGTTCATTTCTTCATTTTTTCATTTTATGGACCATTCATTTATATGTAGGATTTATTTATTTTAGAGATTTGCACTTTATATTTATATATATTTTTACACATAGTGCTACATTTATTTATTTACCACTTGGAATGTTTAGCAGCTGTGCACGTTTATTATTAGATTATCTTATTTAAACATCACAATATTTTTTACTTGTGGTGCTGATTGTTTCATCTTATAATTTGCCGTGTGTATAAGACACCAGTGTGATCCAGGGGGAGTGGGGCAGAGAGCCGGAGCACTGTATGTATAAGGCATGTAAAATTCATGTTAGTGGTCCACGGGATTCAAAATTGTGAGTTTAGTGGTCCATGAGGTCCGAAAGGTTGGCGACCACTGGTCTATAGCAGTCATACCAAAGAAAAATAATTTTGATTGGTCGTTCTAGGTTACTGCCCTTTGCACATTGTGCTTTATCTTTTTTTCCAAATAACATTTTATTGGTTGTCTCGAAGGAGAAACAGTACAAGAATATGATAGAAAAATAAAATAATGAGGAAGGAGGAGCCTTCTTCAAAAAATAGCATTATACATTATCAACTTCAGTAGTGAAATTGCTTTGAAACAGTATTAGGCAGTGCATGAAGTCTGACATCACATAAAGTATGGCATGGAGATTAACGAGAAGGAAGAAGAGTAAAGAAAAAAAGAAGAAGAAACGAGAGAGGGAGAAAAAGTAGAGGGTTATCACATTAGCTCCGTCACTGGCTCAAGGTGGGTCCTCCCAGAGATGCCACAGCTCCCAGACCTCATCGTGGTCCTCTAGTCTGTCCTGTATCCTAGTGGTCATTTTCTCCATAAGCTCCACATCCTTGTCCCTGGCATACAGGGCATCTGGTGAGGGTGGTGAGCGCCTCTTCCAGTTGAGGGCGACAAGGCAACCTGCAGCTGTAAGGATGTGCCTAAGTAGTTTTTTATAGTGATCTGGTATTTTTAATGTAGAGAGGCGCAGCAAAAAGAATTTCGGTGTCATGGGTATCGGCACCTCAAAGAGGCGGGTCAGTAGTTGTTGGGTTGAGCGCCAAAATGGACTTGGTCTTAATTGACTCTATAGGACAAGATTAAAGTCCCCAATAAGAAAACAATTAATTCATATATGACTTGTATGAAGTTTTCCTACATAGTGCCAAAGTTATGGTAATATAGTATATAGTAAATGTTGCAACTGTGGTTTATTTTGGTTTGATTTTCTACTTGCCCATACTATGAAATCTTACATTCATTATAATGATAATATCATTTTAGAGCAATGATCCCTGATGTGAGCAAAACACTGAACCCTGCAGTCTAGTATGCATGAGCATGGATAGATTAAATAGTGTCTAGCCCTTTAAAGCATAGAGTAGTAAAATGCTGCACACGGTATACATTGAATTACTAGCAAATAATTGAATCAGTGAGTTTGCCACCCTGTACAGCACAGAAAGGAGGCAGCGCAGCCAGTGTTTGCTTTCACGAGAGCCCCGAAATTCAATTATTCTTCAGGCAATCTACTTGTACTACCATCTACTTTAGAAGCCAGCTGTCCAACCCTTTTTGCTGTCAGAGGGGCCTCTTGCTCATTTCTGAACAACCTACGGCAGATTCACATAGAGCACAAAGAGTTAACCCATCAATGGCACTGCCCTGCATCCTGGCAGACATAGCTCCATCATCAACCATCAACATTGCCTGACAGCGTAGGGGGAGGGGGTTGTTATGGGTCTGAGTGAGATGAACGTCAGCCCCTGTAATTGGAAGATGTAAAACACTGTGTGATCAGTATTGGTTTATTGACATGTCCAAGGATCTCAGCTTCTATTGTGAGCTCCTATTTATTCATTTTTCTGTCAGACATACGCACACACATTTATAGAATTATTGGTGCTTCATATACATTACACATAAACTGTGTCTCAGAATGCATGTGCCATATGTCTGCATCAATGTAACAGACGACTAAAGAAATTCTGGGTATATTCTGTATCTGATGCTGTCTGGGTAAGGGTGTTCAGTATATGTAGATGTGTTTAGTGCACATTTAATGCAATACACCCATGGAAAAGTTCTGCTACACAAGTATACTGTACTAGCTACCATACTCTTTGCAGCAACCCATTAAGTAGCATATCACTTGTATAGACCTAATTTATTTTAGCTGATTTTTACATTATGTATGGTGTCCAACAGATAGGCCATTTAGCAGGTGGCACAAGTTTAGGTTTGGCACATTGGTTTAGGGCATTTTTTCAGGTCTCAGGAAGCCCCTGCTAAAACAAATAGTAGATCATCTGGAAAAGCCTTCCTACACTGATGGTTAGTGGGAACAATGCCCCCTTACCGTGGTGACCAGTGGGAAGAATCTTATTGGTAGTCAGTGAGAAGAATGCCCCTCTTACATTGGTAGTCATTGGGAAGAATGCTCACCTTTTAGTGGTGATCAGTGGGAAGAATTCCCCCCTTACATTGGTAGTCAGTGGGAAGAATGCTCCTTTTTTGGTGGTCATTATTTGGCAGAATGCCCCCTTACTTTCGTAGTCAGTGGGAAGAATGCTTCCTGTACAGTGGTGATTAGTGGGATGCATGCCCCCCTTGCATTGGTATTTAGTGGAGGAATGCCTCCCTTACAGTAGTGGTCAGTGGGAAGAATGTTCCCCTTTTAGTGGTGGTTAGTGAGAAGAATGCCCCCCCCTTTTAGTGGTAGTCAGTGGTAAGAATGCCCCCCTTACATTGGTGGTCAGTGGGAAGAATGGCCCCCTCACAGTGGTGATTAGTGGGATGAATGCCCCCCTTACATTGGTGGTCAGTGGAAGAATGCACCCTTTACAATGGTGGTCAGTGAGAAAAATGCTCCCTTTTTAGTGGTGGTTAGTGGGACGAATGCCCCCCTTTTAGTGGTAGTCAGTGGGAAGGATGCCCCCCTTACATTGGTGGTCAGTTGGAAGCATGGCCCCATTACAGTGGTGGTCAGTGGGATGAATGCCCCCCCTACATTTGTGGTCAGTGAAAGAATGCCCCCCTTACAGTGGTGGTCAGTGGGAAGAATGCTTCCCCTTTAGTGGTGGTCAGTGGGAAGAGTGCCCCCCCTTATATTGGTGGTCAATGGAAAGAATGCCCCCCCCCATCCCCCACCTTGGTGGTCAGTGGGAAGAGTGCCCTTCTTACAGTGGTGGTCAAAATTCCACCCTTAAAGACTGCTAAAAAAGGTTACTAGCACCATGTCACTGGCTCTGCCATGTGGCATTGGCCCTGGATCTATGCATATACCATCACATGGTGTTCTAGAAAAAGTGGTCTCTTCTCCAGACCATTGTCTAATGTAACACAAAGGCATTTATCATCCGGTAGTACCTTATTATTAAAATGAAGACACTCATTTTCTTATTCTTTTTTACTCTAGCTATTAGTTATGTCCTATGATAGAGATAGAATAGGGCTCCTATAGCTCCATAATGGACAGCACAGTGGTGTAGTGGTTAGTATTTTTGTCTAGCAGCAAAAGGGTCGCTGGTTTGAATCCCAGCTACGACACTACCTACCTGGACTATGCGTGTTCTCTCTGTGCCTGCGTGGATTTCCTCCGGGTACTCCAGTTTCCTCCCACACTCCAAAGACATGCTGGTAGGTTAATTGGACCCTGTCTAAATTGGCCCTAGTATGTATGAATGTGAGTTAGGGACCTTAGATTGTAAGTTCCTTGAGGGCAGGAACTGATGTGAATGAACAATTTATATGTAAAGGGCTGCGTAAATTGACGGCGCTATATACAGTAAGTATCTGAAATAAATAAATAAAATAATATCTTAGTAGGCAAGCCACAATGTTGGTGAATCTGGATATTGCGTCTTCCAGGCCAGGCTGAAAGATGGATCATGTGAGGTCCTCTTCATGTCATTACTTGGAGTCACCATCAGATAGACACTATTATTATAGTTGGCGTGTTTCATGTATGTATTCTCAAGGAAACCAGAGTGCAGTTTCATCCCTTAGTGACCAATTAGAAAGTAAATTAAAGGGGACATCTGATTAGTTAATGTGAGTACCAGTTTCAGTTTTTATGCTTGACCCCTAGAATGAATACCATGCTGACGAGAGAACTGAGCCTGTATGTTGTGTGTCTGAAACATGAGGATCAAACATTATTGGCTGGATAGGACCGATGGAGGCAGACTGGGAGTGGTGTTATTGATATTTAATTTTTAGAATCAATCTGCCGTGCTTAGTATTTGTCACTGGTAATAATTGGCTTTAGCTAAAGAAAACATTTTTCCATTTCCTATATCAAGGCATTGGTATTTTAGCTACAACACGCAAGGCTAAGGAACGTATTTGTATTAAGAGCTTTGATTTCATTAAGATCCCACAGATATCAGCACTACACATAGGGGACAGCAGCAACAAGCCTAAGGTTATTATTCCTCTACACAGTCACAGCAAATATATTGTGTTTAGAGATGAAGACCAACTAGCATCCTCTGAACAATGTACTGTGATCCCAAATAACACCCTTCTCACAGCATCTTCATTTTAAGTACATATTTCTTACATCACCTGTAACTACATTGTCATGGTTTATTTTATACCAGGAATCGCACATCATGAAAAATATATCCTGTGCTTTTGCAATGAACTGTACAAGCCTCATACAGCATCGATTTATTATATCCTTCCACCCTTTCATATCCAGGTGGAACAACTTCTCCATAGCCCCGTATTGCACCTTTCAGCCCTTCACTTCATGTTATAGGATGACTGCATGAGTATTCCTTACATCTCTTCACTGACAGCTTCTTCTACAAATTTTCTTCATGCGTCAGTGGTATTACCAAGGGCAGAACTATAAATTATATCTTCCTTAGAAGCATTTTGCCACATTCCCCAAACTTATAGCCAGTAATAAGAAGGATATGGGATCAATGCTGTAAAATGTTATCCCTTTAGTTGTGTGCAGAATAAGCTTCCACCTGCCTGGTCCTTTTCTGGTCCTGACTGTAAAAATGGGCTTTGGCACCAATGCTGCTAATGGTTAAAATAGAGCCTGCTATTTTTTTTTCCCAGAGAAGCACCACCATGTGTTAAAATAGAAGAATCAGCCTATTAGAAGACTATGGGGTGGTTTACTGAATATAAAGTGAAGCTTTAAATTTCCATTCCAGTGAAGAGGGTTTTGCCTTTTACATAACTGGATGGTAGAAGTCATCACAGCTGCACTTTATATAGTAAGCATTCACTTTGCTTAATCAACAATAGCTTTGAACTGATTATTTTTACACTTCCTTAAATAATCCCATACATTTCAGATATTTATGAGTAAACAGCAGGCAGCCCTAAGGCTGGATTCACACCTATGCATTTTTAGTGCTTTTTGCATTATACCGATTTGCACTACAGTCCATTTAACATGGTTTCCTATGGAACACGTTCCGTAGTGCAAATCTGCAAAATGCAAACAGCACTAAAAATGCATAGGTGTGACTCCAGCCTTATAGAATAATCAGCACGATAAGCACTGTCTACACTAGCCATGCTCAATTGGGGTTCAGTGGAACCCTAGGTTTCCTACTGAGGTTTCCAGGGTTCCAAGTGTGGCAGATTAACCTCTCATCTGATGGTGCCTGCAAAATACCAGGTTCAATGGCACCTGGCAGTGGTCATTCTCCCCACTGATCTCCAGTGTAAGGAGCATCCTTTCCATTGACCACCAATGTAAGGAGCATTCTCCCCACTGACCACTAATGTAAAAAGCATTTTGACCTAGACCACCAATGTAGGGCGTACTTTCACCACTGAACTCCAGTGTAAGGTGCATTCGCTTTGTTGACCTCCAATGTAGGGAGCATTCTTTCACTGACCACCATTGTAAGGAGAATTCCCCCCACTGACCACTAATGTAAACAGCATTCTTCCCCTTGACCACCAGAGTAGGGTGTATTCTCCCCACTGACCTCCAATGTAAGGCGCATTTTCCCCTTTGATCTCCTGTGTAAGGAGCATTCTTTCCACTGACCACCAATGCAAAGCGCATTCTTCCCAGTGACCATAAATTTAAAGAGCATTCTTCCCCTGGACCACCAATGTAGGGTGTATTCTCCCCACTGACCTCCAGTGTAAAGCGCATTCTCCCCACTAAACCACCAATGTAAGGAGCATTCTCCCCAATGACCACCAATGTAAGGCGCACTCTCATCGCTGACCACTGATGTAATGGACATTCTCCCCACTGACCACCAACGTAAGGGGCATTTTTCTAACTGACCCTCAATGTAGGGGCATTTTTTTCCCACTGACCTTCAATGTAAGGGGGATTTTTCCTACTGACCACCAATGTCAGGAGCATTCTCATCACTGACCACCGATGTAAGTGACATTCTCCCCACTGACTACCAATGTAAAGACCATTCTTCTCACTGACCACCAATGTAAAAACCATTATTCTGACTGACTACCAATGTAAGGAGTATTATTCCTATTGACCTCTGAAGTAAGGGCCATTCTTCCCACTGACCACCAACTAAATGTTTTTAGCAGGGGTTTAACTGAGACATTACAATTTTTTCAGTGGCTCCAGTAAAAAGTAACAAGGTTGAGAAAGGCTGGTCTACATAATGCTAAGTGGAGGATTTCAGTTAGGCCCCTTTCACACTGGGGCGGGGGCAACGTCGGTGGTAAAGCACCGCTATTTTTATTCGGTATTCGGCCGCTTTTAACCCCCGCTAGCGGCCGAAAAAGGGTTAAAACCACCCGCAAAGCGCTGCAGCAGCAGCGCTTTGCCGGTGGTATAGCCGCGCTGCCCCATTGACTTCAATGGGCAGGAGCGGTGGAGGAGCGGTATACACACCGCTCCTTCACCGCTCCAAAGATGCTGCTAGCAGGTCTTTTTTTACCGTCCTGCCAGCACACCGCTCCAATGTGAAAGCCCTCGGGGCTTTCACACTGAAGAGACAGGAACGGCTCTTTCAGGGCGCTTTGCAGGTGCTATTTTTAGCGCTGTAGCACCTGCATAGCGCTCCAGTGTGAAAGGGGTCTTATGATAGATGGTGTTAAAGGGGACATCATACTGTTCCCCTTTGCCTCTAAGCTTTATTGCTGGTATGTATTTTCTGTTTCCACACATTTTTGGGATTTGGTTATTACTAGTCCTTAGTAGACACATTAGTTAAATATTTGCTTTGTCAGTCAGTGTCTGAGGTTTTCATGTTTTAGTCACCCTGAAAAATGGGATAAGAATAGAACATAGAGTGACCCAAAATACTAATTAGTCTTGATATTACCCAAAATAATTTTAATTTTGGACCCAGCTTGTTTTCAGCATTACATCCCCCTGTCTCTGAAGCTATCCTAATAATATATAAACGTGCAATCAAAAGAATAATTTAAATCTGAATCTCATCTAAAGGAATGGCTTACTTATCGGGATTTCTAAACTGTATTTCGTCCAATTAGAAATGCTTTAAAATGAGCTCTTATTGTTGGCAGTCTAAACGTAGAATTCTGTAATGTTAGCATTCTACAGGTGTCCATTGGTAAGGGAAAACATTTGTAAAGCCAGGTGAGAGAGGGAACAAGGGGCAGTACATTTTCTGCCAGAAGCAAATCCATTCCAACACCCAGGTCACAGGGCTGGTGTAAAACCTAAACCATAGGGAAATCCGCTCACAGAATCAGGGGTAATGATGGACTGGAAGAAAAGGGAAAACGCTAAATCATTTACCTTTACAGAGAGTGCTTGACGGTTCAATTTATAAGGAAAGAGAAGAGAACACAAATCACTGCAACATATCCAGGAAATGACAATGAATTCAGCAGATAATGTGTAAGACGGAAGGAGAATGGATAAATAAAGCTACCTATAGATATTATAATGACAGCCTGTTGATCACTTAGTAGTGCTGCACTATGATGGTGTTCTGGGCTGGATTTACCATTAGGTACAGTAGGCTTGTGCCTATGATTGGCACAGGGAAATCATTGACCACACACTTTCCCAATCATCACTAGAAGAATAATCATGTCATATCAGCTTTTTTAAACATTGTCACAATATTCTAAGCCACGTTAGGACCAATAAATAAAAGATTGTGAACATCAATAAGGGGGGGGGGGTTCCATAGGAGAGGCTGCAGTGATGGAGATGGGGCCCTGATACTCATAACTAAGGCCTATTGCAAACAGCAAAAAAGATTCCTAGCTGAATTTCCTGGGGGAGATATCTGGCAGTTTGGCTGAAGTTTTCTAGCCAATAACCTATAGTACTCCTTAAAGCCCAACTCTAAGAATACTAAAAGTCCTCCCTTACAGTGGGACTAAGCCCGCACTGCATGGGTTAACTGCTTGTTTAGTCTATGGGACAGTAACAGCACTTTTACTTACTTGATCCTCCACTTCCCTGACAAACTGCACTCTCCTCCACTCCGACAGGTGGTCTGTCCCTAAGCATGCTCATCTCCAGAGCAAGGCTATGGTCCCTGCATCGGTCTTGATGACATCAGAGGACCTTAGACCACCAGAGTGCAGGGAAGAAGAGGCTGCAGGAACAGGTCTGGCAGCACAGAGGAGCATGTGGGAGCAGAAGATCAGGTAAGCAAAGCTGATTTACCTGGTCCCCTTAGACCAGCTTTTTCTAACTGGGGTATCACCAAAGTTTGCCTGGAGTGCTGCGGCATCCTGTTTGAGAAAGCCAGTGATTGAACACCTACTGCTCCGCTCATCTGTACAAAGGCACAGCGGGAGCTTGATCAGGACAGTAAGTTCAGAGCAGTGGAAGGGGAGATGTCCTGACCTGCTGCACCTCCCCTACAGTGCAGGACCCACAAGTGCAGGTATGGGTAGAGTACTACAGTTTTAAAAAGACTTTATGTATATACTGTATGTGTGTGTATGTATAGATGTGTGTGCATGTACAGTATCTCACAAAAGTGAGTACACCCCTCACATTTTTGTAAATATTTTATTATATCTTTTCATGTGACAACACTGAAGAAATGACACTTTGCTACAATGTAAAGTAGTGAGTGTACAGCTTGTATAACAGTGTAAACTTGCTGTACCCTCAAAATAATTCAACACACAGCCATTAATGTCTAAACCGCTGGCAACAAAAGTGAGTACACCCCTGAGTGAAAATGTCCAAATTGGGCCCAAAGTGTCAATATTTTATGTGGCCACCATTATTTTCCAGCACTGCCTTAACCCTCTTGGGCATGGAGTTCACCAGAGCTTCACAGGTTGTCACTGGAGTCCTCTTCTACTCCTCCATGACAACATCACGAAGCTGGTGAATGTTAGAGACCTTGCGCTGCTCCACCTTCTGTTTGAGGATGCCCCACAGATGCTCAATAGGGTTTAGGTCTGGAGACATGCTTGGCCAGTCCATCACCTTTACCCTCAGCTTCTTTAGCAAGGCAGTGGTCGTCTTGGAGGTGTGTTTGGGGTCGTTATCATGTTGGAATACTGCCCTACGGCCCAGTTTCCGAAGGGAGGGGATCATGCTCTGCTTCAGTATGTCACAGTACATGTTGGCTTTCATGGTTTCCGCAATGAACTGTAGCTTCCCAGTGCCGGCAGCACTCATGCAGTCCCAGACCATGACACTCCCACCACCATGCTTGACTGTAGGCAAGACACATTTGTCTTTGTACCCCTCACCTGGTTGCCGCCACACGCTTGACACCATCTGAAGCAAATACGTTTATTTTGGTCTCATCAGACCACAGGACATGGTTCCAGTAATCCATGTCCTTAGTCTGCTTGTCTTCAGCAAACTGTTTCCAGGCTTTCTTGTGCATCATCTTTAGAAGAGGCTTCCTTCTGGGATGACAGCCATGCAGACCAATTTGATGCAGCGTGTGGCTGGTCTGAGCACTGACAGGCTGACCCCCCACCCCTTCAATCTCTCCAGCAATGCTGGCAGAGCTCATACGTCTATTTCCCAAAGACAACCTCAGGATATGACGCTGAGCACATGCACTCAACTTCTTTGGTCAACCATGGTGAGGCCTTTTCTGAGTGGAACATAAATGAATCCATTTTTTGTTAATTTTTTTACATATACTTAGTGCAAACAGTTTGGACGGGAAACACATTAACCTTTCAATGTATCGTTCGTTCGGCAGAAAATTTACAAACGTGTCCTTCGTTTTTTTGGCTCAAAAACGTCCCAACGATTATCAATTTTGTCCCCATTAACTGGCTGAAAAACTAACTGTCTAAGGCCCATTTCACACAGGCGGATAGAATTCAGATTTTAGCTGTGGATAGATTAAGTTATCTACCGCACCTAAACTCACACAATGCTGTCCTATGGACCC
The DNA here is from genome assembly GCF_042186555.1 of Aquarana catesbeiana. Classification (NCBI taxonomy): domain Eukaryota; kingdom Metazoa; phylum Chordata; class Amphibia; order Anura; family Ranidae; genus Aquarana; species Aquarana catesbeiana. Next base: position 120,256,189 of record NC_133336.1, read on the forward strand.
ATTCACACACTGCGTTTAGCAACGGTTTCGTTACATGGGATTTTTTGTGCGATTAGAAAAAATAAATTTGACTGCGTCCAGGACCGATTTATTGCAGCTATCTGCACATAACTGCAGGTAATCGCAGTGTACTATTTCTCCTGCAGATAGCAGCGGCAACAAGAAAAGAAAAACAACAGAAAGCACATCAGAAATGGCAAGACTGTTCCACCGTAGCTAAACGCAGCAGCATGTAAATGCATGTAAACGCAGCTAATCGCATTGTACAAATGCAAGTGATCGCTGTGCCTGGGGTCTTGGAATTTCAAAATAACAAAACGTGCTTTTAACAGTGGCAGAACAGCCACCCATGTGAAAGGGGCACAATGACTGAATTTCGGACGATTTTTTGTATAGTGTATGGCCAGCATTAGGCTGCATTCACATCTGAGCATTTCAAAGTTGCGCAGTTTTATCGCAATTTTGCTGCATTTTTTGCCAATGTAAAAGGCAGAAAAATGCCTGTAATGCGCCCAAAGAAGCTCATGTTCTTTTTTGAGCTTAGGGCGTTTTTCAGGTGTTTTGCTTCACAAAATGCTCAGATGTGAACAGGTGCCATTGAAATGAATGGGATTTTGCTTGTTGGGCGTTTTTCAGGCGTTTTTTTCAGGTGTTTTATGAGCTGAAAACGCTCAGATGTAAATGCAGCCTCACACTTAAAAAATCTCAGCACATCAACTTCAGGGACAACATGTTCACTTGCTGCCTAATATATACCACCGACTTTCAGATTCCAATGTAATCAGATAAACAGTATTATTCACAGATGGTTGGTCAGTGGTCATAATGTTATGGCTGATTGGTGTATTTGACTTGTGTGTATATACATTGTAAATATATGACTTTTGTGTACATACAGTAATTGACTTGTGTGTCCATTGTATATATGACTTGTGTGTATACAATGTACATATGCAGTATATGACCTTTGTATATACATTGTACATAGAAATGACCTGTGGGGGGTATACATTGTACAAGTATATATATTAGGGTTGTCCCGATACCACTTTTTTAGGACCGAGTACAAGTACCGATACTTTTTTTCAAGTACTCGCCGATACCGATTACCGATACTTTTTTTTTCAATGTCACGTGACAGTTTTTTTTTTTTTTTTTTTTTTTAACAATGCTTTCTTTTTTTTTTGGGGGGGGGGGGGGTGAACGGTGTATGTGTGTTTTTTTTTTTTTTTACAATTTTTATTTTTTACAATAATTTTTTTTTATTCTTTATTGCAATATGTGTTTTTTTTTTTGTTTTTTTTAAATCAGCCCTGTTTGGGGGGCTTTGGTGAGATATCAGGGGTCTTAACAGACCCCTGATATCTCCCCCTTGAGACAGAGAAAGAGACCGAGAATAGAGATTCCCCAGTCCCTTTATCTGCAGCCTCAGCTGCACTGAAAATGAATAGAGAGAAGACAGCAGCTCCTCTCCATTCATAAACTGACAAATCGTAATCACAGAAGATTACAATGTTTCAGTTATGTGAATGGACAGAGTCAGCTGACTCTGTCCATTTACAAAGGAAGGAGGAGGAGGACAGCACAACGGAGGGGGACAGCGGAGAGGGACAGCAGAATGGAGGGGACAGCGGAGAGGGACAGAGGAACGGAGGGGGCATGGAGGAGGATGCAGTGACAGTCAGCGGTGATCGCGTGTGGGGGAGTTACAAGCACCGATCACCGCTGTATGTCACCAAAAGCCGCTGGGGGAGAAGCTTGTAACTCCCCCACGTGCCGATCACCGCTGACTTCCAGGTATCGGGGGAAGCATTGGGAGCATTTGCCCGAGTACAGGTACTTGGGCAAATGCTCGGTATGGGTGCCGATACCGACACTAGTATCGGGACAACCCTAATATATATATATATATATATATATATATATATATATATATATATGACCTGTGTGGTATACATTGTACATAGAAATGTCCTGTGATGTATACATTGTACAGATATGACCTGTGATGTATACATTGTACATATATGACCTGTGGTGTATACATTGTACATATATGACCTGTGGTGTATACATTGTACATATATGACCTGTGGTGTATACATTGTACATATATGACCTGTGATGTATACATTGTACAGATATGACCTGTGGTGTATACATTGTACAGATATGACCTGTGATGTATACATTGTACAGATATGACCTGTGGTGTATACATTGTACAGATATGACCTGTTGTGTATACATTGTACAGATATGACCTGTGGTGTATACATTGTACATATATGACCTGTGATGTATACATTGTACAGATATGACCTGTGATGTATACATTGTACATATATGACTTGTGGTGTATTCATTGTAGAGATATGACCTGTGATGTATACATTGTACATATATGACCTGTTGTGTATTCATTGTACAGATATGACCTGTGATGTATACATTGTACATATATGACCTGTTGTGTATACATTGTACAGATATGACCTGTTGTGTATTCATTGTACAGATATGACCTGTGGTGTATACATTGTACATATATGACCTGTGATGTATACATTGTACATATATGACCTGTGATGTATACATTGTACAGATATGACCTGTGGGGTATACACTGTACATATATGACCTGTGGAGTATACATTGTACAGATATGACGTGTGGTGTATACATTGTACATATATGACCTGTGATGTATACATTGTACATATATGACCTGTTGTGTATATGACCTGTGGTGTATACATTGTACATATATGACCTGTGGTGTATACATTGTACATATATGACCTGTGATGTATACATTGTACAGATATGACCTGTGGTGTACACATTGTACAGCTATGACCTGTGGTGTATTCATTGTACAGATATGACCTGTTGTGTATTCATTGTACAGATATGACCTGTTGTGTATACATTGTACAGATATGACCTGTGGTGTATACATTGTACATATACGACCTGTGGTGTATACATTGTACAGATACGACCTGTGGTGTATACATTGTACATATACGACCTGTGGTGTATACATTGTACAGATATGACCTGTGGAGTATACATTGTACAGATATGACCCGTGGTGTATACATTGTACAGATATGACCCGTGGTGTATACATTGTACATATATGACCCATGGTGTATACATTGTACAGATATGACCCGTGGTGTATACATTGTACAGATATGACCTGTGGTGTATACATTGTACATATATGACCTGTGGTGTATACATTGTACAGATATGACCTGTGGTGTACACATTGTACAGATATGACCTGTGTATATGTATAGATAGCAGTGCTGTGTGCCTAGTTGGATGGAGATGAGGAAAGTTGTGGTGAGTGTGGAAGGTAAATAGAGCGGAGAGGAGAGGAGGAGAGGAGGAGAGAGGGGTGGGCTGTGATGGAGGGATGCAGCGATAGATAGAGCCGCTGTCACCCCTCGGGAGGAGGCAGAGCACCGGCTCCCCCCCTCCCCCTCCCCGCACCGGGCACGGAATGCCCGCACATCTCATCATCCGCACATCTCGGGGCCCGGATCATGGCGCCCACAAAGCCCGCCTTCCAGCAGGACCCTTCCCGCAGAGAACGGTAAGAGAGGCCGGGGATCGGGCAGGCCCGGCGGACGGAGCCGTGTCTGAAACATGATGTACACAGAGCCCGCACATGTGCTGCCATTACACCGCCGTGTGCCCGGCCATGGGCTCCGGGGATGTGTGCCAGGATGGCAGCGATGGTGTGCTGTGCCAACTTTACCCGTCTGGTGTGCAGGAGGCTGTGTGTACATGGAGACGTGTGCCAGGTGACAGGGCACAACTTTGTTTGCTTTATTACATTGTGTGCATGGCTGGCAACCCATAGTGACATCCCTGATCCATACAATGGTCGTCTGACTGTAGATGTGATTACTAGATGGGGAGACCAGAGGGTGCTGACCCCAAGGCAGGGCATTTAGAAGGTGCTGACCCCAAGGCAGGGCATTTAGAAGGTGCTGACCCAAAAATGGGGCGTCCAGAGGGTGCTGACCCCAATATGGGGAGTCCATAGGGTGCTGGCCCCAAAACGGGGTCCAGAGGGTGCTGACCCAGAGACAGGGAGTCCAGAGGGTGCTGCCCCCGAGACAGGGAATCCAGAGGGTGCTGACCCAGAGACAGGGAGTCCAGAGGGTGCTGACCCTGAGACAGGGCATTTAGATGGTGCTGACCCCGAGACCGGGGAGTCCAGAGGGTGCTGACCCTGAGACAGGGCATTTAGATGGTGCTGACCCCGAGACCGGGGAGTCCAGAGGGTGCTGACTCTGAGATAGGGCATTTAGATGGTGCTGACCCCAAGACGGGGAGTCCAGAGGGTGCTGACCCCAAGATGGAAATTCCAGAGGGTGCTGACCCCAAGATGGAAATTCCAGAGGGTGCTGACCCTGAGACAGGGTGTCCAGTGGGGGCTGACCCCGAGACAGGGAGTCCAGAGGGTGCTGACCCCAAAACAGAGATTCCAGAGGGTGCTGACCCCAAAACGGGGTCCAGAGGGTGCTGACCCAGAGACAGGGAGTCCAGAGGGTGCTGACCCTGAGACAGGGCATTTAGATGGTGCTGCCCCCGAGACAGGGAGTCCAGAGGGTGCTGACCCAGAGACAGGGAGTTCAGAGGGTGCTGACCCAGAGACAGGGAGTCCAGAGGGTGCTGACCCTGAGACAGGGCATTTAGATGGTGCTGACCCCGAGATGGGGAGTCCAGAGGGTGCTGACCCTGAGACAAGGCATTTAGATGGTGCTGACCCCGAGACGGGGTGTCCAGGGGGTGCTGACCCCAAGATGGAAATTCCAGAGGGTGCTGACCCCAAGATGGAAATTCCAGAGGGTGCTGACCCTGAGACAGGGTGTCCAGTGGGGGCTGACCTTGAGACGGGGAGTATAGAGGGTGTTGACCCCGTGACGGGGAGTCCAGAGGGTGTTGATCCTGAGACGGGGAGTCCAGAGGGTTTTGACCCCAAGACAGGGAGTCCAGAGGGTTTTGACCCCAAGACAGGGAGTCCAGAGGGTGCTGACCCCAAAACAGAGATTCCAGAGGGTGCTGACCCCAAGACGGGGAGTCCAGAAGGTCCTGACCCCAAGACGGAGAGTCCAGAGGGTGCTGACCCTGAGACGGGGGGGTCCAGTGGGTGCTGACTCAGAGACGGGGAGTCCAGAGGATGCTGACCCCCAGCCAGGGAGTTCAGAGGATTCTGGCCCCCAGACAGGGAGTCCAGAGGATGCTGACCCTGAGACGGGGAGTCCAGAGGATGCTGATCCCCAGACAGGGAGTCCAGGGGGTGCTGATCCCCAGACAGGTAGTCCAGAGGATGCTGACCCCAGACAGGGAGTCCAGAGGATGCTGATCCAAAGACAGGGCATTTAGAGGGTGCTGACCCCAAGACAGGGAGTCCAGAGGGTGCTGACCCCGAGATGGGGAGTCCAGAGGGTGCTGACCCCTAGACAGGGCATTTAGAGGGTGATGACCTCCAGACAGGGAGTCCAGAGGGTGCTCATCCCCAGGACAGGGCATTTTAACGGTGCTGACCCTGAAACAGGGAGTCCAGAGGGTGCAGACCCCCAGACAGGGAATCCAGAGGGTGCTGACCCCGAAATGGGGGGTCCAGAGGGTGCTGACCCCAAGACAGGGCATTTAGAGGGTGCTGACCCCCACAAGGAGAGACCAGAGAGTGCTGACCCCCAGATGGAGAATCCAGAGGGTGCTGACCCCCACAGGAGGAGTCCAGAGGGTGTGAACCCCAGACACGGCAGCTAGAGGGTTCTGACCCCCAGATAGGGAATCCAGAGGGTGCTTACTACTAGATGGAGCATCTAGAGGGAGCTGACCCCCTGACAGGGAGTCTAGATGTTGCTGACCCCCAGACGGGGAGTCCAGAGGGTGTTGACGCCAAGACGGGGAGTCCAGAGGGTGCTGACCTTGAGATGGGGAGTCCAGAGGGTGCTGACCCCAAGACAGAGATTCCAGAGGGTGCTGACCCCAAAATGGGGAGTCCAGAGGGTGCTGACCCTGAGACATGGAGGCCAGAGGGTGCTGACCCTGGGACGGGGAGTCCAGAGGGTGCTGACCCTGAGACGGCGGAGTCCAGAAGGTGCTGACCCCAAGACGGAGAGTCCAGAGGGTGCTGACCCCGAGATAGAGGGTCCAGAGGGTGCTGTCTCTGAGACGGGGAGTCCAGAGGGTGCTGACCCCAAGACAGGACATTTAGTGGCTGCTGACCCCGAGATGGGGAGTCCAGAGGGTGCTGATCCCCTGACAGGGAGTCCAGAGGGTGCTGACCCCAGACGGGCAGGCCAGAGGGAGCTGATCCCTAGACAGGGAGTCCAGAGGGTGCTGACCCCAGACAGGGAGTCCAGAGGATGCTGACCCAAAGACAGGGCATTTAGAGGGTGTTGACACCGAGACAGGGAGTCCAGAGGGTGCTGACCCCAAGACAGGGCATTTAGAGGGTGCTGACCCCCACAAGGAGAGACCAGAGAGTGTTGACCCCCAGATGGAGAATCCAGAGGGTGCTGACCCCCAAAGGAAGAGTCCAGAGGATTGAACCCCAGACACGGCAGCTAGAGGGTTCTGACCCCCAGATAGAGAATTCAGAGGGTGCTTACTACTAGATGGAGTATCTAGAGGGAGCTGACCCCCTGACAGGGAGTCTAGATGTTGCTGACCCCCAGACGGGGATTCCAGAGGGTGTTGACGCCAAGACAGGGAGTCCAGAGGGTGCTGACCTTGAGATGGGGAGTCCAGAGGGTGCTGACCCCAAGACAGAGATTCCAGAGGGTGCTGACCCCGAGATGGGGAGTCCAGAGGGTGCTGACCCTGAGACATGGAGGCCAGAGGGTGCTGACCCTGGGACGGGGAGTCCAGAGGGTGCTGACCCCAAGACGGGGGGTCCAGAGGGTGCTGACCCTGAGACGGCGGAGTCCAGAAGGTGCTGACCCCAAGACGGAGAGTCCAGAGGGTGCTGACCCCGAGATAGAGGGTCCAGAGGGTGCTGTCTCTGAGACGGGGAGTCCAGAAGGTGCTGACCCCAAGACAGGACATTTAGTGGGTGCTGACCCCGAGATGGGGAGTCCAGAGGGTGCTGATCCCCAGACAGGGAGTCCAGAGGGTGCTGACCCCAGACGGGCAGGCCAGAGGGAGCTGATCCCTAGACAGGGAGTCCAGAGGGTGCTGACCCCAGACAGGGAGTCCAGAGGATGCTGACCCAAAGACAGGGCATTTAGAGGGTGTTGACGCCGAGACAGGGAGTCCAGAGGGTGCTGACCTTGAGATGGGGAGTCCAGAGGGTGCTGACCCCCAAGACAGAGATTTCAGAGGGTGCTGACCCTGAGATGGGGGGTCCAGAGGGTGCTGACCCTGAGACAGGGAGTCCAGAGGGTGCTGACCTTGAGACGGGGAGTATAGAGGGTGTTGACCCCGTGACGGGGAGTCCAGAGGGTATTGATCCTGAGACGGGGAGTCCAGAGGGTTTTGACCCCAAGACAGGGAGTCCAGAGGGTTTTGACCCCAAGACAGGGAGTCCAGAGGGTGCTGACCCCAAAACAGAGATTCCAGAGGGTGCTGACCCCAAGACGGGGAGTCCAGAAGGTCCTGACCCCAAGACGGAGAGTCCAGAGGGTGCTGACCCTGAGACGGGGGGGGTCCAGTGGGTGCTGACTCAGAGACGGGGAGTCCAGAGGATGCTGACCCCCAGCCAGGGAGTTCAGAGGATTCTGGCCCCCAGACAGGGAGTCCAGAGGATGCTGACCCTGAGACGGGGAGTCCAGAGGATGCTGATCCCCAGACAGGGAGTCCAGGGGGTGCTGATCCCCAGACAGGTAGTCCAGAGGATGCTGACCCCAGACAGGGAGTCCAGAGGATGCTGATCCAAAGACAGGGCATTTAGAGGGTGCTGACCCCAAGACAGGGAGTCCAGAGGATGCTGATCCAAAGACAGGGCATTTAGAGGGTGCTGACCCCAAGACAGGGAGTCCAGAGGGTGCTCATCCCCAGGACAGGGCATTTTAACGGTGCTGACCCTGAAACAGGGAGTCCAGAGGGTGCAGACCCCCAGACAGGGAATCCAGAGGGTGCTGACCCCGAAATGGGGGGTCCAGAGGGTGCTGACCCCAAGACAGGGCATTTAGAGGGTGCTGACCCCCACAAGGAGAGACCAGAGAGTGCTGACCCCCAGATGGAGAATCCAGAGGGTGCTGACCCCCACAGGAGGAGTCCAGAGGGTGTGAACCCCAGACACGGCAGCTAGAGGGTTCTGACCCCCAGATAGAGAATCCAGAGGGTGCTTACTACTAGATGGAGCATCTAGAGGGAGCTGACCCCCTGACAGGGAGTCTAGATGTTGCTGACCCCCAGACGGGGAGTCCAGAGGGTGTTGACGCCAAGACGGGGAGTCCAGAGGGTGCTGACCTTGAGATGGGGAGTCCAGAGGGTGCTGACCCCAAGACAGAGATTCCAGAGGGTGCTGACCCCGAGATGGGGAGTCCAGAGGGTGCTGACCCTGAGACATGGAGGTCAGAGGGTACTGACCCTGGGACGGGGAGTCCAGAGGGTGCTGACCCCAAGACGGGGGGTCCAGAGGGTGCTGACCCTGAGACGGCGGAGTCCAGAAGGTGCTGACCCCAAGATGGAGAGTCCAGAGGGTGCTGACCCCGAGATAGAGGGTCCAGAGGGTGCTGTCTCTGAGACGGGGAGTCCAGAGGGTGCTGACCCCAGACGGGCAGGCCAGAGGGAGCTGATCCCTAGACAGGGAGTCCAGAGGGTGCTGACCCCAGACAGGGAGTCCAGAGGATGCTGACCCAAAGACAGGGCATTTAGAGGGTGTTGACGCCGAGACAGGGAGTCCAGAGGGTGCTGACCTTGAGATGGGGAGTCCAGAGGGTGCTGACCCTGAGACGGGGAGTCCAGAGGGTGCTGACCCCCAAGACAGAGATTTCAGAGGGTGCTGACCCCGAGACGGAGAGTCCAGAGGGTGCTGACCCCAAGACGGAGAGTCCAGAGGGTGCTGACCCCGAGACAGGGGGTCCAGAGGGTGCTGAATCCGAGACGGGGAGTCCAGAGGGTGCTGACCCCAAGACAGGACATTTAGTGGGTGCTGACCCCGAGATGGGTAGTCCAGAGGGTGCTGATCCCCAGACAGGGAGTCCAGTAGGTGCTGACCCCGAGACGGGGAGGGTGCTGATCCCTAGACAGGGAGTCCAGAGGGTGCTGACCCCAGACAGGGAGTTCAGAGGATGCTGACCCAAAGACAGGGCATTTAGAGGGTGTTGACCCCGAGACAGGGAGTCCAGAGGTTGCTGACCCCGAGATGGGGAGTCCAGAGGGTGCTGACCCCTAGACTGGCCATTTAGAGGGTGCTGACCTCCAGACAGGGAGTCCAGAGGGTGCTGATCCCCAGGACAGGGCATTTTAAGGGTGCTGACCTCCAGACAGGGAGTCCAGAGGGTGCTGATCCCCAGGACAGGGCATTTTAAGGGTGCTGACCCTGAAACAGTGAGTTCAGAGGGTGATAACCCCCAGACCGGGAGTCCAGAGGGTGCTGACCCCAAGACAGGGCATTTAGAGGATGCTGAACCCCACAGGGGAGTCCAGGGGGTGCAGACCCCCAAACGGGGAGTCCAGAGGGTGCTGACCCCAAGACAGGGCATTTAGAGGGTGCTGACCCCCTCAGGGAGGGTCCAGAGAGTGCTGACCCCCAGATGGAGAATGCAGAGGTGCTGACCCCCACAGGGGGAGTCCAGAGGGTTCGGACCCCCAGACAAGGCATCTAAAGGGTTCTGACCCTCAGAAAGAGAATCCAGAGGGTGCTTACTACTAGACGGAGCATCTAGAGGGAGCTGACCCCCTGACAGGGAGTCTAGATGGTTCTGATCCAAGATGGGGAGTCCAGAGGGTTCTGACCCACAGACAGGGCATCTAGAAGGTGCTGACCCGCAGACAGGGGGTCCAGAGGGTGCTGACTCTCAGATGGGTTATCTAGAGGGTACTGACTTCCCAAGCAGGGCATTTAGGGGGTGCGGATCCTCAGACAGGTCATTTAGGGAATACTAATCACTATACAGAGTATATAGAACAGGCATGCCCAAAGTCCGGCCCGTGGGCCAATTGCGGCCCGTGTGTCGGTTTCGTACGGCCTGCCTGGTAGTTTGGACATGTATATCTTTTTTTTTTTTTTTGATTCCATATTTTTATTAGGTTTTTAAAGAGTACATTGTACAATTAAACATTGTACGTCGTGCAATGACGTCTGTATAACAATCATAGATATGAACTTCTATCCACAAACCGGGATCTAGTAAAAACATATATATACTAATGTAAGTAATAGTCGTGTCATTTCGTTAATGCTAACAGGAATAAAAACTCTGATAGGTCTTATTCGGTCCACTTCACAAGTGTGTCACCCCATGTGGGACCTTTAGTGGCACAGGAGTGAAGCGGACCCTTCTGTGGTGGACACGAAAGTTCCAAACAATGGAAAAGGAGGAAAAAGAAAAACTGAAATTTTTCAATTATAAAGGTATCATAAGATTCTTAGATAGTGATGGGTATTGCTCGGTCAAGAAGGAGGATCAGAACAGCCGTTTGTTTGTGCGCGGGGTGCGCAGTTTCTAGTCCAGTCGGTCCAAGGTTGCCATGCTGTGCGTATTTTAGTGGCTTGCCCAGATAGTGTGGCTGTGGTGGTCTCGTAACTGTAGTGTAGTGATACCAAGTCTGTGACTTGCGTAATCGTCAGATGTGTGTCAGATTTCCAGTGTCTAGCTATATTGAGTCTGGCTGCCATGAGGATGTGGGTGATTGTGGATTGGAGGGGGTGAGAAAAGTCCTCAATAGTGAGGTTGAGGATCGCTAGGGCCGGTGTTGGAGGGGTCGTGATTTGAGTGATGGTCGAGATTACGTGGAAGGTGTCTTCCCAGTATTTGCGGAGTTTGGTGCACGACCAGAAGACATGTAATAGGTCGCATGTGGAAGATTTACATCTCCAGCAAGTATTAGGGATTTGAGGGTTAAAAGATGTTATGCGGGCGGGGGTCAGATACCATCTTAGTGTAATCTTCTGTGTGAGTTCCCATAGGGCCGCGCATTTGGTGGATTTGTAGATAGTCTTGAGGGCTTGTTGCCATTGTGTGTCTGTAAACTTTTTGGCAAGGTCTTTTTCCCAGGTGTGGTGGGGTGGCATTTTGGTAAAGGTACGTTTTTGGTGCAGATTATTATAAAAATATGAGATGCCTTTGATTTTTGTGTCGGGGTCGGTGAGGTATTCCCAAGTCTTGGGGTGTATATTATAGATGGGGAATGGTATATTTTGCAGGCAGTGACGTATACGGAGGTAGGTGAAGTATTCGGATGCGGGTATGTCGTATGTGGTTTGAAGTTGAGGAAATGATTTGATGTGGTTTTCTTGTAGTATGTCTTGTATGTAGTTTATACCTTTAAGGATCCAAGATGAAAGTGAGATTTCTGGCATTAGGTGGAGTAAGGATTTTATGGGGATGTGGGATTGTGGTGTGGTGGGAGAGTATTGCATTTGGGATGACGTTTTTTTCCATGCCTGTGCTGAGGCTTTCACGGTGGGAGACAGGGATTTCGGGATTGGAGCGCCTAGGGGAATGCTTAACAGCCATGTTTTTAGGTTTGGTCTTATGAGTGAAGATTGTTCAATGTGGCCCCATAGAGTGGACGGGGATGGTTTAAACCAGCAGGGTAGTTGGGCCAGAATAGCTGCTAGGTGGTAGTCTTCAAAGTCTATTGAGCTCGAGCCTCCTACCAGTCTGTGTTTGATCAGTTTTGTATGGGCACATCTGGGTCTCTTTTCTTTCCAGAGGAATTTATTAAATAATGTCTGAAGGGATCTGAAGAATGTGGTGGGTAGGGGGATAGGAATGGTACGGAAGTAGTAGAGTATCTGGGGAAGGCAGATCATTTTAAAGGCCGCAAGACGACCTGTCCAGGAGAGTTCGTGTTTCGCTATGTTTTGTGTGGTCGCTTGAATGTTTTGGAGGAGTGGCAGAAAGTTACATGTGTAGAGTTTTTTAGTCGTCCTCGGTAGTTGTATGCCTAGATATGATATGTCGGAGTCTGCCCAGGCGAATGAGTATTGGGCTTGTAGGAGGTTTCTTATAGTAGCGTCCACCTTGATGTCTAGTATGAAGGATTTAGTCGTATTGATTTTGTAATATGATATCGAGCTAAACCAATTTAGCATCTTTTGTACTTCTGCCAGGGAAACAGTCGGGTTGGTGAGGATGAGGATAACATCATCCGCAAACAGGCTAATTTTGTGGTGGTGAGGGCCAATCTTTATGCCCGAGATGTCGGCGTTAGAGCGGATATGTTCTGCTAGGGGTTCCATGACCATGTTGAATATGAGGGGGGATAGGGGGCAACCTTGGCGGGTACCGTTTGTAATTGGGAATGGTCGGGATAGCATGCCTTCCGTGTAAACCTGAGCTTCGGGGTTGGAATATAAAGCCATAATGGCACCGAGAATCTGGCCTTGAAATCCAAACTTCCGGAGGACTGACGCTAGGTAGGACCAGTGAACCCTATCGAACGCCTTCTCTGCATCCAGGGAAAGGAGCAGAGAAGGCGTTCCGGTGGACTCAGCGTGATGAATAAGGTTAATCATCCTCCTGGTGGCATCTGAGGCTTGTCTGCCTTTTGTGAATCCTGTTTGGTCTTGGTTTATAATTGTGGGCATAATTTTGAGTAATCTTGTCGCTATAGATTTGGCGTATAGTTTGAGGTCGAGGTTGAGTAAGGAGATGGGACGGAAGTTTTGGGGGACATTCGACTGTTTCCCTGGTTTCGGTATCGTGATAACTAACGCTTTTAAATATTCTGGCGAAAAGGTAGAAGAGGAGGCAGCATTATTGAATAGGTCACTAAGATGTGGGATCAATTGTGAATGAAATTGTTTGTAATATTCCCCGGTTATTCCGTCGGGGCCTGGTGCTTTCCCGCTGGGGAGGGAGTCTATGGTTTTTTTAATTTCTTGGTCAGTGAATGGGGCATTTAAGGAGGTCAGTTGTTTCTCAGTCAGTTTGGGTAGATTTAGTTTGCAGAGGAAGTGATCTATTTCGTCCTGGGAGGGTTGTGGGGTATGGGGGTCCTGTTTCAGGTTGTAGAGGTCTTCATAGTATGTGCTGAAGGCATCAGCTATGTCTTGGGGGTTGCTTAAGGGGGTGTGGGTATGGGGGTGAATGAGTTGGGTTATTTTAGTTTTGGTGCGTCTACCTTTTAGTCGTTGGGAGAGTTTCTTGCCAGCTTTGTTGGAGGTGGAGTATGAAGACGCTTTGATTTTCCTGTGAAGGAATTCGTAGGAGTGGAGAAGTAGAGTTCTAAGTTCCTGCCTGAGGTTTAGTAGTTGGTTGGCCTGTGGGTCTCGGGGGTCTTTTTTGAGCCTGTCCTCTAGGGTCGCTATCTGGGTTGTCAGTTTGTCTATCTGCTGCGTCCTCTTCCCCTTATGCTGAGAACCAAGTTTAATTAACATCCCTCGTATGAATGCTTTGTGAGCGCTCCACACCACGGCAGGGTCGGGTACCGAGCCTTTGTTCAAGGAAAAGAATTCATTGATGTGTTTTGAAATTTCTGGGGTGTATGTGTCGTTTTGTATAATATAGTTGTTAGCACGCCAGAGAAACGTATTTTGTTGGAAATTGGTGTCTTGTAATGTGATAGATATGGGGGCATGGTCCGACCATGCCGTGGTGTGGATCTGAGAAGCAGAAATTTTTTGCAAAATACATTTGTCAGAAAGAAACAGGTCTATTCTTGAGTACGAGCGGTGTCTGGGTGAAAAAAAAGTAAAGTCACGTTCAGAGCCGTGGTGACATCTCCAGACATCATACAGGTCCTGGGAGGCGATGAATTTCTTTAAAGGAGAGTCACGGCGTTTAGTCGGTGAGGTGGAGTCCATCAAGACGTCTGGTACTAGATTGAAGTCTCCACAGATGATCTGGTGGCCTTTTCGGATAGTGTTGGCAGAGCGAAGAACTTTGTGGAGGAATCTCATTTGGTGGGAGTTCGGGGCGTATATATTGATTAGGGTATAAGTTGCTTTGTTGATTGTGCAGATTAGGATAATAAACCGACCTTCTGGGTCTGAGATTGAATCAAGGAGTTGGAAGTCTAAAGTGTCCCGAAATGCTATCATGACCCCTCTTGATTTAGTGGGGTGTGTGGCATGGAAGATGTGTGGATATTGGTAGTTGTTGCATAAGGGTGTATTGGAATGTAGCAGGTGGGTTTCCTGGATACAAAGCACGTCGCTGTGGAGAGCCGAGGCGGTTTTCCACAGTGAGTGACGTTTGGCGGGATGGTTTAGCCCGTTGACGTTCAAGGAGAGAATGGTGATTGGCATCTTGCGGTGTGAGTTGTGCACAACACTTACAGTTAGTTGACGGTGGGTAGTTCCGGAGGTACCTGGCGTTGGGATTCAGCAGGTGGGTAGCAGAAGTACGAGACTTGAGGGTAGGTTGCAGCGGTAGTAGGCTGGTCGTGGAAGTAGGTGCAGGAGGATCCTGGGTCAAGGGATTGGTGGTATCTTCTTGGCAGACTGGACGGCTGAAACAAGATAGGACTAGAATACTGCGAATAGAGCAATGTGTTAAAATGCAGTAAAAAATGATAAGAAAAGGAGATAAGGAAGAGAGAAAAAAAAAGTCAGTGGTAGAACAATAACTTGTATAGTATAATACAAGTGGTGAGGCTTGTCGATATGATCCAATAGTGGGAAGTTCGGTTTAGTTGTTGGAGGTGGTGCTTCTAGTGGTAAAAGGACCCCTAGAGGGGGTGAAGAACACCGTGTAATCCTCTATTAGGGGGTACAGAGAGTCAGTGATACCGGGAGAAGAAGGCAAGAGAATCAGAATCAGGTTGCCAGCGCTCAGGGGAGCCATAATGAGTGTTAGCGGCCAAGTGTGGTAGTGGTGTATACACCCTCAGTTGAGATTGCGGTTTTGCGAGTTGCGGGACGTAGTGGGTCCTCTGTCTGAAGGAGGTGGTTTGGATAACTCGGGGATTATCCGCCAAGAGTGGAGAAGCTTTAGGCCCTTTTCTAGATCCCCAATGGCGTGCGTTTGGCCATTGTGTACAATAAGGATGGTTGCGGGGTAGCGCCATTTATATTGTAGCTTGTGGTTTTGCAGGCTTTTGGTTATCGGGTTAAGATGTCTTCTCGATTGGAGGGTGTACTTGGACAAGTCGGGAAAGAGTTGGATGCCAGTGTAGGGAGCAGGTAAGGGTGATTTAGCTCTGAGCCCCATGAGGAGTTTCTCTTTAATGTGGTAGAAGTGGACCCTCATTAGGACGTCTCTGGGGACCGAGGTTGCTAGGTGGGCAGGCTTGGCAATTCTGTGAATCCTATCTATGATTACATCACGCGGGGACGCTTCAGGAATCACAATATGCATCATTTCTTTTGCGTATCTCGGCAATTCCGCGGGGAGTATGGTTTCGGGGACACCCCTCAACTTTATGTTGTTCCTACGGGACCTGTCTTCTAAATCGGCCAGCTTGGCCCGCATCCATGCCTGTTCTTCTTTAACTGTGTCATAGGCATCAATGATTTCATTAACTGTGGATGTGCATGCCTGAATCCCTCTCTCAGTGTTAGTCACCCTGTTATCTAGCAAGTGAATATCAGAGGTGATTCTGTGGAACATGGATGAGAGGTCCGTCATGAGGGAGGTCTGGAGGGAGATCAGCATGTCCTTCAATGTGGTATCCATGACTGGTTGCCCTGAGGTAGGGAAGGATGCCATAGAGGAGATCAGGGCCTGGTCTATGGAGAAGGGAGTAGGAGCCTGGGCCTCAATTTGTTGGTGTTGTGACCGGTGCGGTGGCGTGTCCAGCCGCATTTTAGCTTTGGCTGGGCTGCTGGGGAGGGGGTCACCCTCCGGGTTCTGGGATGGGTCAGGTACAGTACCTTGATCCGAGTAATCAGCCGTGGAAGCGTCCGGGAGGTCCGTGTAAGGTCCGCGCGGCGCGGCCTGGTCGGCGCCATCTTGGATTTCCCGGCCCGCCGGCTTATAGGCAAATTCGGTCAGTTTCTGGGGCCTGTGGTCGGTAAATCTCTTTCTGGATGCCTGCATCGTTGTCCCCTGAAGGTGAGGAGTGAGGATGTGTGAGGATGGCGTCGTTGCTGCGGCCGATTGCGCTGGATTGTGTCCCCTGGCTGGCGAGCTGTGAGCTTAGGCGTCCATCTTCCTCTCCGGCCGGCCACGCCCCCTATGTATATCTTTTTTGTGGCCCCCAATGAATCCCCGGGCGCCGAGGGCTTCAAAAGATATATATGCTGGCTGCCTTGTAGGGGACGGGGAGGGGGTGGGACGAGTGCCGTACATACAGAAGAATTTCCTGTTTACATGGCAGTCACTGTAAAAGGAAGTCCCGTCTCCTACGCTACAATTGGACGACTGTTCTGTCTATCATAGTAGGCGGGACTTTGTATTAAAGAGGTTGCCGAGAAAAGAGATTCTCCTGTATGTAATGTGTTGGCGCTCCTCCCACCCCCTCCCTGTCTCCTCCAAGGCTGCAGATGAGCATGAATCAGGCTGCACTGAGGGCAATGATGAGTCTGCATTCATGTCAGTGGGGATGCTGCAGTCATGGCAATGGGGTTGCTGCATTCATGGCAATGTGGGTGCTGCATTCATGGCAATGTGGGTGCTGCATTCATGGCAATGGTGAGTCTGCATTCATGTCAATGGGGGTGCTGCATTCATGGCAATGGTGAGTCTGCATTTATGTCAATGGGGGTGCTGCATTCATGGCAATGGTGAGGCTGCAGACAGGCATTGATTAGGCTGCATTGATGGGCCCTGACCCTTATTTTGCTTCACAGTTCTTAATTTAAAATGTAAGATTTTTCCTGAAACTTCCCTCTTAAAGTGAAGGTGCATGTTATAGGCCGATAAATACGGTATATCCAAATAACACGCCCAAGCTCATCTCTTCACCACACACAGCCACAAAGGCAAGAGAATTCTTGTTGGGCAGTGTATTAGTGCTCGGACGAACACACTTAGACCAAATTTTAATGGTTCAAAGAATGTCAGGCAAAATGGTCGGCCCTCACACATGTTCGCTTCATCAAATCTGGCCCTCTTTGAAAAAAGTTTGGACACCCCTGATCTTGGAGGTGCTGATCACCATACAGTGTAGATAGGAAGTACTAATCACCATGCAGAGCATCTAGGAGGCTCTTATCCTCGGATGGAGCCTCTAGGTGGTGCTGATCCTCAGATGGAGCATCTAGGAGGTGCTGAATCTCAGACAAGGCATCTATTAAGTGCTGATTACCAGATAGGGCAGAAAGTGGTCAGACTGCAGGTATGCTGCAGAAGTGGATGGAGACTGAGGACATGTTACACAAGTCTACTAGCAGAATCCAGTTTAATTTATATATGTTCTTTATTGGCCTTAGCACCTGGGGAGATGGGGAGAACAGTGACAGTTGGCTGCTGGAACCTGAGGACCAGTCAGTAAGTACCAAAGGTCTGCAAGTGGCCCTCAGATTGTAGGCTAGACATCAAGGTGTTAGAAAATCAATGGGGTTGCTGTCTGCCTTCTGTTAAGGAGATTTCTCCTCACTTCCCCTCCCAGAAGAACAACAGGAAGTGAAGAAAAATCCCCAGTTGTGGGGGGAAATCCTTTCACAGTTCTCTATATCCTTTCACCTGTTCTGGTGGCAGAATTATGGATACCAGGACAGGAAAAGTGGGGGAATCTCCTCAATGGGAAAACAGCAGTGAAAACCTGACAGAGGATCTAACCACTCCATACTCTATCTAGAACTAGGCAATGAAGTGAAACATTAAACCAGGATTGTAAAATGACAACAGCAAGCTGAGACCTGTGACAAATGTCTCACTCTGGTGCTGGCACAAGGTTAGATGGTACTATTAGCATCATGTGCGATGGCTGGTTTAAACAGTAGGACTTTCAGTAGTGTTGAGTTAACAGCTTCTGTGTCCCTGTTTTGCGTGTCAGGAGGGCATGGATTCCCAATAGCTAATATGGTAGACCAGAGCTAACATGGTAGACCATTCATCCCTACTATGAGGTGCACTGCACTGCAGCACCCCTTATTATAAAATGTCACCACACTTGCCTGCTAACACTGTCAGTTCCCTAAACCTTTGTAGATAATTTAACTGGGATTCATTGTTTTTATCTCACAATCAGATCACATTAATAAATATTGGTTTGGAATTGCATTTGTTTGCAGGAAGTAATTATTTTACTATTGAAATTTTAAAGATAACCCAAGTGATAATATTTGTGACTTTTTTTTAATGTAATATGTCATCTAATCTGTGAATCTTTTAGTGAATTAAACATAGAGTTTCTATTTGAAAAAAAAAAAGTATGTACTCATACCCAGGAATGAATTTATTGCATAGGTCAGCCTTTAGTGAATTGATCCCCATGCGTTACAGGGTTGCATAGATGTTAAATCCTAACTCCGAACATTGCACAAAAATTACCTTTGCGGTGACATCCCCTGTGCGCCACAAGGGATAAATACTTGGTAAGTCTACTGGGTAGAGGAATAGGGTGTAAAACTCAGGCCTGGTTAACACTTTCTGCATGGTACAGCGCAGTGTTTAAACATGCAGGAAGTGTCAGCTCTGGCCGGTGGTGCCTTATGCTTTTTTGTTTTCATTTTTATTTTGATGCAAGAATGCAATTAACAGTAAAAATATATATAGAAGTCTTGTGCCTTCTATTAGTGTCCTGCCAAGCACTGGTTAAAGCGTGTAGGGGAAGTTCTCATTCTCCTCTGACTGTTCTATGAGGCTGCATGACCCCTGACCCTCTGACTGGACAGTGCTGATTGGACCTGTGTTGATCATATGCACCCCCCCCCCCCCCAAAAAAAAAGGGAAAAAAAAGAACTCTCTAGCACTACACACCAAACTGAGCATGTGCAGAGTACCTCCAGGGCTCTGTACTATCAGCAGATGGATTGGGGACAGTAAAATAAGGGGAGGATCAGAGAAGATAGGATCAAACAGCTTTTTTTCACAATGTGGAGGATTAGCCCCTTATGTTCCACAGTGAGTATAACAAGTATGCTTTACTGCATATACAAACTGACTTTACTGTTGTGGGTTTAGTAACAGTTTAAAAATAAAAACTGATGTGGCTACCACATCTAATGATTGGTAAGCTGCCATATATGAGATTTTTGGTTTTCCATTTAATACTGCTTTAATAAGCACTTGAATGTATGGTGGTCGGACCTGACCAGTAGTGAGCGGAGGAAAGAGGAGGAGGCCTTGATCATCAGGTTAGGAAGTACAATTTGATTTAAGTGGGAGGTAGAGCGTCATTAGTTAGGAGGCTGAATTGATACCATCAAGTGAAATGGAAGCATTGCACTATAGGTTGTAGGTAAGCTTTGGATGAAAGATTACGAAACATCAAAGAATTTTTGAACCAATTTTATGCAAAACCCACCCATTCCATGCAGAATTTGGAATAGGATAATTTGTCTATAATAGTGGGGGTGGGGGAGGCTTGGGGTTCTGGGTATATACACTTATGTAGAATAACTTTCTGTGCTTCGAGGGCTAGAATAAAGAGGAGTTGTTTACAGCCGCTTGAAATTTTAATATCAGTATGTTGAGAATGCCAAAAAGTGCCTGTTCAGGGGTTCCCAGATAGCAAGCAATTGTGTTGCAAGTTTGAAAATGACTTGCTAAGCTATTGCTAGACTTGCCAGGCTTCACTTGTTTGTTGTACAATTGCAGCAAGTCCGCATTGCATGACTGCAGATCAACTTTCTTTGCAAACATTCTGCAAGTCTGCTGCAAGTTCTGGTTCAGTTATGTTGTGCAATAGTCATCCCACCACAGGGGTCACTGTGGCTGAATTTCCATGCTGTAAACTTGCAGAGCTCTTGCTGTAGACTCACCACTGCAACTTTGCACTTGCTAGAGACTTGCCATGCAAATTTGCTACAAATTGGAAAAGCGTCAACTAGAACTTGTGCTTCAAGTGCTCGTGAAAATTTGTAGCAAGTTATCCTTGCTAATTGGGTTAGTGATAGGTAGATTACTAAGAACGTGATAACATAATGCACTACTGAGTTCCAAACGTGTTTAATCTTGAGGCACATCCAGAGAGTGCGCAACAGGTCCACATCTACAGTAAGCGTCCATATTTCAGGAAGCAGGAGGAGGAGCTTATGCCTATCAGGTAGGGGTGATGCAGTGATATAAAATAATGATGTCTTGCACTTTTTAAGCTTACGTTCCCCAGTCGTATTCCAGAACAACAGCCTGAGATGATTGGTCCTCCCTCTACAGAAAAAACAAGGCAGACAATTAAAAACCCCTCGTACCCTCCTTGTTTCCTCAGTTTAGATTGTTTTTCTTACTCTCCTGGAAGCATCGCTATGTTTGTTGTTTTTCTGATGGAATTTCTGTTGTATTCGCTGGTTTGCCTTTCCTGCTTGTCAGCGGGGTTCTCATGTATATTGCTTGGTCCTTAACCTGTCTGGAAGGTTGACTGTCAAGGCCATCCTGGTACACATAAGAGAGCATTTACTTTACTTTAACTTTATTAAAATGTCACATTGTGATATTTCATTAATTTCTAGAAACTCAGAAAGCTGTGTTGCAGGATGGAAAAATGCAGATATGTTAAATATTTCAGCACCACAAATCATCCAAAGATTGTGTTAAAGTGTTAATAAACCCACAACAGTTAAATCAGTTTCTATACGCAGTAAAGCATGCTTGTTATACTCACTGTGGAATGGTTAATCCTCTGCATTGTGTAAAAAGGCTGTTTGATCCTGTCTTATCTGTTCCTCCACTTCTTCCACTGTCTCCAATCCATCTCTGGCTAGTACAGAGGGTAGGGGACACGCCGCACATGCTCAGTTTAATGTGTATTGCTAGAGAATTATTTTTTTCTTGGGAGAGTGCATGTGATCAGCACAGGGCCAATCAGCACTGTCTAGACAGAAGGTCGGGGTCCTGCAGCCTTATAAGACAGTCAGAAGAGAATCAAAACTCCTCCTACAAGCTTTAACCAGACACTGATAGAAGTCTCAACTTCAGTCCTCAAGGAGTCTGTTGGAGCAAGGAGTAAGGTAAGTATTACAAATGTACAGCTTATTCTTCTACCTCTATAGACCTGATGAGAATTAAAACCCTTACAATTGAGGAAGGGTACTTTCTGTGTGATGATATAATGATAGGGCTGAAAACCCAGCATTTGGACAGAGAAAAGAATGCATGTGATGCAAAGGACAATCGAGTGGATTTCCTCAAAGCAAATAAACAGTTCACTCTGGAGGGGAACTTGGACTTTGCAAGGGAACTTGCACTCTGTTGACTTCTATCATCCAACCATGTGCAAACAAAAATGCAAAGTGAAATTTCACCACATTCATTAGGCTCTGTGGCAAATTCCCTTGCAAAGTAAAAGCTTCTTTGTCTTTAGTAAGTCATCCCCATTGTGTTTATTGCAGGGTGTGAATAGATTTTATTCAGCTTAGTTTTCAGCAAAACTGACCACACCATGTAATCAAAATGCAAACCTTGATGCTAAAAAAGCAGAGGGTCTGCTATGGATTATAGTGTAATTCCTAGTCACATATAAAAATTAAAATTTGCGTATATACTCATACAGCCGCTTTTTCAGCCAGCCTGTCATTGATTTGTACAGGTGAGCTATACATGGCTGTACAATCCACCTTTACTCCCAGGCAGAGAAATATACCTGATTTTATGCAGTACGCCAGCCACGAGCAAGATGCCTAAAAAGTATGTAGAGCAGAGTTCTTCTTTAGTGCTTTTTGATTATGGAATGTGTTCTAGGTAACATTTGTGACCTTAGTACAGAACATCAAATGGGACTTTACATAAAAGCCTTTTATTATATTGGTTTGATGTTAATACCTTTTCAGAAAAGCATATTTAGGTTTATTTGGTTACCGCACATAGTATAATGTTGTATACATATAGCAACCAACCAATGCGTTTAATGAATGGAACTTGCTGAGAAGTTAATACTGTTCAGTTGGATCTGGGGGGGTTGTTCAGTTTTATTAAATATCTCCCAAGGGTTTGGATGGTTACGTTATGTCAGGTGACTAGCTATGAACTATGGAGATGTAATATATACTGTACATTTGCTATTCACATCAAACATCATGTGTGCCTGCTAAACACTAGAGAGCTCACTATGTTCAGTAACAGCATTTTTTGGGAACACAGAAGTATTGAAAGATGTATAATATTCTTATTAGGATAGCTGAAATATTTGTTCTTTGACTACAGTGCCTGATTGTAGCCTGTAATATTGTCTGATGGTTGAAAGTGTGCCATTGTAAAGCTGCAGTGTTAAAATGTAAAAAAAAAATGGTTAAAAGTAGAGCGATTGGTTAAAAAAATAAGAAATAAACTGGTATACAATACAGTAAAAAAATATTGAAGCACAGAAAATTCCTTCTCCACTTTGAGAGTTGAATGGGTTATGCTAGATTCATTGTTTATAAAAATGTTGGCAAGTTTAAAATTGGTGAAATCTATCTACTAAGCTGATTCCATCGGGTTGTTTTCACCTTTTGAAAATTGGGTTATTTTTACCTATCTGTCTGGCTGCCTCTCAGCAGGTCCTCTTTTCATCGCGCTTGCGTGCCATGGCCCATTCATTCCAATGGGTGAATTAAACTCTGCTTGACAGCTAAAGGCAAGATTTGCTTGTTAACTGTTACCTGGTTTTGTAAAGCGGACCCCCCCCCCCTCCCCCCCCACACACACACACACACACACCTTCTCTGAAACCCACACCATTACCAAAATAAGCATTTTGGAACGAGTACATAAAATCAGTATTGGTTGCCTCATTTCTTATTGTGTTCCTTAATGCTAATGTCCCATTACTCCTCCTTATGTAAACTTCATCGATGGCCAACTTCTTCTGCACAGATCTCACCCACATGCTGTAGGATCTTGCACATTTTGGTATTATCTATTATGTTGCCATGGCTTCAGTAACCTGAGCCCATTACGCTTCCCCACACTCATGCGGCTGAAGCCATGATAACATATACACAATTCAAAAAATGCCTTTTACCCCCAAGATCTTGCAAGATCTCAACGTTTAGGAATGAGATCTCTCTGTCAGGCACTGGTGATGTAACCTTCCCAGGGGGCAGCTGGGATGCAGAGCCGCATTACCAGTGACTCTGAATACCTGGAAGTTGAATTAAATATGTAAGTACCAAAAAAAATCTTTTACTAAAACTACTTGAAGATGTTGTGAGATCAGCATGCAGAGCTGTATGAAGCAGGACTTTTTAGTTTTGGGTGGAAGGTCCACTCTGAAGTCTACAAGTGTGGCTCATTAAAGCCAGCCAGGCTGCAAAAAGACATTAGTCCATTTAGTTCAACCAATAAAATGAAAAACACACAAACACACTCCATATACGCTATCCTATACCCACAGTTGACCCAGAGGAAGACAAAAAATACCCCAATAAAGTATTCACTCCAGTGGGGAAATTCTTCAAGATCCCTCAGGACTCAGAGGCAATTGGATATTCCCTGGATCAACTACTCCTGGCGATATTACCTCTAAAAATCAGTATCCAGTTATATTTCGTGCATTTAAGAATTCATCCAGCTCTTTTTTTAAACAATTTACTGAGCTGACCAGAACCGGCTCTTGAGGGAATCTATTCCACATTTTTACAACTCTTACTATAAAGAAGCCTTTTTGTATTTGAAGATTAAATCTCTTCCTAAAGACGTAAAGAATACCCCCTGTCCTCTGTAATGACCTGAAAGTGAATAACTCTACATCAAGTTATACCATACATAATAATACACATACCACTATGGCAGTATTTTGAAAGTGTCAGTACATGTACCATTTGAAATGCTTTGCTGCTTTCTGATTGTATTTTTACATTTTTTCGAATAATATTTGTTCTCTACAAATAAGGACAAATGGGCCTCGTGGACTGCTGGCTGTGTGCATTCATAATAGCCAACTGTTCCTGTCCATATATCATAATAATTAGGTAAATGCACACTGGAATTATTCTAAAAAACAACCATAGTGGCTATAAATTGTAGTATAAGACAAAATATATGCTTATTTATAATTCTATGTAAATTTCCCATTTGAAACAGATTTATTTTACAGAAAGGCTTGGTAAAGTGGACCTTAGATCGGGAGATTATTTATGAAAACTAGAGTAAAGAAAAGTGGAAGTGTTGCTCATCTAAACTACTCTGATCTTATTTTTATTTAGTTAGAGAATAAAAGCTCACTGTTGGTATCATATTCTGCTTTTGCTTAAACTTCCAGAGATCATTCTTGCTGGTATTGAGGATTGTCTGTGGTACATGCTTGGACTCTCACTACTGCCTATAGCTCAACAACTCCAGGCAAACAACTAAATACATAATTGAAACATAAAGATGTGATCTGTTTTATCTGTCAAAGAACTTTTAATCTTGCCAGTCAGTTGTATATTCTGGATGTCCCTGCCAGACAGCACAGCAAGGTACCTCCATGCAGACCACACATAGACCTCCTTCTTTTCCCAGCAAAAAAAAAAAAAGAACAGATGCATGCAGCTCTGCATGCTGATATGAAAACACATCACAGTCATCTGAACATTATATGGGTAAAGTTACACTTTCCTTTAACTCGCTTCTAGTTTCTTGAGGCACCAGTGATGTAGCCAGTGCCTTCCAGATGCCCGCTGGGAAGGCTGTCTCACTGGTGTCTTCCAAAGAGTTCTCATGATCTTGGGGAAAAAAAGGCCTTCTCCCTAAGATCTTGTGTACTTTCAGGGAAAGGGCCCTTTCTGGACAAGCAGTACCTGCTGTGATAATGCACAAGATTCGGCTCAGATATTTTAGGCGGCGCAGCACCAGAAGAAATTGGCTGGGCACTGATGACCTTTTCATTTTTTTGTCTGAAATAGTAGCACGGGTTTCGCGGCCTGGTATGACCAATGGGATTGGGCGAATACTAAAGAGGCGTGTAACTATAAGTTTAATTGTTTTCATATATACATTTTATTAGTGCTTAGTATTAAAGTGATACTAAAGGTTCGTTTTTTTATTTGTTTAAAATAACAAACGTGTCATACTTACCTCCACTGTGCAGCTCGTTTTGAACAGAGTGGCCCCGAACATCCTCTTCCGGGGTCCCTCGGCGGCTCTTACGGCTCCTCCTCGCATTAGATAAACCCCTGGGAGAATTTGCGTCCATAGACACGAATGGAAAAGAAGAAAGGTAACAGCGCTCTCTGCAGGGACAATTTAATCAATACACCAGGTCCACTCACAGGTGCCGAGGCTCGATGTGTCCCAACACACTCCAATGCAACAGTAATAAGGAGAGCCGGCAAAACTGTAATCCTTGAAGTGACGTTTATTCGTACATCAGAGTGACAATAAAACAATAAAGCTGACACGTTTCGGCAATAGCTAAGGCTATTGCCGAAACGCGTCAGCTTTATTGTTTTATTGTCACTCTGATGTACCAATAAACGTCACTTCAAGGATTACAGTTTTGCCGGCTCTCCTTATTACTGTTGCATAGACACGAATGCCTGACTCGGCCCCGCCCCCCAGGGCCCACGTCATTGGGTTTGATTGACAGTAGCGGGAGCCAATGGCTGCGCTGCTATCAATCCATTCAATCAGGACCCAAGACACCGGCTTTTGCTGGTGTGCTCGTCCCTGGGACGAGATAAAGGGGGGACAGCTAAGTAAAACGGGGGCTTGGGGGGACTGCAGCATTACAGGAGGTACATAGAATGCATTGAGGTGAAAAACCTTGAAGGTTTACAACCCCTTTAAGTGGGGAAGGGGGGGGTATGGCTTAAGAGGTGTAGCCTGGTACAGTACCTGCCACTGCCTGTGACCGGAGGGTAAGAAGCAGTAGAGCACTGATGAGCTCATCTCTGTGTTCTGCCCTCTTGCAAGTACGTACACCTGTTAGACTGACAGCAGTGTACAAAAATCTTTGATTAGCTCTATGTACTGAGCCTTCATCTACTTAATAATTGAATAACTTGGTTTGCTCGTGTTTTTTATTTCAGTGTGGAGCTTAGCTTTACTTACATGTGTAGAAGCAAACCATTGCTGAATCATTCAGATTTGAAGTCCTTTACCTGCTAGAAAACAGTCCTACTTGTATTAATAGGGTAGGCACAATCTCATTCAGTAGCCATGTGCATTGATCAATTTCTCTGTCAGTGTTAAATACTTCTTCAGCTTCATTCAGCACTGATTGTCACTGCTTCCCTTCTGGATTGGGACTGAGGATAGAAGAGTCCTAGCTGGTAATGTATCACCCATATTATAAAGACTAGAATTTCAGATATGCATTTCCGGTAGTTTGTTACTGGCTGTTTGTATCCCCAGTAATCTCTGTGAAAAAGAGAGAGCAATGCATGACTACCATATCATTTTGGAAATCATGTTCAAACAGTTAAAAAGAGGATCCATTAGATGTCTAAAACCAGTGATAAGTGCCACTCATGTGTAGTCAATATTAAATGACATCTTTCATTGAAATGACTTTTTAATAATTTATAAAAAGAGCTTGGATATTACTTTTAACAAGAACATTTGATTTTATTAGCCATAAGTATAGTCAGTATCTATAGAATTACATTATGCAAATGATTCTGTATGCACCAGGCACTATAATATTGGGATAATTTGCTGAAGCAGATGCACATATTAAGACTTTTGGTTGGAGAGGGGGCAGTAAAATTTATCACATTTATATTCTCTTTTTGACTGGAGTTGAAAGGTGGTTTTTAATAACAAACAAAAAATGTTTGCACACTGGAACTCCAAAATCTTTCTTGAATATATTCTTTTTTGTCAAAGGTTTGCCAGACAGAAACAGGGATTGCACTTGACGCGTTTCACAAGCGTGTAGCTTGCTTGTTCACAACAAACTTGTTCTTGACTTTCCAAGGTGGTTTTTAAACTGGCCATTTGTTAGGCCACACAGGTCATTGTCTTATGGGGGTGAAGTTACTGTCAATGAATAAAGCCAAAAGTGTAAAGTACAAGCTGCAAACAATGGCAGGTATAAGGCGAATGTTTGCATCCTTTCTGTAGAGAATGAACAGGTTGGCTTCCATTGCTGGCACTTTTTTTTATATTATTGGCCTTTAGGAGGGCATGCAGGTCAGCAGTTATGACTTCATCCTGACTTTACCAGCAGAATACTTCTTCTAGGTTAGAGACTCAAAGTGCCACTCTCTCCTTCTCCCCAGCCTATATTGGAGTTGTAGGTGTTTGCAGTAGATCTATAGATAGAGGCAGAAGAAGTTATATATAATCTTGTACTTTTCTGGTATAAGGGCGAGCCCCACACTTTTTCTGACACTTTTGTAATAAGGATTCTCTAAATCTAACTCTGAGGATGCTTTATTATGCAGATGTTGACACACGTAGATGTGTGGATAGCTGACTTCCTCCTCTTGCCTTTTGCACTTCCTTGCTAGGCTAATAGGAAGGTGTGGGATATGAAGGGTGGAGCAGCTGATAGGAAGTATTATAATATTCATACTAGAGCGGTATGGGATTGTAGGCCTCTAGGGCAGTGGTTCTCAACCTCAGTCCTCAAGTACCCCCAGCAGGCCATGTTTTGGGGATTTCTCTTAGATAAAATAGCTGTTCAAAATACCAAGCCATTGGCTCTGATTTAAAGCACCTGTGCGAGATAAAGGAAAACCTGCAAACATGGCCTGTTGGGGTACTTGAGGACTGAGGTTGAGACCACTGCTTGAGGACTGAGGTTGAGACCACTGCTCTAGGGTACACCTGAAGATATAGGAGAAAGGAGAAAAACCTGCAACTTGGTACAGCTTCACATAAAATCCATAAGGCTTTATTAAGTTGCCAGACTTTTCTGTCCTATTACTGTTGGATGGTATGTACAGTGTTTGTCTTGGCACAGGCAGCTTTTACTTTATCCTGTATTTTGGACTTTGATTCAGGTTGCAGCATCATACTTTTACTTTACCCATGAAGATATACAGAGGTATATGCTTGCTCCTTAGAGTGCTTACTTATCATTTCTGGGTTGTGTTTAAAAATGTGTGAGTCATGCCTGGTGTTCTTTAAAGGTGAACTCCAGGCACAATAAAACATATTCCACAATAGCCACAAAGGACATAAATGAACTATGTGTTCAATAAATACCTTTACAAACCTAGCTATTCCCATAAAAAAGTTGGGGTGACAGCATCACTGTGCTGTACATATCTTGTGCAGACAGAAGAGCTATGGGAGGGGCCCAGCAGGCCCCACCCACTACAGGCTGTCTGCAGAAAGCTACAGGGGGGCAGATGCAAGACCAGTCACCCTGCACAAGGAGAGAGATCAGCAGGGACCGGTCTTCATTACAGGAAGCTCCTGCACAGAGGCAATGTTTCACACTGGATTACTACACAGATCTGGAAGAAATACACAAAGAAAACCAATTTTCAAGTAAGTATACACATGCATTTTATATTTAAACAATATTTGTTCATCCCAGTGTTCAGATTGAGAAAGAAGCTTGCAGGTACTTACAACAACAATAGTAAAATAGGTTAAAAAACCTGGGATTTGTCCAGCACTGCTGCAGTTAGATTATTAAAAAGATTATATGTGATTAGTTGATATGGATTACTGCATGCATCACATTGTTGATTGCCTTATTAAATAAACCCAACATTTACTTACAAGTGATTTTATTTTTTTATTCACTTGTCATTTTGGAAAGGCAAAGTGGAGAGGTTGCCTACAGCAGCCAATATGGTGCTTCCTTTTTTTCTTCAATAAGACGGACAATTGGAAACTGATTGCTATGGGGAGTATGGAAATTTTTGAAGTGTTGAATGCACTCCTACATTATCATTGTTTTTCATGTTATGAAATTATAAAACCTCACAGTGGACTAATAGAGTGATAGTTCCTTCTATTGTGTTTCTTCCTTTATAACCAAGGATAAGTACAGTGGTCTCGTTAAGTAAAGTAAGCAGGCAATATCTGATACTCTGAGTAAGACATTTCCATAGTCATTGTTATAAAATAGAACGTTATAACGTTATGTTATCCTTGTATTTAACAAAGAAATATAAACAATATATAAAATATAATATATATATATATATATATATATATATATATATATATATATAAATATATATATATAGTGAGTAACAAGTAAATACATCCATACATATTTATATCGGGATAGAAATCTTTAAGATGGAATTAATTTCCTGGGAAAGCTTCTCGTCCCCGCGCCGCAGCGCTCTCTTTATCACCTGTCGCCATTTGGTGTCGGCAGAAAGTAAATCAAAGTGTTGCAATTTGTTATTCTGCTGCACTTGAGGAGCTGAAGCTAAATAACACACGGCCTGAAATTCTGATTGAAGTTGTAGGAGGGGGATCTTTTAATTTAATGCCCTTTAATCGCGCTGCCTGCTCGGCTTCTGGCATTTTAAAGGTTGCAGCTAAGGAGAAATTTTTTTTTAACCAATTCTGTACCAAATATATCATTCTAGTGTCAAGTGATCTAGAGACTCTTGATCTGAGGAGGATCACTTTATTTAGCTTTTTGAGAAAATTACATAAAGGAGTTCTATAAAGTATTTTTGTATGAGTGGTTACAAAGCAACAAGAGAAGCTACCATGCCTAGGATATTTACAATTTTAAGACAGTCCCAAAGTGTATACTCCTTAACAAACTAATCATGTTTTAACAACAGTCTGCTGTTTTTTTTTTTTTATTTCCCTTGCACATGATTGGGTATACAAAGTGAACATTTACTTTGTGAAGCGCATCTTCTTCTTTTGTAAATCAACCCTAATGCCAAAACAGTTGCATCGCTAACCAGATTGGGGTTTATTTACTACAACTGGAGAGTGCAAAATCTGGTGCAGCTCAGCATAGAAACCAATCAACGTAATTGAATAAGCTAAAGCTAGAAGCTGATTGGCTACCAACCCCAACTGCACCAGATTTTGCACTCTCCATTTTTAGTAAATCAACCCCATTGTTTCCGAACCATGCACCCAGAGCTGCATATAGGAAAGTGCAGACTTGCATTTATGGTGGGTTTCCTTTCCTTTGCCTTCTCTCTTGTTCTATCATCCAATATAGAAAAAGATAAAGAGTTTTCTTGGTTCAGACAAATGTAGTGTTAGGAGTATGTTGCTGTCCATCTCTGTATTTCCAGGACATGCTCATACTCCTCCCATCTTTGTATTTCCAGTTCTCTTAGGACCTCCAGGTACACCAGGACATCTGTCAGCATTTCCAGAATCTATACCAGTACTTCCAATGTTGCTTTCTGAATCCCTGCCAGAAAATCGAGAATTCTATCCAGAACTTCCAGTGGCACTTGTTGCGAATCCAGATTGTCCTGAGCACTCTTCTTCTGCCTTGCCCAATACAAATCAATGCTTGGACCAGACCATTCTCTCGATTGGACCAGACCAGTCACTCCCTTGTGTACCGTCCCCACATTGTAGCCTCTCTGTGCCTGCTCATCTCTTGGTGGGGCGATCCTGAGTGCCATTACTAGGTACCAGCACTCAGTGAAAACCATCTCTACCACCAGGAGCTCTAGTGAAAAGCAGCAGGTGCTTAGACTCTGCACCTTGGGTGACAGTGATGGGGGAAATCAAGCAATTTTCTTTACTTCAACTTGTGGTTTGAAGAAACAAAATGGCATATTCTATGGCCAGCCTCATTTAAACAAAAAATAATGTGTCTGTATATTTGTGTATGTACATGAGCTTTTTACACTTGCCTGACCTTCTTTAACCTCCCTGACGGTTTTCCAGAGTGTGGCTCGGGGTTAAATTTCAGCACCATTAGGGTAACCCCAAGCCAGGGTTGCATTGCAGGATCCTGGTGCGGTATACTTACCTTGTCCCCAGGATCCTGCGATGTCCCCCCGCTGTGTCTGCAGGCTCTGTCCTCCGCCTGAAGCCTCTCTGTGCCGAGCTCTGTTCCCTGCGAGCAGCGCGACGCATGGGGGTGGAGCCTAGCGGCAAATTCAAAAAAGTGAAAAATCATAATACATACAGTACACTGTAATATTACAGATTACATTACTGTATCAAATGATTTCACATCCCTTTTGTCCCCAATGCTTTGTCCAATGCCCTGCATGCAGTTTTATATTATGTATACTGTTCTTTCTGCCTGGAAACTTGAGATTGTCCATAGCAACCAAACAGTGTCCCTTTACGTCAAAAGTGGTTTTAGACCAGCTGGAAAACAGCGACAGTAAATTAGAACACTTGCAGAATTGAGCGATAGTGAATCATGGGGAAATTAATTATATTATTGTTATATTATTATTTTTTATAATTTATATTTATTTATTATATTATAATTTATGATTTTGTGTTTCAAACTTCATCATACCCGGGATATCTGCTAGACTTTTGGTGGACAGATTTAAGTGTGTTATTGCTAAGAATTACAGGCCTACAATATAAAACACCAAATTTCTATGCAAAATAATTGTACCACTTTGAGACGCAAAAATCTGACATAATCATACCACCAGGGGGGCTACCTGATATCAAAACACTGTGGTTCTGTGTTATTTACTAGATTTTCGTCACTGTCTGGAACCCGTCTGGATAGAAATATGGGAGCAGCCATTGCTGATTTGTTGT
This sequence comes from Aquarana catesbeiana, assembly GCF_042186555.1. NCBI lineage: Eukaryota > Metazoa > Chordata > Amphibia > Anura > Ranidae > Aquarana > Aquarana catesbeiana. Next base: position 120,287,928 of record NC_133336.1, read on the forward strand.
CTCTACATAAACAACTGTAGTTAGATATTATAGAGCTCCTCTCATGTGAGTTTCCTTTCTGACAGCCGTTTTTGACCAGGGTTCTATAGAATCCTAGGAGTCCTCCAGTGGTTGCTAGGGTTTCCTTGAGTTGTGGCTAATCGACCTCTCATTTAAATAGTGTCTCCATAGCTTCAGAGACAACGCCGTTTAGCAGAGCTGGTAGAATGACACCAGAGACCTTTCTAGCTGTCTGTAAAGGTGGCAATCAGACCACCACTGTAAGGGAGGCATCTTCCAACTGACCAATGTAAGGGTCATTTTCCCCACTGACCCCCAACATTTTGGTTGTAGCAGAAGTTCTCCAGGACCTAGAAATAATTTGTAGGAGTTACTCTGTTGTAAAAAGGTTTCAGAATGGCTGCTCTATATAGATGGGTTTGTAGACCAGCACTTCATCAATACCTCTCATTACAACAGTATAACTAGAGACTGAAATGCTTTTCAATATCAAGGTAAAACGCTTTATATTACGCTGGTTTAGCTGATGAGGTAGGGGTAGAGCTCTACATGTTTCTTAGATCAAGAGATCTGCTTCATCATGAGATGAACATATAGAAATGTTGAGCCATGCACCATATAGTCAAGAAGCTGAAACCCAACCCTTGCTCAAAAGAAGGCAAGAGAGGAACTAAAAGGAGGTATCCAGAACCAACAGAATAAATACATTTCTTCAAAAAAGTCTGTCCATATTATGACTTCCTATTCACATTCCATATATATAAATTATTGCTTACACTCAAGTTTTCAAAGGGCGTGGAATGTGAGCGGCATATTCCAGAGAAGTCTTAACATTACCAGCAGCACAGTCATATACCCTGCAATGATGTAAATCTAATTCTGGTTTTCAAAAAGAAGGGTGATTAATAGCCCCCAGCATAAAATTCTGAAAAAAATAAGAGTTTTCTCTGGTTGATGTTTTACCAGTCACATTACGACTTCTAAGTTTGGTGAAATTTGATTGGAAACTAACCTAGTCCACTGAATTTATGGCACTTTTTAATAAAGTGTAATGATTCTTAAAGCATATCTAAACTCAAAAACAAAAACTATAATTTACCTCACCAGTCTTTAAAGTGGTTCCAAAGTCAGAAGGTTTTTATCTTAATGCTTTCTATGCATTAAGATAAAACACCTTCTGTGTGCAGGAGCCCCCCTTATACTTACCTGAGCCCCATCTCGATCCAGTGATGTTGCAGGAGAGTCCCAGTTGGCTGGGACTCTATCTCCTCATTGGCTAGGAGAGCATCGGGGTGCCATTGGCTCCTGCTGCTGTCAGTCAAATTCAGTGAGCCAATTAGGAGAGAGATAGAGAACGTGGCCGAGCCACAGCTCTGTGTCTGAATGATAACACAGAGGAGTGGCTCAGCTTGGGTGCCCCCATAGCAAACTGCTTGCTGTGGGGGCAGGAGGGAGGGGCCAGGAGTACCAGCGAGGAACCCGAGAAGAGGAGGATCTGGGCTGCTCTGTACAAAACCACTGCACAGATAAGTATAACATGTTTGTTATTTTTAAAGAAAAAAAACAAGACTTTAATATCACTTTAAATGTGATTAGTTTTTTTTTTTTTAAAGCTTTTTTCCTTTATTTGTCAGGGGTGCTGACAATGGTCAGCTTTTATTCATTTTTGTAAAACCTTTATCCCAAAAGGAAAAACACTGCTTTAGCTGCTTAAAAAGTTTTAGTTGGAGTTCAGCTTTGTTTGTAAGTCAAGTCCGGTGGTCTCCAAACTGTGGCCAAGAGGGCCAGATGCAGCCCTTTGCTTGCTTTTATCTGGCCCTTGGGGCACTATTTTCATCCACTGATACCAACAATGGGATATCATTCCCTCTCACTGACACCAGTAAAAGGGCATAATTCCTCCCAATGACACAGACGGTGGGGCACAATTCCTACCAATGACACCAACAATGGGGCCTAATGACAATAATGATGGGGCACTATTCCTCTAACCGACACCAATGATGGGGCATTATTCCACCCACTGATACCAAAGATGAGGCATTGTTTATTCCCACTGATGTCGGGACCTTCTCTACTCTCAGTTGCCATAGTCCCTTTAGTCTACATGACAGTGAATTGGCCCTTTGTTTACAAAGCTTGAAGACTCCTGGTCAATTCTATCCAAATCTGCTAGTGGATCAAACACTACTCTCACCCCAGACCGACAATGCTGCTCTTCAAAAGTGTCTCCAAGTGTATCATAATTACATGTTTTAAACTTTTTTTAAAATATTTCTTCAGTTGCTTCCTGGTTTCCGGGCCTAGGCAAATGATGGAGGGTTTTATCAGCTAAGCACAACCTCCTGCCTGCTTGCATGAGCTAAGGGCATCTGGATTCCATGAAGTATATACTGCATGAACCATCTGCCCTTATTCACACAGGCGCAGGGAAAACATGCAAACTCCAGGCAGGTTGAGCCATGGTTGGGATTCCAACCAACGACCCTAATGTTGCCAGGCATAAGTGCTAACCACTATATAACAGAATTTTGTAGCAATATAAAAGTCCAAAAACTATCACTTTGCAAAGCATCACTGTGATGAACCTCTAAAAAAGATTCTAGATGAATTGTAATCTAGGGACCCACCTTTATTGTTATTGAATCCATTGAACTCATCTTGCTCTATCAATTGAGCTGAGCCCTTCTAAAGCAATGAAGGTCAATGAGTGGAGTTGATTTACTGGAGAGTGGCATGGTAACCAGTCAGCTTCTAACCACAGCTTGTTCAATTAAAAGAGAAGTATGGGTTTCATTTTTTTTTTAGAATCATACTTATGTCGGTGGATGCAGCATCGGTCCAATACTGCATCTGTCCCCCCGGCGCCTCTGCACTGAGAACCGGGCGATCGAACATCACCGATCGCTTAGTTCTGACAGTTCCCTGAGCAGAGAGCTGCAACTGTCAGTCACAGCTCTCTGCTCATCTCCCTCCACGCTCATTGGAGCACTGAGCTGTGGCGGGGGTGGTCCGCTCAGTCTCCCAGCGGCTCAATGAGAGGCTGAGTGGGGGGGGTGTAAGTCCAGGCACCTAGCGGATCCAGACTTTATTGTCAGGATGATGTGGTGCCTGGACTGATATCCGTGACATCAGCAGAGAGTTGACTTTTGTCCTCTGTCTGCTGAAAACGGGTCACAGGAGTGCAAAACTAATCCATAGGAGAAGTACAGCCAAACAAACTTTGGGTGGACTTCTCCTTTAACCTCCCTGGCGGTATGATTATGTAAGATGTATGATAAAGTTTGAAACACAAAATCATAAATTATAATATAATAAATAAACATAAATAATTATAAAAAATAATAATATAATAATAAAAAAATGAATTTCCCCACGATTCACTATCGCTCAATTCTGCAAGTGTTCTAATTTACTATCGCTGTTTTCTAGCTGGTCTAAAACCACTTTTGATGTAAAGAGACACTTTTTGGTTGCCATGGATAATCTCAAGTTTCCAGGCAGAAAGAACAGTATATATGATATAAAACTGCATGTAGAGCACTGGGCAAAGCACTGGGAACAAAAGGGATGTGAAATAATTTCATACGTAAGATTACAGTGTACTGTATGTGTTATGATATTTAAATATTTTGAATTTGCCGCCAGGCTCCGCCCCGTGCATCGCGATGCTTGCAGGGAACAGAGCCTGGCACACAGAGGCTTCAGGCGGAGGACAGAGCCCACGGACACAGCGGGGGAACATTGCAGGATCCTAGGAACAAGGTAAGTATACTGCACCAGGATCCTGCAATGCAATCCCGAGTGTGGCTCGGGGTTACCGCTAATAGTACTGAAATTTAACCCCGAGCCACACTCGGGAAAACCGCCAGGGAGGTTAAGCTTTGTCTATAAAACCTGGAAGCTGATTGGTTTCTATGCAGAGCTGCAACATATTTTGCACTCTCCAGTTTTAGTAAATCCACCCCATTGTGATTATTGATAGGTGAAAGTTATGATGATCACTAAACTTTTTGTGATAACAAACCCCCATAATCAAGGCAGAAAAGACACGAATCTAATATATATCATCCAAATTTTATATACAGTACATGGTATAATATATGTCACAAAAATATCCTTTTTAGATCACATTATAGAATTTAGAAATCCAGTCTTTGTCTCGTACAGCTCAGCTCTTGTATTGTTGTTTCTCAATCTTTGACCAGCCAATGTAAAAATCCATCATGCTTACATAGCTCAGCCCGTTTACTTCATCTCACCTCATTACCAGCCAGTGTAAAATCCTTCTCAGTCTCACACAGATCAAGTCTTTGTCCACATCCCCCACTGCCTCTTACCTTATGTCCTGCCAGACCACTACATCGATCGGCGAGAGAGGAAAGACTCGGAAATGCTTCCTCCTGCCTGCAAAAGACTGATGACCTTATTCTCCAAGCATTTATTTCCCAGGCAGATCTGAAACTGTAATTTGACTGTTGCTCAAAACGTTTTTTTTTTTATATTATGCTGCTGTATGTTGTGACCAAACATAATCCTTAAAGTTAATGATAGATCTCCTTTAAGATATACTTTTATGTTTATTTGTCTTATTGACTATGTCTTACCTTTACCAAGTCTATGTTAGGTAAGAGGAAGTAGAGATAGTTATGCGATGGTATGCGCTGGTTGTAAATATGGTGGTAGCTCTTTAAATCTCAATTTCTTGTTATGTATCAGCAGGTCTTGTTTGGCTTTGTAGAATCATTTCTTGCTGCTCGCATATAATTTGCTCTCTGAGAAAGCAAAACTTCATGCATTTTGCATTTTCTCAGAATGATTATATGTTTAATTGTTGCGTGTGAAATCCGCTCGCAGAAAGGCCCCTTTGTTACAGAGCTGGAATTAGCATCTCCACACTCATTAATCTGCTATGTCCTTTCATTCAGAATTTTTTTTAAAAAAAGCTGCGTATTCAGTCAGTTCAAACTCACTTTGTGAGGGAAAAGTATTTTTTTTAAATACTTTTATTTACAGAAGCACCGTGCAATGCGCTTCGGACCCCTGTGACTGCAAATTTTACAATTCAGCCCTAAAAATATCCTCTAGTAATATAACTGCTAAGCTGTTCAACCTCCTTCTCTATGACTTCTCTGCCGAAAACAGGTAAAGATTTTATTCTTTTATTGACAAGAGATCTTCAGTGCTTTACACAAGTACGATAGCGCTATAAATAAAGATATTTATTATTTAAGTGATTAAATAGTGTTATAAATTGAAGTGATCTGTAACAAAGTCATTGATCTTGAAAGTCTTATTGACCTGGAAGCATAGGCTTTAGAACATATAACAATGAAAATACTGTCAAGGAAACGACAAAATTTACAGTTGCCTTATGCAACTATAGGGGTGTATAAATCCTGCCGCAGACGTGGCTTTTGTGCACCCCTCCCGCTGCCTCTGCAGTTAAGGGGGTAGCAGTTGGGGACAGTAAAAGTGTGGCTCAACTGTAGGGTTTTACCACCTGAAGAAATGCCCCCCCCCCAACAAACCTCACAATCGAACCCTTCATTCTCCCCTATGGACCGGAAGGTGTAAACAGACTTGTGTCAATTTATACCTACCTACCTCCAATCAGATCCAGTGCACTAAAAAAAAAAAAAAAAAAAGAAGAGAATCCATCCTCCTCTATCTAGGCAGAACTGATTGGAGGGTAGCTGGGTGTAAACTGAGAGTGAGGTCCGTTTAGGCCTGCTGGTCCGTGTCCGCTCTGCAGAAACTGAGCAGATATGGACCTGTCATCCTCCTGCTCTGCTCAGATTAGCAGGGGATCAGCAGACGGACTCCGCTGTCAGTTTATACTCGACTGCCCTCCAGTCCCATCCACCTAGATGGAGGGAGACGGATCCCCTTCCATTTTTTTTTAGCGGGCCAGACTGGTTAGGAGGTAGACGGGTGTAAACAGACACAAGTCTATTTACACCTGCTGGTCCATGGGGGTGAATGGAGGGCCTGATCAGGTCTGCCTGAAAAACCAACAAGCAGACCTGATCGAACCTTTCATGTAAAAGGGGGCTAAGTCTCCATGCACACTGGAGCTCAAAAAAGCTTTTTCTGGACGCCAGATTGCTGGCAGAAAACGCTGGTTGAAAACATGATTTTAACAGTGTTTTGTACTAGCGTTTATGAGCATTTTTTAGCGTTAGCGTTTATGGGCGTTTTTAATAAAAATACACAGAAGACACCCCAAAAATCCCATAATGCAAAAATAGACCGCCAAATGCTAATTAATGCGCGTTTATTGGCATTTTTACCGTTTTTTGTGGTCAGAAAACCGGCACTTTGAACGCGATTTTATGGCTTTTAGAAAACAGCCCATAAACTCCACTGCTAAAAAAAGCTGAAAAGCGTCCATGACTCCAAAAAACGACCGTTTCTGAGCTCCAGTGTGCATGGAGCCTAATGCCGCCTACACACGAGCGGATTTCTCATCCGCCAGAACTCCGAAGGACTTTTCAACTGAGTTCCGACGGAGTTCCAACGAAATGGACTTGCCTACACACGATCACACCAAAGTCTGATCGCTTCGAACGTGATGACGTACGACCGAACTAAAATAAGGAAGTTCGTAGGCAATAGCCAATAGCTGCCCTTGCGTCCTTTTTTGTCCATCGGACTAGCATACAGACAAACAGATTTTTCGAACGGACTCGAGTCCGTCGGAAAGATTTGAAACATGTTCTATTTCTAGGTCCATCGGAATTTTCGATAGAAAAGGTCCGATGAAGGTCCGATGAAGCCCACACACGATCGGAATTCCGTTGGACCTTTTCTGCGGGACAGTCCACTCGTGTGTACGCGGCGTAAGAGTGAATTTTGCATGACTTGCAGCATGCATTTTCTGGGTGTGGCAGCTGAATGCATGTTTTGATAGCCCTTTCTGCTTTAAATGACTGCGCTCATTTCACATTAGCCGCCATTCCTGCAAATGACAGTTGTAGAATGTCATAAATAACAGCAGGCCATAGCTTTCAGTTCTGTGAGGACCCAGCTAGTATCCATTGTCTGCTTATAAGATTCTGAAGACTTGTAAAACTCTAAGGCCCCTTTCACATTGGGGCGGTAGGGGGCGTCGGCGGTAAAACAGCGCTGTTTTTAGCGCTGTTTTACTGTGGTATTCGGCTGCTAGCGGTGCGGTTTTAACCCCCCGCTGGCGGCCGAAAAAGGGTTAAAACCCCACGTATAGCGCGGCTATAGCCGCGGTATAGCCGCGCTGTCCCATTGATTTCAATGGGCAGGAGCGGTTTAGGAGCGGTGAATACACCGCTCCTTCACCGCTCCAAAGATGCGGCTGACAGGAGATTTTTTCTACTCCTGTCAGCGCACCGCTTCAGTGTGAAAGCTCTCGGGCTTTCACACTGAACAAACAGCGGAGGCTGTTTAGGGGCGGCTTGCAAGTGCTATTTTTAGCGCAATAACCGCCCCAGTGTGAAAGGGGCCTAAGGTTTCCATTTGCTATCACAGTGATACAACATCACCTGAATAAGTACAGTAGTTATTCTCCAGAGCTTCAGAGCTTCCTTTTGATATGTATTGAATTCCTGTTGACACATCATTTTTTTTCTTTTTGATGATTCTTTTTATTTACAGTTATGCGGCGCCTCCATGGGAGCCACATTTTCACCATCATTAGTAAATTTATTTATGGGGTGGCGGGAGGAGTGTGTTATCTTCTCACATAATAACCCCTTTTTTATCTTTTTTTTTTTTTTTTGGTATGGTTGCTTCATTGACGATCTGATGATCATTTGGGACACCCACGGAACCGCTTTTGATCTTAATATTTTGCTGGATTATGTCAACAGGAATTCTTTAAGTCTTAAATTTACAGGTTCCTCTGACCCTTTTTCTATTCATTATCTTGACATCACATTACAAGGTGATTCTGTAACTTCTAAAGTCTAAACTACTACTTTTAGGAAGTCCTATGCGGGTAATGCCACCCTTATAGCCAGCAGTTGCCACCCTACTCATACCATAAATGCCATCCCTGTAGGGGAGTTTATCCGTGCAAAGAGAAACTGCTATACTGACCTTTGTTTTTCCAGGGAGTGTGAGGTTGTCAGAGATAGACTCTCCAATCGGGGTTACCCTCAATGGACTAAAGATTGGGGACTTAATGTCAATTGTCATAAACAACGGGAGGATCTACTCTCCAGTACTCATTCTGTTTTATCTAGGTCCAGGGCCAAAAATAGAAAAGATGGGAGGTTACATTTTGTTACAACCTATTCTGTAGAGTATAATAAAATAGTGAGTTTAATGAAAAAGAACGTACCCATTTTGTATACTGATAAGGCATTACATAACCTCTTATCCAAAGGTATTGGTTTTAGTAGCCATACTTTGCATTCACTTTTGGTACCTAGTCCATGTCAGATCCCATGTCACCAGCCAAACCTGGCTCTCCTATCCAGGATCATTTCGCTGTGGGGTCAGTACATACAAATATTGTCGGGTTCATAGACCCAAGAAGAATATTACATGTTTTTCCACAGGAGAAACACATACAATTGCACAGCACATTAATTGTGGTTGGGATCATGTGGTATATCTAATCCAATGTGATAAATGTACCATACGGCCCTTACGCACACGCATCTCAGTATATTACTGTCAGTTTGAACCCCAATGCCAGAAATATCTCCAATGTGTCCAAACATTTTAGAGATGTACAGATGGGAGATTTGTCCTCTTTTTCTTTTTGTGGTATAGAGAGGATTTTGCCTGCTGCCGGGGGGGGGGGGGGGGGGGGACGGACATCACAGAATTTTAGAACATGAAGTTTACTGGATACACAGGATTCAGACCCGCACCCCACAGGGACTGAACCACAGATGGGATCTAGATCTTTTTCTTAAATAATTTTTTATAAATTTAGTGTCCAGGCAGTATCATCTTTAAGTAGCCCCATGTAACTATGTCCTGTTTTATAATCATATAAACCATACATGTTGTTGGATTGCTTTTTATATGCCTTTAATTTTCCTATGTCTACATTTTCTGTGATGTGTTTAATTGCACGTCATGTTGGGCTTATAAACCATGCATGCTACTGTGGGTCGCTTTTCATATGCCTAGCTTTTTATATGAAGAAAAAAAGAAAAACGTTCTTATAATATAATATAATATAATTAATAATAAAAAATAGAAAAAATTATAATATCATTATTTTATTTTTTTATGTCCTGGTAGTGTCATCTTTATGAACCATCCACTGACATAATTGATGTTCTGTTTTGAGATAATAATAACTATGTATGTTATTGTGGATTGCTTTTTATATGCCAGGCTTTTCATATGCTTACACAATATATATATTTTTTTATTATTATTATTATTAGTATCTAGGCCAGTGGACCTTTTAGTTCCGTGACCCCTTGATAAAATTTCCTAAGTTGTGGGGACCCCAACAGTAAAAAAAAAATTTGTAGCATGGGTTGTCAGCACCCAAGGCAAGTACTTTGCGCCCCTAATCCACAGACATTTAGCGCTCCCTGAGTCCCTTCCACTTGTACAGTATTAAAACCCCTTATGGTACATTTTAGGATGTACCACTACTTCTCTTTGTTCTCCTTTCTTTCCCTTTTATCTCTCTCTATGCTAACTTGTTTTTCTTTCCCCCATCCATCTCTCTAGTCGTCTTGTTCTTTATCCTTTTCTCCTTCTCCCTTTTTCTTTGTTCCTCCCCCTCTTTTCCTCTCCCTTCCATGTATTCTCTATTTTTATTCCTTCTCTTACTCCTTGGTGGGGGGGAATGGGATGAGTGGCAGTGCTGGCGGGGAGTTCTGATCAGCCAACTTAGGTGCTCTTGATCAAGGTCATCTGCTGATCTGAGAACTGTAGTGGGGACTTTTAATGACAACTATAATCACAGGTAGTGTTACTCACTGTGTCTCCAGCTTCACTAAGTCTCCGACTTTGTGGTGTCTCGTAGCAGTGACACCTATGCCGAAATCAGGAGATGGGGTCTCCCCCAGCCCCTCCCACTTCACATTCCTCACCAGTCAGCCGACCTCTAGTCTCTGCCCCCCAGCCATGCTGTGAACTGAATGGGCGGCTGCGAAGAGGCTGAGTGGGCGGCCGTGGGCTCCAGTAACAGCCCATCTGGGCGGCCACGAAAAGGCTGGGAGAGCAGCGCAGGATTCAGGAACAGCCCAGGATTTGGTGACCCCTGGCAAATCATCATTCGACCCCCAGGTTGAGAACCACTGATCTAGGCGATATCATCTTCATATAGCACCCACTATCTTTATGATGTTTCATTTCGGAAAAAATACAAACTACGCATGCTATTGTGGGTCACTTTTTATATGCCTGGTTTTTCATATGTCTACTTTTTGTGATGTGTTCCATTGCATAGAGTCATGCCAGGTTTTCCCTTTTGCATTTTTAATTCACCCGTGTTGGTCAATCATGTGACTTTTGTATGTACTATTTAAGTGTTACTTATTTTGTTTTTTATCAGCCATAACTAAGGACTAACGTCCGATACACGTAGGCTGTTTATCAGCTCTGTACATGTATTTAATAAAGGAATACTATTTTGGATGTTATCCTGAGTGCTGACCATCCCGTTCCTTATTCTGGTACATTGTAGGTGTCAGCAGCCTCAAGGCCTGAGCACCAGGCAGAGACTGGGACTGGGAAGGTTGCAGCACTTATACACTTGTTTTTATACACTTGTTTTACAAGGTTCTATTTATACCTGTGCTTTTTAGGTATGCTTTAGGTGCGGTGTGGTAAAATAAATCCTGCTTGTTGCATCTTTGATACACTTTTATCAAAACACCTGAAGGTAACGCATGTAAAATGCAACGCAGATAAAACACTGTACAGCCGTAAACCAGGCATGAAACTGACTCTACAGAGCTCACAATTCGAGCAACGGTGGCCCCGCTGACACCGCCTGGCTCAACAAACTTCAGTTGAGAAATCAAAGGAATTGGGTGGAAAACGGTCGGCTGAACACCGAGGCAATCAGTTGCATTCACTGTTCGGGTATTCTGACAGCTGTAGGTGCTGGCTATCAGTATTCATTATCCAGCAGTGGGAGATTCCTTTGTCCACACTGATTAGCATGGATGGGAGAATCTAAGGATTTCAGTAAGTCTGGCACATGTGATGCAGATCGTGGGCGGTGATGTGGCGGCCATCTTAGTAGTTTGAAACGCTGGACGTTTCTACATGCCTGTTTTACCTACATTAAATGTGAGTGGATCCATTTTTATCTTCAATAAATTGGTTTGTATCGATCATTGCGCAATGAGCGTTCCTTTCTATTTTCATATATATGTGGATGCTGGAGCTTGCCTGCAGTAGGTCTTTTCTGGATGAGGAGTGATTCCCTCACCCTTATTGGTCTTAGATGAGGTGGAGCAGCTTTAACCACATGTGGAGTGGAACAGTGTTTGTAGGAAGGATCTATTCAGTATATTTAAAAGTGTATACCCCATACACTGATGGTAAGAGTCAGTACTATTGGATGATGGTGATGGTCTATCTTTCCTTCCATATATGAAGACACCTTAAAGGGACTTTATGCTGATCGATCGAAGGTTTTTGATGAATTTTATTATTGATTTTTATTTTTAAGCGCTACGCTTCCTTTCCAATTCCATCTGTTTTATATATATCTGTCTGAAGTTTAGATCCTGTAAATGGCTGTGATTCCAGACCCATAAAATTTTACCATTTACATCCACTTCCAGTCAATAGTGCCACTTACACCGCCATTGATAAGATTCCTAAAGCTTAGAAGCTGCCCCCATTTTTCATTCCACGTGGTGGAAGCCCTATTTGCTTGTTATGTATACATTCTTTATTCCTTCTTTGTAGTGCAGCATAGAGAATATACTTTCATGTTCTTTGCTAGTGCCAGTATTTTAGTCTGCATACAGTAAACTGAATGAAAACAGTACCAAACATCATCCAAATGAGACGCTGGATACCCAGATGATGGAAGGTTGATAAATTATTATTCACTCGGGCTTCATGTTGTATCAGACTTCACAAATATATTAGTGCATCATGTTGATGTCTAGTCTCCTCTTGGTGCAATACCTGTAGTATATGTTTATTGATTTTTGAAGGAAATCTGGATTGGGAAATATGGAGGTCTTGTTGTCCTCTCCGTCTGCAGATGGTAATTCACCATCTGTCAAGCTGATCCCACAGCTTTAGTACATTAGGAGTCACTAACCTGGAACAAGTATGTAGATTAGGACCTCTGACAGCACTCTGACTTTCCTGATATACATGTTTGTTCTGGGTCAGTGACTCACAAGGTACTGGGTCCATTAGATCAGCATTTTCAGAATCAGGTCAGTAATGGCAGCAGCTGTACTTTCTCTATAAATGTTTTCTTTAAAGCGGAGTTCCACCCGAAAATGGAACTTCCAGTTTAAGGGAAGGTGACGTCCTGACATGCCACATTTGGCATGTCTTTTTTTGGGGGGGGGGGGGAGCGGAAACCATCTTTTTAGAGGGTCTCAGCTCCCACTTCCTCCTGGCGCATCCGCAGCACCGGGAGGAAGATCACCTCTTCCCCTCCCTCTCGGCAATCATCTGGGACACGTCTCAGGTCCCAGATGATTGCCCGACCAGTCACAGCGCGCAGTGAGGCTCGCGCATGCGCATTGTGTGCCTGTCTGTGAAGCCACAGCTGGGTGCCCACAGTGACGATGTCGCAGAGAGGAGGGGGGGACTAGTGGGACTTCGTTTCCCCGCATCGTTGGACCCTGGGACAGGTAAGTTTCCAATTATTAAAAGTCAGCACCTGCAGTATTTGTAGCTGCTGACTTTTATTTTATTTTTTTAAGCAGAACTCCGCTTTAAAGTGTATATAAATGTTACATCTATCTTTCAGTATATTTGGCATCATATCTCACTATATACAGTATTTTTTGAGCAAATATTTTTCTGAATCTGTTGCAGAGTTTCCTACGTGGAGATTCTGCAGTATAACAGCACTTCCTGTTGCAGGCTGACACCGCAGAGCCAACGCTTTACAAGTGACAGCAGAGTTGTCAGCCTGTTGTGTGCTTTCCTTCAGTTGGCCATAGTCTGTCTACAGAAGAAGCATTCACTGCAGGCTAATTCTGCTGCCAATTGTGAAACAGTGGCTTAGTGTGGTCAGCAACTTGAAGATTTAAAGCTGAACTCCAGCTTTATCTTCAGTGTTACACAGTTTGTACAGGTTCCACTTCCTGCATTGGAAATGCTTACTCTGATTTCACAGCACACTGTGAGCTTCTCACATTGTACATTTAAAGCTGCAGCAATTAAATAAAGCCTACCTGATTTTCTGTCTGGAGGATGTCTGGCATCATTTAGCGCTCTTGTCCCCAGCCTGTCCCTGGCCCTCCCCTTTCATTCATTGCACTTTAGTTCTTTGAATCATGGAGGCTCAGCATCACGTGGATAATACCTACTGTGATCTGCATGCAAATGCAGCCTGTCTAGAAACACTCACTTCTGCAGACTCACACCCACCGATGTAAGCACTTTGATATTTGCATTCTTCCTCCCAAGATCCATACCATTGCTTTCACCAAGGCTGAGGGCTCTTCAGAGGAGTACCAAGGTGCTGTGATGTTTTTAAGAAAGATAAATATAGCACCCTGTTGGCCTCTCCCACCAACCATCATCTGCCTGCATTGCATAGGGAAGCACTGAGATCTAAAAGGTATGTAATGAAAACATAATCATTTTACTTATGCCTCGTTTCCACTGAGCGGATCGGTTTGGGTCGGTACAGTTTGAATGGCCTAAAATGGTCCGGTCTATTCTGGTGAGCGTTTTCACTGCAAGTGGGACCACAAGGGGCAATACAGGGTTTAGAAAAAATGCCTCAGCATAGCACAGCAGAGGGTCTTCTGTCAGCCAATCAGTGGAATGTATCGTAGCTCCGCCCTAACCGAACCGTTCCATTTTCTATGGCTCCACATCTGAAGCAGGACCCTGAATGGAGCGGTACGGTTTGGTTGTATGGGCCGCTTTCATAATGGAAAGACCCAAAATAGCATACAGTACTGAACCGAACCGATCTGATCCGCTCAGTGTAAACGAGGCATTAGAGCCCTTACACACTGCCAGCACCTGGGTGTTGGCGGTAAAGCAACGCTAGTTTTAGCGGCGTTTTTCGGTGCTAGCGGGGCGCTTTTAACCCCCGTTAGTGGCCAAAAAAAGGGTTAAAAGCGCCCGCAAAGCCCCCGCTGCCAAGGCGCTTTGCAGGCGCTTCAGCCGTGCTGCCCTTTGATTTCTATGGGCAGGGGACGCTATAGGAGCGGTGTATACACCGCTCCTAAAGTGCTTCAAAGAAGCTACTTGCAGGACTTTTTGTGTCACCCTGCCAGCGCACTGCTCCAGTGTGAAAGCACTCTGGCTTTCACACTGGGATTGCAGCTGAGGCTTTTTTCAGGCGATATACAGGCACTATTTTTAGCGCTAAAATGCCAGAAAAACACCTCCAGTGTGAAAGGGGTCTTAAAGTGGAGTTCCACCCAAAAGTGGAAGCTCCGCTTATCTGCCTCCCTCCCCTCTATGGTGCCCCATTTGGCACCTATCGGGGGGGTAGTGAATACCTGTTTTTAACAGGTACCTGTCCCCACTTCCGAGAGATCTTGCGACGGCGTGATCACTTGGAAGTTTGGCCCCCTTCCTCCTTCCCCCACTGCCGGGCCATTCAGAAAGCGCAGCGCGCCTTCCGTACGTGCAGTAGGGAACCCGCTGTGAAGCCGCAAGACTTCACTGCTGGTTTCCCTTACAGGCAATGACAGCGGCAGCACCCGAGAGCCGATGGAAACATCTGCTGGGGTGCCGACATAGCTGGATTCCAGGACAGGTAAGTGTCCTAATGTTAAAAGTCAGCAGTGCGGAACTCTGCTTCAAACATTTCATTAGCATGTTGATAAGGGAGGGGAGGGAAAAACCAGGGAAAGCAGATTAAACTACAGCTTTATAAAATATATGAAGTAATTAAAAAAAAAAGAAAGAAAGACTTCAGGGAGGGCAGAAGGACGTAGGGTGAAAACCATAAAAAAGGTGGCGTTGGGCTTTAAGTGCTGAAAAATCTGTGTTAAGTCAGTCCTTGTCATATTGGTAAGTTTTAAAAATATTTATAGCTTTGCAACATGCAAAATCTCTAAGTATTATGTAGTTAATTTAAGTATTACAGTTTTGACAATAATCAAATATTTATTTTCTGCCTCAGTACTTCCTCCCATTTCCCCTTCTCTCGCCTTTTTTTCTCTTTGTTTACTATATTGCTATATATTATATTGTACAAACACACCGTTGTTATTGAAATGTTGCCTGGGCAGCAAAAGCATTTTTGGTAGTTAACCAAGCACCTCTGACAGATACAAGTCTTGGCTACAGTGGATAGGTTTCTGTTGATAAAGTCATTAGGAAAAAAAAAAGGAAAAGAAAAAAATGAACAAGGCTGTCAAAAGCTTCCCAACCTCCTCCTCGTTACTTGAGCAGTAATCGTTCCAGCTAACAGTTTATGCATAAATCCATAAAAATGAGCCAAACGGAGATGTGTATTTTGCAGGATCAGGTCCTGCACTGGAAGATATTGGCTTACAAATGCAGCTTATGCTGGGGCCATCACTCTTGGACAAGCCGCACAAAGGAAGAGGAGGCTGACCAAGCCCCTGGCAGCTTGTATAAGAGATGACGGTCCTGCAGATTGACAGGGGACAGTTTGCTGTTGTGTCCCCATGCATGGCCAGTAAGGACAAAATATAAGCTGCATCATATAAAAGGTCTTATAAAGTTCAGTGGAGTGTGAAGTAAGTTATGGAGGACTTCCACTATGGATGAAGTTCAGTTAATGTATATTTAAACCCAAGAACAAAAATATAATATATTGCAGTTTAAAAGGTCCCTAGATGTGGTGGCTGCATTAGTTTTCTTTTTTTTTTAATTTGCTTTATTTAAAATCTGGTGATCCTGCTAGTAACACACTTACTGCTCTACTGTGACAATTCTAACTTACTGTACTGAATCTATTGAGGAGCAACATTGTCATTACAGAAAAAGACTACTGCACGACACCCTCTTTACTCCTCTCGATAAGATAGGTACGAATGTGTTGTGGGTTGGTAACAGAAAGTATTGAAGCCAGTAGGTCAAAATAACAGTTTGGTTTCTAGCATGTTAAAAGAACAGCATGTGAGCATACTTTTTGCCAAAGTATGGCCTGGGTGAAAAGGGTACTTTGACATAGACATTCTGTGTGTTGGTAAAAGTTCCACATTTCCACTTAAAATATAGCAGTGTGTGTTTGTACCTTTGCTAATTGATCACTATTTAAAGTTGAACTCCAGGTACAGTGTCTGCTGAAGAGCTACATTGGTCCATCTTGGACCAATGTAGTATACAGATTCCATACCTGAGGGGCTGCTGTGGGAACGGAAAATCACTAGTAGTCTGCACTACTACAGTGATTGCTGCAGTCTTCCGGGTCCTATGTTGAGCGGCTGCCCTTCTGCTTTTTTAACACAAGGGGTCACCTGCTCAGCATGGCTGCCAATCACTGAATGCCCTGTAGTGTTTTCAATTAATACAAGGCATACTCTGATTGGACAAGATGGAGAGTTGGGCTGTGACATCACAACATCCACCTTGTCCAATCAGACTGCCGTATTCATTGGAAAAATACATTATGCAGAAAGACAGCCACTCAGCTTGAGACTCTGAAGACTGCAGCAATCACTGTAGTAGCTCTGTTTACTAGAGTGCTTCTCTGCTTCCACAGTGGTCCCCTAGGTATGGAATAGGTAAACTTACATTATTCCAAGCCAGACCAAGGTAACTATGCATTAAAGTCTATACCTGGAATTCACCTTTAAAGCAGAACTAAACCCAGTATACTTATCCCCTTTCTAGTCCAGAAGGGGTCCCTCACCAGGGCTGACATCTTCTCCATGACTCCTTCCAGGTGCTGGCCTTTGCTCTTTGGGCATCTTCATTTGCTGGCTCGGGATGACGTGACTCCTGCACATGCAGGAGTCAGTCATCCCAGCATACGGAGAATGTGATGGCAAAGTAAACTGAACTGCACATGCTCAGCTCAATTTACATTTTACAGAAGACTGTGAGCAGACCGGTAGGTGTATTTCATTGCAGAAGAGACATTGCATGTCTGTTCTGCAATAGATAGCTTGCCTGCTTGTAAGTTTAAAAAAAAAATGCCTTTAGTTCCGATTTAGTTTGATTGATGCAAATTTTTAAATTTCAGCTTGTGCCCGTGGCAGTTGACTCAAAAAATTTCTAAACATTTCTCAGGTTTGCCATAGAATCACCTTCAAACAGCAAGGAGTATTTCAGAGGACATAATTCTGTCCCAGATGTCTGTTTCTTTCATTATTACGAAAGGAAAGATTGTCTTATTATATTTGTATATCTTTGTAATTAAATCCCGCATATTTATTAACAATCTGACTGAGCTGGAGCATTTACCAGATATCTAGCTAAAGCTTTCAAAATCCCATATGAGACACAAGAAAGAGGACATCTTAGAGATTAATGTTATCATTTCCCCCTAGTTTCGGCATCTCCTTTATTTTGCGGTGTTTTTCAAGCAATGCATTTGAGACTTCTTTTATACTGAGAGATTAGTCCATTAGGCTGGATGCTTTAGCAGTGTTCTTCTCTAGTGTTCCATCAGGTGGTTGGGAGAGCTCGTGAAGAGCAGATGGAGGGGCACTAATGCACAGGCCTCAATCACAGCCGCTGTTTGCCAGAATTTGAATTTGACAAGAGCAAAAAGAACATGCGGCTTGAGGCCATCAGGAGAGCCATTTATGAAAAAGAGAACTAGTCTATGAATGAGGGAACGTAAAGAATATTTCTTCACCCGTATGTATATAAACATCTAATGAGGCTGATTTACCAAAGGAGTTGAGGATTTTCACTTAATAAATTATAGCTGTGTTCAAAAAACAGGAATTTGATTTTCACATGATTGGATAATTGGAGTAAATCTTTACTCAATTTAGTAAATCAACTGAACTCCTTTAGTAAATCAACACCTATTTTTGTCAGTTTACTTGATAACTAAATTAAAGCTAATTCTGCCTTAAAGACCTTCTCCGGGATAAAGTTAATATATTCAACTCTTGTTTTTGAGTTTGCATACTTTTTAAAATCCAAGTCTGGGAAATTTAAAAATGATCCCTTGCAATAGTGCTGAGCCCACAGTGCAAAAGTTAATTGCTTATTTAGTCAAGGGGAGAGAAGAAGCATTTTTTCGTACGTCATCACGTCCAGTGCAGAACTATCAATCCTGCAGTGGTCTTGATGACATCAGGACCTTTAGGCAATTGGAGAGTAAGGAAGAAGACGCTGTGGGGACCAGTCTAGCAGCATGGAGGATCGGGTAAATAAATATACTTTAAAAGTTTCTTAGACCTAAAGAAGCAGTGCAGGTGCAGCCCCAAGGGATATTCTCTAATTTTCCTGCTATTGGGCTTTAAGCATCTGACACAAATCTTGGAAATCTGTAGATCAACGCGCAGATCTCTACATAACTAAAGCATAGAATGTTGATGTAGGGAGGGGGAGAAATTGTGGGCCGATACTACAACCTCTTCTGTTAAAAATGCTAGCTGCTTGCTTGTCACATGCTAATATTTTGACTTCAATATTTTTTTAAGCCTCTGACCCCAGAACATATTTAGAGATAAGGAATTCTGACAATTTTTTACGTTCACTTGTTGCAAACCTATTTGTGGTCTCAGTGGGGCATGTTTTCATTTTCACCGTAGATACTAGAGGACCTTGTCCTGGAACTGGCTTACTAATGGGGATCTGAATATGTATTGATGTAGATTGAACCCTGCAATCCCAACCCAAGCATTGCTTGCGATAATTGGTTGATGATCAGTCTGTGTAGGGATTTTCTAGGGGAAGATAACAAGAACTTCAGAAGTGCTATTTTACAACTCATGTGCTTAAAACTCTCTGCTGTGGAGAAAAGGGAACACGCCTGGCATCCTGTGTGTGTCACCTTTACCCGATGACCAGGAGCTCACAGTGGGTTTTGGTGGCACAGCAGTGCTTTTGAGGACAAGCAGATATCTCAGGATCTTATCTTATCTATTGGCAGAGCATTGGATTTATTTTAGTATTTATTATTTATTTAGGAGAAGCTGGCACTGCTTCCTAAACCATATTTGCTGTGTTTGAAAACACAGACTGTGTGGATATAATATCTGCTCTGTACCCTGACGTAGCAGTGTGTTATTTAAGGAAATGACTGAGCTAGCATCTGAGTCCTGCTACTTGGTTCCTGTTTTGATGGAGAGGATTCAGATATCTCAGTTACTTGTTATGTGGGATGTTGTGGTGTATATGATAATAGCATGTGTGGATTTGGATTTCTCTGCAATGGCTTCAGTGCAATGTTTTGTGATGTTTGCGCATGGACTGATCAGTGATTCATGGACTTTGATTTGGAGCATTAGTGATGGTCTGTATGACTCGTATAAAGTGGTCATTATTAGAGCTAAATTACATTTTCAGTTATCACTTGTGATAGAACCACAGAACATGGCAGGGACACAAACTTCTGACACTTCAGGAAAAGTTGAACACTGCAGCACTGAAACGTAGAGAGGAGGAGAGGAGATAACACTTCTTTTATATTGGGGAACTGACTTGTCGATTTTTTTTTTAAGCATATGAAATATCACTTTTAATTAATAAAAACTGTTTTGATTCCACCCATAGTCATGATTTGGGGATTTTTTCCAGTAATGTCTTCCAGTAATGTCTTCACAGCCGTAGTTTACCAAACCAGATATACAATGGGAATAAATATTAGAACGCATACTAGAGATGCACCAAAATTTCGGCCGCTGAAAATTAGCTGAAAATAGGAGAGAAAAAAATGCAGATAATGACGCTGAAAACAATTTTACCGTGCTTATGGTGTGTTTTTCATAGGTCATGTGACTCAAAAAAAACGCATCAAAAACATAACACAGGTGTGGTATTGATGATGCGTTCTTGCTGTGTTTTCAATGCATTTCAACAGGGAGGTGGGTTTTTTTTTAATTGACCAAAAATGCAACGGACCAGTGAAAAGACATACATAAAATTTAAAGAGATGCATTTTTCCTGAGCTTTTGTTCACTAAAGGTGCAAATAATGGCCGACAATAAATTCATATTAATTTAAATTCATGAAAATAACTAAAAAGTCGAATATAATGCAATTATATAAAAAACATATATATTTTTTAAAAACTGTCATTTTCGGTTTTGGCCAAGTGCATCCTGAATTTTTGGTTTCAGTTTTGGAACCAAAATTTTCATTTCAGTGCACCTCTGATACATACTGTATATGATTGAAAGAACTGCCAATGCGGCCTCGATTCAGTCTGCTTTATATAATGGAGTTTGTGTGGTAAGAATAAACATCTGGATTCTAGGGACAATACCTCTGTTCGTCCTTTCCTTAAGCTTACTTTGGCTAGCCATACGTTATACAATTTTCTTATTCAATTTCCTTTAGAGTAGACCTTCAACTACAGTATGTAGTGCAAGGGTCTGCCTGTTTGCATACAAATTATAAGTGTTTAGGTTTGACCTCATATTAAATGGTTTTGACAAATCTCAAGAAAAATGGTACAAAAAATTGTATAATATATGGCCAGCCTTACCTAAAGCCGACCCAGGAGAAAGTGTAACCAATAACCCCTACAATAAGGCCAATCTACTTAGTCTTGATAATATTGGCATTACACAGTATTAAATGGGACACATGACAAGAAGAAAATCTGAATTACCTAAAAATTAGTTTTACAGATACTTTAGTTATATAGCCGTATAATTTTAAAGTTAAAGATGAGCTTTGCTAAATACGTCTTGCATCCAAACTGACCAGATAACTCAGTGCAGTTCCAGAAAAACCCATGCCATAAAAAAAGGAAATCTGGGACCTAAGTGTGGGCACACTTCCTGTTCAGAGTGCCGTAGCTGTAAGGATGTGCATAGTAGAGTGCCCCTGCTACTGAATCCCATTGTAGACAGATTTCAAATTATCCATGTCTATTTTAGGATATCAGCTAATTTATACAAATAATTGAATGTATATTTGAAGTTCTAAAAATCATAACTTTATAAATTGGCAACATCTGGGGTTGCTTTAAGAAACACTTTTCCGATTCCACCCATTGCACATGTACAGTTGAGCTTGACTTAAGCAACAAACTACAGACATTTTCATTTACACCCCTTTTTAATAAAGCAGGCCAAGTTCAGTAAGCCATACCAACCAAGTATCTTTTTGGATTACTTTAGTCAGAGGAAAAAGATGAGTTCTTATTGCCTGTTGTGGGTTTGTCCCCTTTTCATGGTCACCTGACTTTGCGCTGATTTATTAGATAAGCACATAAGTGACTGAGGAAACAGCTGTATATAGGACATGAAGATGATGGTCTCCATCTTTATATATGTTGATAAAGTATTTGTGGGATTTTGGTTTTACGGTCCCTTGTAAATGCATGTTGTGGTGTAAACCAGGTTTTTCTCAACCTGGGTTATTTGGATCCCTAGGGTTCCTACAGTAGTTTCTAGTGGTTCGTAAAGCTGTGGCTGATATACCTCCCATTTCGTAGTATTTCCAAAGTTCCAGAGTCAAAGTCACTTGGAAGAGCAAGACACCATAAAACTTTTTAGCTGTCTGCAATGGTGGTATTCTAACCATTTCTGGTTAGGGGGATGTTCTTTCCAATGGCCACCAATATAGGGGACATTTTTCCCACTGATCCCCCATTAATTGGTTTAGCAGGGATTCCTTCTGGGATAAAGGGTTGACTGGCTGAAACTATGGGGTTGATTTAATAAAACTGTAGAGTGCAAAACCTGGTGCAGCTGTGCATGGTAGCCAATCAGCTTCTAGCTTCAGCTTGTTCGATTACACTTTGACAACAAAAAAAAAAAAAAACTGGTTTCTGTGCAGAGCTGCACCAGATTTTGCATGCTCCAGTTTTAGTAAATCAACCGCTATGTGTAGCAAACCACTTGGTAAGACATATGTTAAGTTATGTAGGCACTGCCACTGTAGGAAGAGGAAAATGTGTGAAGTGCAAATGTTTGGATGAGTAATTTACTTAGATCATATACTGTGCACATTCCAAGATGTAACAGAAAGGCAGAAAGGGGATCCAACCATTGATCATATATATATATATAAAAGCAGCCCCCCATGAAAGTAATTATTGCCCCCCCCCCCCACACCTTTAGATAATTCTACTATAAAACACAGGCTATAGCTATCCTCTGTGACTGTGTCTCTCATCCTTTCCTCTCTGTCGCACATTGTCTCTCCCTCCGTTAGTGTCCTACACCCCCTCTCCACTTAAGTCTATGCAGGGTGTATATGTTTGCGTATTTTCACTGTACGGCGTCTAGTGGGAATGATTCCCTTGCATGATCTCCATATGAAGATACAGAGCCCATTTGCATGTGTAAATGATATAATCCTTCTGGCGTGATGCGGATTTGCCTGCGGGAGGGATATAATAATAAGCAATGACAGAGAATCAGCAAACTTAATTTGCTGCTTTCTGGCCATAGCCTCTTTTGTTCTGGAATGTTAGTCAGCCTGTGTCTCTTACTCTCCGTCTTGGCTCTTGTCTGTCACTCATTGCCCTTTTCTGGCGCTCATTCAGTGCCGTTCCGTACCGTGCTCGTGCATCTCGCTCTCTGTATATACATGTTTCTCTACCTTTTCTATTTAACCCTCCTTGTCGCTGCCTATATATCTTTTCCAATATCTCTCTTGCTTTTGCTCTTTCTCCCTCTCTGATTAAGACCTTCAGCCCAATCTTCTCCAGGCTGCAAACAGATCAATAGCAGTGGAATTAAAACAGAAATTAAAACCAAAGTGGTGTGTGTTTGTATTTGAATGGCTTGAGAGGTAATTATAGAGCTATTGAGAGATGAAGGGATACCTTGGTCTACGCATTTGCAAACAAGGTTGTAGAATTGGCAATGTTTTCTTCAAAACGTGATACAACACAACTGGAGGTTGTAGTATATGTCCCCATGCAGGCTTATTCAGTGACTCAATCCAAAGAAGAAGAATGATACACAAAATGCAGAAACCTATGGAGATCAATTATATTTAGGTTGAATGGAATTTATGAGGACCCAAATATGGCAGCTGCCTTTGATTTTTAAAAGTGTGGGTTCTGGTTATGTTTCCTTCATCCTTGCTTCACTATGAATCCAGTCATTCTCCTAGAAGCTTGCATGCAGGATAGAACTTCACTGGTAGCATGCTAGTCCCAGATTAGGTATTGAAGCTGGAATCAGAATGATAGTAATGTCAGTAATGGCTGCTCCCATATTGCTCTCCTCCCAGGTTCATTTTAAAGTAGTGATACTAGTAAAAGACGTTGTTCGGTTCTTAAAAGTTAATGCTTCCTCATCATCAATGTCATGGTTGTTGAATAATGCAAATGTGAAATAATGTATTTTTTAGTACATATGTTAAAAAGTCTGTTCTGCTTCACAAAATGTTTTGTATTCAGTCAATAATAAATGCGGTACTAACTCAGCTCAAGCTCTCTTGAAGGCTTACAATAGGCCAGATTTGTGGGTTCATGGATGTTCTCTGAGCTTAGTAAATAAGGTAAAGATGGGTTCACCTTGTGTGTACCCCTTTTTCTGTAACCCAGACACTCCTGGGCATATTTTAGGGAATCAGTGCCGGGACAAGGTCATCTAGAGCCCAGGGCGAACATGCCAAATTGCACCCCCCCTCTAAGATGTATGAGCAAATGTCCTCCTCCCTACCCAAAAAAAAAATTGAGTTTGATCAGTCTGCATGTTTGCCGTCTAAGCAGAAATTCCCCCTCCTGCCAGTTCAAATCTGCCCCCTGCTGAAAGCACAAATCTTTGCCCCCCCCCTCACCTCACATCCTCTCTCTAAGTATGCCCCCCAGCACAAATACTCCACCACCTGCCCAAAAAATGCCCCCCCTCCCCTATTCTACCCCTCAAATTTCCCCTACGAGCACAAATCCTCTCCCCCTAACTCCAGATTCCCCCCTCCCAGCACAAATTCCACTCCCCCATCCTAGTGCAAAATCCCCCCAAATCACCATTCGTAGCACACCTCTCCTAATCTCCCCTCCTAGAACAATTCTTACCCCATACCGCCCCCCCAAATTCCCTCTCCCAACATAAATATCCTCCCCCCAATCTCCTTGTGGTGCCCCCCCCCCCACCTCACATGATACCACGGTGCCCAGGGCAGCCGTCCCTCCTGCCCACCCCTTGTCCCAGCCCTGGGGAATATGATCCCTCATATGGAATAGTGGCAATGGTGATGGTTGCAAGTGCCTTAATTAGTGCACAATGTGCGTAAGAGGCATTAACAACGTCAATACTACTTCATTGGGCTTAAGTTATAATAATGCCATGCTTCCAAGTCCATGATATTTCGTATATATATATATATATATATATATATATATATATATATATATATATAAAATATTATACAGTTGAGTAGGCAAAAATACTTTTTTTTTTATTATTTCACTTGCACATCATTGGATATTCAAAGTGAACAGAGCTCTTTAACTGATTTACTAATTGCAGTGAACATTCACACTGCTAAGTAACAAGCTTATTCTCTTATTAAATCACCCCCATTAAATCAGTTGTGCTGCTAAAAATTTTTATTTTTGTCATGGGGATTGTTCTCAGAGAGCTTGGTATAACCTCGGAGAGTTATCTCCTATAAATGTGTATATCTCCATGACAAAACTGAACCTTTTTTCCTATGGCTTTCAGTGGTCTTCCCAGAGATGTAGAAGTGTAGTGGTATAAAAGGTGGAGCATCCGAGCACCAAGGCAGCCTTGAAGCTTCTTTGTAAAGAAAACAGAATAGTTAATCAGCGGGGTCTGAGCAGAGCGCTACCCACCAAATCTCACTGGGGCACAGTGGAGGGGCTTCTCTGTTTTACCGGTGGAACTGGAAAACAATTTCATTCAATCTCCTGCTTTACAGAACAAAATATGTAATATACATATGGTGTATAAAATATAGAGTTATGGAAAAATGATTACATTTCCTTATCAAAACAAAAGCTTTTGAAAACTATCAGTGTCCAAATAGTAGAGCGTCTACATAATGACATATGATTGATTGTGAGCTTGTCATAAGCAGGCATATAGATCGTCTGTAGAAATGAGCATCTCTTCTTATACAAACCCACCGTGAATAGCTGTGAAAAGCAGAATCAGCCAGGGTAAATGTACAGACTTTAGTATTAGCTTTTTTTTTTTTTTTTTTTTTAATTGTGGTTACCATTTATTGATTTATAAAGTGCCAATATCTTTTGCAGCACTGTATGAAGCTATGACGTCATAAGGCTCTAACCTTAATATTTTACTATACACTACATAAATCAAAAGGAATAATAACTCTAAATAGAAAAGCTTGCAATTGAATTCTTTTAAACAGACCATTTTGCTTTTGTTGGAGCTTAGGCATTTGAGTCTTCGGGTAAAATTGTATTATCTTGTTTGTGTTTATCCAGGGTTAGCTCATTATGTTTTTTACATTTTTATTTGAGTTTTTATTTTTTTAAGTCTTTAATGTTATGATTTATATTAAATATGAGATTATGTAAATGGCATCTTTTATGGTGAGTTGATGACCTTGGGACATTTTTGTGTCATATTTTTTAAATATTTTGTTGTCCAAACCTTGGTAAGAAAGGTAAAAATTGTTAACACGTTTGGCAACAGTAAGGATTACATGTTAGCGGGGAATGCCTTGTATTAAAACTTATGCTGACAACTGTTTAAAATCATTCATCTCAATATTTGTACAGTTCATATTCCTTTATCGTCACAAACCTCTGTTAGCACAGGGTCGGGAATTTGGAGAAGGTTCCTGGAATGGATCCCACAGTTTTAAGTTGGTATGGAGGGAAATAACAATAAAAAAGTCATTAATTTATAACTAGAAATTGCAGCAACACAAGCCGATTCTCAGCGCTGGAAGGACGCTGTGCCCTTGCTGAGACAAAAATCAGTTTTAACTCTTTCCTGCAAGTGGAGAAGGCTGCATTGGTTTCTTTTTTTTTTTTAAATAAGCTTTTTTTTTATAAGGAAGCAGAAGATGTTGGGGTACTTTGGTGTAAGAGTTTATACAGGTAATTGTCATGCATAGTGGGTGATGTACCCAAATGAATGAATCCGTGTATGAACTAAAAACTGGTTCATGATCAAGCTGTCTTTGAGAAGCGACTGATCCGTGTGTTGACACTGTCATTTTTATTTTGATCAGAGCGAGCTGAGCCTTGTCTTCCTTTGGAAACAATCTGCCTGTAGATGGATTCAATGCAGTAGAAGTGTATGATGCTTTGGTGCTAGCATATCAAGTTGTATTGATGTTCAGTTTGCAGTATCATCATGGCTGTGTAGGCCTCACCCGGCCATAATGGCATGTAACTGCCATTGTCCTAGCAATGTTTTCTAGTTTTTCCTTGCAATATGTACTGTCCCCTGGGGCCCTTTTGCAGGGATTGACATGTGGCTTCTTTAGGCCAACTGTTCTACTACACCATTGGTTGCATTGCGGTGTCATTTGAATGACTGCTCTGTGGATGTATCCATTCATGGGAAGCATGGTGATACATTGCTTAGCACTCATATCTTGGAGTGTTGGGCACATGTGTTGACATCCCACCAGTAACATAACTGGATGGAGTTTCTCTCGATGTTTGACTGGACTACCATATATCAATTCTACTACTATAATCTATTACCATACTGGTAGGTAACAGGCATCTGCTTAATTTATTTGAGATGAGAATGAAATGTGTTTGGATTACTTGTATGATTATACTAGGGACATTAGGTTGTAAGCTCCACTTGCCCAAGGACTGGAGTTCATAGTTGAAAGCATTGTTTAATTTGTTGATGCTGTATAAACACTGGAAGTAAGTCACCCTGCAGTCTTATCACCTGGGGTCTCCATTGGTCCTGCTAGTCAGGGTAACTTGATGACCTACAATCTTAGACCTAGAATCTTGGCTCCCATGTCTGAGAATGTGCTATACTCTTATCCCTTATTATCCATTTGGCTAGCATTCCACACCAAATGATTCCATGCTGTTTTATTGTATGCTGGACATTACTTTAATCCCATATGCTGGACTTTTCCATATGTTACTTTTTAACTGACCCCAAATTCTCTCCAGG
Organism: Aquarana catesbeiana; assembly: GCF_042186555.1. Lineage (NCBI taxonomy): Eukaryota > Metazoa > Chordata > Amphibia > Anura > Ranidae > Aquarana > Aquarana catesbeiana. The sequence continues at coordinate 120,315,209 of NC_133336.1, forward strand.
AGATGGCGCTCTAGTCCCATCATAGAAGCTGCCCTCTAATCTCCTAAACCCTTCTGGCAGAGAGCACATACAAAATATGCATAGTGATTTTTATTCATTTATTTTATTCTTCTAGAATTGAGCATGGAAATTAATATCTCATTTTCTTTACTATGATTTGCAAACAGAAAGTTAATTGAACTGTGCACCTGGTGATTGAGTATTCTCCAAATTACAGTGTATCTAATATGAAAAAGAAACCTGTAAAGTTTTGCAAGTACTATACATCATCAGATATGTTGACTCTGAAATTAGGAATTGTAATATTTTTCCTTGGCCACAACTTGTTTAAAGAGAAAGTGTCATATTTGCTTTAAACATTGTTGTATTATACAAGAATGGGATGTAGTCTGTATGCCCTGTAATGGAATAGTGAGGGTGGCAGTGTCCAAGCAACATTTATCCTCATGGGTAGGCTTAGAAGAACTTTAGGTCCTGCAGCATGCACTCCATTGCTTTGTAAGTATCATGTGAAACTATGTTTGTCATTGGACTAAAACTGAGCTGTCTAATTTTTCGTGATATCTGAAGTGCTGAATATCTAAGGGATTAATTTCTATCTACACTCTACCTCAACTCCAATGCAGCAAAAAGCACAGCAAAGCACAACCATAAGGTCATGTTGCATTCACGTATAGACTTTGAAAGTCTGCATGTGTAAAAAAGTGTACCTCTTATTGTGACAAAGCAGTCTATGGTACAGTCTTTAATGGCCTGCCTGGGAAAGCATGCTTGGAGAATTATGTTATCTGAGTCTCCTAAAGGTGAGAGGAAGAATTTCCTCTCTCCTAGTGCTTACTCATTTAAGCCCGGTTCACACTGGTACGACATGAAAGTCGGACCACTTCCAATCTGACTTTACCTTACAACTTCATGTCAGACTTCCATGCGACTTCAATGAACGGGATCCGAATTTGATCCCACGATACCAGGCCCTTTGAGTCTGGTATGAATCTTGAGGAGGGGACTCCACACCAAAATAAAAAAAAACTGTGTGGGGTCCTCCCCAAGACTATACAAGAGCCTTCGGTCTGGTATGGATTTTAAGAGGAACACCCATGCAAAAATGTAAACAAAAACGGTGTGGGGCCCTCCCCAAAATCCATACCAGACCCTTATCTGAGCACGTCGCCCGGCAGTTCAGCAAAGGGGGGGACAAACGAGCGCCCCCCCTCCTGAACCATACCAGGTTACATGCCCTCAACATGGGGGGGTGGGTGAGGGCATGCCCACCCCAAAGCACCTTGGGGGGAGGGCCTCTTCCCGACAACCCTGGCCTGGGTGGTGGTTTTCGGGGTCTGCGGGCTGGGGGGCTTATAGGAATCTGAAGGCCCCCTTTAACAAGTGGGGCCCCAGATCCTGGCCCCCCACCCTATGTGAATAAGTAGGGGTACATTGTACCCCTATTCATTCATCCAAAAAAAAGTGTCAAAAATAAATAAAAACAGCACACAAAGTCCTTTATTAAAGAAGCTCGAGCGTCTCTTCTTCCTCCCATTTTTTTCCCCCCCTGGTGATGTCTTCATACTCCAGTTCTTCTCGCTGCGCAGATGTCTCCTTCCTCTGGTTCTTTTCGCTGCGCTGTCTTCTTCCTCTGGTTCTTCTCTCTCCGCCGTCCTCTTCCGCTGTCTTTTTCCTCTGCTGGTTCTTTTTCCGGTTCTTCCCCCGCTGCTAGCTCCTGCTGTAAATGTTAGCTCCGGCGTGTGCCATTACTTATATAGCCACGGGGTGTGGCCATCCGATAATGTCATCTGGAGGCCTGGCCCCATGTGATGTCACCACACCATCATGCCCTGGGGGCATCCAGACAACGTCATCAGATGGCCACGCCCCATGGCTATATAAGTAAAGGCATACGCCGGAGCTAACATTTACAGCGAGAGCTAGCGTCTGGAGAAGAATTGGAGGAAGAACCGGCATAGGAAGAAGACAGCAGAAGAAGACAGCAGAGAGAGAAGAACCAGAGGAAGAACCGGCAGAGGAAGAAGACATCAATGAAGTGAGAAGAACCGGAGGATTAAGAAATCACCTAAGGGTGAAGAAATCGGAGGGAAAAGAGACGCTGGAGCTGCTTTAATAAAGGACTTTGTCAAAAACCGGTATGCTGATTTTATTTCTTTTTACACTTTGTACCCTATACTCATTCACATAGGGTGGGGGGCCGGCATATGGGGACCTGCAAGTTCTGATAAGCCCCCCACCCACAGACCCTCACAACCACCGCCCAGGGTTGTGGGGAAGAGGCCCTTGTCTCCATCAGCATGAAGACAAGGTACTTTGAGGTGGGGGTGCAGGGCCCTCCTGCCCCAAAGCACCCACCCCCCCATGTTGAGGGCATGTGACCTGGTATGGTCCAGGAGGGGGGGCGCTCGCTCCCCCCCTTTTTCCTGACCTGCCGGGCTGCGTGCCCGGATAAGGGTCTGGTATGGATTTGGGGGGGGGGGGGTCCCACGCAGTTTGGAGTGGGGTTTCCCCTCAAAATCCTCAGAGCACAAGTTGCATTCCAATCCGACTTTGATCCGACTTCAATGATATTCAATGGGCTGAAGTAGGACCAAAGTAGTGCAGAAACCTTTTTCAAAGTCGGACCAGTTAGGACGGCTCTCATTGGGAACCCATGATTTATACACGTCATGCAACATGTGCTCCCAAAGTCGGAACTTATGTCTTACCGGCCTTAGACTGTATATTGTGACTTTTTTGGCAAGTCACCGAATAAGAAGTAACAGCAGGGGACTGACCTGTGTAAAACAGCTTGTATATACATACATTTGAAGAGAGATGTGGAGTGAGATAACATTTCTTCACAGTACTGTATTTGGTAAAAGATAAGTGATGTGGAACATCCAAACAAGCCCAAGAAAACACTAATGCATTTCAGCCGAAGCCTGATAGCTGGATATACATAGCCCCAAAAATAAATGGCCACACCAAGTGCTCTAGAATTTAAATTACTGAATCATCTTCTGGTATTTTAGTCCAGGATGCTAGGTTTATTTTAATTTTCGAGTATTTTGCATATAAACAAATTTATATTAAATTGGTTACTCAGGGGCTGTCCTGTAGCAGCTAAGATGTAATGCATACCCGCCGAACAATGTGCAGTCATTGGGATTCTCCAAAGCTGGGGGGGGAATTTTGGAGACCTTTTGTATGATGGACAATGCGTGTGACAAATGCTCAGTTTTGTCCTGTACAGCTTATAGCTTTTGTGATAGTAATTGTGTTACAGAATAAGGTCAGAAACAAAAACCTACAGAGCCCTTAAGGTGTTACGAAACCCAGCATTCACTATTTTTGGTCTCCCACAGTACACAGAACATGAAAATGCAATTGTTTTACAAAACTGCTAAATACCTTTTCTCATCAGCAGTATATAGCAGTCTTGTGACTTCTATCAGTGTCCGGCTGAGCACTGTTTAAAGCTTGTAGGAGGAGTTTTCATTCTTCTCTGACTGTTCTATGAGGCATGACTCCAGACCCTCTGTCTGAACAGTGCTGATTGGCCCAGTGCTGATCACATGCACCCTCCCATAAAAAAACTATCTTGCAATACACACCAAACTGAGCATGTGCAGAGTGCCTCCAAGGCTCTGTAATATCAGCAGATGGATTGGACAGTAAAAGAAAGGGAGGAACAGAGGGTTGTGGGTTTAGTAACACTTTAGGACAAGACATCACTATTCACATGTGCCTAGAGCAGATACACCCCAAAGTTAACTTCTATAATAGATGGTATTTGGACATCAGTAGGTGCTATATCTTTCATCCGCTTGATTGCATTCTGGCATGTAAACTGCAGAAAATGGGCATGTAAACTGCAGAATGCCCCATATTATTGTTATTTCATAAAATAAAAAATCCAACAAGGCCTTTTACTCTTTTACCCTGCCAAGAGTATCCCTTGAAGTCTATGCTGTGACATTTTGTGCCTCCAAGTCTGCTACTTTCAGTGGTACTGGTTAGTATTCATCTTTAGCGTTGTGATAAATGTAGCTCTAAATATTCCCCAGGATATTTGTATTAAAAGGCCAATCCATGCCAAAAACTAAACATTTTTGGTACACCTATTTCAAAGCCTTTATGGTTTTACCTCCACAAATTGTAACCTTTGTGACTTCCCTCCTACATTGTCAACCCACTTAACAAAGTGATGCGTGCTACAAATATAGGACGATCGTAGACAATGCTTCAGAGACCCAAGAGATATGTGCTTCTCCATCTGCTCCTCAAAGTGTTATATCCAGGGAAAACTGGCCTCACAATGGCCGAAAACATGAACCACCTTCACACACAATAAAAATACCATAACAAAATTAAGCACATGTGGCACATTAATGCCCAAGAATTCTCTTTTCTGCACCCACTCATATATAATAACCTATCAGTCACCATGTTACAACTTACAAAAACATGGGGCTAATTATTCCTGACCACTGAAGAACCAAACACTCATAATTACTCATCAGTCATGGTCCTTCCAGGCAGATATAGCCTATTAATTACAGGAGACATAAAGTGTTTTGTAGCTTCAGGGGGAGTCATATGGCAGAGCTCTGCTTAGTTAACCTGGCCCTGTGTCTTTATTAAGATGCACTGTGCCTTCCTCTCACTATACCTGCCACTGCACACCTACCACCTTCTTCTTTCTCCCTTTGCATATTTATCCCCTTTTTTATTGTTCTGTGCAAATGTAATTTGTTAATCCCGGGAAATTTGTCACAGATAAATTTGCTAGGATTATCTTGTCAGCACCATATCTGCATTCTTTTGTTCATTGCTTATTCATAATTCAGAGAGCTGGCAGCTGGCCTAGCCTTGGAAGGACAGGAAAAATAGGAGCCACCTTCTTCCAGCTGCTGCCGATTAGAGCCCGCTGCCAAAAAAGGAGTGCGCGGTGCCGCGGGTGGCAAGGGGTTAACCCTCTCGCTTGCAGTCTGCCCAGTCAAGAAGGGGTTAAAGCTTGCTGATCCAAGGATGACATTTGAATTTATAGTCTAAAATATATGACATACAAGCAGCGTTATTTTTATGCCTTCATAATAACTGAAAATAGGATGGGTTGCCTAGTTCTCAAAATTGCACAATTTCAGTTTTGCATCTGAACTATTTTCTAGTTATTCTTTTTACGGTTTGAGTACATTGATATTAAATAGAGATGACCAATTTACTTTGCAGCAAGTTGGTAAGATCTACTTGGCCGGGGCAGATAATCACTAATCCTGTTTTTAAAAATTCTAATGGCCTATTATATGTTCCCAGTTCATTTGCGCACCAGGTGCATTCTCCCACATTCATAGATGGAAACTTCCTATGACCTTTTTGTGTGGGGTATTGTTGGGGGGGGGGGGGGGGGTATTATGGGGTGGGAATTTCATTCCATCATTTACAATTCTGCCATTTATCCAGTGGAACTTAGCTAAATACTTCCTGTTGGTTAACATAATTATGTATGACAGAACAGATCCCTCTACATAGGTCCCTACTTTTGTAAATGCATCAATTAACCAATAGGAACATGGTGAACCTGTCGCTGTGTCCAGCAGTTGATTGGCTCCTCCATATTCTCCAGTGATCAGGGCTGTCAGATGATATATCAATCACTGGGATGAAAGAATGTCTGGGAGTTATTCGTTATTGTTTTAAGACCAAATTCACACATTATATGACTTTTTTCAAAATGTCTCATGGACTTATTTTTGGTTAACCCCTTCCTTCACACTGTTTTGAAGCAGTTACTGTGTTTGTGCCCTGTGCTTGGTCACCATTATGCGAATGGGAAATTCTACTCTGTTTATCTATATTAGTGGTCCCCATACTGCAGCCCTTTGCTTGCCTTTATCCAACCCTTGGAGCACTATTCTTCCCACTGACACCAAAAATTAGATGCCATTCCTTTAACCGACACCAGCAGTTGGACATTATTTTTCCAATTGACATCCACAAATGGACCACTATTCTTCCCACTGGTACCAACAAAGGGATACATCCCACTTATACCACTGATGGGGCTCTATTCCTTATCCTACTGACCACAGGTTTTTTGTAACTTTTTTACTTCCACTGACTGCCAAGCCTGAGGCATTATTTACTCCCACTGACGCTGGGGCATTTTTGACTCTCACTGGCCACAGTCCTATCCCTCTGAAGTCTAAATGACAGTAAACTGGCCCTTTGTTTAGAATGTTGATCAATCTATATAATTGACTTAACGTGGTTCTAAAGGCAGAAGTTTTTTTATCTTAATGCATTCTATGTAATCTTCTGTGTGCAGCATCCCCCCTCAGCCCCTCTAATACTTACCTGAGCCCCATTTCTATCCAGCGATGTTGCACGAGAGACTTGGCTGTCCAGGACTCTCCCTCCTGATTTTCTGCCACTGCTGTTAATCAAAGTAATTGAGCCAATGAGAGAGAGGGGGCGGTGCCGAGCCACAGCTCTGTGTCTGAATGGACACACAGAGCAGCGGCTCGGCTCAGGTGCCCCCACAGCAAGCTGCTAGCTGTGGGGGCACTCAACAGGAGGGAGGGGCCAGGAGCATCGAAGAGGGACCTGAGAAGAGGAGAATCTGGACTGCTCTGTGCAAAACCACTGCACAGAGCAGGTAAGTATAACATGTTATTTTTGAACAAAAAAAACACAAGACTTTATTATCACTTTAATGCTGTAGCATTTTGCTATCTTCCTTTTAGCATTAAGTCTGCTTAGTTTCTAATTATTCTGGACATTGAGGCATTAGGTTCCATGATAATTTATTATGCTTTCCAAAATGTAAAATAAGGCAGAGTCAATACAGTATCATATGGTTACTGATAAGTTTGTTTAGGCATGACTGTCCTCTGATCTGCCTACTGGGACTCGGGATTTGTGGTTACAAGTAATTCAGTGCAAACAGAATTAAGCTAACTACACACGTAGTATTTCACTTGCTCAATGCAATATTTTTAAAGTAATTGCATATCATTTAAAGTGTGGTCAGAGAGAAACCAATAAAGATCAACGGCAATTGAAAATCATTCCTGGATGTCATTCATTCAGTTGGGTAGTACCTATTACTTAACTGCTATGAAATATATGTATATGGGCATTTCTAGTAATGGAAAAAGATGACTACAACCAAGTAAATTGCATTTGTCAGCTTTTGCCTATTGCACAAACTATTTACAGTTTAAAGCAAAGAAAACATCAAGCCACAATCTAAACCCAAGCTGTAGTTGACATTCATATATGTGAACTGTTAAAAAGATTTGAAAATTCTGCCTAGCCATTCTTGTGATTCAGATGCAAAGATGCAAGGTCACCAGGACTGCAAATAAATTCATTTTACGTGTTTATTGTGAATGCAATGTGACATAAGGCATAGGAAACCAAGTTTTGGGGCTTCGCAGGGTCCCTTTTTTTAAGGGAACATAGCTCAATATGTTGTCGTGAGAAAAGGGCCTTGCGAGACCCCAAAATGTTAGTTTCTTATGCCCTATGTGAAGCTGTATTCACAATAAACATGTGAAATGCATTCATTTGGAGTGCTTGGGACTTCACACTTTTGCATCTGGTTCTGGCATGGCACCACCCATGACGTTTACTTCAAGTTCCCATTAATGAAAGGTCAAATACTGTTAATGTGATTGTAAAGGCAGAAGATTTTCTTATCTTAATGCATTCTATGCATTAAGATAAAGAGCCTTCTGCGTGCAGCAGCCCCCCTAATACTTACATATGCCCCATCTCGATCCAGCGATGTTGCAGGAGTGTCTTGGCTGCCCGGGACTCCCCTTCCCATTGGCTGAGACAGCAGCGTGGCGCCATTGGTTCCCACTGCTGTCAAAGTCAGTCAGCCAATGAGGAGAGAAAGGGGACGGGGCTGGGCCACGCCTCTGTGTCTAATTGGACACAGGAAGCTGTGGCTCGGCTCCAGTGCCCCCATAGCAAACTGCTTGCTGTGGGGGCACTCAACGGGAGGGAGGAGCAAGGCTAGCAGATGAGGGACCCGAGAAGAGGAGGATTTGGGCTGCTCTGTGCAAAACCACTACACAGAACAGGTAGGTATGACATGTTTGTTATTTTTAACTAAAATAAAACGAGACTTTACAATCACTTTAAAAGTGTAGCTTCTGTTTGGACTTTTTTAGAATATTGTAATTCATATATCTCATCCTTTTTGTAGACTGTACTGCAGTTAAACAATACAGCTTGGTGTAGGACCTGCCCAAGCCTGTCATTGGACAATGAAGGAGCCGTGGCATATTGATGAGGTTGTCCATGTGCTTTCCACACCATTTACGTGTGCATCGCACAAAGCAATAGGCTTCTGAACATCTCTGATTACTGCCCCTCCCCCAGTCTAAGTGCTGTGGATTACAGGTGAATGTACAGTCATTTAAAAAATGTAACACAAATATACATGTAAGGATTCTTACTAAATGCAACTGAATTTAATTGTGTTGTGTTTAATTAATGCTATATCTATCTGGAGTTCATCCTAAAAAAATATCAGTAGTATTGTAGAATTCACCACCTTTTAATAGATGTTCTGCTCTGGGCATAAGTTTGTCTTTTAAATAGATATAGGTGATAATATAATAGAGGTGGTCCTCTTCTGTTTTAGCCTTGCCCATTGCTGTGAGCATTTACATTCATCCACAGATAGTTATGTAAGACAAAAAAAAAAAGTATTAGTGCCCGTTCACACCAGAAAACCGTCCTCCGGATCTGTTCCTGATGCGTTTCTGCATGTGCATTTTAACACTTTTTTGATGCATTCCAGTGTGTTTTTGATGCTTTCTACTGCATTCCAGTACAGTTCTGTGCAGAAAAAAAGCAGCATGTTTTTTTTCTGTAACTGAAAAGCACTGGATCGCATTGCACTGGTGTGAACTATGCCATTGGAACCCATATAACCTGCAGGGGAATGCACCCTAGCCAGGTGGAGATATTATCAAATGACGTTTTTTTTAATAAATTGAAACCCCTACTAAGGCCATTGAATTCATTTACTACATTTAAATCTTTATGTGTACATATACCAAATGGTAAACATCTATTATCACAAAGGTATAAATTGATTTTAAGTGGCCAAAATACCAGAGTCCTTTATGTTGTTGGAGAATGAGAACGAGAACTAAATCAGGTATTTACTTCTATACAAATTTAAAAAATGGTAGGTGGTATTGACTCCAGTCAAGCTGGCACAGATGAACTCGACAGCTGATCCCGGCTGCTGGAGGGGGTGTGGGCAAAAGGGCACATTTCTCCATCTATGGAGATTAAACCAATCTGGGAGGCGATTGTTCCATAGGTTAGAAGGCTGACGTTAGGCTCTATTGAATTCACTCCCTTTTATTTTCTATTCCATGGGGCGCCAATGTCTAATAAGTCTTACAAAAAAAGTAATACTCCGCATTTATTGAATGCAGCCAAATTATTAATACCAAGGTTTTGGAAACAGGCTTTATGCCCTACTTTACTGGATTGGAAAAGAGAGGTTAATTTAAAAATAGAAGCTGGGGGGTGTGGCTAAGCTGGAGACCTGAACAGACGCGTGTGACCTGAGCTCCGCATCTAACTGCTAATTTTATCCAAAATATAAGAGATTGCTTGCACTTGTGAAGCCTGAAGTGTCCCTCACTCCTTGAGTGGTATGCGCAAAGGGAAGTCTGGAGCAGGGAGAAGAGGCGCCGGCGCTCCTAAAACCTCTCCGCGGCCTCCGAAGCAGGCCCCCACGTGCAGCCCCAATATGGCGACACAAACGGCGCCGGCAGACCCATCAGACATAGAGGAAGATTGCTACACAGCTCTCATGCAGGCTATTAATAGCTGCAAGACCACTCTCACATAGAAGATCGACCTCCTTCAGACTGATGTGGGGCTACTTAGGAGGGACATGGACCATTTCCGAGACCGACTTGGTGAAGCAGAACGCCAGGTGGGGGAGGTGGAGGACACTACGCATAATCACCACGAGTCCCTTCGAACGCTGCAGGTCAAAGTGAAAGCGCTGGAGTCCCGAGCCGAAGACAGCGAGAACCAGAGCCGGAGAAACAACCTTAGAGTGGTTGGACTGCCGGAGGGTGCGGAAGGCAACGACCCTACTACCTTTGCGGAACAGCTCCTCCGCACATTGCTACCTAGAGCGCAGTTTTCCCCGCAATTTGTGGTGAAGAGGGCCCATAGAATGCCAGCGGTTCGTGGCCCACAGGGATCCCCACCACGCACATTCATATTCCGGCTACTGAACTTCCGTGACAGGGATCTAGTTCTCAGAGAGGCAAGGAAAATTGAAGAGCTCCGGTTCGAGAACACCAAATTAATTGTGTTCCCGGATTTCTCTATAGAAACACCTCCGGCGCACCTTCGATCATGTCAAATCTACGCTGCACTTGAGGGGGATGAAATACAGTATGCTGTTTCCTGCACGCCTCTGAGTCATTGATGGTGAATCTACTAAGTTAAGTACTTCACTTCCCCGGAGGATGTAGCCCAATGGCTCGATAATCTACCTAGAGCGAGGTAACTGTTTTCTTTCCCTTACTTACTCACTCTTGTTACATGCCTGGCTCGCAGCTGTTCCCAAGTTGGCCTAGATTAAGGATCCGACCCCCCCTCCTTTTTCCTGACGGAGGATAGGGGGGAGTATGACTGTCATGCTACAATGGCCATAAGACTAAGCACATTTTATAGGTGTCTCCTGCACACGTTTTTCATCCGCTGTTGATGGCTCGTTTTGGCCCCTATGAGGAACACCTACTGTATATGGAGATTGGTCCCCCTGCTCTGTGGTACTCTGCAAGGGGGTTTATTCCCCCCCACGATTGAGACTGAACATCTTGGGAAATCTCATATACGCTGTGGTAGGGGGGATGACTTGACATTTTCTTCCTCAGGCGCATGGCTATAGTTTGCCCGGGAGATGAGGGCACAGCAGCGGCCATCTTTATGTTCCTCACTGGGAAACGACCCCATGCATAGGGGAGTGCAGTGGGAATGTCCTCAATGTGTCTACGATGGCCACAGGCGCTACAGACTGCCTAACATATATCTATGGAGCACGGCTGCAATTTAACCCTGTGACTATAAAGGAGACTCACAAATTATTATTTTTTTCCTTTTTCTTGGTTGACTTTTTCTCTTTTTTCTGTTCTACTGTGCCGGGTATGGATAAGATGTTATCTGCCCCATGCAATGCGCAATCTCGGCACTCCTGGTTAAATATGTACGCAGGCTACCTAGATTGCGGAACCTTGGATCACATAGTTATGGAGAACTGATTGTTCGGTTGACAGCTAATCTCACTGTTCCTATAGGAGGACTTCCTACATTGAAGGGGGATTAGTGGTTAGACCAGAGGGGTTGTGGGGATCAAGTATTCCATGATGTTTGTTTCTTTTCTAATGGTAGTGCAGGGTGGGGGGCTGGTTATATACCTTTTTCTTTTCTGTTTTTCCTTAATGTTTTTGTTGAAAAGGTTGATAGGCAAATGCAGTGGTTACTCACGTTAGAGATTACATGATACGTCTAATAAGTGGCTGATTGGTGGGAGGGTGGTTGGGGAGCATTGGGGGTTGGTTGGGGAGGGAAGGGACCTCCCCCCCCGGGTCCTGGAGCACACTGGTACTATGCAGCTAACATACTTAGACTCGGCCCATGGCTCCCATTAGGATAGTCTCCTGGAATGTTAGAGGCCTAAATGACAGGATCAAGCGTTCCCTTGTAATGGCCTTTCTCAAACAACATACCCCGCACGTATGTATCTTGCAGGAGACTCACCTGGTGGGTAGCAGGGTCATGAGCCTCAAAAAACCATGGGTCGGACACTACTACCACGCTACCTACTCCAGCTATGCTAGAGGGGTCAGCATACTATATGCACAAGTCCCTGACCTTTGAATTACTAGATGTAAAACTGGACCCAGGGGGCAGGTATGTGTTACTGCATGCTATAATTGATACTCTCGATATGCTTATTCTAGGCCTGTACTTGCCTCCGCCTGCTACCACCTCACTGTTGAAGACCCTGATCCCTATTATGTCCAACTATACAACAGATAATATTATGGTGGCAGGTGATTTTAACATGCTTCCGAGTCCTGCTCTAGACAAACTGACGGCGGGCTCTGCCACAGGTTCTCCCCTGTCTAGTTGGGCTTCCCTTTATGGGTTGGTGGATGTCTGGCAGTGGAAGCACCTGGAGGAGCGTGCTTTCTCCTGTCATTCAGCCACACACCGGACCCTCTCAAGGACAGACTTAATTTACGCCAGCCCCGGGCTGTTATCGAGGGTGTGCAAGGTGGAAATGCTTCCGAGAGGCATATCAGATCATAGTCCCATGCTCTGTTGTCTTCGCTCGCAAACTCCTGCATCAGAGAGGGTCTGGCGTCTCTCACGGTATTGGATCTCGGATCCCACTGTAGATTCCGAAACGGGTAAACATATCTCTGATTTTTGGCGGCTAAACGATTGCACGGCCTCGTCTGGGGATGTATGGGACGCTTTCAAGGCGTACATTCGGGGATGCTACCAGGGTTCCATCTCGAGATCGCGGCGGGATGCAGCTATAACTATAGAGGAAGCCGAATCCAAAGCTAGCTCCCTAGAGTCCCAATATGTCATTACCAAAAACCTGATTACTTGTTTAGACATGCAGGCTGCCTATCCGGAAGTGGTCCTGCTGAGGGTTTCTAAGGCCAAAAAACATCAGCTGACGCAGACCCAGCGGATTTTTGAGCAGGGAGAAAAGACCGGCAGGCTCCTAGCTTGGCTGGCTAGGGAACAACAGCAGGTCACTAGTATAGCCGGCATCAAAGATGAGGGGGGGGGGGCGGTGGTGGTGGATCCCCAGGCTATTAATGCCCGCTTTGCCTCCTACTACCAACTTTTATACGCCTCTAGGGCGACATACACTCCTGAGGAACTAAGTTCCTACTTGGATCAAATTACCTTCCCAAAACTCACAGATACTGACAGAGAAAGAATGGACAGTCCAATTACTGTTAAAGAGATTCAGCAGGCCCTGGGGGCCATGCAGGCGGGGAAAACCACTGGTACTGATGGCCTACCAACTGAATTTTATCGCCAATACGGCGAACAACTATTACCTAGACTACATGACATGATTTCCCAGACCCTGGAGGACGGAGACCTTCCGGCCTCTATGGCTGAGGCCATCATTGTGGTAATCCCCAAACCGGATAAGGACCCTGAACTGTACACATCCTACTGGCCCATATCCTTGCTTAATGTTGACATTAAGATACTTGCTAAGGTCCTGGCCGGTAGGATGAACGAGGTTATTCTCACTTTGGTACATGAGGACCAATCAGGGTTTATGCCTGGTAAGGGGATTGACATCTATCCTGGTTACGGTTCACTGGTGGCTCTCTGAGGAGCCGGCTAACCCGGCGTCCACCCTTGAGGCGGCTCTCTTGGGTTCTTACACTGAGCTGAAGAACCTGATACACCGGGGTCCGCGGTCCAACCCTCGCATCATCGTTCCTATGGCTACTACTTTGAAAGTGTGGGAGGCTGTACGTTCAAGGGTGGAGAAACCTGACACATGGTCTCCGCATACCCCGCTATGGGGGAACCCTAGGCTGCCCCATTTCAACACTATCCCTGATCCAGTGATTTGGGCACGATACGAAATCAAAACCCTAGGTGACATTGTGACCGATGGGAAGTTGATCAGCTTCGATGACCTCAAGAGAAGTAGGAACCTGCCCAACCGCATGTTCTTTAGATACTTTCAATTACGGCATGCTTACCAAGCCCAATTTCCACGAGTTATTAGCATGGAGATGCATACAGTTGAGGTCTCCCTGAGAGCCCCGGGAGCGGGTAGCGTTCTCTCCACCCTGTACTCTATTCTGGCGGGCCTGGATACGTCTAGGGTGTCTCAGCTGTTTTCGGTATGGCAAAAGGACATCCCGGAGATGGCTTAGTGGGTAAATTGAACGTCCCCTGTGAGCCACTACCTTTACTACTTGGAATATGTGACACGCTAGAAGCCCCCCAATCCAATAAGCTTTTTGTATTTTACGCGGCCTTTATGCAAGGAAAGCGATCGCACTAAACTAGAACAAGCCTACTCCACCCTCGATACAACAATGGCAGACCCTGATAGACTCGGCGCTCCCCTTATACAAGTTGACCTATATGGGATGTAATTGCCCCAAAAAGTTCAACAAGATTTGGGCAGGGTGGGTGAGTGAGCGGAGACTTCCCCTGGAGTAGGACTCGGACAACAACTTGTAGTCGGATGGGTATGAGGGGTGGTGGGTTCTTGGTATAGGTGGGGTGGGTTACCCCCCCCCCCCCTAGTGGACACTAATGATATCCTTCTGATTGTTCTCCCTCCCCCCCCTTTTTGCCTGGCCCCATCCCCTCTCTTGATTTGCGCTATGTCCATCTTGCTCCAATGTTGACTACCCCTATACCGCCTGCTTAAGCTGCTGATGGGTTTACATAGATGTATTCCGGTATATGCTCTTCAGTCACTGCCTTCTGCTTATAATGTATTTTACTGACTTAAAATGTAATCTAACACTCCCAAATTCTCAATGTCTGAATATTAAGATTGTACCACTGCATACCTTTGTTCATGTGAAACTTGAATAAACTTTTCTGTTAAAAAAATAATGGAAGCTGAACGATGGGTGTACGTAGCTAAAGACCAACAAGATAAGTTTAAAAATATATGGGCAGGCTGGGAATTTCATTCCTGCAGAGATTGGGATAGAGTGAACATTGTCTATGACTTAAGTGTGTATAAAATGCCGCTTGTTCTCCATGTTCTCTGCATAAATGCTCCGTGAATTTGTTACATAGGTTGATGACCTTGAATGTTTATATCCCCCTTTTTTTTTTGTGGTATATATGTATGTGTGTACATATGGATATGTAGGTACAGACGGGTGCATGTATACACACATACATAGGGGAAATGTGTGTTGAATTACTATCTCTGATATTACCCCCCAAAGAAAGAGTTATAGGGGTAGCTGGAAGAGTGGTTTGAAATAGGGAAGAAGTTGCAGTATATATTTTGATGTGCTAAAGAGAGAGGGTACACATGGATTGGGGTAAATGTAGGGATAATGATCACTTTTTTTTTACTTATTTTTTTTTATTTTTTCCACTTGGTGAGACATTGTAATTGGTGTGATTGGGTATGGGGAGGGAGAGAGAGAAGTAAAAATAACATTTACCACTCTCTCTGTGTTCTTGGTAAGGAGTGATAGACAAGCACTTGGTGGGAGTGTGGCCCTTAGAGGCCTCTCAAATTTTTACATTTTTTTTTGAGTTTTAGTGATTTAGATGAAGATTCACCAATGTCTCACTGGGTGTATAGTCACTTAGGACTCCCTTCCTATTTTAGAAAACACAACCCACACTCTCCGTACTGATTTAGGGTTTTTTTGTGTGTGTTTGTTTCCTTTTCTTTTGTTTCTTTTTTTTCTTTTCTTTTTTTTTCTTTTTTCTTTGAACGGTATATTTTGAGATGTGTTATAGAATTTTTAAAATTATGTAAATGTTTTGTCCTAATTTGATTGTTAATCTGAATCTTAATAAAATAAAATAAAAATGTAATTATAAAAAAAAAAAAATGCATTTTTGAAGCAGAAAAAAAAGCACTGCACTGCATGTGATGTGAACGGGCCCTTAGACTGGATTCACACCTATGTATTTTTTGTGTTTTTGCATTTTGCAGATTTGTACTACAGAACGTGTTCCATAGGAAACCATGTTAAATGAAAAGCGTAGCTTTGATCATTATATTTTGAGAACATTTTACAGAAATTATTTTCTTAATATCTTTAACTTGGTTGTCAACATTAATGTAAAGATTCTGCCACTAAAAATGTAGAGAATTGAGAACACTTTTTGTTTGATGGTTTGTATGTTTTTTTTAAATCTAGCTCATATCCCATAGCCCATTTAAATAATTTAGTTGTTACAGCCGAACAATGCAACGTTACTCAGAGACTTAGGCAGGCCATAGATAATACAATTTTCTTTCCTGCAAACGCGGATTGCAGGAAAGAAAATCGCTTGATTCTGACTAACTGTGTTGATTGGGAAATCCCTCCCGCGGAGCCATTGTGTTCTTCTAGCGAGGGGGCCCGGGAGCCGTCCCTGCCAGGAGAACACAGTGATTATTGCTAACGTCTATAGTCACTGTGGTCGAAAGCGAATGTCAATTGAACCCTATTAATATTTAAAAAAATAAAAGTTATTACACTGTTCTTACAATGAAAAATGTTGAATGGAGTTCTACTAGTGTATATCCAGCTTACTCTTGGTTTGCTTCCCCATGTTGGAAATCTCCGATTGGTCCCAGTGGTGGAGATTTACTAAAGCTGGAGGACTCAGAATCTGGTGCAGCTGTGTATGGTAGCCAATCAGCTTCTAACTTCAGCTTGTTCAATTAAGCTTTGACAAAATGTAAAGTAAAAAATTGGCACTTTTCTCCTGCCAGTAAATGCCATTGACAGGAAAAGGTTGCCAGTAATGCCTGTGATGCTTGGCTCGGAGCTGCACATGCGCAGTTCCGGTCTGGAGCTGGCCGAGACCACCTCATAGTGCCTGCTACAGTGTGTTCAGGCAGCGCCGGTGGGGGCAGGTCTGGCGGAGGTTGTGCCAGAGCATGATGTCATGGTGCAAGGGAGCCCAGTGGAGCGTCCGGAGCCTAGTGTGCGGGTCTGCGGGATGGCAAGGCAAGCTGGCAGCGGGATAGTGCTGTTTGGACTGAAGTGGACTGAAGGGATCACCTGGCGTGGAGTGAGACTGTCACTGTGACTCAGGAAGTGACGTGTCGTGTCAGTGAGGTGTCATCATCATCTGTGCTGCTGCACACTGCTGTTAAGGTCCCTGTGAGAGTCAATTTCATGTGTGTCACCCTTTCTAATTTTTTGCCCACCTGAGTCCTGTCCCTGAGCTACTTACTTATTATATCGTAAATAAAATAAGGAATATGTTTTTTGCCTTAATATCTACCTTACCACTTCAGCTACGGAAGGTTTACCCCCTTCCTGACCAGGCCATATTTTGTGATACTGCACTGCATTGCTTTAACTGATAATTGCGCCGTTGTGCGACCCTGTACCCAAATAAAATGCATGTCCTTTTTTCCCCACAAATAGAGCTTTCTTTTGGTGGTATTTGATCACCTCTGCGGTTTTTATTTTTTGTGCTATAAACAAAAAAAGGCCGACAATTTTGGAAAAAAAAAAATTATTTTTTACTTTCTGCTATAAAACATATCCAATAAAAGAAAGTAAAAAAATAAAATTTCTTCATCAATTTAGGCCAATATGTATTCTGCTACATGTTTTTGGTATAAAAAAAATCCCAATAAGCGTATATTGATTGGTTTGCGCAAAAGTAATAGCATCTACAAACTGTGGTATAGATTTATGGACTTTTTTTTTTTTTTTTTTTTTACAAGTAATGGTGGCGATCAGCGATTTTTAGCAGGACTGTGACATTGTGGCGGACAAATCTGACACTAAGTGACACTTTTTGGGGACCAGTGATCATTCCTTAAAAAATACGCTGTCACTGTACTAATGATACTGGCAGGGGTTAACATCAGGGGCTATCAAAGGGTTAAATGTGTTCCCTGGAAGTGCTTTCTTAGGCCCCTTTCACACTGGGGCGGTGGGGGCGTCGGTGGTACAACAGCGCTATTTTTAGCGCTGCTGTACCGTCGTTCTTGCAGCGGTATTCGGCCGCTAGCGGTGCGGTTTTAACCCCCGCTGGCGGACGAAAAAGGGTTAAAATCCCTCGTACAGCGCGGCTATAGCCGCGGCTATAGCCGCGGTATTGCCGCGGTATAGCCGCGCTGTCCCATTGATTTCAATGGGCAGGAGCGGTTTAGGAGCGGTGAATACACCGCTCCTTCACCGCTCCAAAGAAGCGGTTTGCAGGACTTTTTTCACCGTCATGCCAGCGCACCGCTTCAGTGTGAAAGCCCTCGGGCTTTCACACTGAACAAACAGCGGAGGCTGTTTAGGGGCGGTTTGCAGGTGGTATTTTTAGCGCAATACCGCCTGCAAACCGCCTCAGTGTGAAAGGGGCCTTACTGTGCGGGGGTGGTTTAACTGTAGAAATACAATACTGCTTAGCAGAAACACAATATCTCTGTCTTCCTTACAAGCAGAATGGCGATCTGAATGATCACCTGGTTCCCAGTGGACATCGTGTCCACAGGACTGTGTGATGTGTGGTAGCCCTTAAGCGGTTAAATCACATTGCTAATTGCATATTGTACTTGTTTGTAGCCTAAATACTGAAATTTGCACTTTAAACTGTTGTTTTGTAACTTTTGGAAATGCCAGCAAAAACTTGAGCGTTGTGTCATTAAGTCTCAATCTGGTAGGTTGGCAACACTGGCTACTATGCACAGCTGCACCAGATTTTGCACTCTCAAGTTTTAGTAAGGCCCCTTTCACACTTATATGACTTGTCCCACGATTTTGTACTGCAAAATCGCATGACAAGTCATTCTCCATGATTTTCAATGACTACCATTCATATTGGCTCGACTTTAAGTCGTGCCGACTTCAAAGTAGTCCCTGCACTACTTTGGTCCAACTTCCATGCGAGTTGATGTCCATAGACCTCAATGTTAAATCCTCAAGTAGCATGCAAATCGTACCTGAATAATATAGACACAATTTCAGCACTACTTTGTAAGCACAAGCAGCTTTTGTAAACCTCAACCCTGTAAAGTCATACAAAGTAGTACTTATCCCAAATCACAGTAAAATCGTGGGCGCGAAATCGTGGTAAAATCACGTGACTTTGAAGCCGCACAAGTGTGAAAGGGGCCTGAATCCCCCCAATGAGTAATTTCCATGGATGGAATTTTTTAACACGGAGGTATGAGTGTACATTTCCCTCTAACCCCGAGTATTATACATTGAATTTGCATTATCCAACTACTCCTGGTGCATAGTGTCTACAAAAATGCTGATGTCATCTTCCCAGAAACGGAATTCAGGTTCCTGCAACATTGTTAGCTTTCACAGGGATCCTGAGCTAGTAGCCTATGAGTAGCCTATGAGTTGAATATTCCTATTTGCTCTCTTTGATGTTGCTCATGGAAACCTCTCATTGGATCCTTTACTTCAAAGTAGTTTTCTGTTTGAATGCCTGCTGGTATATTTTCATTTTTTTATTCAATGCAGTTTCATTAAAACATTCACTTTATTATGAATTTGCCTTGAGTAAAACTTACTAAAACCCTTGCAGGTTGATCAATCAGTGTTTTCATTAAAAACTGTAGTCTTTTTAAACTTTGTTAAATATGTCAATTTGATCAGGTTGAAGGGATATTCAGGGCAGAAAGTAAAATCAATAGTAAACTGCAAATTTGTTTAAGGAAATATTCCACCTGTGCTAAAGAAAAAATGTCAACTCCACTTACCACAACCTAAATTCTATTTGGGTTAACCTGAACCTAGACTGCTAAGCCCATGACTCTTCTCATATGGCTTCTGGGTGGAACATCTGCATTCTAAGAAGGCGTCACTCTAACTTTGCATGACAGTAGAGGGATCCAGGAATATAATGGAGGAGAAAAGAACTGACGAAATGTCTAGTTGTAAGGCAAAAGGGAAATGTTGGAAAGTGGCTGAGAACATTGTGGAGAGCCCTACACGGGCAGATCACCCTGGGTCAAAGTGTGTAGTACCAAAGAAAAACACCATGTCCCTTCCAGGAACGCACAGTAGGTGCTTTTGCAAATAGAGCAAGAGTTGATGTCCCAGAACATCAGGCTAATGCCACCAAAGGGTGACCTAATGTACCATGACTACAGCAGGAAGAAAAACAGAGCTCTCCAGCAAATAGACTGTAGAAATAAATTGTAAGTATTGTAAGCTAGGGATGGTCAACAATGTTAAGCTAGGACCCCCAATTATTAATTTGCCAATATGGTTGAAAGTCTGATGTTACAGTTCAAGGTTCTGCTATTTCAAAGTTTGTTCTTTGTAAAATCGAAATATAGAATTAATAACCTGGACCACAACCTTCTACATTTACATCCTCAAGTTGACACCAGTGTGCTAATCCGTTAAAGCGAAGAATCTCAGATACTTATATAAAATTCATACTCATACCTCAATTTTAATGTATACCTTTAATGATTCCTTCTTTCATGAATACAAACTTGCAGCTTATATAAAATAATAAATCCTATAATATATCTGTCTTGGTCAGCAGACCAACTCAGTTATATGTTAAAAAATAAAAACACATAGACATTGGTGTAGGTGTGGATTTCTATTTTGTCCACTGGTCATGTTTTTTTTAAGTGCAGTTAAAACATTAGATGACACCCCATGTTTTAATAAAGAGTTAAACAAAAATGTATGAAACATTTATTGCAATATTTTTCCTTCTTCGTCTTTGAAAAAGTGCAATGCTTTTTATTCCTTCTTCCCCTCTTCTTCTCTAGAAATAAATCAACTTGTTAAAAGGGCGCATTCTCCTCTCAGCTGCACACCCAGCCAAGGCAGAATCCAGAAAAAAAAGCTGTTAATATACAAGCCACATATGAATAAATCTGTTCCAAGAATTCACACGGCATACCTAAAACCCAGGCAGAGGACACGATGCTCTTGTTAAATAAATGATAGGTGTGTAATCCTTTTTAGCTAGATTCATCTTCACTACATCAAAACAATGCAGCGGCACAGAGCCGAGCCTGCTCGAGAGATACCCACGCTCCCTATGTGTCTACTGTGTCTTATTACCCAGGCTATTTGCATTGGCCAAAATGTGTTACCAAGAGAGATGTGCGATAGACTAATCCTCTGTATCATTTTATTTATACTCTGCCTGCAGTATAAGCATTTCTCTTATAATAAAACCGTACAGTAACAACAGTGATAAGAGCACTGCTTTCTTGCCAGCACAAAGAGAAAATGCTATCGATGGAGCTTGCAGTGTAACACAATGGAAACAATCCAGTTTGATGGCTCAGCACCCCAATTTTTCCATAGATAAGAAGTGTAGTCTGCGTGCATTTTAACAGTAATTAGAGCCTAATATGTGCCTTTTCATAAATCAGGCCAAAAGCAGTGTGTAAATGACATCAACCTGTCCCAAGACTTCATCTGGCTTTGGTGTGACTACACTAAGCTGCTGGAATCTAGTTGGTTGCCAAAGATTATTGCACATTACTCAAAAGAGCTAGGAACTGTCTAGGCCAATGTTTCTCAACTCCAGTCCTCAAGTACCCCCAACAGGTCATGTTTTCAGAATTTCCCTCGGATGAAACATGACCTGTTGGGGGTACTTGAGGAATGGAGTTGAGAAACATTGGTCTAGGCCATTGATGGCAAACCTTGGCACCCCAGATGTTTTGGAACCACATTTCTCATGATGCTCAACTACACTGCAGAGTGCATGAGTATCAAGGGAAATGTAGTTCCAAAACATCTGGAGTGCTAAGGTTCGCCATCAATGGTCTAGGCCCACTCCTTTACCTTAGCTTGCCACTGTTATCAATGATGGGGATCAGGTATGGTTCACAGACACTCAACCATCACAAAGGAATCTATGCATTACTCATTCAGGTTAACTTTATAGCTTGTCCCCTGCTGTGTATACATATCTTTACTTATTGCTCTGTTCACGCAAGAGAGTTGGTGAAATGTCTTGTGTTTCCAGGTATTGTGAGTATTGTGACTGTTATCCCTTTGGTTCACAATGAAGTGCTGGTTACCTTAGTGCTTAATTGTCAGACCCACGTTCTGTCAGGTTGGGGTTTGAGGAGGGTCCTTAGTCTTTTGTTAGTTCTGACTGGGACAGGGGGGCGGTGGTTGTCAGGTTACTTTTTTAAGCTTACGATAGCTAGGGGACTGGTTAAAACCTTTGTAAAACTGTCTGGATCTCTATCAGATCATCCTTTACTTTCTGGCTCAGAGACATAAGAAAAAATGACCGGAAATCTATTAAAAGTAGTGGTAATTTTCACCTATGACACTTGTCACTGGAACAAGTTCTCTTTAAAAGAAATCCTCTTAAATCAAGTACCTATGACAACTGCAAAATGTTTCAGTTAATGTCCTGTGACAGTGGTCACCATTTGACAAGTTGTGGGTAGATCTTCCCAGTAGAGACACAGAGCAGTTAAAAGTTGACAGAAGTTCTAGCCCTTCTACACAGGAGAGAAAATGAAAAAAAAGCTTCTGCTGCAAATTTGAGGATGGATTTCACCACTGTGTTTAAAGCTACAGAGGTTGACACACATACAATTTTTTCTTGATTTAATTTTATTAGTTTTAGTGTACACTTTGTACTTTTTAAATACTAGAAAAATATTGTATTCTTTATTTCATTTTTTACATCAATGCACATTTCTATCTGTTTTATTTAACTGTCTGCCCTGTTTCTATATAACGTGTATAGAGGAGTCAGACTATTTAAAAAATAGAAAAAAAGCATTATGTCCAATACCAGGCCACTGTTCTACTTTAAATAAAAAATATGATTACTTGCTACTTACAACAGAGAACTCTCTACTTTTTCCAGTTTTTTGCATTAGGTCTACTTCGTTTGATAACTAAATTTAGCACTGTGAATAGTTGCGTATGTGCTGCATAGGTGCTGTTGCTTTTGCTGCAGTAGAGTACTCAAAGCAGAGATGAGGTACATTGAGTAAATGTTCTGACTTTAGCACTTTGTTGTTATATTGTTTTTGCATTGGTAAGTTCCTTAACTGCCTTTAAGTGTAAACCCCATTATATTGAAGACAATGGTTTAATACCCTCTCAGGATTCTATATATATATATGTTTCAACATATGGTACAAAATGGACTTCTGTGCAGTGCCAAGAGAAAAAGATTATTAAGAGGTAATACAAAGTGAATAATTTACTTACAGTACCTGTCATGTCATATATTTGAAATACATTTTTGGGAAGTACATTGAGTAATGAAATTATACAGATACAAAATGGAAGGGAAGGGAGAAAATACATCACTTTGCATTACCCAACGATTTTTTTTTTTTTTTTGGGGGGGGGGGGGATTTAGGCAGCGTTAAAGAGTAATACCACTTTTACTTTTTACCATTTAAAGGATTTTTTCAAACTTTGTTACAGAGTCTTACCAGTTTCTCTTCTTAAAGTGGTTATAAAGACAAAGAAAGTATTTTTTTTTTACCTAAATGCAATCTAAGCTGCTCCCCCCAGCCAACCCTTAAACACTTACCTGAGCCCGATTTCAATCCAGTGCTGTGCCCGTCTGCAGCGATCTTCTCCACTCTCTTTCTTCTCACAGGAGACTTGGTAACTGTCAGTCAAATCCTATTAGGAGGGAGCAGGGCCGAACCAGACACACACAGCTCTGCTGTAGATCGAGCCTGAACAAGTGCCCCCATTGAAAGCAGCTTGCTATAGGGACACTTGGAGAAGAGGAGGAGCCAAGATTGTTGCTGGTGGACCCCAGAGGAGGAGGTTCAGGGCCGCTCTGTGCAATGGTTTTGCACAGAGCAGGAAAGTATAAGGTTTATTATTTTGAGAAAAAACAAGGTTTACAATCAATTTAGGGCTTCATGTACACAGGACATGAAAACCTCTTCTGAACGCTGTAACTTGACAGCTAGTAACCGACGGTTAAGAACATCCATTTTGCCACTTCTACATGCCGTGTTTAGCGCCGTTTATGAGCGTTTGCGTTTAGCAGCGTTTTTGACAGATAACAGATTTTACAGATCAGTAGACCCTCCCAAATGCCTAAAATGCAGGAAAATCTCTCTCTGTCTCTTTCCCTCTCTCTCTCTCTCTCTCTCTCTCCTCGCAGCCTGCAATATACAAGGGTTCTGGAAAGTCTGTTTTTTAACATTGCCAGTGGTCGGACATGATT
Source organism: Aquarana catesbeiana (assembly GCF_042186555.1). Taxonomy (NCBI): domain Eukaryota; kingdom Metazoa; phylum Chordata; class Amphibia; order Anura; family Ranidae; genus Aquarana; species Aquarana catesbeiana. The sequence continues at coordinate 120,339,119 of NC_133336.1, forward strand.
TCCCATTGAAAATGCCTATAAACTAAAATGCTTATAAACATGATTTACTGCGTTTAGATGTGTTTACACTCTGTTACAACCATTTGGCAATTCAAATGCCCCTGAACCTTCGTCCTGAATGCAAATTTTTGCTTTCAAAGAAATGTTTCTAACCTCAACTGCTTCTAAACTATTATAAACACTAGAGTGTACATGTACCCATAAGATAACATTGAGGAGAGTTCAGGGGCTGCTGGAAAAAACACCCCAATGATTTTAAATGTCCATTTACCAGCAGCCCAAGATTTGAGGCCCGAAGAAAAGTTGTATATTCAACTATGTGCTTGAAATGCTGATTTCTAAATGGGAGTGTCTGCCTTCAATCTAATCATGTAAAAAGGTAAATTATTTGGCGGATTTTTAGGGGTGCCAGCAAAGAGGAAAGTCATTACAATGCTCCTCAGTAAGTATGTAAAATGACAAGATTTTTATTGTTACATACAAAACATAATTAAAAATTTCAATATAAATTATGCACACATGTTCAAGGATACATCTAGGAATTTAAAACAGATGATAAAATATAATCACTCAGTAGTAGCATTAGAGTGATTGTCCCGACATGTTTCGCCACTCTGGGCTCATCAGGGGATGTTTTAAAAGCAATTAGATGTAACACTGCATAGAACAGAACAAAGTAAAAAGCATTACATTGACTTTAAGTATAATACAGAATAATAGAATAATAAAGTAAAAGTACAATAGGGTATACTGTCGACCGCCAGGGCCATCATGAAACGCTCACCCATATGCAGATCTTATACCTGCGACTCAATGTCAAAACCAGGGAAACCCTCACTGAGTAGTGCACATAAAAGGTGCCGAAGGAGGCCCAGAAGAGCTTGTCAGCTGGAATCTAGCCAGAGAAGTGATACAAGTATGAGTGATAATTGAATTAAAAATGTATGTTCTACTCAAAAAAATATATAGTGGTTGAGGTGAAAAAGGAAGGAAAAGAAATGACAAAGGGAAAGGGAGGAAGGTAAGGGGGTGGGGGAGGGGGGTAAGGGAGGAAAAAGGTGAGAAGGGAAGTGAAAGGGCATGTAGGGAAGGTGGAAAGGGGGGGGGGAGGGAAAGGGGGAAGAGGGGAAGGTAAGGAAGGGGTGTGGGAAAGGGAAGGGGGAAGGGGGGAAGGAAGGAAAGGGGGGGAGGGGGTGTGGGTTATAGTTCGATCTAATCAGTTGATAGCCTTTTAATAAGGCTGCAGCTTGAAAGTTAATTTTTAATAAAAATACATTACAATATGGCTTGTGTAGCAATTGTATGTTATATTTTTTTTCATTTGCTATGTTTTATTTTTTTCTTAAAAGTGGAGTTACCATTCAATTCCTATTTTATGTGACATTTCTCCTTGACTGTAAAAAAAAAAAAAAAACTGTAGTACTGTAATACTAAGAAGTAAAAAATTATCTGATTTTCTTGTGTGAGATATTCTATTGCACAAATGCTGCCGAGCCGTTATTTGGAAGCACGCACATTTGGAAAAGTGACAAACAAGCCTAAAGGAAAATAGACAGCAAATTCAACATTTGACTGTTTTGTAAGAATCTACAAACACTCTAATTAGAAGAGATTAAATCAAATGTGTAAATCTCCTAAATGGGTTTGATTTAAAAAGAGACACGAAGGAGATGGCATTATCAGGGGTATCTAGGAGTGATTTGATACAAGGGATGGTCACCACACTGTTTTGTTAACCTATTCCCTCTCTACTCCAACAAATGGATGTAGACACAATTTTGTTTTCTAAGTGCAGTATTGATATTTAGATTTATGGGATGAATTTGCATTATGGGGAATTTGGGAGACAAATAGATTAGCAAGATTCAAGTAAAGAAAAATCAAAACCGCCTTGTTACTCTTGTTTGTTAAATTTAGTATTATTGAAAAATGCTGGAACAGTCCCAATTTGACTGTGAAATCAATGCAGCTCTGTTTCTGATAGATGCAAATGTGTTGCTTTATTCCTATAACCCTTACATCATTGTAAATTGAGATACAATAGAAGAAAGAACATGTACCCCAATGCATCCTTCACAGTTCTAAATAGGCCATTAACCTATAATCAGCAAAAAATGTACTTTATGACCATTTCTCCTCAATGCATTGTACAGGTGTAAACAATATTTTGTGTATCTAAAGGTAAAATTTTGCTTTAGCTTTGCATAGAGTAGTGGGAATAAGAACTCAAGTCAGCTTTTTAGTCTTGTCTTTGTTTCTGCTGTGGATCTTTGTTCTTTACTTGTCCTGGTAACCACTGTCACAGAACGTGAATGCTAATCCACAGATTCCTTTTGTGTCTGTAGGACAGGATGTGATGGGAAATCTCCGTAATTTTACCCAGATGGCAAAAAAACTGATAGGGGTTTTAACTTTCTCTTACTGAATCCAAAATAAATGAAAAATAAAATTGGCTTTAGATATACTTAAAGTGTATCTATGATCAACATTTTAAATCATTCTTTTCATTTCCACATTGAACTTCAATTATTTCTAGCATACTTCCATTAATCTGAATGTTCCTGAGGTTTGTACATATACTTTGTGAAGAGCCCCACATTTATTTCCTTGAATTCTGCCTTCTAAACTACAGAGGTGCTGAGAGGAAGGTTCAGAAGGTGGAGTCAGTACAGGAATCACTGCTTGCATGTATAAAGGCACCATTGAATTTGTAGTTCTTAGAAATAGAAAGCATTCCAAAGAATTGAGCAGAGGAGGACCTGCAAAGCATGCATAGAATCCAGGAAGTTGTGGAAAGAGATGGCCAGCAGACAGGCTGCACTCACAGCATGAAAGGCATTTTTTCAAGTAAGCTTATATTGGGTTGTCAAAAGTATCTATTGTTTGTATTGCTATTACAAGGCTAATGTTATAAAATAAAAGTGTGCTGTGAACTTTTTATATAGCTATGGAAAGCAAGTATCTAAACCATTACCCTTTACATCTGCCTTTTCTTTCCTGGTGCTTGTCTTTACGAGCAATGTAAACATTTCATTGTTTACAATCAGCCTGTCTGCATTCTGCATTGAACCTGCAGACCAGGATTGTAAACAAAGAAAGTGTCTGCTCTACATACCTGTTTAATTTAATGTCTTTAGTGTCAGGAGCTAGCCACAAAAAATATTTATATACTGCTTTATAATTATGTAATGTAACTGCTTGAAGCAGACAGATCAAACATGAGTTTAGCAAAGCCTTACCTATCTCATGTGAATCCAGACAGTCAGCTGTAGAAAGTAAACTTTACATCTGGAGTGATGCTTTCCTTGTTCTCATTTGTTATGTGGAGACATAATTAGATGTAATATACTTGTATTCTTACTAAATAATCATAGGCTGATAATTGCTATATACTATTCCAGAATTACACTTATGTAGGGCAGTCCTCTCAAAAATGACCTGAATGACAATGCAAATGATCCTGCTAATCACTTTAGGTAATATAAGAGATACTCACCTTGACCTTCAGCCCTTGAGATAGTGGCATAGTGAATGGGGGTTGATCTATTAAAGCAGTGGTGTCCAAACTGCGGCCCCTTGGTCTTGATTTGGCCATTTGCTTCCCTTTATCTAGCCTTTAGGGTACCATTTCATCCACAGACACCAATGATGGAGATCCATTCTTCTCACAGACACCAATGATGGGGCACCACTCCTCCCGCAGACACCAATTATGGGGCACCATTCCTTCCACAGACACTATGATGGGACACGGCTCCTCCTGTGGACACAGATGGGGCACCAGATACCAACAATGGGGCAGTTTTCCTCTCACTAAAGCCATTGATGTGGCATTGTTTACTCCTACTGACACCAGGGTGTTTTCTGCTCCCACTGGCCACAATCTGGCTTCCCTAACGCCTGATGGACAGTAAACTGGCCCTTTGTATAGACATTTTTGAGACCCCTGTAATAAAGTTATTGATACCATTCACATTGTGAAGTGAATGGAACTTACACTCAGAACTAAAGAAGTGGCTTGTCAAAACTATAAAGCATCAATGATGTTAAATTTAGAACTTGAGCCAAAATGTCTGGATTATGCGGGGACCAATTATATGTGTAATTGTATGGAATAAGAAAATTTGGTGGCCTATGGGCACCTATAATATATCCCGTGCCACATCCTATTAAATGTGCATATTGAGAACTAGAGAAAAAATCATGGACTTTATAGGCACATATGTATAAAATTAACAAATTTATTGGTCTAAATTAAAAATATTTCCTATAAAATCAATGATCGGTCGTGGAATAATTGCACATCTCCCTAGAGGACAACCTAACAAATATACGACTTATATATGTGAACCGTACACTAAAGATTGCATATTCTCCCGTCACTGGGGTGTGACTTGTCCTTTATCGACCTCCTGAGTATTGCTCTACATGTTTCGTGACCTTATCGCTTCTTCAGGAGCTTTGACAATCTAATCAGGTAAAAACATACATTCATTAAAATATATCATTAATAAATGTGTTAATTTTATACATATGTGCCTATAAAGTTTGTGATTTTTCTCTAGTTCTCTCTATGTGTATGTCACTGATCAGTTGCAAAGCTGATTTGTCATCTGTCATCTATAGTTCTGTGGAAATGCAAGGCTGACTTGTTACCTGTAGCTGATCTGTTACTTGCAGTCCCAAGGACCAGCAGGCAGGCCGTTACTTGTAATTCCGCATCTCTACATGCAAAGCTCTTCTGCTACCTGTTGTCCCTCAGACATGTGTTTAAGTGTTTCCTGAGAGATTGTTCTAATACCTTTCTCTACCTCCTACTCCTTATTCCTACTCCTAGTACCTGTCCTAGCTGCACTGTATTCCCTTTGCACCCCAGCAGCATTGAGCCTTTCAATACCAGTGTGATCCTTGTGCACTAAAGCAGCATCCAGTTTCCTTCTTCAGTGTGTTCCTTGTGCCCTCCAGCTGCACCCATCTCTACTCCTTCTGTGTGTTTACTGTGCACCTCAGCCATGTCCAGTCTTTCAGCTCCAGTGTGTTCCTGCGCACTCCATCCACATCCTGCCTTCCAGCTCCAGCGTGTTCCTGTACACTCCATCCACATCCTGCCTTCCAGCTCCAGCGTGTTCCTGTGCACTCCATCAACATCCTGCATTCCAGCTCCAGTATGTTTCTGTGCACTCCATCAACATCCTGCATTCCAGCTCCAGTATGTTTCTGTGCACTCCATCCACATCCTGCCTTCCAGCTCCAGTGTGTTCCTGTGCACTCCAGCCACATCCTGCCTTCCAGCTCCAGTGTGTTCCTGTGCACTCCAGCCACATCCTGCCTTCCAGCTTCAGTGTGTTCCTGTGCACTCTAGCCACATCCTGCCTTCCAGCTCCAGTGTGTTCCTGTGCACTCTAGCCACATCCTGCCTTCCAGCGCCAGTGTGTTCCCTGTGCAATCCACCTGCACTCAGCATAAATGCATCCTCTGTGTCCCCAATGCACTTATTCCCTGGCAGTTTCTACATTGAAATGACTTCTTATGTACTGACCTCGGATCTCTCTCTGGATTCTCTTGTCTGCTCTCTGTCTTGACCCTTTGCATGTTTTCCAGTTCTTATGTCTCCATTCCCCCCTAACCTAATCTGTTGAGGTCCACAGCTCTACTGCCAGGTCCAATCCGCAGCTTCATTCAGTACGCTTTTGTGTTGCATTACAGTCTGTTTCGGTGTGCTCCACAGTCCTATTTCTTTTCTTAGCACTTTTTCTGTGTACGACACTGCCACCAGAAAGCTCCTGCGCTCATCTACCCCTACTAGTACCTCCACATGTTAGATCAGGGTGAATCTGGAAGTCACATCCTGGTACCAACATGCAGAGAAACCCATCTTCACTATCAGGAACTCTGGTGAAAACTATCTGGTGCTCAGACTCTGTTTCTAGGAGGTCCTGAGTTACCTGCTCACACTTGAGTTTCACCTCTAGTTAGCATGTGAAAGGGGGCCACATTGCACATTGTGGAACTGTACCTGTATGTGGCATTGTGCAACTGTATCTTTTACTCTGGCAGTTCTATATGCAGGTTGATATGTCAGCCTGTGGAGTTATTTCCATCCCATGTGGCCAGTAATTATCATCAGATCATGTTCACTTAACTCTGCTGAGTATGGGTACCTTTAAGGATATAATGCAAAACAAGGAAACTTTGTTTACTTTACGTTGGTGATGTGGCTCTCTACATCTTTATAGATTGAGAGAAGTCCTGTACCTGTCAGAGTAGTACAACATGATATAACTGTCAAGATCCCATAGTGGAGAACAGGTTAAATCTCTCTCCAAACATACTCTTTAAAAAAATCTCTCTCCACAACAAAAGTAATGTGCCTGTTTTATCCAGGCGCAAAAGAGTGTAGGTCAATAAGGATGATCACATTTAGAATTTCATGATCTGTGTACTGGAACAAATTGAAAGCCAACGCTGGTATCAATCACAATGAAAGAAGATGGTGAAGGAGGGGGCTGGGGATGTTAATTGTTACTGCTTCTCAGGGTACCGGACAGATAACTGGTAATGAAATACTTTTGATATGGAAAAGAGAATAAAACAATAGGAGACAGATAAGGGGGTGGGGGTAATACTCTGGAGCATTGTATGCAGAATGTTCGGAAACTTGTGTAGAGTGGGCTGTGTATTATAGTATAGAGCAGAAGACTTTCCTGTCTGGCTGCTGGCTGCAGACTGAGCTCTCTGCAGAATATTGCTTCATTACACCAGGGCCTGATGATTTCTGCACGGTGTTCTACCAATATCAACCTCTTCCAACTGATATGGATATAAACTACATGTGGATGCCCTTAATTATATAGCAGTGTACCCTTTCTGGCAGCCAGCACTGTCACCCCTCAACCCTTGCACAAGAATATACATAGCAAAACAAATTGGAAGTCCGAGAGCCCATGACAATCAGTCTCTTGCAGCAGCCAGCTCTGTAAATTACCGTTCCGGCCATTGCCCAGACCTGCTAAACAGTGCGATTGCAAAGCAATGCAACCTGTTTTGAATAAGCTGTTCACTGGAAGGCTTTCTATATGTTAAAATAAAAATTGCAGCAGCTCAGTCTGTTCACAACATATATATGAACATCCCCTTAATAATATGAGCTCCTTCACACACAACACATTGTAAGTGTGTGTGGGAATAAAACCTAACAAACCAATGGACCATTTTAATGTTTCATAAGGAACAATTTTTCCATACATTTGCGTCCATTCAGTTATAAATAAACATACCAACAGGCTGTTTATATGCTATGTGTATCCTTTTTAACAGCATTTTGCTGATGATGTTAACCTGGAGATAGATGGTTCCTATTACTTGACTACTTATGTACTGGCATGGGGTTGGGGTTGGACAGAAGGCATGCTCGACTTATCAAAGATATATGATAATATACAATTACATGATTTTATATAACAAGACTTATAAAATACAGTACAAGAAGCACCTATTTGTAGCTTTGATCTTGTATAACCTAGAACATTAGTGAGCCACCAGTTAGGTATCTGATACCTACCCTGAAGTCCTTAATATAGTTAAAAAATACAGAAAACCAGGCAGAATTAATTATCGAACCTAGAACCAGCAGTGCCAACCTGCCCCAGCAAATTAGTAGGCATGGTGTTACACTCTTCCCAGTTATTTTTCCTTTTCTCTTGAAACTAGAAATAAAAATCATATTTAAAGCCAAACTTTAAGCAAAAATGTAAATCCACAGATTAAATGCATATATGAGAGCTGTATTACTTGCCAAAATTATTTACATTTTTGTCCATCCAGATCCTGAGATTTACACAGCTCTGCCTGGCAGGGGAGGGGACCTGATTTTTCTCTGCTGCACTTTCACTTTAAATTATAGGTCTCCTCCTCACCACCACCCTGTGACTGGACAGTGAAAAGATAAGTGGCACACTAATGAGCTCATCACTCAGCCACACTGCTCTTTCCTTCCTTTAGCATACTGTACCTGACCAGCTATCTATGCTTTTTTCCTCCTTTCCCCCTATGAGCTCTGCTGTACAGTAGACTGCAAGAGGCAGATACAAAATCAGGATCAGGATCTTACATAGCTTATGTTTAAAAAATACAATAATGAGATTTGGTAATGATTGTAGAGATGCATTATTTGGTGTCCTTTATATCTGGCTGGTGTAGCTTTATCAAAACTGCTACATTTCCTTTGGTCAAGGAAGAAAGAATATTGAAGGACCAATAGCTGAGCTTTGAGAACCTTTACACCCAAATATATAGACGGAAACAGACAAAAGTAGATAAAACTTTATATTGAAAGAGAAAATCAATACAAAAGAGATCTTTAAAGCATAGCACATTCTTATATAGTATACAAACAGACTTGTGGATAAGATAGATAGATAGATAGATAGATAGATAGATAGATAGATAGATAGATAGATAGATAGATAGATAGATAGATAGATAGATAGATAGATAGATAGATTTGGACGAAACATGTCGGGTCTGATTGAGCCTGCTCCATGTCATTTCCTATGTGATAACAATTATGGAGATGTACTAGTGATATGCCTATTACTTCAGAATTGATGTAAGTTTTCTACCTTTTAAATAAAGTACGTAAGAGTTGGTTTTACACTATGTGGAGACCTTTTGTTTTATATGAATGTTGATCAAACAAAGGGGCTAGACGTGATGAAGAGTTTTGGGGACAGATCTTCAGACTACTCCCTTGATCATCATCCTGGTATTTCCATCTTTATGCGTGTTTGACTCTTTGCTGCTGGCAGTTGAGTCCATATGTTTCAGTAAGCATGTTTACTCTCCCTTCTGGGTGGTGGATGCACGTGTCATGGTTACTCCTTAAAGGGGTTGTAAACCCTCATCCTATGCATTAGGGTGAAAAATCCTGTATTCTGTAGTAAGTCCTGTATTCTCCCGCCAGAGATACGCTCTTCCCCTCTCCCCATTGTCTTGACTCTTTATTGGATAGCTTGATAGCAGTGCAGCCATTGTCTCCTGCTGCTGTCAATCAAATCCAATGACGCGGGCGCCGGTGCAGAGTCCTACATTCGGCGTCCATGGACGCCGAATGCTGGACTCGGGAGTGCGCCCGAAAGGTACCCCCAGGGAGAGCGCTTCTCCTAGGGGGTTATACGATGTGGGGAGGAGATACGAGCACCGCCGGGGGGACCCCAGAAGTCGAGGATCGGGGCCACTCTGTGCAAAACAAACTGCACAGTGGAGGTAAGTATGACATGTTTGTTATTTAAAAAAAATAAAAAAACGAAGCCTTATAATCACATTGAGTGGACATTGGTTATTTTTTATAACTGCTACTAGAGTGGATTTCATCTCCAACTTTTCACATCTGGACTGTCTTGACACACAGTGGCTGCTCTTTATATACAGTTTCTACTTGTGGCTTTTGCACTATTTGGACTTTTTTTGCACATATTCATTTATTCACACATTGCACTTTATCATTTGATATATGGTTTTAATTTTGTACATGTATATTTATCTGAGTACAAATTGTGTTTCATTTTTATCGCTCAACTTGCTTATTTGCACACTGCACTTTATCGTTTGATATATGGTACCATTACTGTTCATTTATATTTATTTAGGCATATATTGTGTTTCATTTTTAGCGCTGCACTTTTTTATTTTTTGATTGTTACACAATACTCTCTCTGTTAGATTGTAGTGCCAGCAGCTGTTCTCACTATGACATTAATGCAATAATTTTATATGTTTTTTTATAGATAGATAGAGTTCCATTGAATTCCTGGTGATAACTGAGGACAACTAGAAAGTTATGGATAGTATAGTTTCGTTATTTGCACTTATTGAGAAGGGTTAAGCTGCACTGTGATTGAATCTGCTGGTAGGAAGAGAGTTAGGCCCGGAGCGCTTGGTATAAATCGCCAGAGACATCTTCCTGCATTACAGTGTTAATGTAGACGTGTTAATCATAAATGCATGTTTCAGAGTTGACACGCCAGGCTTGTGCAGTGGCAGCGGCTCTGTGAACAGGCAGGAAAACAGCCGAGGTTCTTTCAGAGGAGGCAGAGAGAGACAAGACATCAGCATAACACCTCCGTTAATGAGACTATACAGACAGATGAGAGCTGATTGCCCAGTTCCAAGGTCGGATTTACATTATTTTCTGCTTTAGGTCATATTCAGACTACTTCTGTTTACCAGTAATGTCTCCATTCGCAAACTAATCTCCATTTGCTAATTTCTGCATAGTTTGTCATGCTATTATCTATGTAGAATTTAAAGGGTCAGATGTGCGTACAGAATTAGCGATGGCCAGGTTCTAAGGGCTTTCATCAGTTTTTTCTGACCTGTACTGGTAAATTAAGGCAGAGAATTGGGTAAGTTGAAGTAAAAGTTAAAATTTTCATAAGTTATTTGCACAGTTTATATATTTTGCAGGATTAAGGATCATTGGATATGTAGAAGTGGAGTGAGGCAGTATACTGTATATTAATAGAGCAGGGGTCTCCAAACTTTCTAAGCAAAGGGCCAGTTTGCTGTCTTTCAGACATTAGAGGGCGGACTGTAGCCAGTTGGAGTAGAAAATGACCTGAGTTCATTGGAAGTAAACAATGCCTAAGGCTTGGTGGTCAGCGGGAGTAAAAAAAATTGCATAAAACCTGTGGTCAGTAGGATGAGGAATAGTGCCCCATCACTGGTATTAGTGGGAGGAATAAAGCCCCGTTGTTGGTATCAGTTGGGGGGAATAGTGCCCCATCATTGATATCAGGGGTGGACTAGTGCCCCATCTTTGGTGTTAGTGGAAGGAATAGTGTTTCATCATTTATGTCAGTAGGAAGAATAGTGCCTCAAATTGATGGAAGGAAGGGCCAAATAAAGGCAAGCAAATGACTGCATACGGCCTTTCAATATGTGTTCTTTCTAAAATATAATTTTGACAAATTCCAATGTAAGTTTTTACAAAATGAAGAGCAGTCTACTTTTCCTCATATAAATAGTAAACCTCCAGGACCCCCTGTGATCTCTTCCTTAACTCAACTGATGAACACATGCTTGCAATCGCTCATCAGTCTGTAGTTAGCTCTTCTATCACATGTTTGGTTCACTTGCATTTATTGAGATGTAAGTCACCAGAATCATGACATTCAATATATATTTATTGACACGAGGACACTGGACTTGGCTTACTGAGCAAACACCATTTTTATGCCATAATAGTATGACACAGATATAGGAAATCCATTTAAAAGATTTGTCCATCTTTGTGATAAAGATAAAAATACCTAGGTAAATCTATAGTGAGTGTAAAATCATAATTTCTCTACAGCACATGCATTACTGAGGAAGTAAAGTCTTCCTCTTTAATTGTACCTACAGGTAATCCTATAATAAGGAAAAATTACAAACTCATGTGAGCTCTGTCAGATGGTCAGAGAGAGTGTGGGTAATTAAATACTCTCTTTAAACAGGGTGTCCATGTAGGATAGTTCATGTGCAGCACAAGAATGTAATGGTGGTCTCAGGTGTGCTGACTGAGGACGGCTGCCGGCTCGTAACAAGCTAGAAGGAGCTCTGCAGGAAACAAGACACAAAGGAGAGCAGCGCCAATCTAAGTGCAGCAATGTAAAAACATTTATTTCAAAGTAGACAATTGGTAACTCACAAGATCATAGCTTTGTCAGCGCATTTGAATATTAAGGAGGTTCATCCACTCATTATGGGAAGGCGGTCGGCTCACAGGTGGAGAGGCAGCTAATAGTCTGGCTGAGGCTGGTGGCTCCCAGCGCTTCCAGACTCTCAGAACAGCTCTGGGGAGTGGGGAGGAGCGCGCGCTCAGAGCATGCGTGCTTCTTCGTCAGGCTCTGTCAGTGGCCATATTGGAAGTAGTATTTAAGGTCTGGTCGGCCAGGAAGTGTAGATGCAGTGCCAAAGCAACCGCTCACAGGTGATCCTAATGCATATCAAGCGCGCTGGTGTGACAGGCTGTCTTGATTATTACTACAGGAGGCAGGATGTACCTATATAAAACAAGAATGATTATGAATCTAAAAATATTAAAATTACAATAGCTTGCATAACAATAGATAATGAAACTTATGTAGAATTATACAGTACACATATCATATTATACAGTACCTCTTTTATTGTTTTGATTGCTTAAATTGTATAATATGATATGTGTACTGTATAACTCCAGGAAATATGTTGGCCGCGTGAGCGGTGTTCCGGCGTCGATCCAGGGCTTTGGTCTAAGGTAAGTTCTTCATAATAAGCGATGCATACTAGAATGCTCAGAATGCCATTGTCTTGCAGGCTTTTTTTTGGGGGGTGGGGGGCAGTGGAGGTTTACAACTTCTTTAAATAACGTATCTAGAAGCATATGCAAAAAAAGAGCTTGCTGTGAATAGGGGAGGTGAGACAAACAGGAAATGTTTTTTCTTGGCACTCCTAGGATATGTTTAGATGTGCATGTTCTCTGTTCATCCCTGTCAGGAATAAAGGTTGCTGTGTGCCCATATATCTTCAGGGAAGTACAATCATGGGCCTATGGATGCACAGTGGTAGACTCAGGGATATAAAGCATTACTCTTATTATTATTATACAGGATTTATATAGCACCAACAGTTTGCATCGCATACTAGCACATTATGAAATACTTACCTTAGAACGAAGCCCTGCACCACCGTGCTGTGAGCTCTTACAGACACTTCCATCTTTACCCGGTCTTCCTTCTGGGTTTACGTCCTCTGGCTGTCTGATTGGCCGTGCTGTGATGATGTCACAGTATGGGAGTCATAGTTTGTGGCGTGGACGGCATGGGTATAACGTTCCTTCAGAGTGCATGTGCCAGTGACATCACCGGCTGCATGAATTTTGAATATTTCCTAAACTGAAGGTTTAGGAGATATTCATAATACCCGCAGGTAAGCCTGTAGGTACAAGCCTACAGAATGGCTTTACTTCCTCTTTAAGCCATCAAACATGATGTAAATGCAGAAGAGACGAGGTCGATATAGACAACAAGTGCTTTGTTAGAACAAAGTTGTTTTTGAAATGTTAGTTTGATTTTTTTAATGTTTAGTGTGGTCAAAAACTACTGTTTTGCAAATTTGCAACATTATAATGGCAATCGAACTAACGTTTTTAGTACCTCTACATCAGGGGTCTTCAAACTGTGGCCTTCCAGTTGTTCAGGAACTTCAATTCCCATCATGCCTAGTCATGTCTGTGAATGTCAGAGTTTTACAATGACTCATGGGAAGTGTAGTTCTGCAACAGCTGGAGGGCCGTAGTTTGAGGATCCCTGCTCTACATGAAGTTTGTATAGTCACTGATGGTATTAACCAATTGTATGACGGACGATCTTTGTGTGAATGTTGGCACAAAAATTCAGCAGTGTATGGCCAGCTTTATTTCAGGGAAGAACAATGGTGTTTACGTCAGGCTTTCTAACTACTGTTGTCAATATTCCCCCCAAGAGTTCTTGGACGATGGCCACTCTACACAAAAGATTTTTGATCAGCTATGGGCTGCTTGATGGCATGAACACAGTGAGATTCAGATTCTTTTTCTTTTTTGAATGCGTAAAGTTTATAATTGCAAAAGTGCAAATTAAAAAATGCGGCCTTAATGAAAGTTTTCTCCATCTCATCAAATAATCAAAGACAAATATAGTAGAATATAGTAGAAATTCTTTATGTTCTGTGGACTTTACTGTTCACCTCTATTGAAATGTAAAAAAATTAAGAGAACATTTGCTCAGAGCAGCTTTATAATTGGGAGAAATTTTCAGAAACTATATTTTATATGAAAGAAAATGTCAGTGTTGATTTTTAATAAAAATCCCAACATGTACATTTTTACAGCAGGAGAAGTAAATAGTGCTTAGCAGAGTATTTCCACTGGATTTCTGTACCTCCTAAAATTCAATATTTAATGCATGGCTCTGTGCGTAGCCTTGTACAGTCTTGCACAATGTTGCAGTTCAGTTGCTTCATAACTAACTCCATTGCATTAAATTCAGTGAGATATAATAATGTCTGCTATTGGTCCTGTATGGCTGTGTGTTTAGTCTTGTGTGATTAACGGCACAGCAATCATCTCACAAAAATCACAGACAGGTGCACAAACATGCAATCTTCCATTTGCACAATCACTGAGTGGAAAGGTTTGTGTGTCGCTCAGTCTTCATGATTTAATGTTAACCTGTTAGAGGATGTTTTACAACACAAGCACAGCCTTGCAAGAACAATATTCAGACTTGTTTTATAAGCCATGGCGCTACATAGATCTATTACCTTTTCTACCTAGACCCTACATTCACCCGCCCACCCCAAACCTTTACACCCATTCACCCAACCCCTTCCCCAATATATAGTCATCTGCCATCTCCTTAAACTGTTATAAGAGAGATCTTTACTCTCTTTGTCTTACTAGGACAGCATTTTACATACAACAAAATACTACCTTACAGCAGAACTAAATTGTATCTGAGTGTCACAAATTGAAAATGCTGTTCAATTAATTTGTAATATTAAAAGCAAACTCACCCATCCATCCATGTCTCCATGCTTTATTTTGTTGATAAATCACTTTGAAAAACAACCCCCTAGCATTTCTAGCCACGACCATCTTGAGTAAGGGCAGATGATTCATGTAGCACTTACCTCCTAGAAACCATCTGCCCTTAGCTCGGACATGCAGACAGGAGGGTGTGCTTAGGTGAGAAATTCTCCCCTCCTGATGACTCCTGAGAAGTACAACCCCAATTCCAAAACTGCTGGGACACTGGGTAAAATCTACATAATTAAAGAATGCAATGATTTGCATATCTCATAAACATAATTTATTCACAATAGAAAATATAAAAACATACCAAATGTTTATGCTATTAAAATGTACCGTTTTAAGAAAAAAAAAGGTAATTTTGAAATTGATGGCAGCAGCATGTCTCAAAAAAGTTGGGGCAGGGCAACAAAAAGCTGGCAAAGTAAGTGGTACTTAGGAGGAACTAGAGGAACCTTTCTTTTGCAACTAATTAGGGTAACTGGCAACAGTTCCATAGCATGATTGAGTATAAAAAGAGCTTCTTAGAGTCAGAGTGTCTCAGAAGAAAAGATGGGCAGAGGTTCACCAATCTGTGGAAAGCTGTGTCTAAAAATTGTCAATTTCAGAATAATGTTCTTCAACATAAAATTGCAAAGACTAAATATATCGTCATCTACAGTACATAATATCATCAAAAGATTCTGAAAATCTAGAGAAATCTCTGTGCTCTGTTGCAAAGAAGAAAACTGTTCTGTGGCTAAATGAATCAGAATTTTACAATTTTTTTGGGCAACCATGGGTGCTGCGTCCTCCAGACTAAGGGCCCTTTCACACTACTCTGCAGCAAAATCTTGCTGTATTTCATATGCGTTTCCTGTGCGTTTATGGGTTGCCTGCACCTGTAAATAATGGACATGTGACTCAAAAAAGCACCAAAAATGCAAATTGCAGTGCAATTGCTGCAATTTCCATTCTTTTCAATGGGAAGCTGTGTTTTTGGTGCGTTTCTCGAAACTGCATTAAAGATGCACCATGCAGGACTTTTCAGAATGCACCACGCCCACATCGCAGTGGTGTGAAAAGTCCCATAGGGTTAAAGGGAAACATTTTTCTTGCAAGGTAAAAATGCAGGAAAAAATGTATCAGTGTGAAAGGGGGCTTAAGAGGAGAGGGTCTTTCTGGCTTATTATCAGCTCTCAATTCAAAAGCCTGCAGCTGTGATGGTATGGGGGTGCGTTAGTGTGTATTGGATAGATAGCTTGCACATCTGAAAGGCACCATCAATGCTGAAAAATATATCAAGGTTTTAGAGCAGCATATGCTCATCCAACAAATGGGAGAACATTCCTCTCCCAAAACTCTAGCAACTGGTCACCTCAGTATCCAGATGTTTACAGTGTGTTGTTAAAAAAAGAGGGGATGCTACCGTGGTAAACATGGCCCTGTCCCAACTTTTTTGAGACATGTTGCTGCCATCAGTCAATCTTAGTTTAAACATTTGATATATTTACTATTGCAGTAAACATATCAACATATCAAACATATCAAAAACATTCTAAGCAAAGGGCCAGTTTACTGTCCTTTAGGGGGACTGGACTGTGGCCAGTGGGAATAGAAAATCCCCTGGCATCAGTGGGCATAAACAATGCCCCATCAGTGGTTTTAATGGGAAGAAGTGTCAGTAACAATGAGAATAGTGCCATCATTGGTGTCAGTGGGTTGAAGACCACTGTTCTTTTGTGAATAAAATAAGGTTTCATTAGATGTGCAGATCATTGCATTTTGTTTTTATGTAATTTTACACAGCAACCCAACTTTTTTGGAATTGGGGTTGTATGACATCATTTTGGCCTAGGCCAGAAACCAAAAAGCAACTGAAGAAATGTAAAAAAAAAAGGGTAAAAGTCATATAATATACCTTCCTATCTATTTACTAATTCTAGCAGCATAGGGATTAAAAATAGTTAAAGTGGATGTAAACTCGATTCATGAAATTTAACCTGGGCACATCTGTCTGTAGATTTTAGTTATCTCTCTCCAAAGCACTAAGTCCCATGATTTTCTGCTGCTCCGTTCTTCTGTTAAAAGCATGATAACTTCTGACAAGTTCTCAGAAACTGGAGATAAAACCAGCCTGAAATTTGTGTCAGGGTGGGTGCTATAAATAGATTAGCAGAGAGCTGGTCTATTCACAGCACAGCTCTGCAAGTATCTTAATTCTTCTGCCTATGTGGAAGGGGGGTGCCTTTCCTCCAATCAGCTGTCACACAGTGTATGCCAAGACTCCACTCCCACAGCTGAAATAGGAATAAGAAACAATATAGCAAGCTGAAGACAGCAGATATACAAGTAAAACTTATGTAGGGAGATTTGATTCAGTTCTGTGTATCATCTGAGGCTGTTCACTTCACTGGGTATACATCCACTTAGAGGGTTCACATCCACTTTAAGGTAATTCTAAGAGAACAAGGTAACAAACCTTCTGTATGCATTCCCCCCTTATACTTACCTAGCCCAATCTTGATCCAGCGATGTGCACGAGAGCAGAGGCTCTCTCTCCTCATCGGCTCATATACAACAGCAGGAGCCATTGGTTCCTTCTGCTGTCAGTCACAGCCAATGAGTGAGGAAGCCAATCAGCTTCTAACTTTGTAAAGCTCTGCATAAACTGTTGGCACTATATAAATGATGTATAATAATAATAACTTCAGGTTGTTCAATTAAGCTTTCTCAAAAAACCTGTAAGCTGATTGATTTCTATGCAGAACTGCATGAGGTTTTGCATTCACCAGTTTTAGTAAATCAATCCCTATGTTCTTTCTGTACAGTATAGATGTTTATTTTGATATTTAAACATACTAAATCTGTAACACTTTAATAAAATCAAAATATAAATAAATGCCCTGAAAAGTGGCAGTAATGAATTAGTTTATATGTGATGACATGTGGCACAGACCGTATGTATAGATTCACAGCCATGTTGTCTCATGTATGTTCATTTATAGCACTCACACTTTATGTACCTGTATGCCGGAAGTCCAGATTCACTTGAAATAAAAGGTGTCTGTAATGCTTGCACGTCTGTGCTGTGTGTTATTGCATAAAGGGTGTCTGCACTCTCTGTGTAATGGCAGGATGGCGATCTGTACACGGTATGTATCTGCAGGAGGCAAAGCATTTTGGTTATATAGCAGTCAGTTAGATGTGACCTTGTCAGCATGCAGACAGAGAGGGCCGTTGGTTCCCTGCCCTGCCTCTCTGTGAATGACGTCCTGTTAGTTCCTTTACTGGAAGTGATCTCTTTAGAGAGGCTTTTCACCTCCTTGGAATAAAACGCTGTTCATGAAGCTGAAGCAGCAGAGGTGAGACTCCAGAGCTCAAGCCAATTCATACACCTCTGTCTTATGGTACTCTTGTAAAACTGATCATATACACACATATATACAGAAGAGGAGGATCTGGGCTGCTCTGTGCAAATCCACTGCTACAGGGCAGGTAAGTATGACATTTTTATTATTTTTATAGAAAAACAAACAAGACTTTACAATCACTTTAAGAAGATTGCAATAGAGATAGCTGGCCAGCGGTACAAAGGGTTCAAATGAAAGGGTTAATTTCTTACCGTTTGCCCCCATCCCACCTACCTGGTGCTGAGCTCAGGAAGTAATGCAGTTCAGACAGAATGGATCGTGAAAAGCAGAACTCCTTTATTTGCATCATCTTAAAGAGGAAGTAAACTCCCCTGGTTTGTTTGTACCTATAGGTAAGCCTATAATAAGGTTTACCTATAAGTACTGTAAATATTTCCTAACCTTGCACCGTTTAGGATATATTTACTGTATACACCGCCGACTACGTCATCGGCGCATGCGCTCTGAAGAAATGGCTGCCCATTCCTTTTCTTCAGGGCCCTGTACCATGCGTGGGAATTACGTCATCGCGGCTCTGGCCAATCACAGTGCCAGAGCCCACGAACCTGGAAGAAACACCGGGGAAGATGTCAGCCGTCTTAGCGATGTGCGGGCGCCGCTGGGAGGGCTTCGTTCTAAGGTGAGTATATCATAATGAGCTAATATGCGATGCATACTAGCTCATTATGCCTTTGTCTTACAGGTTTTTTTTTTTTTTTTTTTGTGGGTTTACTCCCCAAGGGGAGATGTAACATTATGATATGGAGTCTTAGATTTTTTGAGGTATTTATGTAAAATAAAACATATAAAACATTTATGTTTATATTAATATTCTAATGAGTGGTGCCCCAAAAGTCCAGGTTACTTTTCTTTTGGAAATTCTTTTGTGTATATGACACCCCTTTGTATTGTTTATTTGGAGATCTCCATTTGTAATGTTCCTAATTCTTTTTGTGTAGCCTGCGCACATGGCCTAGGTGGGTTTTTAGGGAAATCTAGGCCTGGCCAGATAATATAGACATAGAGGAAGACTATCAACAGTATTGCCAGGGTTGTGGTTATTGGTAGTGGAGGGTTTATTATGGTTTTAGGCTATTTTTAGACCTATAACTGATATTTTTACTGATGGACTTGCAAGTTACTTGCTGATTCCTCATTATAGAGAATCCATGGGGAGAATGTGGTATATTGTCATTTGTCTTCATAATGTGGGGTGCAGTTGGGCAGAGCTGGAAAATCTATTGGATATATCTCACCCCTGCAGATTCTGAGAGGTATATGAAACCCACCTGTGATTTAACTTGCTAACAACTATGCAAAATTTAAATATCAGTTTTGGTCGGAGTCGAGCTTCAATAATAAAAAAAAAATATATACAGTTATTGCAGTTTCATCTCTTTATGGTGATTATATTTTAAAATGAGGAATGACCTCTTCTGCCATCATCAGCGTCTGGGGTGGTCAAAATTACTCCAGATTCAGGTGGTTTAATCAGGTTGCCCACTGATAATTTTAATGAATCAAGGAACATTTGCTTCTATTAGCAACAGATTTACAGAATAAAAAAGTTAGGCACCATTTGTCATTTTAAGGTGTATTGGTTGCTTTGATTTTCAGATCTAATTAACTTTGCTTTATATAAATTTATTGGTTTATCTGGAAAAAAAATAATCATCACTTTTTTAGAGATTGGGTAATGTGGCCAAGTGTTCATGTTACCAGTAGCTGCAGTCTCCAACACTGTGAAGGACACACGTGACATCTACTGTGGGGTTTCACCCTCACTGCTAAAGTCCCTGTTTAGGATTACATTTGCCATTAGAAAGAACGTAACAGAAGTAAAGTTTCCCTTCTTGGCCTTGCAATGTCTCTAACTGGAGGGGACAAGAGACCTACTATGGGGAAGTAAATAAGGTAAACTGGCTCCTGGAGTCCATGAAAGATATTTGCATTTGGCGGGCAAAATATAATTTTTATTAGGATGTGCCATTTTATCATGTTTTTTTAGAAGGCTGTTCAATCATTTCATACGCGGTGCACTAGTAAAAGTATATCTTGCATTAGCTTTGCATTCGTTCATGGAATTGCAGTTTAGCTAACAGATCAGAGACCTTTGCAATGTTGTATTTTTACAGTAATGTCACGATGGTCCCCATGTTCAGTTGGTCACCACCAACCCATGGGATAAGTGCTATGAAATGCCACTTACTTGTCATCCCTGCCCATTAAAAGATGGGGTCTGAGACACAACTCATCCATCCCTCTCTCCATATTGGTGCTAGCGGAGCCCTGAGCTGGAGCCAGGTCTCACGAGTAACAATTAGAGCAGTAAAAGGCTTATGGTATGTTGAAAAGGAAATCCCTTCCATCGGAGAGCTTGAGCATTGATACTGGCCAGCAGATTGGGAGCAGGTCCCATTAGTTGTGTTTTATATCCACTGACTAGGGACTCTTCTTCTCATAAGCTTAAAAACATCCCCGCTCTTTTCAAGGCAGCTGCACTGTTTAACCCATTCAGTTCCAGAGTGAGCAAGCTCCTCGTACCAGCATGATGTCACTAATTCTTAGTGAACTGATTGAGTGGATGTACAGCCAGGGATATTGGCTGCCTTCCATCTATGTGGATTATACCTGTAGTTGTAATAACAGCAAATATATCCTTAGTCCTAATTCACATAATTGCTTATGTGTAATTATACAATTTCCATCAGATATCAATGACTTGCACAGAAATAGGCTGTGCTTAGTGTGGGGTACATCACATTCTGCAAATGAGGAATTGCTGTTGAATTGTGATGGTTATTTCAGAGTAAATGTCTCATACATTGAAGGTGTGCCAGCACAGTGGCTGATTAATATCGGAGAAAGGCCAATGTAGGCTTTCTTTGCCTAAAAACAGCCTATCTAAAGATTACATTGGACATTTCCATAGTGATGCAGATCCTAAAGCAGCCTTTCTGCACCTTTCTAACATGGAGGAACCCTTTACATAATTTTCGGGTCTCAGGGCACCCTTGCTATTTAATACTACATTAGTGTGACCGTCAGTAGAAAGAATGTTACTGAAATTTGTAGTCAGTAGAAAGGAAATCTTCTCTCCCTTAGGTCTCGTTTACATGTGCAATAGAGTTTACCGCCCTTCGGAAAAAGCGATTTGCAGTGGATTGCTTTTTGGAGGCAGTTGACAGGTGGCTTGGAGACGATATGTCACCTCCTGAATACTTGTCTTAACCACTGAAAGGCGCACACACCACACGCTATGTACTTGGTTGCAGTGTGGTCCTATTCATTTGAATGAGTTGAGTTTGGTGGCAGTTGTGCCTGCGAAATGTAAAGTGTTGTATAAGTTTTACTGTGCCACAATTGAGGCCTTACTGATAGCTAGAAATATCATTGCAGTCAGCGATTACTTACCCAAGAGACAGAATTTAATCAGGGAACCCCTAGCAACCTCTGGAGGAACCCTGGTTGGGAAAGGCTGGTCTAACGGGAGAGATTCTCAGGCAATATACTTTTTCTGCACACAATCCAGCTTCCCTGATACATAATCTCGTTCAATGATAATTAAGTTTGTCTGCTGTTTTATTGCATAGATTCTGTTATGGAAGTGCATGTATCTGTAATGTGTGTTTTTCTGGGGTTATAAAATGCATCGTTGTCTTTCTGAGCTTGTGACCTTGTTGGCTTTCAGTAGAAAATCAGATTCACAGAATGGACATGTGCCAAAGGGTTATTTATAGAAAAACTAATAAACGGAAAACTTGGAAGCATTTCCTTTCATTTGTAAATAAAACGTGCGATTATTAGATCGTTCCTGGTCTTCTGTGAAATTAATATGATATGAATCGAGGCAATTTTTAGAGTTGCAGATATGTACATTAAACAAGACCGTATGTTTAGTCTTCCTTACGTTATTGCCTGGTACTGTATGGACGCCTTTCATTGCCACTGCTCAGCAATATAATAGGTTCTCTTTTTATGCTCCTGCTCTCTTCACAGTTTTCTGGATCGTCAATAATTGAAAGCTTTCTGAATCTTATATACAAGGTGAGATAATATTACTGTAAAGCTGGTCCAGCCTCTGTAGAAAGCACGTTTACTTTTACTTTACATGCAGCTGAGTAAGCAGCAGTGGAAGGTCTGACTTTTTTTGGTGGAGAGTTGCATATAAGTCAATATGCTTTTATTAAAAAGAAGCACACTTACATGTGAATATACACCAATCCACCACAGCATCTTAGGGACATCAAGACATTAGGCAGCTGAAGGCACCATGTGTACAATGGCGACCGCCGAGCATGCAGCAACACGGGACACCAGGGCTCCAAAGCCAGCCAGTAGTATACAATACATGCATTTGAAAAAGAAGACAGAGCCCCTTGAAATACGTTATGCCCATCCACTCCCAACATCATCCAGACATTTTGACAGCTGTCATTTTCTGAGCGTGGCTGAAGATGCCACTGGTCTGTTCCATATTACTAGAAAGAAGAACTTTATACCGTGCTTGTGTGCATCTAACAAAACATAAATGTGCTTAGAAGCTGCAAAAGTACCATGAGATATTTATCATAGTTGAATCAATATTAGAATATTCCTGTTGTGCTAATATACAATATATAAAGTCATAAATTAATAAAACAAAATGAAAAAGTATTTTCCACAGTGATATATAAAACTATATAATGAACCAGTGAGTCATACATAAAAAAGTGAGTCCACCAATATAATCCACTTGAGTCTACTCTAAATGAAAACGCTCAAATTCTCTAACACCAGCACTTCCAGAGAATCCACGTGATGATCACAACCACCAAGGAAAGATGTATGCTTATCAGGTAGTTTTGACCCAGTGAAAAAAGAGGTCGAAAAGCACCTGTTTACAATATATCCCAAAGGAATCTCCTTCCATGTCCAACTCCAGGGGTTGTCTCACCAAATGGTAGAAGGATCCAGCAATGCGCTACTGCAGTCCACACTCACACTTCTGTGACCACTAATGCCGCATACACACGGATTTTCCGACGGGAAATGTTCGATGGGAGCTTGTTGTCGGAAATTCCGACCGTGTGTAGGCTACATCGGACATTTTCCGTCAGAATTTCCGACAAACAAAATTTGAGACCTGGATCTCAAATTTTCCGACAACAAAATCCGTTCTCGTAAATTCCGATCGTGTGTACATAATTTCGACACACAAAGTTCCACGTTGCTCGGAATCAAGCAGAAGAGCTGCACTGGCTATTGAACTTAATTTTTATCGGCTCATCATACGTGTTGTACGTCACCGTGTTCTTGACGGTCGGAATTTCCGACAAGATTTGTGTGACCATGTGTATGCAAAGACAAGTTTGAGCCAACATCCGTCGGAAGTCGGAAAAAAAACATGGATTTTGTTGTCGGAATGTGCGGTCATGTGTACGCGGCATTACTAAGTTTAGCTCTTCCACCCTCTCTGGGATCCACCAGCCTCAGGATCATTCCGAGACCCCTGAAATTGGAGGTGCAAAGAGATTCTTTTGGGATATATTGTATACAAGTGCTTTTTGACCTCTCTTTTCAGAGGGTCAAAACTAGGTGGTAAGTGTATATCTATCTTTGATGGTGGTGATCATCACGAGAATCTTTGGAAGTGCTGGTGTTGGAGAATTTGAGATTTTTCTAGAGTCGACTTGATTTCTTTTTATGTTGATTATAATGTTTATGATGAACTCACTTTCCTTTTTATGTAGGACTTACTGGTTCAATATATTGTTTTTTATATTACTGTAGAAAATACTTTTTGATTTTGTTGCATTTATTTATTTATGATTTTTTATTTTGTTTTAGAGCAACAGGTGTATCCTAATATTCCATATTACTGTCTGGTTTTGCCGCCCTGGTTTCCTGTGTTGCTGCATGCTCAGCAGTCGCCATTGTACACATTGTGCCTTCACCTGCCTTATGTCTTGATGTCCCTTATATACTGTGGCCCTACAGTCTGGCGGATTGGTGCTGCTTTTTAATAAATGTGTCATTGCTTGGTATTAACCTCAGCATCCTGTTCTTTACTTCTTTACTTTATGAAATGATCCAAACCAGATCCACTACAGGAGCTGCAGGGGTGAACCATACTTCAATCATCTCTTTTCCATCCATCCAACCTTTCATCCTTCTTTCCACATTGCTGCTTTCAGTGCAGACTTTGTACTTACATAGACTAGCTCATTCCGCACATCCTAGAGGAGCACTGCATTTACAAGTACGCATTCTTGTTTTTGCTGTTGATATGCTTTTCAACACGGACGTGTGCCCAGACACTTGAGAGTTATTCCATATGGTCCAGGTGGAAATCTGTGATTTCATCAAAACATAAAGACACTGAAAATATTTCTTAAACTGGTGGCAACCCTTGCCACCCCTTTGAAAAGCAATTTGCAGTGGATTGCTTTTCAGAGGATGGTTAACAGGTGGCTGGGAGCCAATATATTGCCTACTTACCGCCTGCTTTAATCCTGAAAAGCCTTCACCACTGTGCCACAACTGTGTTCATGGCATGTGGTTGCAGCACAGCCCTATTCACTTGAGGTGGAACTTAAACACCCCAGTATACTCAACTCCACCCTCCAGCGATGTAACGGTTACATCCCTTGCCAGCCGCTGTCATCTCCTTGGGTTTTTGGCCTCCTAATTGGCCGACGGGATGACATCATTGCATGCATGTGTACATGAGTCAGTCATTCCGGAACAGCCGAAGTATGTTGGGAATGAACACTGAACTGAGCATGTGCAGCTCATTGTACATTCCATAGAAAACTGCAAGCAGCCAAGTATGTTTGTACTAACAAAAAGCTGCCTGCTCCCAGTTTTCTAAAAGTTAGTTTAGTTGCACTTTAAATGTGCTGCCTATAGTAATGGTACCACCTGCTGAACACAACAGGGGGTATAATTTGGCTGCGGTATGTGTCCAACCCCCTCTGGTGGCTGTGTTTAGGTTAGAGGGAGGGATCGGGTGGCGGACTCATCCGCAGACAAACTGCAACTCAGCCCCCTATATTTACTGCCCCCTGGGAGCCCTTAAAGTAGAAGTAATGGCTAAATAATAAACCTGCATTTAAATCTGAACTCTGGGCATAATATATATTGAATTTGTACATTGGACCAGCTCGGCACAATGTAAGTATGCATATGTGATACCTGATCAGCCTCTGTGGAAGCTGTAAAGCACTTTAGGAGTTCAAACTACACTTGGTCTTTTGGGTGCTGTGACGAAAAGCTACCTTTCTGTATAGTAACCACAGGGGGTCGCTCACTTGGCACCGCCGTCATTCATAGAATGCTTTGCATTTTTTCTCAATGAATGCAAAACATTCTCTGATTGGATGAGGTGGAGAGGAGGAGTGGTGACACGCTGATCTCCACCTTTGTCCAATATTCAATAGCGCAGTGATGTCACTTTCCAACATCCAGTGCTCTAGCTACTGTTGGAGAGGGTTCATTCCGACCAGCTGCACCAGAAAGAGTGAGGGACCGAAGCTTTGCGATGCCCATATAGAAGAAAGGGCTAAAAAAGGTATTTAGATTGCAATTTGATATAAAATGTCTGAAGGGCCATAGGGAGAAAAGGGGTGCGGATATTTAAATGTTGATGTATTCCTTAGCCTTTCCTTTTACTTTAACCCCTTTTTTTGAGGGAGTCATTTTGGCAGCAACGGGGTTAAACAAAGTATGTTTTTAGAAGTCAGGAGAACAGAGAGATGAATAATACACATTGAATCATTGATTTCTTATTTACAAAGGCCTCACTGACTTGATAAGTAGCATTTCACTCGAGCACCTCTTTCACTTTAATCCCGCATCCCCTTGCAGGCTGAAGCATCACATAAGACAGCTGTGCCAAAGCTCTGATATGAAACAAACGAAGCCAAAGGGACCATGCTGGTATTTACTCCTGTAATGTACTGCACCTCCAAACAGCTCAGTGCACAGACATGGCTGGTGAGCCCATGCAGTTATCACAAACAGGTGACACGGGCTCACAGGAAGAGCTTTGAACGCACAGAAATAGACTGACAGTGCAGGAGAGGTTCGCTTCCAATGATATCAAACAGAAGAAAGGATCATCTTCCTATTTTCTGCCAGGATAAAATGGGGTAAAAATAAATTCACTTCTCCTGGTTAGATCCTTTGTGTACAGGGTTGTAAAGAAAAAGACCGTCCAATATAATATGTTATTTTAAAAGAGAAAGGAGCAAAAAAAAATTTTTATGACTTATTTGCACAGTTGTATTTTAACGCACTAGTTGCAATGCGCTAAAATCTGTGTCTAACGTTCCCACAATACAAATAGCGTCTATTCTCATCTCTATATGGGCACTTTCAAACTGAGGCGTGGGGACGTCGGTGGTAAAGCACTGCTATTTTTAGCGGCGCTTTACTGTCATTTTGGCGGCGCTACCCATTGATTTCAATGGGCAGGGGCGCTTTAGGAGCAGTGTATACACTGCTCCTAAAGCTCCTCAAAGATGCTGCTTGCAGGACTTTTTTTAGCGTCCTGCAAGCGCACCATCTAGTGTGAAAGCACTCGGGCTTTCACACTGGAGTAACAGGAGGGGCGCTTTGCAGGCGCTATTTTTAGCGCTTTAGCGCTTGTAAAACGCCTCAGTGTGAAAGTAGCCTAAGAGTATGTATAAGTGGTAACGAAAATTGAACCACAGTTCATGGACTTTATAGGCACAACCACACCAGATAAAATAAAATACACAACTTTATTAAAGCACAGTTGGTTGAATTAGATGGACTTGTATCTATTTTCAACCTGACCAACTATGTAAAAATAGAGAAGTAAAACCATGCAAGTTAAGAACAAAGTAGAATTATGCACTATATGTCGCTAAAGGTGGTGGACCAGGTTAAAGAGTACAGTACACTGAAGTATATACTGAGCTTGTTGAGTTACAAACTATGAGGAAAAAATAGTAGAGGGCTTCACCAGCATTTCACATGAAGCTCAACATGTTTTGCGTATTTAGCTTCTTCAGGAGTTGAGGTGCTAACACAGAAATGCTGCAAAGCATGCCACACAAGATCAAAGAACCAGGGTCCATACAATATCAGGTAAGTATAGTTCATCTATACAGAGATGTAAGAAGAGGGCCTCATAATAGATCCACTTATTCTGGTAATTCCAGTACACTTGGCCACCTGACACACATCACAATCCATCCCCTGAAAATAACAAATGATTTTACCACAAAATGAAGGCAGGAAATGAGATAGTACCATCCTCAATAGATTATGTAAACACTAATGCCCAAATTAAGGGACCCTCAAAGGTAAGGCTACGGATAGGCCATGGGTAAGGCACAAATAGATAGACCTCAAAAGAATCTTCATCCTGCAAGGGGTCCCCCATCTATCTATTATTTATTATTATTATGTATTTTCGCATGGACAACCCTGGACATTGTCCAGGGACCCAAGGTGCATGGGGGTCCCCTGCCAGCCCCCCCATGCCAGCAGGGGGAATCACATATGGATAGAGCAGGCGATCGGTGTCCAGGTGGGGGAAGACACAAAAGATCGGCGGCGGAGGAAGAAGGAGGGGGGCCGAAGTTGCAGGAGATCGGGCCGCGGCCCGTCTCCGGAAGTGGTCCCCCGTTCCCCCTGAAAGGTGCCAAATGTGGTACGGAGGGGGGGAGGGGGGGAGCGTATAAGCGAGAGTTCCCGTTTTGGGTGGAATTACGCTTTAAAGTAGCACTGTTCCTTTCCCAGTGACCACAGAGAAGACACAGACAGCAGTTAGAAGCGTATACGATCCCTTCCCACTCTATCAAAAGCTAAACAACAAAAGATACGTTTTTGGGCGAAGTTCAAGTTAAACTAAATTGAAAAAATATTCCCATCTATTGAGTTCAACCTTTGAAAACTCCAGCAAAACAAGACCCACTGAGAAACTGTGCCCAATTTTGCCTCACACAGGGAAACAATTCCTTCCTGACCAGACTAGGGCAATCAAATCATTTCCCTCCCTTCAACAGGCAATACCTTTACAATACTTTGGAAGGTGGGAGGTAGAATACCAAATAACAACTTAGATCAACTTAAATGGTTTTATTTGGCTGATATTGTAATTGCAGTATATATGTTTGTACAACAGTGTGTTTTATTTGCTGCGTTACATAGTTACATAGTAGGTGAGATTGAAAAAAGACACAAGTCCATCAAGTCCAACCTATGTGTGTGATTGTATGTCAGTATTACATTGTATATCCCTGTATGTTGCGGTCAGTAGGTGTTTATCTAATCGTTTTTTGAAACTATCGATGCTCCCCACTGATACCACCGCCTTTGGAAGGGAATTCCACATCCTTACCGCTCTTACAGTAAAGAACCCTTTATGTTCTTTAAGTTTAAACCTATTTTCTTCTAATTTAATGAGTGGCCACGAGTCTTGTTAAACTCCCTTCCGCGAAAAAGTTTTATCCCTATTGTGGGGTCACCAGTATGGTATTGGTAAATGGAAATCATATCCCCTCTCAAGCGTCTCTTCTCCAGAGAGAATAAGTTCAGTGCTCGCAACCTTTCCTCATAACTAATATCCTCCAGACCTTTTATTAGCTTTGTTGCCATTCTTTGTAATTGCTCCGTTTCCAGTACATCCTTCCCGAGGACTGGTGCCCAGAACTGGACAGCATATTCCAGGTGCGGCTGGACCAGAGTCTTGTAGAGTGGGAGAATTATCGTTTTATCTCGGGAATTGATCCCCTTTTTAATGGATGCCAATATTCTGTTTGCTTTGTTAGCAGCAACTTGACATTGCATGCTATTACCGAGCCTATCCTCTACTAGGACCCCCAGATCCTTTTCCATCCTAGATTCCCCCAGAGATTCTTCCCCTAATGTATAGATTGCATTCATATTTTTGCCACACAAATGCATTATTTTACATTTTTCTACATTAAACCTCATTTGCCATGTAGTTGCCCACCCCATTAATTTGTTCAGATCTTTTTGCAAGGTTTCCACATCCTGCGGAGAAGTTATTACC
Source organism: Aquarana catesbeiana (assembly GCF_042186555.1). Taxonomy (NCBI): domain Eukaryota; kingdom Metazoa; phylum Chordata; class Amphibia; order Anura; family Ranidae; genus Aquarana; species Aquarana catesbeiana. The sequence continues at coordinate 120,368,133 of NC_133336.1, forward strand.
TATTGTTCGCAAATACAGAGATTGAACTATTTATCCCATCCTCCAGGTCATTTATGAACAAAATAAATAGGATTGGTCCCAGCACAGAACCCTGGGGGACCCCACTACCCACCCCTGACCATTACAAGTACTCCCCATTTATCACCACCCTCTGAACTCGCCCTTGTAGCCAGTTTTCAATCCATGTGCTCTCCCTATGGTCCATGCCAACGGACATTATTTTGTACAGTAAACATTTATGGGGAACTGTGTCAAATGCTTTTGCAAAATCCAGATACACCACATCTACTGGTCTTCCTTTATCTAGAGCATGAACTTTGGGAATGTGGTTCCCAATTTGGATTATTAAGGGTTAATTCTTTATGACCTTGTAAGCTGTTCAAGATCATTGGGTTCATTTTTGAATGTTTAATGCTATATGCAATATGAAGGAAAGAGTCCTAAAACACATTTGGGTTGATTCTCTAAGGAACTATACTGTGCTTTAAGTAAAGTGAATGTTTGTTTAATTTGTTTAGTGAATAAGGTGAAGCTGTGTTCACTTTATTTATCCAGTTAAAGTGGTAGTAAACTCTCTTAAAAAAAAAAAAAAAAAAAGTTTCCTCCTGCGAGGCAATATCATAATGTGCTAGTATGCTTATTATAAGCTTACTTGTAGGTAAAAATCAAAATCGAGAGTTTACTACCGCTTTAAGTGCAAGCAAAAATGATGGCTTTTTTATTTTCCATGTGTACGATTTGGACTTTAGCATGAATATAGCTTCACCTTATTCACCAAGCTAAGTAAATATCCACTTTGCAGAGTGAAGAGTCTGTTTTTTTAGTAAATCAAACCCAGTATGTGGTGAATCACAACAAAAACACAAGAAGTGGATTTACTAAAAGCAAATAGACTATGCACTTTGCAAGTGCAGTTACACTCATTTTCTCCAGAGCTTAGTTAATGTGCTGACGCTTCCCTTTGTAAAGAATATGAATCAGAGGCAAGGAAAATTAAAAAAAAATGCTTTTTTGCTTGCATATGATTGGATGAGGGAAATCAGCAGAGGTTTACCACATTTACTAAGCTCTGAGGAAAATGAGTGCAAATTCACTTGCAGAGGTCACAGTCTATTTGCCTTTATTAAATTTGCCCCAAATGTAACATGCTTCCCTTATTTCACATGTCCTTAATATGGGACCCCTGTAAGGGGGGGATTACCATGACCATTTTAATGCATAAAGTAGAACTATAAGCAAAACCTTTTTGTAATTTTGGATAGAGTCTTAAGAGGGTTATAGCCCCTGTAAGGTTTATTTTTTCCATCTGTATACAATTGGGGAGATTCCCCCTCACTTCTTGCCCCATAAGCAAAACAGGAAGTGACAGGAAAACCCTGAAATTTAAGATAATCTCTACGGTACCCACCTTATGTAAGGCCTATCATGATGGCTTGCTAGAAGGCATAATATAATATACCATATACCATAATGTAGAACGGATATCATCTTACCATAACGACTTAATTCATAATTAAAGGTTATTTATTTTATTTTTTTAAAGAAGTCATACTTACCTGCTCTGTGCATTTATATTTGCACAGAGAATTCCCTTCCCTCCTCTTTGGCAGTCCCCCTCCGATGCTGTTCACTCCTTCTTCCACCAGTTGCTCCATTAGCAAGCTGGGTGCTAAGGAGGCACCCGTGCAGGCATGCTTCCGAGGTGGGCTGTGTGCATCCATAGACACACACAGTGCAAGGAAGCCACGCCCCCACTCCCTCCTCACAGAAATTTGACTGACAGCAGCAGAAACTTACGGCTTCTACTGCTGCCTGTGTCGCCTGTGAGACCTGGAAGAGAGAAGAATGGTGCTACACCAGGACAGCGCTGGGAGGAATCAGGTAAGTGTATAGGAGAGTTGGGGGGGGGGGGTCCAGGTATTGGGGCATTTTTAGACCTTAATGCAGGGAATGCATTAAAGTGAATGTAAACCCTCACATATAACCAGTAAAGTGAATAGCCTCAAATGATATACAGAGATGAAATAAATCTCCCTACATAAGTTTTACATGTATTTCTGCTGTCTTCAGCTTTACACTGTTTAGAAAGTGCAGATTGGGTAAGAATTTTCACTTTCTCATTCTGCACTGTGAGAGAAGTCTTGGATTACTTTGGGAGACAGCTGATTGGAGGAAAGGTACACACCCCCCTCCAGATGGGCAGAGACTTTCAGAGCTGTCCTGTGAGTAGAGCAGCTTTCTGCTAATCTACTTATAGCATCCTCCCTGACACAAAATTCAGGCTGGTTTTATCTCCTGTGTTGGAGAACTTGTCAGAAGTTATCATGCTGATAACAGAATAACAGAGCAGGAGAAAGCCACCGGACTTAGTGCTTTGAAGAGAGATAAGAAAACACTGCAGATATATGTACTCAGCTTAAATTTCATGAATTGGGTTTAAATCCACTTTCTCCAGCCCCGGAAGGATTTACCCACTTCCTGACCAGATCATTTTTTGTGATACAGCACTGCGGCACTTCAACTGACAATTGTGCGGTTGTGCAATGCTGTACCCAAACAAAATTGATGTCCTTTTTTTCCCACAAGTAGAGCTTTCCTTTTGTGGTATTTGATCACCTCTGAGATTTAAATTTTTTGCGCTATAAACTAAAAAAGACTGACAATTTTGAAAAAAAACAATTTTTCACTTTCTGCTATAATACATATCCAAAAAAAATATATATATATATAAAAACAAATGTATTTATCAGTTTATGCCAATATGTATTCTGCTACATATTTTTGGTTAAAAAAATTGCAATAAGCGTATATTGATTGGTTTGCGCAAAAGTTATAACGTCTACAAAATAGGGGAAAGATTTAGGGACTTTTAATTTTTTAAAATAGTTTTTACTGGTAATGGCTGCAATCTGCGATTTGTGGGACTACGACATTGTGGAGGACAAATCTGACCCTAAGTGACACTTTTTGGTGATCAGTGACATCAATACCGTGATTGGTGCTATAAAAATGAACTGATCACTGTATAAATGGCACTGGCAGGGAAGAAGGGGCTTTCTAACTGTCAGGGGGACGGACTGACTGGGAGTAGAGAAAGATCACTAGGAACAGCTGATCTCTCTCTCTCATCCCCTGTCATGTCAACGAGGATCCGCCTTGTTTTAGCTTGAAAGAAGACATGATCATACCATAGTAGCTTGAAAGAAGACATATGATCATACCATACATAGTAGCTTGAAAGAAGACATATGATCATACCATAATGGGTTGATAGAAGGCATATGATCATACCATATTGTACTGATAGAAGGCATATGATCTTACCATAATAGATTGATAGCAGGCATATCATCATACCATAATAGACTAATTGAAGGCCTAATAATTCCATCAAGCATAATGGCTTGATGGAGGCTATACCATACCATAAAGGTTTGATATAAGCCATACTACTATACTATAATTTAAAAAAAAGGCAGTACCAGTGTACCATAATGTAGAAGGCATATGATCATGCCTCGGTCATTAGTCAGTCAGTATAGAAGTCATATATCATTCTATAATTACTTGATGGAAGTCGCACCATCATGCCATAAATGTTTGATAAAAGCCATATCACCATACTATAAATATTTTATGTAAGGCATACCATTGTATCATAATTGTTTGATAGACACCATGCAGTCATGCCATAATTGTGTAATAGAAGCCATACCTTCATGCCATAATTGTGTAATAGAAGCCATACCTTCATGCCATAATTGTGTAATAGAAGCCATACCTTCATGCCATAATCTCTAGGTTGAAGCAATGCCATGCTTTTTGTAGGACTTTGTCCAGCGAGGCTTTGCCCCAAGACCCCCTCCAGCCTCCAATGAGTTGTATTCTGTATCTCCTGAGCCTGGTGCTGAGGGTCCTGGGATGTATTCCTTTGATACTATGTTCTCTGCTGGAGATGTAGAAGAGAAAGAAATGCTTTAATACAACTACAACAACGGCGACGTGATTATTTTTTAAAAAAATGAAGGGCTCTTAGGAGATGTAACAATCTGTGCCACACAGACTGCACTGTTTAAAAAACATAGTGTTAATTTGGAGTCCTGAATCGTTTATTAGCTTGCTCTGGCTTTGTACTTTATTTAATGATCATCTTCTGGAGCATGTTAACTCCTTTGCTTTTGATAAGATCTCTCTTGTAATTGAAGCGGTTTGTCTCTTTGGTATGTATTATCATGTATGAGAACTTCTCGGTGGGATGACATACTCGGATCAGAGCCGTGGCAAACGGAATGCAATTCCTGACTAGTCACCCTGGCTGGGGGCAAAGCGCGGCTGTATTGTCTATAGGCTCATAGGGATTACTGTGCCAGCCCACACTTTTAGCACGCAGAATATCTCTGACCATAACTGCGCAGCCTTACTTAACAGGCAATCAGCATTTTAATTAGAGATTAAAAGGTCACTGACTGTGTGAAATCACAACAGCCAAATAAGATCTAGCAGTGCAGAAATAATGCAGTGGAGAAATCTCCCATAACAATAATTCACTGGTCTTTATTCTTTTATGTTTTAGTCTCTGCAACACTACTCTGCCAAAGGAAATTATACCGAGCTATCTGAACCTTATCTCCCAGATACTGTGCAGGAGATTGGAGCAAAGCATATTTTTACCTTGCTCATTCTCCTTCACAATGTGACATTAGGGGTCTATTTATTGATCTCCGGATAGTAGCGCTGGCACTTTTTATTTTGTTTTATTTTATCCGTTTGTACCTGCGTCAAGTAGAAGAAATACACAACTCTCATTTATATTTGACGCGTTCCATTTGTTTGTGGATCCCTCAGAAATTGAATTTTTTTGTTAGTGGCATCTTGGTAACCTGCTCTATTGTTTTAGGTTTGTTTGTTTAGCTATTCTTTTTTTTCACAGTCTTGCTGTCATATATCTTCAGTTGGATTGATGCCTACTTACTTAATATTTTAGAAGCAATTTTAGTGAAGCAGGTTTAACGCAACCCCCTCTGCATGTGCTGTTTGCTTTCGTATAACATAGTGATCATGCTAGTATGTGCAGTTTAATTTTTCCTGTTTATACATATGGCACTTGGCATTCTTTGCATGTACTTCCTACCTTTTATACAATATACTATATATAATATATATATTATTCCTAGTATAAACAATACCTGCCACGTTCCAGTATTCATTGTCTGCTTCATTTATGTTAGAGCAGTGTTCCTCGGTCTTGTGCACAGTGTCTACCAGTATGTAACATCTGCCTCATTGCTGTATGCAGTGCCACCTTGGCTCCTAATTGTTGTGCTTTCCCCATTCCTATATGCAGTGCCTTCTTGGCTCCTGTTTTTGGATCTTCCCCATTCCTGTGTGCTGTACTTTCTATGGCACCTGTTTTATCTGTCTTCCCCATTTCTGTATGCAGTGCCTTCTTGGCTCCTGTTTTTTGGGGTCATCCCCATTTCTGTATGCAGTGCCTTCTTGGCTCCTGTTTTTTGGGGTCATCCCCATTTCTGTATGCAGTGCCTTCTTGGCTCCTGTTATTTTGTGCCTTCTGCATTCCTGTATGCAGTGCCTTCTTGGCTCCTGTTATTTTGTGCCTTCCCCATTCCTGTATGCAGTGCCTTCTTGGCTCCTGATATTTTGTGCCTTCCCCATTCCTGTATGCAGTGGCTTCTTGGCTCCTGTTGTTTGGGGTCTTCCCCATTTCTGTATGCAGTGCCTTCTTGGCTCCTGTTATTTCTTGCCTTCCCCATTCCTGTATGCAGTGCCTTCTTGGCTCCCATTTTTGTGCCTTCCCCATTCCTGTATGCAGTGCCTTCTTGGCTCCCATTTTTGTGCCTTCCCCATTCCTGTATGCAGTGTCTTGGCTTCTGTTTTTGGATCTTTCTGTATTTTCTGTATGCGGCGCTTTCTTGGATCCTGTTTTTATGGGCCTTCCCAATTCCTGTATGCAGTGCCTTTGTGGTCTCTGTTGTTTGGGGTCTTCCCCATTCTTGTATGCAGTGCCTTATTGGCTTTTTTTTTTTGGGGGGGGGGGTCTTCCATATTCCTGTATGCATTCCTGTATGTACTGTATGTATTTAAGGCTAAAGGAATACTTACAGCATGGCACTGCTCTCGATGTATTGCAGGAGTTGTCTTACATTGTTAAAATTGATAGACAACCATATTCTTTTTCCTCATATGTGTCAGCTTACCTTAGCTATTCAGTGCCCTGGGTGCCCAAAATTGCAGGTCACTTTAGAAGGTAAATATCTATCAAGCTTCCTGGAGGGGAACCTGGCCTCCTACCTTTTGCATCATTCCTAATGGAGTATGTGGCCTGCCTCTCCCACCTCCTGCATCAATTCTAATGAAGAACCTGGCATGTCCCTTCTGTGTCTTTCCTGATGGATAACCTAGCCTGCCCCCACCACCTTCAGCATAATTTCTAAAGGAAAACCTGGCTTTCTAAAGGAACCCCACCTCCCTTCTGCATCATTCCTAATTGAGAACCTAGCCTGTCACCTTCATCCTTCTGTATCATTCCTGATGGAGAACCTGGCATGCCCCCACCACCTTCTGCACCAATGCTGATGGAAATCCTGGCCTGCCTCCCTCCTACTCCCCTCTACATCATTCTTAATGGAGAACCTGGCCTATCCTATTCACCCTTGTGTGTCATTCCTACAGGAGAACCAGATCTGCCCCCACCAGCTTCTGCATCATTCCTGATAGAAAACCTGACTTGCCCCCCATCACCCTTCTGCATCTTTCTTGATGGAGAACCTGGCCTGCCCCCACCACACTCTGAGTCATTCCTGGTGAAAACCTGGCCTGCCCTCTCAAGCCTCTGTGCCATTCTCATAGTGAAAATCCACCCCTCCTCTACCCACCTTCTTAGGTCTTGGGTTACTTGCTATTTCGTTTTAAGTTTGTGTAGGAACTGCACAGGCAAATATGCACAGTTTACTTTAACTGTGCAATCACTACTGTAAATAATGTGCAGATAAGTTAAAGTGCACAGATGCTAGATTATAAATTTCACGCAGTTGCATGGAAAAAAAGAACAAAGAAAGAATAGCGGGGAATGCACAGGATATTTTCTCCACTGTTTACATAGGTGATATGTACATTTCATGAGACTATAAACCATAAAGTCAGTAGTAACCTCAATTAGGTGCTTGTCATTGATGTCACTTTCTCTATGGGGACATATACAGGGCAGAAAATGCCTGATTCTACTATGCATGGGGACAGGTACAATTTATTTGCAGCATTCTGTTTTGTTAACAATTGGCATAGAATAAATACGTTCTATAAAGGACCACTAAACTTATAGTATGTCTTCTTTGTGTAAAGCTATGGGTAAACTTAGCTTATATGTATCTTTAAGAACAACAAATAAATTTTTTTTAAATGCCAGAATTCTTCTCTGTGTTTTCGGGGTCCATGCCTCAATATGTGGGTAATGTATGGTCTCTCTTTTATTTGTACAATTCCTCAGTGTTTTGTGTGTTCAGTATCTCCCTTTACCCCGCGCTATGTCTCTCCGCAGCGCCTTCTCTCTCCTGTCAGTTCAGAAGCCGGCTGGTGTTTATATCAGCTCTTCTCCCAGTAGCTCAATAGATCAACTTCTCTTGTAAAGTGTTGCAATGTAAATTGACAGCTGGGAAATGTGCATAAAGCAAAGAGTTACAATGTGCACAGCTGACTGAAACATTGGATTCTTCCTTGTAAGCTGTTTCAGTTGACTGTGTAACATTGTAACTCTTTGCACTCAGATCTCAGTTTACAAGAGAACATTGTAATAATGAAGATAATAATGTGCTTGTACAAAACTTTATCAGGTCAGGAGCAGGGCACACTCATTTAGAGCTTCATTAGGAGACAAGTAGAGAACACTGAAGATTATTCCTTATGGTTACATGCATAGTCTTGCATATAACATATTGCAAATATTGGACTTAATATACTTGTTACTAGTTATTTAAATTGCTGTAAAGCTGATTTCCAGATATCGGAGCTTGGACCAATGCAAGTATGCATAGACACAACTGTCTGCTGTGGGCACTGACAGTCGCTTTAGGAGTTGGCACCAGTAGCTGCGATCCTCTGGGCCCTGTACCGAGCGGCTGCCACATTGCATACTGATTACAGGGGGTCTCTCACTCAGCACCATGGACATTCATAGAAGGCCTTGTAATTTTTTCAAAGAATATAAGACATTCTCTGATTGGACGAGGTGGAGATTGTGATGCTACTGCCCCTCCTCTCCACCTTGTCCAATCAGAGAATGCCTTGCTTACATTGAAAAAAATACAAGGTGTTCTGTAAATGCTGACAGTGCCAAGCAAGAAACCACCTGTGGTCAGCATGCAGTGGGGACAGTGATTGTCAGCTTCCACAGTGGTTGCTCAGGTTAAGGATTTACATACTTACATTGGTCCAAGCTGAACCAATGGTAATATGTAATTAAGATCATAGCTGGAGCCCACGTTTAAACAAATGTGTAGGCTTAATAATGTTCTAGCCTAGTGGTATTTCGAAATCCACATCAACCAATCACAGTTCTGCTTTTATTGATATATCTACTCAGCTATTCATAGGTTCCTGCATATCACCGATCTTTTTTGAATATCACATTGTTAAGTTGTATCCAGACAGTGCTAGGACTTGTAGTTTCTCCTAGCAGGAGAGCTGACAGGACATTATAGCTGATGATGAAACAAGAACAACCAATCAAATTTTGGTTATCTTTTTTCCCCTAATGTAATAATATCTATATTTTCCTACAGCTTATCTTAGTGGAAATCTTAGCAGGCCATCCAAAACTTTGTTTTGTGTGTTGATGAACAGACTACACCTAGGGTATGCTCACATCCAGTACCAGGACAAGGTCATCTAGAGCAAGCCCCCCCACCCCCCCAAGATGTATGAGCGTTATGTCTCAGCAAAAATCCCCCTTCCAAGATAAATTAAGAACTAGTCAGCATGCTAACCCCCTAAGCATAAATCCCCCCACATCCCTGCTAAAATTCCCCCTCCCAGCACAAATCTTTGCCCCCCCCATCCCACCTCCCAGCTTAAATCCTCTATCTTCCCAAATCTCCCCAAGCACACCCCCCCCCAAAAAAAAAGTATCACTGCTCCCAGCACAAATCCTCACACGTCCTCTTCCCCTACTCCAATAAGAGAGCTGGTACTACTATGCATTTTTGGGCCCAACCACAGATTGGTCTTCTTGATCACAGTGTTAAGCTGCTGCCCCTTTGTATCAATATGTACCAATTAGAATAGCTGGATTTTTTATATTGGTAACCGTTCCCATTTAATTCAAAACATGCAGGATGAGGTTTTTAGAACATCTAATGTTGGTTGCTTTTCCTTTAGTAGCTGCTCCAGACACTCCAACTGGGTGCCTTAATCATGGGATACTTCAGAAAAAGCTAGAGTCTATTGCCAGGAAAAGTGAAGTGTGCTATGCTCTGCTACTACTATAAGAAGTTGGAAAATAATGGTAATTATGTCTAACACAGACTTTCATTGGTAATGTACCTTTTCACCAGGATTTAGAGAATATATGGGGTAGCTCAGCAAATTCAATGACTTCTTCATGAATGTTGTTGGTACTACCATACATCCCCAAACACAAGTCTATTGTCTTGAAATGATTCTTGACTCAAGCTCATACCTCATGTTTGAAAAGCATTGAAAGAATGTCAATCCCACCTGAAAAATGTCCCTTGCTTCCATCCTTTCCTCACTGCTGAAATGACCAAAACATTAAATGGCCATTTACACTGCACACATTCCCTTGTATTTTGCTTCATTTTAAAGTCTGTGGACAGACCATATCACACCAATGTGTGGCTTTGCATTGTGAAAAGTCCTGCATCCTGTAGGATGTTGCCCTGCATTTTGCAGTTCTAGTCAGATGAAGCCTTAATATGATGTGTCAACATAAAACAATGCAGCATTAAAGTAATATTAAAGCCTCAGGACTGGTTCACACCAGATGCAGTCCAGTGCATTTTTATTCTGCATAAAAAAATGCATGGACAGTGTCTAACCTGAATTCCAATGGCCCTGGTTCACACCAATGCAGTGCGTTCCAGAACATGTTGCATTTTTCTGCGTGGAATGCATATGGAGTGTGGCAAAATGGATCAAAAGGGCACTGGAACACACATGTCCTTGATATTCCTCAGTTTAGATGGGGAAAAAAAGAGGGGAAAAGATGCACTGGAACGCATAAAAAACGCACTGGAACACATCAAAATTGCACTGGAATGCATTAAAAATTATTAAAAATGTGCATGCAGAAACACATTCAGAACGCAGATGTTGTAGTGTGAACCGGCCTTAATGTTTTTAGGATTTCTGCTGCTAAGGACTTTCAGTGAATGCAGCTTCTTTTAGTCAAGTTGTCCTTTGCTCTAGATTCTGCTGGTCCCTTTAGTGCTGGTCCCAGTTTTCTGTTTCAGGTTGGTTCTCCACCCATGCAAGTTCTTATAGAGCCACCCATTTGTCTGCGCTCTTGGGATCAGAATACAGGGCAGTGTGTAGACACTGCCAGCACCAATGTGTACAGTCAGCCTGATGGGACAACATGCAGGAGGTGCTCCTCTGTATTCCCTTGGAGGTGGAACAGAGGCATGGTTTGTGCATAATCCCAGCTGCCTGTGCGTATTGTGCAGGCACCGTCCCTACAAATTTTATAAATGCAAGGGCACACATGTGCACTGGCCTGGTTTCTGAACTTTGTGGAAAAGGCATTGTTTATTCTCCTGCGTTAAATATATTATATCAAAGTGTTGCTGTTAAAAAAAGACAAGGCTTTAGTACTACTTTAACATATGTATTTCTGGGGTGGACCTAGCCCAATTCATGCCCTTGTTATTTCATACCTTTGCTCAGGGCTTTTTTTCCTCAAACAATAGGTGCTGGAACTTAACCAGGACCCCACAAATCCCTCCCCCTACACACACTCTCCAAATCACATCAATTAGTGGGTGTGGTCAGTCAAATTTCACGAACAGTAGGAGGGCCTTAAAGGGGCATTAAATACCAGGACTGCATTACATACAGAGTACAGAGCTGTCACTTGTAAACATAGAAACCAGACTACTGTGTTTACAAGTGATTGTGGTGAGCAGACACCAAAGGGTCTGAGCCAGAGGTGGTGGAACTGAGTTCCACCAAGTTCCCCCTGAAAAAAAGCCCTGCCTTTGCTAAAACACAGGACTAACTTATTTTTCATGCAGAAAATTATCAGCTTCTCTCCAACTGAATCACAACAGCAATAAAAAAATGCTTAGTAGATAGGAAAGGGCTAGAACCTCAGCCACGTGGTCATTACAACTGGAAATCCCTCCAGTGGGGACACAAGCCCAGTAAATTGATTAACCTTTCTCCACCCTGGTGATCCCTTATTAACCCAATACAATTTTTAACCCTTCTCCACTCTGTTGATCCCTTACTGCTTCTTATTATATCTTACAGTGTAGTGCACAATTAACTTGCTCTATGCAAGCCAATCGAAAGATATTTTTTGAGCCACTAGGTCTCCTACAATGGATATAGTGGTAGTAAGGAAAGGACTCCCTGGAGCCGCACATCCATGCGGTCCCTAAACTAGATGTATGAATGGCATCCTCAGCCTGGACCCTGAACAGGCCACACCCCCAACATATTTCACCCTGCCCCTTGGAGCTTAGTCGTGACTAAGCTCCGAGGGGAAGAATAAAAGGTGTTGGGGTCGTGGTCCAGGCTGAGGTTGCCATTCATACATCTAGTTTAGGGACAGCACAGATATGTGGCTCCAGGAAGTCCTTTCCTTACTGCCAGTGATTGAAGGAGCTGGTACAAGCTCCCTCCCCTTTCAGCACTCCCAGCGGCGGATGCTTGGCATTCACACCTTGTTCCAGTGAGATTGAGCGGCACACAAAGCAGTCCAGAATGTCTGTAGTGTAGTGTAGTTATTCTTGCTCCACATGAATTAAGTTTCAGCCCGGGTTCACACCTATGCGAATTAGATGTGCGTTTCCCCACATCTAATTCGCATAGTAGGAGAATGTGACCGGCTCCCTATGGAGCCGGTTCACATATTTTTGGGGCGGCTACGGAGTGCACTGCACAAAAACGCTTTGCGTCTTTGGCTCCGTTTCAGGGCCCAATTCAGGCATAGAATCAGCCCTGATTCGTCCCTGAAATGAGGAACGGGGACACACAGTGCTCCTGTGCGATCCGCAGCCTGTTATAGTGTGAACCCGGGCTTACTCAATTTTGCCAAAACCATCTACACCCCTGATGCCCAATTTGCGGCCCAAGATACCTCAGGCCTCAGCATCCAATAGTGGGAGCATTGATTTGTTAAAACATTAATAACCCTGCTCTCCAGCAATGTCCATTAACATATCCATAGCCTCTAAGGCAGCCCATACATTGGTCATTTTCTTCTTTCGTACCACCGGTACTAATAAGTTACCCGATTCCCTTGTCCACACATTTGAGGGCTGCGCTATTGTGCTCTGACATCAGAATACACTGATCAATGCTGCCAGCTATAGCCAGCGACGCTGATCACGGTGAAATTTTCCGACAGACTGGTAGTTACAACCAACCTACCCATCCATTGATCGAAATTCAGTCGGTCCCTTCTGAACTGGCTAAATTTCAATCAATGTATGGCCGGTGTAACAGTAATCTGCAGCATATTTATAGCTCTAAGTTTAATAGCAGTCTCTGACAATCCTCTGTAGCACTACAATTGTGCTCATAAGTTTACATACCCTGGCAGAATTTATGATTTCTTGGCCATTTTTCAAAGAATATGAATGATAACACAAAAACTTTTCTTTCACTCATGGTTAGTGTTTGGCTGAAGCCATTTATTATCAATCAACTGGGTTTACTCGTTTTAAATCATAATGTCAACAGAAACTACCCAAATGACCCTGATCAAAAGTTTACATACCCCAGTACCGTGTATTGTTCCCTTTAAAATCAATGACAGCTTGAAGTCTTTTGTGGTATTTGTGGATGAGGCTCTTTATCTTCTCAGATGGTAAAGCTGCCCATTCCTCCTGGCAAAAAGCCTCCAGTTCCTGTAAATTCTTGGGCTGTCTTGCATGAACTGCATGTTTGAGATCTCCCCAGAGTGGCTCAATGATATTGAGGTCATGAGACTGAGATGGCCACCCCAGAACCTTCACTTTATTCTGCTGTAGCCAATGACAGGTCGACTTGTGTTTTGGATCATTGTCATGTTGGAATATCCAAGTACGTCCCATGCGCAGCTTCCTGGCTGATGAATGCAAATGTTCCTCCAGTAGTTTTTGATAGCATACTGCATTCATCTTGCCATCAATTTTGACCAAATTTCCTGTGCATTTGTAGCTCACAATCCCCAAAATATCAGCGATCCACCTCCATGTTTCACAGTAGGAATGGTGTACCTTTCATCATAGGCCTTGTTGACTCCTCTCCAAATGTAGTGTTTATGGTTGTGGCTAGGGATGCACCGAAATTTTGGCCGCCGAAATGTATCGGCCGAAAATGGCGTTTTCGGCACTTTGCCGAAAGAGAAAACATGCCGATAATAGAGCCGAAAATGGGGCGGGGCCCCGCCCCTGGTGCCGTCCAGTACGGGGGGTGTCGTTCTGGAGCGCTCTCGTCCAGTCCTCTACTCTCTCTTCTCTCCTCCCCTCCCTCCCTCCTCTATGAAGCAGCTAAAAGGCAGAACGCAAAACAGTGCTCTAGAAAGCTGTCAGCACACCGCGATAAGGAGCGGCTTGTTGGTATGATCAATCGGAGGAGCATTATCAGCTTGCAGCGCCGCGGGGGTTAAGAGTGCAGGACTTGTTGTTTGACATGCTGTTAGAAACAGTGAGCCAGCTCGGTGAAGCTAAGGCTCCTACCACTGATCATACTGACAAGCCGCTTCTTAACGCGTTGTGCTGACAGCTTTCCTCCATAGATGGAGCACTGTTCTTGGCTTTGCTTTGCTAACACTGCCCTGTCCTGATCCTGTCTGACATACTAAGGCAGGCTGCATGGTGGGCACTGGTAGGCTGATGGGCACTGGTAGGCTGCTGTGCACTGGCAGGCTGCATTTGATGGATGCTGGTGAGGCTGCATTGATCTCCTGTACAATGTCCGCAGTCTCCGACCATCTCCTGTACCACGTCTGCAGTCTCTAACCATCTCCTGTACCACGTCTGCAGTCTCTGACCATCTCCTGCACCACGTCTGCAGTCTCTGACCATCTCCTGTACCATGTCTGCAGTCTCTGATCATCTCCTGTATTATGTCTGCAGTCTCTGATCATCTCCTGTACCATTTCTGCAGTCTCTGACCATCTCCTGTACCATGTCTGCAGTCTCTGACCATCTCCTGTACTATGTCTGCAGTCTCTGACCATCTCCTGTACTATGTTTGCAGTCTCTGATCATCTCCTGTACTATGTCTGTGGTCTCTGATCATCTCCTGTACTATGTCTGCAGTCTCTGACCATCTCCTGTATTATGTCTACAGTCTCTGATGATCTCCTGTACCATGTCTGCAGTCTCTGACCATCTCCTGTACCATGTCTGCAGTCTCTGACCATCTCCTGTACCATGTCTGCAGTCTCTGACCATCTCCTGTACTATGTCTGCAGTCTCTGACCATCTCCTGTACTATGTTTGCAGTCTCTGATCATCTCCTGTACTATGTCTGCAGTCTCTGATCATCTCCTGTACTATGTCTGCAGTCTCTGACCATCTCCTGTACTATGTTTGCAGTCTCTGATCCTCTCCTGTACTATGTCTGCAGTCTCTGATCATCTCCTGTACTATGTCTGTAGTCTCTGACCATCTCCTGTAGTATGTCTGCAGTCTCTGACCATCTCCTGTACTATGTCTGCAGTCTATGACCATCTCCTGTATCATATCTGCTAGAGGTGCACCGCATGGAAATTTTGCTAATACTATTAGCGATGTGTTATATAAAAATGTATACATTTTATTTAAAATATAAAAATACATTTTTATATAAAAATATGTTTTAAAAAGAGTCATTTTCAGTTACGGTAATTTTCGGTATTGGTTTCGGTTTTCGGCCTAATGTATTTTTCATTTTCAAGAACGGGTTTGGCACCAAAAAACCCATTCGGTGCACCCCTAGTTGTGGCCAAAAAGCTCAATTTTGGTCTCATCACTCCGAATGTCTTTGTGCCAGAAGGTTTGAGGCTTGTCTCTGTGCTGTTTGGCGTATTGTAAGTGGGATATTTTGTGGCATTTGTATAGTAATGGCTTTCTTCTGGCGACTCGACCATGCAGCCCATCTTTCTTCAAGTGCCTTCTTATTGTGCATCTTGAAACAGCCACACCACATGTTTTCAGAGTCTTGTATTGCACCTGAAGTTATTTGTGGGTTTTTCTTTGCATCCCGAACAATTTTCCTGGCAGTTGTGGCTGAAATTTTAGTTGGTCTACCTGACCGTGGTTTGGTTTCAATAGAACCCCTCATTTTCCACTTCTTAATTAGAGTTTGAACACTACTGATTGGCATTCTCAATTCCTTGGATATCTTTCTATATCCCTTTCCTGTTTTATACAGTTTAACTACAGATCCTTTGACAATTGTTTTTACTTTCCCCATGACTCAGAATCCAGAAACGTCAGTGTAGGATGAAAGACGCAAGGGTCTGTCAGGAGTCCAGAAACGCATTGACCTTTTATATACACACACACTAATTATAAGTAAACAGATCACAGGTGAGGATGGTATTTTTTATAGCCATTCAAACCCCTTTGTGTCAACTTGTGCGCATGTTATCAGACCAAAATCACCAGGGTATGTAAACTTGTTGCCATTATGATTTAAAAAGAGTAAACACAGTAGATTGATAATAAACGACTTTAGCCAAACACTAACCATGAGTGAAGGAAATGTTTTTGTGTTACCATTCATATTCTCTGAAAAATGGCCAAGAAATCATAAATTCTGCCAGGGTATGTAAACTTATGAGCACAACTGTACATGCACCGAATATTAGGTGTGGCTCCCTGGGAATGTCAAGGGCCATGGTTAAGGCCTCCATAGCTAGTAAGTTGACCACCACTGATCTATACCATGCTGCAATTTTTATGGCCATCTTAGGACAAACTAATATGACTAGCCTGTGCTTTGGCACCTTGTAGCCTAATATGATTTATGTTTAATAATTCCTGTTCTAGAGATTTCATCGTGATGACTGGATTACTGCATCCCTTCATCCTCACTACCTACCTTTCTTGTGTCTTGTGAAGAATTTGCATTGCTTATCAAGATTGTTAAAAATTCTAATACTATACAAGACCAGTAGAGATCCTGCAAGTGTGTGGCCATGGCTATGCTTTTAGTTGGCGATGTTTGATTTCCCTGTGTGAGCACTAAACTCTGCTTCTCGCCATATGACAGCTCACTGGCTGTTAGGATTGATCAGGAGCCGCCTGGCAGCCAGTCACTGCTGTAATAGCACTTTAATGGATATGAGCTATTCACCCAGATCAGACTCAATGTCAAAGCAAGCGAAAATACAGCTGTCACTCCGGACACGGCCGGCACATGCAAACAGCTGCTTAATATACTGCAGAGTGCGGCTGGCTGCACAGTGTGTGTGCGTGCGCGGCTCTGTTTACTTAGCTGTCTGGAGAGATACCTAGGATGCGTACCTGTCTGTCTAATGCACATCTGCTATATTTTGACTTAAAGGTGGATTGTGCATGGGGAGTTTAGCATAGTTATGTCTGCAAATTCTTATTCAAAATCCAATTATGTTCTACCGCAGTTACCTATTATTTGTCTTATAAGCTGCATATGATTCTGTTTATGCTTATTACTCTGACATCACTATAGGTTCTTAATGATCATTGTGATGTTTCGTTTGTATGCATTGTGTCATTGTATGTGAACCCATATGCTGCATCATAAAAGAGAAACTCAAGCTCATGTCATTTTATTTTCAAACAATGTAGGAGTTACACAAGCTATTATTTTGAAAAAAAGTTCTTGAACTATGAAACTGTAAGGAGATGTAAGATAAAATACACATCAAGTACATATTTGCTATAAATAGGTTCCACAAGAGAATGCAAAAGTCCATGGAGTCATTCAAAAGTAAACATCCAGGAGAACATCAGTATATATACAGAAAGTTAGGTGAAGGTATTTTTTGTAAGGCCCCTTTCACACAAGGCGGACTCCGCTTCCACGGAGTCCGCCTCGGTCCGCCGGCTCAGCAGGAGATCTCTTCGTTGACCTCCGCTGAGCCGGCGGATGACAGGTCCGTCTCTGCTCACTGAGCGGGGAGGGGCCACTGCTGCCTATGGAGAGATCGGGCGGAGATCTCACCCGATCCGATCCGCCAGCGACGGATCTGAACATAGGGCCATCCGTCTGCTTTTAGCGGATCGGACTGGGTCGGATGTCAGCGGACATGTCTCCGCTGACATCCATCGCTCCATAGGCTAACATGGATCACCCGTTCAGGTCCGCCGTCAAAACTGACAGGCGAACCTGAACAGTCCGATCGTGTGAAAGGGGCCTAAGTGTGAGTTATAAAAGTTTGTTAAAATCTAAAATTGAATTCCTAGAAGCTCCATTTATTTCCATCAAGTTGTGTCCACTGGAATAGAGTACACTGTCTGCAATGGCTAAAAAGGTACTGTGGTAATGAATTTTGGGTAAATTGGAATCTGAAATCTGAAATGAACTGGTACCTTTTTTTGCAAAGTAGTCAAACCAAAACCAGATGGGAACATACAGTAGATAAGAAACTTGTATTGTTAAAAATCTCTATTTATATGGCATTTGTAAAGATGAACTATTTGTTTTGCGTGGATTTATTCTTTAAAATGAGAAATGAGAACATTCAATCCTAAACTGGGGGTCATTGCTCAATCTGAATATTTGCCAGGACACCACGGATCAACAGGTAGCATCCAAACCAATTTTTATTGAAGCATGATCACATCAAAGAGCAGGTAGTGTAACGTTTCAGAGTCATGCAGGACCCCTTCGTCAGGCATGCGTGACTCCAAAACGTTGTACTACCTGCTCTGTGATGTGATCATGCTTCAATAGAAATTGGTTTGGACGCTACCTGTTGATGTGCGGTGTGCAAGCAAATATCCACATTGTGATTTTCTGAACCAGTTTCCAGCTAGTGGTTGCTACTGCACCCAAATTTTATAGAGCTTCATCCAGGAAAGTGTGCGATGAGAATATGGAGTATTATTCCTCAATCTGGCTCATATTTTGGAAAAACCACCATAGCTGTCTGAAGCCTTAAACTTTCATCTTCTATTGAATTCATATGAAAAACCTTTCCAATATTGGGGCAGTTTAGAAATATCCACAGTGCTGCACGACAGAAGTAATAATGATACTGAGACAGATGATAAAATTAGAAAATAAAATATGCAAAAAAAATGGAATGAAATTCTCTACAATGACCTCTTTGCATACAGGCCCTTTAAGGGTGGTTAGAGTTTGAGTGTTTGCTTTTTCTTGGTCAATTATGTTTACAGCTCCTCCTAAAAATGTTTGTTGCCCAGATTTTTGTCTACTTTCACAATGACATTAGTCAATTTTGGGACACCCATCAGATGAATCCAGGACTGATAAGCTTAAAGCTTGTAGAATGTTCAATTTTAAATATGATTTAAAATTCAACTCCATCCAAGCCTTTTTGGAAAAGTCAATAACCTGTGTTCGTTTTTTGAATGCTCACTGTGTCCTCATTGGGAGATTTCCCCTTACTTCCTTTCCCCTTTCACTGAAATTGAGGAAAATTGTCTGATAATAACATCAATATAAATACATTTTTTCATAGCAGAGCTGAGGATGGCAAAAGCCCCCATTTATGACTGTCTTGATACGTGCCTGGATGTGATTGGGCATGTTTCTAGCCAAACTCAGAATTGTATATGCAGCTTAACCTCTTATTAACAGGCAGAACAGTAGAGAAGGTGAAAGTCATTCAGACAAATGTAAGAGTCCGTTGCCATTCTGAATTTTGAGCTTGCAGCATGATGATTAATAGTGCTTTATGAATAGACAATGATTCATTTAAGATGGTAATTGTAAAATCTGGCTTTTGTGCACACTGGCATTTCCCGTTGCACCTGGCATGACAGTTTCTTTTGGTATTGGGAAACAGGTCTCACCTGGCACTGAGAACAACTCCATATCGGTATAAAGTTCATGGAATACATTTTAACTTTCCCAGTTAACACTGATGCAAATCCAGAAATGTACCTGTTGGATTTTTGAATACATTACAATAAGGGCCCAATATCACCATCTATTTACAGGAATGTCCTTCAGAATGAATGGGACCACATCTCACCAGTGCACTTAGGGATCATTTATGCTTGTGTGTGTGTGTGGGGGGGGGGGGTTGTTGACTTCCATTTTCACCACCCACCAACTGCTCCCCATTAAGCTGTAAAGGCATCAGGCAGGGGTGTACACATGCTGCGGCAAAAATGTAACCCCCTATTGCATGTGACTAGGGCCACGCTGCAACTGCCCTGCGATTGTATGTGATTCACAGGCTTTTAAGGGTTAAAGATGTATTAAACACAAAAGAAAACATTTATTATATTGCAGTTTACCAATTATTAGATGTGTTGGCTGCATTTGTTTTCTTTTTTTTCTTTCTTCTATTTTCATCTGGTGATCCAGTCCGTAAGTCTGTTGTTTTTCAACAGAAAAGCTCTTTTGCAGTTACAAGGGTGAGACAGATCATTTAGCACTGGCAAGGGTGCTTAAAATGATACGTTTTTATTTATGTAAAACCTTTATCCCAAAAGGAAAAAAACTGTATGCTGTAGCTGATTATAAACTATTAGCTGGAGTTTGGCTTCAGTTTGTTACTGCACTTAAATCCGCTAGTACTGCTAACTCTCCCCTGCTCCCAGACGGACGATGCTGCTGTCCAAATTTGCTCCTCTGCTCCTTCATTCATTCTAATACCAGAGGTGTGTTATTGGTCAGATCACCAGGGGGAAACAGAGGGGGAAAAAGCCTAAAAAAACCCCAATATAGCCACCACATCTAATGATTGGTAAACTGCAGTATATAGAATTTTTAGTTTTGGATTTATAATACCACTTTAACCACAGTGAGCCTGGCAAGAAATATGTGAAGTGAGCTGTTGGGCTCAGTTTGCTAATTAATGCCTGCCACTTATGGGGCACTTAGCAGAGCTCAGATCTGTCTGCCAGGCACCCAGTAACTTCCTTAGGCCAGCCATACACAGTTTAAATCTTGGCCGGTTCAGCAGGAACCGGCCGAGATTCAAACTGTTAACGGGCAGGCTGAATGTACCAAGTTGATCGATCAATTAACTTGGGCACAATCAGCCTGTTAGATTATCTTGCGATTATCGCTAGCGGCTGTGACTGGCTGCGGACCATAAGTGGTTACACTAGTAAGCATATATATAAGATAACGTAACTCCCGCCACGTATGTACGTGAGTTGCTTCATCAACCCTTGCAGAAGTGAATCAGGAAGATGGCAAACTCAGAACAAAAGGGAAAGGGCTTTTTTTTTTTTTCTTATATGGACTTTATTTAGTTGTGAAACACTTTTTTTATATGGACTATATGTTTTTGTCACCTATTATGGGTCTCTGTTTGTGAGCGCTGTATTTATATTTTGTCACAAAGGGCATGGCATCGGCAGGGACAGAGTGGATGCAGGGAGCACAGACATCACAGCAGAGCATGCCCCATGTATACAGTATCTCACAAAAGTGAGTACACCCCTCACATTTTTGTAAATATTTTATTATATCTTTTCATGTGACAACACTGAAGAAATGACACTTTGCTACAATGTAAAGTAGTGAGTGTACAGCTTGTATAACAGTGTACATTTGCTGTCCCCTCAAAATAACTCAACACACAGCCATTAATGTCTAAACCACTGGCAACAAAAGTGAGTACACCCCTAAGTGAAAATGTCCACATTGGGCCCAAAGTCTCATACTCACTTTTGTTGCCAGTGGTTTAGACATTAATGGCTGTGTGTTGAGTTATTTTGAGGGGACAGCAAATTTACACTATTATACAAGCTGTACACTCACTACTTTACATTGTAGCAAAGTGTCATTTCTTCAGTGTTGTCACATGAAAAGATATAGTAAAATATTTACAAAAATGTGAGGGGTGTACTCTCTTTTGTGAGATACTATATATATAGTGGTGAAAATATTTTTTTCCCCTGCAGATTTTGTAAGTTTGCCCACTTACTAAGAAATGAAGGGTCTATAATTTTTTATCATAGCTGTATTTTTGATGATAGAAACAGAATTTCAACCAAAAATCCAGAAAAAAACACATGATACAAATGTTATAAATTAAGTTGCAGTTCAGTGAGTAAAATAAGTATTTAATTCCCTACCAACCAACAAAAATTCTGGTTCCCACAGACTAGCTACAGTATGTGCTCCTGTAGTGCACAGATTAGTCCTGTCAATTTAAGAAGGTGCATCATTATGTGTATAAAAGACACCTGTCCACAGAATCTTATTCTTCCATTCAGACCGGGTTCACACTGGTACAACAAACGCTCCGACATTGGGAGCTCATATTGTAAGACGTGTGAAAAACAATGTTTCCCTATTAGAGCCGTCTTAACTGGTCTGACACAAGTTGGTCCGACTTTGAAAATGCTCCCTGCTCTACTTTGGTCCGACTTTGATCCTACTTTAGCCCATTGAATATTACTGAAGTCGGATCAAAGTCGGATTGCCGTCTTGACTGGGGGAACTCCACGCCAAATTATAAAAAAAAGAAAACCGGCATGGGTTCCCCACCAAGAGCATACCAGGCCCTTCGGTCTGGTATGAATTTTAAGGAGAACCCCCACACCGGAAAAACGTTGTGGGGGTCCCCCCCAAAATCCATACCAGACCCTTATCCGAGTACACAGCCTGGCAGGTCAGGAAAGGGGGTGGGGATGAGCAAGCGCCCCCCCCCCCTCCTGAACCGTACCAGGCCACATGCCCTCAACATGGGGGGGGGGGTGAGTGCTTTGGGGCAGCGGGACCCTGTGCCCCCCCACCCCAAAGCACCTTGTCCACATGTTGATGAGGACAAGGGCCACTTCCCAACAACCCTGGCCGTTGGTTGTCGGGGTCTGCGAGACTTATCGGAATCTGGAAGCCCCATTTAACAAACTTACAAAATCTGTAGGGGATCAAATAATTATTTTCTCCACTGTATACACTATATTACCAAAAGTATTGGAATGCCTGCCTTTACATGCACATGAACTGTAATGGCACCCCAGTCTTAGTTTGTAGGGTTCAATATTGAGTTGGCCCACCCTTTGCAGCTATAACAGCTTCAACTCTTCTGGGAAGGCTGTCCACAAAGTTTAGGAGTGTGTCTATGGGAATTTTTTACCATTCTTCCAGAGGCATATTTGGCACTGATGAGGGTGAGAAGGCATGGCTCACAGTCTATGCTCTAATTCATCCCAAAGTTGTTCTATCGAGTTGAGGTTAGAGCTCTGTGCAGACCAGGCATGTTCCTCCAACCCAAACTCACTCATCCAACTCTCTATGGACCTTGCATTGTGCACTGGTCCAAATCATTTTATTATTTTGTGAAGGGGGGATTATGGTGTGGGGTTGTTTTTCAGGGGTTGGGTTTGGCCCCTTTCTTCCAGTCAAGGGAACTCTTAAGGCATCAGCATACCAAGACATTTTGGACAATTTAATGCTCCCAACTTTGTGTGAACAGTTTGGGATTAGCCCCTTCCTGTTCCAACATGACTGCGCACCAGTGCACAAACAAGGTCCATACAGACATAGATGAGAGAGTTTGGGGTGGAGGGACTTGACTGGCCTGCAAAGAGTCCTGACCTCAACCCGATAGAACAGCTTTGGGATGAATTAGAGCAGAAGCCAGGCCTTCTCGTCCACATCAGTGCCTGTCCTCACAAGTGCGATTCTGGAAGGACGGTCAAACATTCCAATAGACACACTTCTACACTTCTATACCTTGTGGACAGCCTTCCCAGAAGAGTTGAAGCTGTTATAGCTGCAAAGGGTGGGCCAACTCAATATTGAACCCTACAGACTAAGACTGGGATGCCATTAAAGTTCATGTGTGTGTAAAGGCAGGTGTCCTAATACTTTTGGTAATATAGTATATGTACAACAGCAGAAGAGATTTGGCATAAGAGGAGACCCTACCTACTGGCATTTTTTTTTTACCTTTACTTCTGCTTAAGCTTACCAGACTACTGTGTAATTCCAGACAAAGAACAGCCAGAGCTCTAAACCTTATGGCTGAATGGCAGAAACCTAGATCTGCGGATTTGTCTCTAAATTTACACATTTTACACATATTTATTACAGAAAGACACTCTTATAGCACAAAACCTCAGTCAGTGTCTGTCTAGTTGGATGGGTGTTTCAGATTTGTGGATGAGGTTCTTTTTCTTTGGTGCCTGTTGATATTATGTTATCATTTCGGTCCCAGAATCCTGTGCTGTCATTCTATATATGGCTGCCATCTCAGTGCATCCCCTGGGCTCTGCGCTCTGCATAGTCTGTCTTCTCTCTGTCCATCATCTCTGTTTTCTTCCATGGTTCTCATGGGCACTGCGCTCAGCTCATACTGACCCCCTGATATCAGGATCTTTTCACTCTTTGCCACAGTCCTCTGTGCTATTTTGAGTTATGCTGTCACACTCTAATATATCTCTTGTTCTTTCGGAATTGTTCCTGCATCTGTCTGCCCGTCCTTACCTCTGCTTTCTCTCCGTTCTTGGATCATCATTGTTTATCAAGTGCATCTTCATACTGCTGCTGTGTTATTTGTCTCTGATGTCCTCTCATATGCATGTAGTCTTTGCCCTCCCTCCATTTCCTGCACGCCAAGTTATTTTTCTTTCTCTCTCTCTCGCTCTTCATACCGTTTAATAGTGAACAGTCACCTGAGGCATGGCCTCTCCGTCATTCCTATCCATATTTTAATCTGTGCTGGCTGGAGCCCCACCCATGTGATGAATGATAAATTGGCACTGCGGTAGCCCGGCCTGCCATGGAACAGGCTCCAAGAGAACCTGCACACAATTAGCTAAATGAATGTCCTAATTGCCCTTGCTGGCTGAAATAGCAAGGAGACTCCGGGCATGTTCTGCATAAGGCAAACCAGCTGAGTGCAGAAACGTGCCAGCCTATGGCCTGCTCATGTATGTCTGATTGCTGAGAACATCAAGAGCTATTGATCGCTCAGCAAAAGTCATGGAGAGAAACTTGTTTACTATCTCTCATAGGAGCATCTTCAGAAGAGCTTCTACCTTACCGTCCTTCTTGTAATTACTTATTTCAAATTTACTTTCAACAATTTGTTTCTTTAGAGTGCTGCTATATAAGCTGAGTGAAGGACATGTCTGCCATAAGCCGTCTGGTTAAGGTTGATCCCCTGTTGGGTTTTTGAAATTTTATGACCATAAGAGGGAGATTCCCTTCCATACATTGATAGTTATGCAGAATTTCATTTGGATGGATGCTGAATAGTACTGTCAAGGAACTCTGCTGGATATTATATGTATTCCCAAGGAGAATTTAGCAAGGAGTGCAGCTGATGTCACCTAAATGGTGGGCGACTTGAATTTTACGGGAAATTTGAAAAATCGCTTTGAGTGGGTCATTCGGTTCAGGGCATTGTGGCAACTTGCTTTCAGGCCTATATAGTTAAAATGATTAGATAGTTGTCTCCTTTAACCTGCTGTTTTGCACAAAATCCCTGTATTTAGGGGGAATAATATTCCCTACACATCTGTTTTACTGTATATTCTAAAATGTAAAAAAAAATGTGACTGCTCCTTCCGTCATCGGGAAACTTGAGCCTGAGACGATGCATACAACCGACTTCGAAATTATGAAATTAGTTTCACATCACATGCCCCCCCCCAAGTCCCACAATCACATAACAATCTCCCCCACACATCAGAAGCCCCCCTTACATCAGAGTCAATTCATTACATCAGAGTCCTTCCTTTATGTCAGAGTCCCCTTTCACTTTAGAGCCCCCCTATCACATCAGAGATTCTGCCCTTTACATCAGGGTTCCCCAGTCACATAAAAGGCCTCCCATCACATCAGAAGCCCCTTTGCCCTCTCTTCAGGATCTTAGGGTTTGGCAGCATGGCAGAAGGCGGAAGGTGGAGCCTGTCTGGATGGAGGTGCACCTCCGTCTTCTCCTGAATGCTGGGGCCAGCCCTACATTTCACCTGCTGTGAATCATGCGTTGCCGAAGTGTGGACAGGTCATGGCAACAAATGATGCCATGCATTCTGGCCATAGAGCTTCTTTGGTTATTATGTTGGTGGCAGACGGCCTGTCCACACCGTGCCAATGCATGATGCCGATCCAGAACAAACTGTGTCCCATGCTTGCAGCACCTCAGTTGAAAAATGTTCTACAGCACATTCTGTATACTTGTTCCTCCATTAATATTTTAGACAGTTGTACCTTTCCTTTTGACTTTGGATACTGTAACCATTTACATGTATTATCTTTCCATTTTTTAACTTATTGGCTCCACTCGGTTCCTTCATTTATGTTCTTCTCTCCACGTTGCTTTCTTTTCTTCCTGCTCTTTACTCCTGCCTCCCTCTCACGCTCTCCATGTCAGTTCTTTCAATGGCAGGCAGCAGGTTATTAAGCTGCGTAGCCCCCTCACCTGCCTCGTAATCTGTATTGATGGAATCAAGGACATTATCTCCTTAGTGGGAGCTGGGCCAGGCTTATTGCTTTCAGCGTGTTGTGCTGGAAGAACAGGCCGGCTCCATTTATCACTCCCGTCTACTCTAGACCCATACATCCCAAACTGTCATATGCACAGGTACACACCAAGACCTTTAAAGGCGGGGGAAGCCTGGGCACATCAGCGCTCTCTGGTGACTAGAGGGAGACACTGCAATGCAGGCGACATTGGGCATACTGTCTAAATATCAGTAAGGTAAAGCGTAGCAGTCCTTATTTATAAAACCACAGTTATTCACCATTGCCTGCATTGCCTTAATCTGGATACACACTATACAATTTTCTTTAGATTTTATCCTTTTGATTTGGATGACCATATAATATGAGAGCAGACCTTAACACTTTTCAATTTGTATGCAATCAGGCAGATCCTTGCACTACATAGTTGGAGGTAAATCTAAAGGAAATCGAACAACAAAAGTTGTATAGTGTATCCAGCTTTAGTAAACAGCTTATCAGTACCTGCTCACATAAATAAGAGGATATACTATATATATATATATATATATATATATATAGTAAAACCTCAGATTGCTAGTAACGTGGTTTACGAGTATTTCGAATTACGAGCTATTTTTTAAATAAAAACCTGACTCGATTTGCGAGCGTTGTCTTGCAAAACGAGTAGGATTCAAGCCTCTGGGGTGTGCAGTACTGCATGTGGCCAGAGGTGCGGGGGCGCCAGTGTTGCTCAGAGACACTCGGAGACGCTTGGAGACACTCGGTTCCTGAGTGTCTCTGAACGTCTCCGATTGGTCTCCAAGCGCCTCCGAGTGTTTCTGAGTGTCCCTGGCGCCCCCACACCTCTTGCCACATGCGGTACTGCATACACTAGCAGTGACACTGGAACAAATTATCTGAGTTTCCATTCATTCCTATGGGGAAACTTGCTTTGCTATACGAGTGCTTTGGATTACAAGCATGCTTCTGGAATGGATTACGCAACTCTCACCTTGCTTCACGGCTACTTTGAATGGCAGGTACTGAGGGCAGGAATGTAAACCTATACGGTTCCTGTGGTATTTGCTTGTGAGCATATAATTCCCTTAGGAACATCTTTTCAGTGGAGCTAAAGAACGAGGATGCAGAAGTATATTATATAATGTTATATATATATTCTGCCACATCTACCCTCTGCCCAAAACTGATATTTAAATGGAAAAGTTTTCTTTAATCACTTGCTTACTGGGCACTTAAACTCCCCTCCTGCCCAGGCCAATTTTCAGCTTTCAGTGCTGTCGCACTTTGAATGACAATTGCGTGGTCATGCTACACTGTACCCAAATGAAATTTTTATCATTATTTTCAAACAAATAGAGCTTCCTTTTGGTGTTATTTAATCACAGCTGGGGTTTTTATTTTTTGCTAAACAAACAAAAAAAAAATGGAAAATTTTGAAAAAAAACAAAACATGTTTCATAGTTTGTTATAAAATTTTCAAACAAGTAATTTTTCTCCTTCATTGATATGCGCTGATGAGGCGGCACTGGTGGGCACTGATAGGCTGCACTGGTGGGCACTGATAGGCTGTACTGATGGGCACTGATAGGCACAGTTAAGGCAGCACGGATAGGCACAGATAAGGCGGCACTGATGGGGACAGATAAGGTGGTACTGATGGGCACAGATAAGGCAGCACTGATGGCCACTGATAAAATGGCACTGATGGGCCCTGATGGGTGGCACTGATGGATGGCACTGATGGGGGGCACTGATGGACACTGATAGGTACCACTGATAGATGGCACTGATGGGCACTGATAGGTGGCACTGATGGGCACTGGTAGGTGACACTGATGGGCAGCACTGTTGATGAGGCACTGATTGTGGGCACTGATAGGTGGCACTGTAGGCACTGATGGGTGGCACTGTGGGCACTAGTAGGTGGCGCTGGTGGGCAAAACAGGTGTTTTAAACATGGATTACTATCTGTCAAGTTAAATCGTTCAGGAGAGGTTGTAAAAACATCCCGTGTACATTAAGCCATCACATGTGCCCTGCAGGGGGCACGCAGGCCTCTCGGGCACGGGCATGGGAGGACGTCCCGAGCGGCCTGCGCGTCCTCCCGGCAAAGCAGGTCCGCGCTGTAGACGTCATTCGGCTATAGCGCGGATCTGAACAAGTTAAAGGGAATGTGTCATGATTTTGCACATATTTACTTTATGTATTTTAGTCAGGCTTATAAAATAAAAATGCAAAAAAGTAAAAACAAAGGTTGTTTACAATGTATGATATAAAGCATAATTTTAAATGTATAATCTTGAAGTATATGTAAAGCTAATCACTAAAATTTCATATATGCTTCAACATTTATTATTTATTTATTTATTTATTTCAGATACTTATATAGTGCCGTCAATTTAGGCAGCGCTTTACATAAACATTGTACATTCACATCAGTCCCTACCCTCTAGGAGCTTACAATCTAAGGTCCCTAACTCACATTCATACATACTAGGGACAATTTAGACTCGATCCAATTAACCTACCAGCATGTCTTTGGAGTGTGGGAGGAAACCGGAGCACCCGGAGGAAACCCACGCAGGCACAGGGAGAACATGCAAACTCCAGGCAGGTAGTGTCGTGGATTTGAACCAGCGACCCTTCTTACTGCTGGGTGAAAGTGCTACCCACTACACCACACAATTTCAAACGTATCCTTCTAGATTTTTAAATCTGATACTTTCAAATACAATGTGACCTGACCTAACTTTCTGTTATAAAATAATAAATACTGTTATAAAATAATAAAAATAAAGTAAGATGTCAGTTCCAGGCTAATCAGCTGTGGATGGGGCATTTCCCACCCTGTAGCTGCATGTGCACAAAGGGGGTGGGATGTTTTTGAGATCATTGACCTAATATGGCCCCAGGGTCAATGCAGCTGATTGCTGGTTCAGCACTGATGGCTTACTTTTGGGTTTGGCCAAACATGGGTTTGGACTGAACCCAAGCGTAACCCAAGCTTATCCCAAATGATAACCATTATAGCAGAAGCTGTGGGAGTTGTACACATTAGGGCTTCTGGTGAAATACCAAATGGACTTGATATTATGTAATTTTTCTGGTGATATTTGACTTGGTGGAAGCTCCTATAAATAATTCAGGTGAATCTAGCTTGCCAGTGTAATAAAAATAAGAGATAGGCAGCATGCATCTGAACTGATTGTATTGCAGGCACGCGTTGTGTTTGTTTGATATGTGTCCGATTTTAAATGGCTGACCTGGCAACTCCACATACAAATTCATAGCAGCCGAACCATTGCCCGCCTGTTTATATACACGTTATTGTCGTTCCCGCCAGAGGCACTGAAATAATTAACCATACAATATGTTATAAGGAGAATGGATTTATGGGCATGGTGGAAAGCTGTGAATGCAGGCTTTCTATGTTGTGGATGTAATGGTATTACTTGTATGACACCAGAATATATTGATGTGTTTGTGTTTCCATGCATGGTTTATACTTTATTCCTCACGGATTGTAGACGTCAACACCTGCCCATCATCTTCAGACATCCCGTACCCCATCTCTCTCACTCACATCCCGCCTCCGCCGTGCCCACTTCATCCTTAACTCGGAAAGCTGCACGCAGTTCAATCCCATTTGGTTATGAACTTGCCTGGTCTTGGGCGCCGGAGATGGATTGCTTTCTGGAGGTTCTGACAGGTGTAATTGTTAAAAGCCTCGTCTGTTCTTGTTTGCACAAAATACATTTTGCCCGACTGTAGGACTTACCTGCTAATCTGCCTTCTCTCCCCATCACTCGATTCTTTGCATGGCACTAAACAAATCCCCTGTTATTTGACCAGATGGTGGAAAATCCATTCTTGTGATAAGTTGCTGCTAGTTTGCATTTAAATTACCTGCGAAAATAGAGCAATTTACTACCCTGCCTCAAAGCATCTCCCTGCTCCTCTCGTCCTCCCCTTTTTCACCCTTCCAGCTCCACCGCTTCTGACTAATTATTTAAATTCTGCCCTGCTGGCTAACCCCCTCATCAGTCAGTGCTGGATTAACAGGGGCACTTCATGAGTTTGGTTACTGTTGGAAAATAGACAGATTTATTTGTGTACATAACTCTATTGTTCGTGCCCAGTGAAGGAAGTTTGCAGTCTAGTAGACATTTGCATCGTTCAAGTTTTGCTGCTGTTCATTTTGTGCTGATTTCACAGCTGGAACGCTCTTGGTGTTTGCTTTCTTGCAGACCTGGTAAGTATAGTGTTAATTGACAAGTGTTTCTAAGATTCATAGGGCTGTACAGGCACATATTGGCTCAAGCTGGCCATACACTGAACAATTTCATCCAGTTCTTGATGAACAGGCCAAAATTTGTGCTGTGCATGTCCCTGCCAGCACTCTCCCACCGACAGGCTTCAATCAAAAATCGAAAGAGGCGCACGTAAAATTGTCAGTCAAACAGTGGCTACACCCAGTCAGATGTTTGAGTGCTCTGATACCCACCAGTGCCAGCTGTCAGAATACAATAGCCGTCAGAGGAATTCGTCCATCTGCACTGTTAGCGTTGATGGTGGAATCTGTTAAGAATTCTTCCATTCAGTCTGCGCGCTAAACCAAAGAAATCTGTGAGTGTATGGCCAGCTTTACTCTACTGGGCAGAAAGCAATGTGCAAAGTGCAGTATCCTGTAGCAATTAGTCAAAGTTAAGCTAAATAGCTAAATGTACAAAGAAAACCAATCAAATATTATCTTTCACTTAGCTAATCATATTACACAGCACTTTACACATGAAATTGTATTATTATTTTTGATTTATATAGCTCCAACAGTTTGCGCAGCACTTTACAACATAAAGGAAGACAGTACAGCAACAATACAATTTAGTAGATGAGGGTTAGGAGGGCCCTGCTTACAATCTAATGGGAAAGGGCAAGTAGAACAAAAGGTAATAACTGCAAGGGATGAACTGATGGGAGAAATAAAAGATTTAGTTGTTAGCCGAAGGCAGGATATGTTTTCCTGAAGAGATTAGATTTCATGGATCGCCTAAATGTGGATAGAGTAGGAGATAGCCAGACAGATTGGGGTAAGGAGTTCCAGGGGATGGGAGTGGCTCTGGAGAAGCCCTGGAGATGAGCATAGGGGGAGGAGAAAAGGGAGCTAGAGAGCAGGAGGCCATGGGAGGAGTAGAAAGGACCGTTTGGGTGATATATTGAGACAAGATTTGGGGCAGAGTTGTAGATGGCTCTGTATGTTGTTATTAATACTTTGAAATGTATTCATTGGGCAATCAGAAGCCAGTGGAGGGATTGGCAGAGAGGGGTGGCAGACACTGAGCAGTTGGTAAGACGGATGAGTCTGGCAGCACTATACATGATAGACTGAAAGGGGATAGCCTGCGTAGAGGTAGGCCTAGTGAGTTGCAAAAGCCAAGGCGAGAGGTAACAAAGGAATGAATGGGTTGCTTAGTGGTTTCATCGGGTAAAATGGGTGTATTTTGGAGATGTTACAGAGGTGAAGTCCACAAGTTTTGGACAGTAATTGGATTTGTGGCTGAAAGGACAGGTCAGAGTCCATGATTACACATAGTACCCTGGGGAGGGACTAATGTTGTATTATTAATATTGATGGAGAAGTCAGGGGAGAGGGGGAGAGGACAGGTGGGAGGGAATATTTTATGAGCTCAGTTTTGGAAAGATTGAGTTTGAGGAAGTGACGTGACATCCATGTCAGTTAATAAGTTAGTAATGCAAGAGGGGACTAATGGGGTGAGGTGGAGAGTAGAGAGATAGATTTTGGTGTCATCAGCATAGAGATGGTATTGGAAGCCATGGGAGTCTATCAAGTGACTAAGGGAGGAGGTGTGCATAGAGAAGAGGAGGGGTCCAAGGACAGAACCTTGGGGGACCCCTACAAAAAGAGGAGTGGAGAGGAGGAGACAGAGTTTCAGACGACACTGAAAGAACGCTGTGATTGATAGAAGGAGCACTAGGAAAAAGCATAGCCTTGAAGGCCAAGAGAGTGGAGTATTTTGTGGAGGAGCGGGTGGTCAACAGTATCAAAGGCAGCAGAAAGGTCTAGTGGTATGAGCTTGGAGTAGTGGCCATTGGTTTTAGCAATTAGTAAATCGTTAGTGAGCCTTAGTTGAGCAGTTTCTGTGGAGTGTAGTGAATGAAGGCCAGACTGTGGAGTGTAGTGAGTGAAGGCCAGACCGTAAGGGGTCCAGAAGATTGTTATCAGTGAGGTAGGAGCTCAGACGGTTGTAGACTAGGAGAGGTGAATGGGAGCAAGAAGATTGGTCTTAAGTTTCTCAGACTGGTGGGTTCCAGTGAGGGCTTTTTAACCACTTCAATACAGGGCATTTTCACCCCCTTCCTGCCCAGACCAATTTTCAGCTTTCAGCGCTGTTACACTTTGAATGACAATTGTGTGGTCATGCATTACTGTACCTATATGAAATTTTGATAATTTTTTTCCCCACAAATAGAGCTTTCTTTTGGTGGACCTCATTCACAAGGTTGTGCATGGGCATACACCAAGATTGGGTGTATTTTTATGGCACATAACACATGTGGAAGCGATCAGCCATGGCCAGCAAGCCTGTACAAATCAATGACAGGTGCCCGAGGCTGTTTGAATGTAATCGTACAGCAAGTGGTTACAGGTGGTTAGGGACAGATGAGTGGCCCTGGATGTAACCCGTCTGCATGCTCTGATTTGTCCCCAACCACATGCAACCACATGATGTGTGAATACTTTTGAACAGCTGCCTGTCTTTGATTTGTATAGGTTTCTTGGTCTTGTCTGATCGCATCCACCTGTGCTACACACTGCAAAAATATGCACATTCTTTGCTGTGTATGGCCCTAAGCAGCCGTGGGAATGAGGCAAAAAAAAAAAGATGCCTGCCTGTCATGCTGATCTAGTGGCTTCAAGACTTACTGTAGTACTGGCTTGGCAGATCAAGAGTTTTGCATTATTATGGCTTCCTAAAAGCCAGATAACTTCTATGATGGACAATGATTGTCTTTGATAACTTCTTTGTTGGACAATCAGCAATGGAAACCCCTGTATTTCTCTCACTACAAGTTTCCCTTGTCATGATTTGCCTAATCAGTGTTAAAATGTTGTAATCTATCAGGTACAGATTGGCTGTTTAGCAGTTATGACAGAAGAGCTGTCTTTTAAAAAAAATATTTTTTATGTTTATTTTTTTAGAACAGTTATACTTTGAAGATCATAGTCTGTCTGATGAACTGTGTAGTGTTTTATATTCACTTTAGCTACTTGCCGGGTGGGATTTTTACTTGTAGTTCAGACAGCAAGGCATGAATGTAAAGGTAGTAAGGTTAACGATGACTGGAATCGCAGCAAGGGATGCCATAACTATGAGAAAAAATACTCGCCATGTTGCCTTTTATGTTGATGCTTTTGGAATCGTATTTTGTGGCCGCTTTAGTAGTTATGATTTCTCCATCCGGAATCAAAGTGTTCACATTTTCATAAAGGGTAGAGTTGTCATAAAAGGAATATGTATCTCCAGTCAGGTTGATGTGATCATTGGATGTTCCAGCTGCTGCCCTGCTTGTATTAGTTGGTGGCTCTTTAGTATCACAAAAGTTGTAATTTGTGGATGTGTCATTTGTTGTGATGTCTCCATCAGGAGTCAGAATATCCACATTTTCAGAGTTGCTATAAACGGGACTATGATCTCACCAGTCAAGCTGATAAGATCATGGTTCAGTTTAGCTGGTTTGTTGTTTGTTTGAATTGGGATGAGTTCCTTTGAGCCCAAAGAGAACCTGTATGACCCATGAGGTGAAGGAGCAAAGCTTTGGTGTTATGCCGTGTACACTCGAGCGGAATTTCCGACAGAAAGAGTCCGATGGGAGCTTTTTATCGTATATTCCGACCATGTGTATGCCCTATCGGACTTTTTCCATCGAAAATTCAGACGGACTTAGAGAACATATTCTATATTTTTCCCACGGAACAAATTATTATCGGAAAAAACACTTGTCTGTATACTGTTCCGACGCACCAAAAATGATGTATGCTCTGGAGCAAGTACAAGACGGAAGCTGTTGGCTACTGGCTATTGAACTTCCGTTTTCTAGTCCCGTCGTATGTGTTGTATGTCACCGCGTTCTGGACGGTTGGAATTTGGTGTTAGCTTGTGTATGCAAGACAGCTTGAGCGGAATTCCATCGGAACTCTGTCAGAAAAACCTTCAGAGTGTATTCCGATGGAAAAACCGGTCGTGTGCACAGGGAAATACTGAAAGTGCTGCTGAAGCGCCCCAAAACATCCCGAGTGCTGTGACATGGTGAAAGTAGACACGGCTTCACGCACATTGCAGTACTTGTTGGCTGAGTAACCTATCAGCAATATTGACTGCTCCCACGTAGGGGCATGCTTATGCAAAAATCTACGCTAGTGTGTTTTATATACCAGAGCAGTCATTTACCTTCAGGCTTTATATGCAAATAAGGCAGATTTAGTAATCTTACATTATCAAACCTAAACTTCTGTGGAATCCTTCCTAGTATATACATATATTTTAGTGTAATGCTTGTTCTGCCTTCTATAAGTTTATGTACATATTAAAAACACGTAGACTTAAAAAAATGGTTTGCACAGGTCTGCAGTAGGCAGCAGTGCTTGAAGGTTTTAAAATAGTGTTCTTTCTTCATTATTTTAGGTATGTCAATTCTTCGAATGTAAAGTCAATTTTAGAGACTAGTTTGAACCCATTCCATTTTACTGCTTAGGTGTGTCCCACACCTGTCAAATACTAGGCTCAAGCCTCTCTGCCTGCAGTGATACATTGTACAACGACCATGGTGGAAAAAAGAGGAGACTGCAGCAAGATTTGTGGCATCTATGGATAGAACTACATCACACAGGCCAACAATGAGCTGCTCTACCATTAGACAACATACGGTTCATCTATTCTACATTTTAGGGCGCTTCAGCAACATGCCGTTTAAGACTATTTATCAAAACCTCTACAAATGATTGTTTCTGCCAAGATTCATGTAGACTTCTTTTTCACTGCCATTATACTGACACTCAGGGGGGTTATTTACTAAAATCGGATTGTGCAAAATCTGGTGCCGCTGTGCATAGAAACCAATCAGCTTCCAGGTTTTATTGCCAAAGCTTAATAGAACAAGCTGAAGTGAGAAGCTGATTGGCTATCATGCACAGCTGCACCAGATTCTGAGTGCTCCAGTTTTAGTAAATCTCCCCCTCAGTGTCCTGAAAAATCACAAGATATAATTTTAAAGACAAGTTAACTTTTTAGTTGTATTATTTAATAATCAACGCTCAGTCAACATACCAGTAACACATTGGGGTAGATTTACTAAAACTGGAGTACACAGAATCAGATGCAGCTGTGCATAGAAACCAATCAGCTTCTAACTGCAGCTTGTTCAATTAACCGTTGACGATAAAACCTGGAAGCTGATTGGTTACTATGCACAAGTGCACTACAGTCTGTGTGCTCCAGTTTTAGTAAATCTCCCCTATTGGGCTAGACAAACTATTGACAGCGCACCAAATATTTGGTGCACGGAAACCAACATTTTGCATTACCCAAATGATAGTTCAAGAGGAGGTCCACCTTAAAAAAAATTATTAAAAGCCAGCAGCTACATATAGTGCAGCTGCTGACTTTTAATAAATGGACACTTACCTGTCCAGGGTGCCCGCGATGTTGGCAGCAGATGACGAGCAATCGATCGGTTCTGGGCTGCCCCCGCCGCCATCCTCGGTCAGGGAATCAGGAATTAAAGCATTGCGGCTTCACTGTCCAGTTCCCTACTGCGCATACGCAAGTCGCACTGTGCGTCTTCACTGGTCCCCGTTGTGTTGTGGGAACTGTGTGTTTCCCAGAACACAACGGGGGGGAGGGGGGGCATCTGTGGCTAGCTATTCCTGGAAGTGGGTGCAAATACCTGTATTATACAGGTTTCTGCACCTCCTCCCCCCTGAAAGGTGCCAATTGTGGCACCGGAGGGGGGGGGGGGAATCCGATGAGCGGAAGTTCCACTTTAGGGTGGAGCTCCGCTTTCAGTTTGAAGGGTTTGAAATAAAAGATACATCTAGTATGAAAATTAAAATATAAAAAAAAACCATTTTTGCACAAAAAGTCTTATAATCTACACCAAGTAAATAATCATATGGAAAATAAGTTGGCACAATTTTAGTGTGCAGTAGTGTGTCATGATTCCACAAGACACTTACAGTGGTTAATATGCACCAAATATACTATATGCACTGCGACATAAAGCTCTGTTTGACACTCGGTGCGCTAGAATAAGACATCACATCCGACTATTCTTATTCTTCCACAACTACCAATCTAAGCTTATCTGGCCCTATGTGTTAATACAGCTGAATGTGGCGGAAAGTTTTCCAACGATGCCTCTCTCATGACCAATTGCATATTATTCTTAAGGATATTTTCTTGTGTGCCAGGTTCTTCCTATGCTGCAAAGCAATTTCTGCTTCTTAGGATTGTAGCGGTGTAATGAACGCACTGTCCCGGGAGCACAGTTACATGGCCCAGGTGTTACACGTGTAGGGGATTTGAAAGGTGTGTTATGTATAAATTGCCTGTCAGTTTTTTCCTTCCAGTCTTGTAATGAAATGATGAGCGGTAATTTGCATAATCCTTTAAGAAGTCAAATTATGCTGTCATGTTGCAGAGTTAACATGCTAGTGAGGCGCTTGGAGCCTCAAACCTAATTAGAATGTACCTTGCAGGACACTCACATTCAACAAACCTAGTGTCTTCTCCTTTTCTTCTGTGCCATTCTCTGCTTTCTTCTTGGTGTACCAGTTCAGAAACAATAAACCTGTCAACGTTCATATCACTGCTTGTTTAAGGACAGTGATGACTTTGTGGATGTTTGGAGTAAAGTTCCATTTATTCTCATTGCTAATCGTATTATCGAAAAAAAAAAGGATCAACTTCATTGTTCTGATAATTTGTACATTTATAGCTGTAATAAAAGATGACGGATCTAATGTATGTGGGTCTCCAGCAGGCGCTGCCCGCCGAGGCTAGTCCGGGTATTGTTTTCTTCTTAAGTCTGCAGCAAGCCTCCCCCACTCCTCTTCATAGGCTAAGCACAAATAGTTGCATAATGTGACTATTCATGTTTAGGGAGCGAGCATCAATGTCAAAGGGCGGTCGGATCATGCCTACATGTCTATGGCAACGTAAATATAATGCCAACATTTTTTTAGCACTTCACAGAAAACCCTGAACTGATATGCAACTCTAGGACATTGTGTATGTGCAATGCATTGTTTAGATAATTATATTTGCACTTTTGAGACCTCTGGCATGTGCATCTTAACTGTATCAAGAGGTTATGTAGCTCAGATGACTCTTTTCATTGTGAGCCAGAAAATGCACATTTAGGATGAATGCAGATTACCATAGAAAATAGTTCACATTCTCTCTCACTTTCTTCTTTTACTTATGTCTCTCTTTTTTATGGTCCTGTGTTAGTTTGTTTTGAACACCTTCTGTCCATATTTCAATTATATTTTGACCTCGGCAATGGCCAGACTAAGTCTAGCATATCATTAAAGTGTTACTAAATCCACAATGGTAAAATCAGTCTGTATATGCAGTAAAGCATGCTTGTTATACTCATCTCTGATCCTCCCCTTCTTTTACTGTCCCCAAGCCATCTGCTGATAGTACAGAGCTCTAGGAGGAGACATGCTCAGTTTGATGTGTATTGCTAGAGTCCCGGCTTTGATTGGATAGATTGATAACAGCGCAGCCATTGGCTCCCGCTGCTGTCAATCAAATCCAATGACCGGGGTGGGGGGGGGGGTCGAGGTGAGTCATACATTCGGCTTCTATGGACGCCGAATGAATGACTCGGGAGCGCACCCGCAAGGTAACCCCCTCGGGAGAGCGCTTCTCCTTGGGGGTTAGCTAATGTGGGGAGGATCCGCAAGAGCTGCCGAGGGACCCCAGAAGAGGAGGTTCAGGGCCATTCTGTGCAAAACGAGCTGCACAGTGGAGGTAAGTATGACATGTTTGTTATTAAAAAAATAAAAAAAAAATAAAAAACAACGAAGCTTTAGTATCACTTTAATGCAGCCAGTCAAATGCCTCCTTTTATTGTTTATTGTTGGAGAAAACATTATAATGTAAAGGAAGCAGCTATGGAAGGTAGGCTCTGAACATTTTTTTTAAATATGAAGGCATAGGGGATGAATGATATTAAGCCCTGATATAGTACTTAAAAGTGGACTTTCGCACTTTTCGACCACTTTTGATTATTTTTTGGGGGAAATGCCTTTTATGATGTGTCCGGCCCTGCACCTCCACCTTGCCTAGGTTAGAATGACGTACTACCTACTGTCAGCAGCCCCTGGGATACTCCTACGACTAGGTTTTGGGGCAATCTACACCACCATGTGCTGCAGAACATCATCAGTGGGCAACAACCAGCAGGAGACAGCTGTTTCTCTGATGACACAAGAACAGAAGTTGGCAGCATGGGACCTGGTGTGCTCCAGCAGAGCGGTGCATTACAGCAGAACTGTGCTGGATTCACTGGGTGTGGGAATATGTTGATAGACGAGAACCCAGCAAACAAGGTAAGATGGGAATGAAAGAAAATATATGTGGGGGGTGACGTTCTTTTTTTGAGTCCAACTTACCTTATCATTTAAGCCCTATTGAATAGTATAGAAGAAAATGACTGCGCTACTAGTCAAAAAAAATTATAAATAACATAGTAAGATTAATTGTAAACAAGAGATATGGAAAAAAGTGCAGCGCTACAACTACATATGTAGTCCAGGAATGAACTGGGTAATGGGTGAACATGCACAACAATCAATTGTGCAGTAAAGTGTCAAATGAAGACATACACTAATCAATAAATCCAGTGCTAGTATATGGTACCTCTATCCGATGACACCCCAGAGATCAAGTGATTAAAGTGGCTGTAAGGGTTCCTTTTTTTTTTTTTTTTTAATAACAAACATGTCATACTTACCTCTACTGTGTAACTCGTTTTGCACAGAGTGGAACCTGCTCTTCTGGGGTCCCCCGGCGGCTCTCGCGGCTCCTCCCCGCATCTGATAACCCCCTACGAGAAGCGCTCTCCCGGGGGATTACCTTGCGAACGCCCTCCCGAGTCCAGCATTTGCATCCATAGCCACCGAATGCTGAACTCAGCCCCGCCCCCCTGGCGCACGCGTCATTGGATTTGATTGACAGTGGCGGGAGCCAATGGCTGCGCTGCTATCAATCTATCCGATCAAGAGCCGGGACCTCGTGGAGAGAGGGAAAGCGCGTCACCGCCAACAGAATTATGGGGCTCAGGTAAGTAAAACAGGGGGGCTAGGAGGCCCGGTCACTGCCAGGTGTTTTTTCACCTTAATGCATAGAATGCATTAAGGTGAAAAAACACGAAGGTTTATAACCCCTTTAAGTGCCAACCAGGTATGAAAAAATCAAATATATGTGTAAACAATATACCAGTGAATTATTGGTGAATAATTAACTACTTCAATACAGGGCATTTTCACCCCCTTCCTGCCCAGGACCATTTTCAGTTTTCAGCGCTGTAACATTTTGAATGACAATTGTGCGGTCATGCAACACTGTACCCAAATGGAATTTTTATTATTATTTTCCCCCACAAATAGAGTTTTCTTTTGGTGGTATTTGATCACCTCTGCGGTTTTTATTTGTTGCACTATAAACAAAAGAAGAGTGACAAGTTTGAAAAAAACACAATATTTTTTACTTTTTGCTATAATAAATATCCCAATTTTTTTTAAAAAAACAATTTTTTTTCCTCAGTTTTTTATGCCAATATGTATTCTTCTACATATTTTTGGTAAAAAAAATCACAATAAGAGTATATTGATTGGTTTGCGCAAAAGTTATAGCATCTACAAAATAGGGGATAGATTAATGGCATTTTTATTATTATTTTTTTTTTTTTACTAGTAATGGCAGCAATCTGCGATTTTTATCATGACTGTGACATTGCGACGGACATATCGGACATTTTTTACACTATTTTGGGACCATTCACATTTATACAATGATCAGTGCTATAAAAATGCACTGATTACTGTATAAATGTCACTGGCAGGGAAGGGGTTAATACTAGGGGGCGATCAAGGGGTTAAATGTGTTACCTAGGGAGTGATTCTAACTGTAGGGGGAGGGGACTCACAAGGGTAGGAGACTGATCGGTGTTTCTTTGTACTGGGAACACACCATCGGTCTCCTCTCACCTGACAGGACGTGGATCTGTGTGTTTACACACACAGATCCACGGCCCTGCTCTGTTATCTGGCAGTGCGGCCACCGGGCACGTGCATCGGCTCCTGAGTGGCGCCCCCTAGACGGCCGGGAAGCCGAGGACGTCATATGATGCCCGCCTAGGATGGGGGATCCCTCCTGCGGACGTCATTTCACGATCGCTGGGATGGAAAGTGGTTAAATCAACCTCAATGCATTTTATTACAATATAAAGTCCATCAATGGTGAGTGTCAAGATGTACTCTTCCACATGAGTATCGAATAAATCCCAAAAGCATAGATGGTGATGTTCTCGTACTCTTAAAACACCCAGGACTGTGCTTCCACCACTGAGGGAGAGGGGTAGGTACTCTTACCATAGGGCGTGGACGCACACGCCAGCAGCGGTGAGTCTAACGATCATATATGGACAGCCAAGTCCCAGGTCATGATCTCCAATGGTGGAAAGGTACGGACATTCGCTCTCAGCAATGGGATGAACAGGCCAAACTAGAAGCCGGGAGGCAACCACAATCTCCTGATCTTGTGTAGTATCTTTAAAGAATT
This sequence comes from Aquarana catesbeiana, assembly GCF_042186555.1. Classification (NCBI taxonomy): domain Eukaryota; kingdom Metazoa; phylum Chordata; class Amphibia; order Anura; family Ranidae; genus Aquarana; species Aquarana catesbeiana. The sequence goes on from NC_133336.1 coordinate 120,408,785, forward strand.
TTTCTCCAGCAGTAGGTAAAAGATGATTATAAAAAAACAAAAGGAAGGCTTCCACATGGCGTAGATCAAACAACGTATGGATTTATTAATAAGAAAGTGCAAACATCATTCAAGCTGTGTACATTAAAATGTGATCACGAAAGAATTCATAAAATTAGCGCAATGTGCATAGCTTTAGCAGACAAAGACTCTTTGTGCAACTAAAGTGTTCTGTATGCTGAAAGAACCCCGGGCACTGGGGCAGCCAATGCCAAGTGTGCATGGCATCCAGGCAGCTGGGCGACATGAACACCTTTCTCCCTGCAAAAGATAGAAGGCTCAGGACCCAGTGTGCCATGTGACTGTGGGTTTAGGGTAAGTGAATAGGGGTTTTAGAGAGCGCCTGCAGTGATATGTGTTGTAACATTTGTAATGTATTGAAGTGTTTGAATATTAGTTGGATTGGGTAAAATTTGCTGATAATATTACTGATAACCTATCATTAGCGTTATTGTTTCCTACAATCACAGGATACAAAAGGTGACTGAGCCTTACCTATAAAAATGTACAATTTAGATGAGTTATAAAATCTATCTATAAATATGTATCTATAGTATATATTTGGAAAACAGAAACATAGCCTGGCTTGTAATATATACATATATATAAAACTTTAGGAAGAAAATGGCAGAGTAGTTTAATGCAGCCAGTCAAATGCCTCCTTTTATTGTCCGTCTTCTAATCTTCACTGGAAAGAAGACATCTGGAACCTGCATCCTGCTGGCAACAGCCCCGTTTTCTTTCCTTCAGTTATTTATGCAGAGCTGTGAAAGAGTAAAATGGCTTCTTTCTTGTTTGTTGCACAGATCGGCCTTAGGATTTTATTAATCCATTATAAGTTTCAGGAAGCTCACATGACTTCATGTACAAAAAGTGTTCTATGGGAGAATGTATTAATACCGACACCAACCAATCAGCATCTTCTTTTTTTTCTAGTACCATCCTGAAAAGTAAATTAAATTATTGGTTGCTACTTGCTTAAAACCATTTTCATTCACAGGGCCCATTAATACAGAATTGAATAATATTATTTTGTGAGCAGAGTACATGTTGAATAAAAGGCTTTGTGGATTTGATTGTCATGGGTGACAATATACGACTGTCTCTTTAAAGCGTATGTAATCTCTAACAATGAACTTTCTAGTCTGTTCAAGCTGAAATCCATCCTTCCTTTCAGTGTTGAAAAGTTGTACATGCTTCTCTCCTATACTTTAATTTCATTGCACACTGTGATCTACTGACAGTGTGCATTAGAAACTGCAGCAAGTCAGATAAAGGGCCCGCCTCATTTCCTGATTAGATCACATACAGCATCATTTTGCTGTTTCCTCCCCAGCCTTTCTGTCCATTGCCTGCCCCTTTCATTTGTTAGATTTCAGCTCTTTCAATCATGTGGGTTCAGCATTACATGAGGCCATTACCAATGGAGGTCTGCATGCAAATGCAACTCCGACTCCTTCAGACTGACATCCGCTCATCAAAGCAGCTGGATACTTGCCTAACTCTTCCCAAGTACAAGCCTACTGCTTGCATCTAGGCTGAGGGCTCTTGGTGGAAGTTCTGAGGAAGGTTGCTGTGATGCTTTTAGGAAGCTATGTACAGCACCCTGCTGGCCCCTCCAACCAGCCACAATCACTCATCACTGATTTACTAACTGACATATCAGTATGAATGTTACACCACTTCCTCAATCTCAAGCTTTCAAAAACGGTGCCCATAATATCTTCTCTCCCTTGTGATTCCTCTCTTGACATTTCCATCAAGATCAATAGCACAAATATCAGTCCCTCCCCTCATACCAGGGTGCTAGGTGTAATCCTGTACTTGGACTTCTCCTTCACACACATATCCAATCCTTGTCCAAAACTTGCCACCTTAAGCTGGCCATACATGGATCATTTAAAAAAAACAACTAGATTTCCCCATCCACACAACCGAGGCCGATTTGGGAATCCTCCCTGCTGTATTATTGTTTTCTGACACTGGGGACTCATCCGCTGTCGGAATACACTGATCAGTGCTGCAGGTGATTGGCTGCATGAGCTGATCGAAAGAAAACTTACCAGCAGTCCCATTCGAGAGGAGATGGACTCCTCTTTAATGGGAACGACCATAGATTGAAATTTAGCCGGTCCCTGCTGAATCGGCCAAAATTCGATCCATCTACGGTCAGCTTTAATCTCCAAAATTAGCAGTTTGTTAACAGATAACATCCCAGGGCTACTAATTTACCCCCTGGTTATCTTTTGCCTCAAGTTTTACAATTCCCATCTCATTGGCCTACCTTTACGTGGGCTATACCCGCCTCCGCTGGCTTTTGCTTATTGAACAAATAAAAAAAAAAAAACTAACACCAACATACAAAGCTATCCACAACTCTGCCTAGAGCTACATCACCAGCCTTTTCTCAAACTATCAGCTTAACCATCCACTTCAATTCCCCTACGATCTCCTGCTCCCTAGCTTCCCTGTCACCTCTTCCTAAGCTCACCTTTAAGACTTCTACAGAGCCTCTCCCATCTTCTGGAACTCCCTACCCCAATCTGTCAATCTGTGTAACTATTTCCTACTTTGTCTGCCAGAGGCACCTACCCCCACCTAAAAAAATAGCTTTTATTTTCTCCATCAACTCATGCATCACAGTTATTAGCTTTTGTATCGCTCAACCCTCCTTTTTAGATAGGAAGTGTTCACAGGCATTCCAAATCATAGTTCCATGAGGTTTGATTTACTGAAGGCAAAAGGCTGCTCACTTTGCAAGGGAAGTTGCACTTTGCAGTGGAAGTTTCCGTAGAGATTAGTGGATGTGGTGAAATTTCCCTTTGCAAAGAATACCCAATCCTTTAAAGGGAAAATAAAAAAAAAAGGAAATTTTAATTTAACACTATTGGATGATGGAAGTCTGCAGAGCTTTAAGCACATGCCGACCGGGCCATAGCTGAAAGACGGCTGCAGCGCGGTCGGCTTAGTCCATGGACGCCCTCCCAGAATCTTGCTCCCGGGAATATCTGTGGACCCGGCACATCACGGACCACGATAAATGGTTGCTGATAGTGGCCATTTACCATGTGATCGCTCTATCAAATGACGGAGCGATCACTTGTAAACAAACCAGCGTCACGTCCAGTTCCTTTCTCCCTCTCTGTACAGATTGGTACAGAAAGGGGAGAGATCAAGTGCTGCAGCGCTGTGGGCTGGATGTGTAGTGCCCACAGCGCTGATATGTGCCCATTCCTGCACTAATCCATCCATCCCAGCAATACTCATCCATTCAAGCAATACTCATCAATACTCATCCATCCCAGCAATACTTATTAATACTCATCCATCCCAGCAATACTCATCAATACTCATCCATCCCAGCAATACTCATCAATACTCATCCATCCCAGCAGTACTCATCAATACCCATCCATCCATCCCAGCAATACTCCTCCATCCATCCCAGCAATACTCATCCATCCCAGCAATACTCATCCATCCATCCCAGCAATACTCATAAATACTCATCCATCCATCCATACTCATCCATCCTCAGCAATACTCATTCATCCATCCATACTCAGCAATACTCATCCATTCATACTCAGCAATACTCATCCATCCAGGCTCAGCCATCCATATTCATCCATCCATCCATACTCAGCAATACTAATCCATCCATCCATGCTCAGCAATACTCATCCATCCATCCATGCTCAACAATCCATACTCATCCATGCTCAGCAATACTCTTCCATCCATCCATGATCAGCAATACTCAGCCATTCATCCTCATCCATGCTCAGCAATACTCATCTATCCATCCATACTCATCAATACTCATCCATCTATCCTTACTCAGCAATACTCATCCATCCATCCATACTCAGCAATACTCATCCATCCATCCATACTCAGCCCAACCCAGCCATCCCATCCCCATTTAGCCATACCCAGCCTCAGCAATACCCGACCCAGCCATACTCAGTCATACCCGACCCAGCCATCCCATCCATACTCAGCCATACCCACTCAGCCATAGAAAAGCCATCCCATCCATACTCAGCCATCCCCATCCATGGCTCATCCATGCCACTACAGTGCCCCAAAGTGTAATAGGTAGTCAAATTAGATTTGACATTTATGCCCCTACAACGCCTAACGTTGCTCCCTGCATGTTGGACCTCTGTATGTGGCTGGGCTGTGTAAAAGTCTCACACATGTGGTATCGTTATACTCAGGAGGAGTAGGAGAATCTATTTTGGGGTGTCATTTTTGCCATGTACATGCTTTGTGTTAGAAATATTGTATAAATGGACAACTTTGTGTAAAAAAAAAATGTGTAATTTGTGCTTCTCGAACGCCTGATGGTGCTCCCTGCATGTTGGACCTCTGTATGTGGCCACGCTGTGTAAAAGTCTCACACATGTGGTATTGCCATACTCAGGAGGAGTAGTAGAATGTATTTTGGGGTGTAATTTGTGGTATGCATATGCTATGTGTGAGAAATAACCTGATAATATATCAATTTTGTGAAAAAAGAAAAAAAATCTTGATTTTGCTAAAAATTGTGTGACAAAAATTACAACTTCAAAAAACTCACCATGCGTCTTTCTAAATACCTTTGAATGTCTACTTTCCAAAAAGGGGTCATTTGGGGGGTATTTGTACTGTCCTGGCTTATTAGGGTCTCAAGAAATGAGATAGACCGTGCAGGTGTGATCAATTTTCAGTGATTGGCAGCATAGCTTGTAGACTCTATAACTTTCACACAGACCAAATAATATACACTGATTTGGATTATTTTTTACCAAAGATATATAGCAGTATAAAATTTGGCTAAAATTTATCATGAAAAATTACTAATTTGCAAAATTTTATAACAGAAACAAAGAAAAATGTATTTTTTTTTACAGAATTTTCGGTCTTTTTTCATTTATAGCGCAAAAAATAAAAAACCCAGCGGTGATTAAATACACCAAAAGAAAGCTCTATTTGTGTGAAAAAAAGGACAAAAATTTCATATGGGTACAGTGTTGTATGACTGAGTAATTGTCATTCAAAGTGTGAGAGCACTGAAAGCTGAAAATTGGTTTGGTTAGGAAGAGGGTTTAAGTGCCCAGTTGTCAAGTGGTAAAGTGATTGTAAAGTCTCATTTTTAATTTTTTTTAATAAAAATAACAAACATGTTATACTCACCTCCTCTGTTCAGTGGATTTGCACAGAGCAGCCTGGATCCTCCTCTTCTTGGGTCCCTCTTCGGCTCTCCTGGCTCCTCCCTCCTCAAGCAGCTTGCTATGGGGGCACCCGAGCCGAGTCACGGCTCCCTGTGTCCATTCAGACACAGAGCTGCAGCCCGCCCCACCCCCTTTCTATTCTCATTGGCTGACTGACTTTGATTGACAGCAGCGGGAACCTATGGCCCTGCGCTGCTGTCTCAGCCACTGAAGTGGGGAGTCCCTTACGGCAGAGACATTCCTACAACATCGCTGGATCTAAATGGACCTCAGGTAAGTATTAGGGGGGCTGCTGCACACAGAAGGCTTTTTAGTTTAATGCATAGAATGCATTAAGATAAAAAACCTTCTGACTTTACAACAACTTTAACTTATACACTAAGATCTGGAGCAAATTCCCTTGCAAAGCGAACAGCCTGTAACATCTACAAAGTCTCAAGTTAGCTAACCATTAGGGATGGATTACTAAAAGCAAACAGGCCGTTCAATTTGCAAGGGGCTTTCCCTTAGCTTAGTGAATTTGGTGAGGCTCTGTTGACTTCCATCATCCGTTAATGTGCAAGAAAAGTACATATTTTTCCTTGCATGTGATTGGGTATTCTTTTCAAAGTACATTTTCAACACATTCACTAAACTTAGGCAGGCCATAGATAGGGTTGCCAGCCACGGGTTGCAGGAAAGAAATCCACACGATTCCCCCATCAACACAGACAGTGCTGACATTGTATTCTCCCGGTGGGGGGGGGGGGGCAGAGGAGCCGTCCCTATCGGTAGAAGACAGTGATTATTGCTGGTGGCTATAGCAGCTACTAGTGGTAATCGCAAGTAAATCCGGCAGGCTGGTCATACCCAGGTTGATTAATCAACTTGGTACAATCAGCCTGCCCATACATTGTTCTGGCCGTGATTCGAAATGTCTATGGCCTGCCCAAAGGAGATTACCTTGCACATTGACAATGAACAGTCTATTTGCTGTTTGTAAATCAAACCCATGGTGTCTGCCATTAAAATGTTTGATTGATAATGTCCTCTGAGTATTGTCATGTTCTTGTTATGTGTAAACTCTTGCACACATATGGCGTGCCTTGCATTAATTAACTTGTGCGCATGCTTATTGTGTAGAGTTTTTCACAGAGTATAAATTGACAGGCATGCATTCATTATGGGTGAATGTACACTGCAGTGGATTGTCTGACATCATGACTCCCGATTTCAGGTAGAATAAAGTAAGTTGGTTGAACAGGAAGACAAGGGATGGCCTCACTATCCAAAATGTATTCTCCTTGACTTATTTTTTGGTAGAGGAATGTAGAGACATCAAAGGCCTGGCAGATGGAAAGCTGGAGTCTGGCCAAATCTGTCACTGCAATGCAAAGTGTCACCCTGTAATGGCTTCTTGGATGCTTTTCTTTCTGTAGTTAACACTCCCTCCTCCCTCTCCTAGCTCTAAAAACACAATGTAATGGGCAGTGTATAATCAGAGCCACCACTGATCAAAATGTTAACCCTTTCTGTGTGACAAGTAACTGGGAGGGTGCCAAGTAAGGCAATGTAGACATCTTTGTCAGATAAGGAACACAACCTTCCAGACAGGTAATATTCTGAAAACAAGCCAGGAGGAAGATTCATCTATTTTCCAAGGCTTCAACCGTCTTGGCATATGTTGTATCTTAGGTACCAAAGGGATAGATCAGGGGTCTCAAACTGGTGGCCCTCCAGCAGTTTTGCGAAACTACAAGTCCCGTCATGCCTCATGCTTATAACTGTCAGCCTTGCAGTGCCTCATGGGACTTGTAGTTTCGCAACAGCTGGAAGGTCACCAGTTTGAGACCCCTGCGCTAGATGAATGGTCTTTAACAGGCATGTAAAAAACAATAAGGGTGAGCAAATGTGCCATAGCACATAGCAACCTGTCAGCTTTCAGTTCAATGGAATTAAATCAAAAAAAGATACATTCTGATTGGCTATGAGTTCACATATATTGCATTGTGCCTGAGTAAATAAAATTGTAATAGCATTTAATCTCAGTGGGGTTGATTTACCAAAGTCAAATAGGCTATTCTCTTTGCAAGGGAATTGCCCTTTAGCCCAGCAAATAAGGTGAAACTTGGGTGACTTCCATCATCCAATCACGCGCAAGCAAAAATTATTTTTTTTTCTTTGTTTTTACCTTTCTTTGCATATGATTGGGTATTCTTTGCAAAGGGAATTTTCATTCACTAGGCTAAGCGGAAAATTTGCTTGTAAAGTGACAAATTCCCTTCTGAAGTTTCCAAGCCCAAAATGTTCCCTCTTTCCATTCTTTTACATTATTTTGGAGTTTGGCTAGTATCTCAGATAATGTTTTCATTTTATGTACATCTTGAGGATGGGAATTCCAGGTATGGACATTTTTACAGTTACATCAACTTTGACCAATGTAACTATGCATATACAGTACCATGGAAATCACTGTAGTAGACACCACTACCCAAGTGATGTTCACTGGATTCCTGGTCCTGTGCTAAGCGGCTGCCCTGCTGCATTGTGAACAGGGTGGTTGCCCTCAGAGCCATTCTAGGAATGCTTTGCATTTTCTTAATGAATGCAAAGCATTCTCTGATTGAAGGAGGTGGAGAGGCTTACATCACTGCCCCCTATAAGGTGGACCAATGTAACTATGTGAAAAGACATCCATACCAGAATTTCTTCTTTAAAATGCTTCTTTAAACTGTAAGTCCTTTCATTCTTATACACAGTTAATTGCTAATTATTTATTTCTTAAGGCTCGTTAACGCCAGGTGCATTGAGCTGCAATAATGTGCGTTTATGTTAGTTTGCTAAAAATCTGGCATGTCTGCAGTTTAAATCAGCGCAACACAGAAAAATGTCAACAGATCACAAAATGTTGCTTGTCTATTTTGCTTAGAGTTGAATCAAGTGTTATTTTGTGACATTTCAATAAAGTTAAAAAAAAAGGAAATAAACAATCCCCGTCATTGGTGTCAGTGGATGGATTACTGTCCCATAATTAGTGTCAGTGGAAGGAATAGTGCCTCATCATTGGTGTCAGTAGGAAGAATAGTGCCCTGTTGGTGTTAGTGGTATGAATAGTGCCCCATCATTGGTGTCAGTAGGAAGAATAGTGCCCTGTTGTTGGTGTTAGTGGGACGAATAGTGCCCTATCATTGTATCAGTGGTAAGAATAAGGTCCCATCATTGGTATTAGTTGGAAGAATAATCCCCATCTTTGGTGTTAGTGGGAGGAACAATTCCCCATTGTTGGTACCAGTGGGAAGAATAATGCCCCATTGTTGGTGTCAGTGAGAGGAATAGTGCCCCATCATTGGTATTAGTGGGAGGATTAGTGCCCCATCATTGGTATTAGTGGAAATAATAGTGTCTCATCATTGGTATTAGTTAGAAGAATAATCCCCATCATTGGTGTTAGTGGGAGGAACAGTTCCCCATTGTTGGTGGAATAGTGTTGTGTATCACTGGGAGGAATAGTGAGCCAAGGGCTGAATAAAGGCAAGCAAAGGGCCACAGTTTGGAAACCACTGATCTAAAGAGAAACATAAATGGCTTTAGGTCAGTTTTTAATTTTTTTAGATACAAGATTAAAAACTGCCAATTTATATCTTTTTTTTAAATTTGTATAAAATATTTGTAAAACATAATTATTGCAGGGAGCATACATGACACTAATTAGTCTACAAATGAAATGAAAGCTTACGGGTTCATTCACACCAGATGTGGTTGGGTGGCTATTCCAGAACAGTCCCAGAGCATGACAAGGCAAAATGCCTTGTCTTCTATGTGCCCGCTTCACGCCACCACATTGCCATGGTGTGTGAACAGTGTGCGGTGAAAAAGAGTACGGCAGGCTGTACTTTTTCGACTCAGCGCAGTGTGAGACAATCCACTGCCTTGCACTGTGTGGTGCATGTGACATTTCAATAGAGTTGGTTTGAAAAAGAAAAATGAACAGTGTGATGTGCTGAGATCGGTGCATGAGCACTGCGGTGATCCCATCGGACCAGCAGCTGGTGTGAATACTCCATAGCACTTTCTGCATGCCTGTTGGTAGTCTGTGTGTAAATGAATAAGATGCCATGGGGGTTATTTGCTAAAGCCGGAATGTGCAATATCTGCTGCAGCTCTGCATAGAAACCAAACAGCTTTCAGGTTTCATTGCCAAAGCTTAATTGAACAAGCTGAATTTTGAAGCTGATTGGCTACCGTGTACTTCTCTGCACCAGATATTGAGTCCACCAATTTTAGTATATCCCCCCAGTGTGCTAAAAAAGAGAAAGGTGGGGAGTGTTCTTCCATTTAGCTGGCTATTTTGCGCACAAAAGCTGTAAAAATAGCCTACAAAAAAGCTCATGTTCTAATTGTATGTTAGAGATCCGCACTTAGGAGAATAGAGGTTGCAGCCTCCCTTAATTAGTCCCCAATGAGGACTATAAAAATGAATATAGAAAGAGTAAGGGAAAATGGCGCTACCCTGGTGTGGCACTTAGATATGTACAATCAAATAAAACATATTAATATATATACCCCCGTGTGCTGTTATCTATACCAAGTGTGTAAGTGTGTACCCGTTATACAGGTCTGTTGGGAGATGTTTTGCAGGTATGTACTATATATTCAAAAATGCAGTAAAGCTGCATCAAAGGCTAAAAGATGCATCTACCTTAATCATACCTCCTATATCAAACCTCTGACTATACCATGTGAGACAAAACATAAAAATATATAAAAAACTTCACATTAGAAAGTGTATAACCAATACCATACAAAATAAATAGACCTCTAGACCTTATAAATATAAACAGTGACTGACAGACCATATAAACAACGGTCACAATAGTATTGTGGTATATAGGAGTTCACTATAATAGTCCAAATCATAATATGAGTGAACTGAGCTTTTGAAAAGAAAGTGCTTGTCTAAATCAAAAAAGTGCTTATCTAAAGCAAAAAATACGTGTAAAAGTTAATTAGATCATATAAAGTGTGATTCCATAATCCAGACCGGGACCTCCAAACACCTTCTATATTCAGGTATGTTCCACATCAAAAAAAAATCCAGTGACATCTGTGCACATTAAAACTGGTGACTCAGGTGCTCCCCCAATGTGTCCCCACTCACCAGAAGTAGTCACCCCTGCAGGGGTAATGCACATAGAGCGGGGAGTTGCAGCTGGATTTGCTCCTCGGATAGCGTTGTTGTTCCTCTGCACCTCCGTCAAACCGTGTCAGTCTTTCAGTCTTTGATCTGAACCTGTGTTGAGGTGAAACCATCGGAGGTGCCTGGACTCAGAACTCATGCTGGGAGGCTCTGGATCGTAGACACGGTTTGACGGAGGTGCAGAGGAACAACAACGCTATCCGAGGAGCAAATCCAGCTGCAACTACCCGCTCTATGTGCATTACCCCTGCAGGGGTGACTACTTCTGGTGAGTGGGGACACATTGGGGGAGCACCTGAGTCACCAGTTCTAATGTGCACAGATGTCACTGGATTTTCTTGATGTGGAACATACCTGAATATAGAAGGTGTTTGGAGGTCCCGGTCTGGATTATGGAATCACACTTTATATGATCTAATTAACTTTTTACACGTATTTTTTGCTTTAGATAAGCACTTTTTTGATTTACACAAGCACTTTCTTTTCAAAAGCTCAGTTCACTCATATTATGATTTGGACTATTATAGTGAACTCCTATATACCACAATACCATTGTGACCGTTGTTTATATGGTCTGTCAGTCACTGTTTATATTTATAAGGTCTAGAGGTCTATTTATTTTGTATGGTATTGGTTATACACTTTCTAATGTGAAGTTTTTTATATATTTTTATGTTTTGTCTCACATGGTATAGTCAGAGGTTTGATATAGGAGGTATAATTAAGGTAGGTGCATCTTTTAGCCTTTGATGCAGCTTTACTGCATTTTTGAATATATATTACATACCTGCAAAACATCTCTGAATAGACCTGTATAACGGGTACACACTTACACACTTGGTATAGATAAAAGCACACGGGGGTATATATATTAATATATTTTATTTGATTGTACCTATCCACACCAGGGTAGCGCCATTTTCCCTTACTCTTTCTATATTCATGTTCTAATTGTGTCTCCCCATCTGTAGTCTGCAGGGGGTAAAAATAAAATATTAGTGTTTAATATTTTATATTTTATCTGCTTGAAAATTAATTTAAGTTAAAGGATTTTATTTATTGGTACAGAGCATAATGAAAAACAGGATGTAAAAAAATACTATGCATTCCCTTTAGGTTCTTCAACCATTTGGGGTAATATGTGACAATTTCTTACATTCCATCACTTTCTTAGGTCTATGGCCAGCCTATGTGATTGAGTTACTTTTTTATGATGCAGTTACCTATTTATTGGGTTTTCTACTTTACCCAGAGATTTATCAAGTCCCTTCTGAACTCCTTAGTAGTTAACGGATAAGAAGATACATTTGTACTGTGCAGTGGGCTTTAGTGCGCTACATCACCATGTACTTTTAATTTGCTCATGTTTTTCCTGCATAGTGGTGAGGATAGGGTTGGCCTTCCCCTATCCTTGTGAACAAGCCAGCAGTGGTGAAACGTGTCAAGAAAGGTTGGTTCCCAGGTGGAGACATTATTGGATGCAGTCATTTTTTTGATAAATAATAAATATGGCTAAGAGTAGAGTGCGGCTGATACATTTTTCCATACTTCTGATGGGAAGTGGAGACCGATTACAGTGGCCTTCTCCCAGATTGTCCATGTACACAAGGGGTCAAGTCTTGAGCACAGCTGTGGATTTATGTGGTGAAGGGGTATTTTAGATCAGGAGGACATTGATCATGGTTGTAGTGTTGTTGATTTGTTAGTTTAAAGTCTTTATGAGGCTTCATAGAACATAGAATAATCGCTAGGTAAGTGGATAGGTGGTTTCAGGTAAAGTTGAGTGCTCTCCATAGATATTACAAACATAGTCCCTGGTCCATGTTATGCTATGTTTTGCAAAAAGCATATCATTTACAAGGAAGTATTTTGATGGTATTTTGGTGGTATTTTGATGCTTTGCGCAAAACTCCATAAACTATAATATGAGTCCGATTTGCGTGTTGTACAGCGCTGTAACACTCTAGTTGTATGGTGCGAGTTTTATATCAAACTTGCATGCAGGTATCTGGAAAATTAACAATGTTCATTAAACGTAAGACCAGAAATCACGTTTCTGAAAAAAAACATTTTGGCTTTAACAAAATAGAGTGGAGTGAGTTCTCATAAGGACGTTCTAGTCTTTAGTACATTTCCTCTATAAATAAGAAAATTGATGGTGATCTGTTGGATGATGAGAAACAAAGAGCCCACCTAGCACTTAGGGGGTTAAAACCCAGATAGGTCCTTAACCTGCAGAAAAAATTCAGCTCACAAAGCAGAGCCACGGGAAGCCTAGAGAAAGAGAGTCGACAGGAGATCAAAACCATCAGAGCACCTGAACATCTCGCCCGACGTGCTGCTAAAAACACAGAGCTGCCAATTGCAAGCAATTGATTCCATTTTCTGGCGCAGGAAGGAGGGAGGATGAACAAGGCCTGGGGAGGCACAGGAACCTGACGCTGTTTATCCGAGAGCATGATGTGTGCGCGTGTCTCTCTCCTCAAAACATAATCGCACAATTTCTCCAACTCCCCAGGATAACAATGCTGCTTTGCTAGATGGGCGGGGGAAGGGGGATAGCGGATCCCTGCTTTCCCAATAATCTATCTTGTCACCTAGTAGAGAGTGCCGGCATGACACTGAAAAGTAACAGAAAGTAGCTTAATGGTATCAGCCTTATACAAATGTGGTTGCTCTGGAACTCTACGTCCTTTATTATTTGGTTGTTTCTTGTTAACAATTATCATTTTGATATTTATTATTTTAGCAATGAGAAAAGCAACAAGCTAGAAGTCCAAGTCCACTAAAATACGGAGGTCATGGCACAGATGTTTTCAACCTTGTCACAAATAGGAGACCGCTTTATCTATCCCAAGGTGTAGTAAAGGAGCTAAGAATGGATTAAGAAACGTCCCAAGCCTTCTTTTATCTTTAATCACATAACCTTCCCTAAATAGCATGAATATAAGGCCTCACACACACCGGAATTCCCGTCTTTAGCTTTGAGAAAACTTTATGCTTGTCAGATCACTTGTTCCTGTGTTCAGATGTTACTGCTCTAACCTCTTCCTGCCAAGACGGGGGGGGGGGGGGGGCGGGAAGGTCTGCCTGATCACATGACCACTGTGATTGGCTATCACTGTGGTCCCCTGATCAGTAAACCGTTCCTGCTGGCTCCCTGTCTTTACAAAAGACCTGGAGCTGCTTTGACAGCGTGGTCCCTGTGCTAGGGCATGCAGTAAGCACACAGAAATCTCTATTCTCTACCACATGGACGCATATATGCGGCGTGTAGGCATTAAAGCCCACCCTTTGGTTCAATGCACGTTTGAGTTACATGGACAACAAGAGGTGGTTAAGCAGGTTTAGACACATTTAGATGCATTTAGTCACATTTACATACATTTATGTCTATTTGGGTTCGTTCAGCTCTGCAAAACCAGCACTAAACGGACCATGAATGCAATTTTTTTTTCTTGATTTGTTAAACGTATCGAAATATTGAGTGAATGTGCATAGAAGATCATGGGATGCATTTAGATCCAGATCCGTTTAGGAATGTTTGTTTTGCAGACCTGAACCATCTGTTTCTGACACTTGTGTTCTTCAGGCTTAAATGTGCGGCACTCACCATGGTACTGGCTGGCTGTGTATACTGGGGTTGACGTCCCTCTCGGACTGGTGCACAGTAAGCTGTTTATGCATGATATTCAGTCTCAGGGGTTCCTATGTGTATGAAGGTGTAATCGTCCTAAGAGCAGCATGCGTCACGACTCTCTTCTTCCCTCCTGATTCTTCAGAAACCTTATCCACCCCTGAACTCTAATATTATAAAAAAAGCAATATTTAAAGAGAAATGGCATTTTATATTATTACCAACTTCAGAAAAAAAAACAGCTTATCAGTTTTTTTTAGATGTGCTGGCTGCATTAGTTTTCTTTTTTTCAGGTCAGTCCTCAGGCCGCATTACCTTATGCCTCTGGGGATATGTAATGTAATGTGTTTCCAAAGAGGGCTTCAGAAATGGAGGAGACTTCTAAGGTGGCTGATGGGCCCTAACATACAAAAAAAAAAATTGCAGAGAGGGTAAGGATCCCACTAGGATTGCAATGAAAGTCCACCTTTACTGACACCAGACTAGCCAGAGCTCTGTTTGTTATTAGTTAGACTTCACAGGCCATGCTAGATTTGGCTCTAGACGAGTGCCAGACATCACAGGAGCTCCAAAGTCTCTTTCTTTCTGTCTGATGAGGGAAACCGGTAAATTGAAGGAAAGAGATTTAATGTAGGAAGACCATAGCATAAAACCACAATCTGCTTAGTGTTTACAGTCATATTTTACATTATCACATTGAATTGAACTGTTTAGGAATTCTAGATTCATTATTCTCACTTCCCGTCCATCTTCTAACTTGTCTCTGCTGTCATGTATAACCTTAGTGAATAGGTAACATGTTCTCTTCCATTCCTGACTTCTTCACATATGTGTATTCCTATTCATTTCATCATGCATTGTCTCCAATGCCTTGTTTAATCTGCCTCTATCGGTGTGTAAATCTGCTTTTCATTATTGCATTCGATCGCGTTACACCTGACCAGCCTCACATTAAAGAAAGCCATCATAAACTGCTTGTATGTTTTTAAGTATGAAATACTTGAATATGTTTTTCTCCAAGGTCAGTACATGATTATTTTGTATCATTTGGCGTATGGACTGTACATGATTAAACCATTTTCTGTTGGTTATATTTTTGAAATTGGTGTTATAAGTTCTATCTGTAGTTTTGCTGCCCCTCTCAGCAATGATTTTTGGATTTTTAGGATATATACAAAAATATAGCAATCTGAATGTCTTCTTTCTCTTATCAGAACTTCAGCTTTTGTGATATGAAGTCTAAAATTAGGATAAATTATGTCAGACTTGATTGTGTGGGCTGCTCGATCCTTCTAGACCCGAAACTTAAAGTTTTGGGAGTATTTAACAGTTTACTAATTTCTTTTTGTAGCTAGAAAAGTTATTGCTCCTAATTGGCTATCCACTAATGATGGACAAATGGCGGAGAACAGTAAAATTTACCCAACTCTTTAAAATGCAGATTGCTAGATTTATTATATTTGTCAAAATTTCAAGGTACTGGATTTCTAGTCCAGAAGGCTCTCTGAGATGCTCTCTTAATGTGATTGTAAATGCTATTTTTTTTTTTTTTAAATAACAGTAATGTGTTGTGGGAATTGCATAGAGCGGTCCCAATCCTCATCTTCTTGGGTTTCCTGCCGGTGCTCCTGGCTCCTCCTTTTCTTGGTGTCCCACAATAGGAAGCCGCTTCCTATGGTGGCACACCTACAGGCTGGCACCTGAGTCACGCTGCCTGCATCTATAGACACAGAGAACACGGCTCAGCCCTGTCCCCCTGCTCTCTCATCAAAGGATTTGACTGACAGCAGCAGGAGCCAATGGCCTTAGCAAAGCCTGTGAGAGTGGATAGAATAGAGAGGACCGCTACGGGCACAGCATTGGATCGAGTGAGAACTCAGAACTCGGGGGGTGGTGCATATTGCTACCTAAACTTTTTTTTTTTACCTTAATGAAAGGAATGCATTAAGGTAAAAAAGGTTTATGCGTTAGAATCACTTTTTTAAATAGAGTGTGGAAGTGTTCAAATCTTTGTCAGGTTTTTATTGCTGCCTCTGTTACCGCTGGGGTGATCACCCTCCTTATTTATCCTGATGACTATTGTCACTAGTAGAGAAAGTAATGGGAAATCAATATTTTAGAAATGTAACGGGAACAGAAGCTGTGGGGAAATCTTGAGACACCTGTTCTATTGTCAACACTGAAATTAGATTTCTCTTTGATTTGGAGAGAATTCTTATACCTTTCTGATGTGTCTCTGGGGGCAGGAAGTGAAGTGAAATCTCCCCAAGGAGACATAAACAGGAAAAGGGAAAAACAGACCTGGGTTTTTTATCATTACCTACTCTATCCCCCTTCCCAAAAAAAAAAATTTACATACTCTTTAAGGCAGTGTTTCTCAACCATCTAGTGCCGTCACCCCTTGATAAAATTTCCCAAGTTGTGGGGACCCCTAACAGTAAAATTATTTTCATAGCGTGGGTTGTCAGCACCCAAGGCAAGACAAGAAATTTGCACCCCTTACCCTCGGACATTTAGCGCTCCCTGAGTCCCTTCCACTTGTACAGTATTAAAACCCCTTATGGTACATTTTAGGATGTACTGCTCTTTCTCTTTGTTCTCCTTTCTTTCCCTTTTACCTCGCTCTCTGCTAATTTCTTGTTTTGTTTTTTTTTCCACATACCTCTCTCTAGCCATCTTTCTTGTTCTTTTTCTTATTCTTTCTCTCCCTATTTCTTTGTTCCTCCTCCTACTTTTCTTCTCCCTTCCATGTATTGTCTGTTTGTATTCCTTCTCTTACTCCTTGGTGGGGGGAATAGGATGAGTGGCAGTTCTGGGGGGAGTTCTGACCAACTTAGGTGCTCTTGATCAGGGTCATCTTCTGATTTGAGAACTGTAGTGGGGACTTTTAATGGCAACTGTAATCACAGGTAGTGTTACTCACTGTGTCTCCAGCTTCACTATGTCTCCGACTTTGTGGTGTCTTGTAGCAGTGACACCTATGCCGAAATCAGGAGATGGGGTCTCCTCCAGCCCCTCCCACTTCACATTCCTCACCAGTCAGCTGACCTCTAGTCTCTGCCCCCCAGCCATGCTGTGAACTAAATGGACGGCTGCAAAGAGGCTGAGTGGGCGCCCGCAGGCTCCAGGAACAGCCCAGCTGGGCGCCTGCGAAAAGGCTGGGAGTGCAGCGCGGGCTTTGGGAACAGCCCAGGATTCGGTGACCCCTGGCAAATTGTCATTCGACCCCCAAAGGGGTCCTGACCCCCAGGTTGAGAACCACTGCTTTAAGGGGTCATGCACACAGGAGCATTTATCTTTACAATGTAAACAAATTGGCATATTTTTTTGCCTGGGAGCCCCGGGTGCTATGTACAGCTACCCATAGACATGAAAGGTTGTAGGCAGCTTTAACCAGGTATATGTCACCACTAATATAAAGTTGCACATGTGCACAGACATAAGTCAAGAAAAGTAGACTGTTGGTGTTGGGGTCTTACGTCTGTACACACGTGCTAGGTTACGCAAGTGGCAGCACATACCTGGGTATAGTCTTCTATACCTATTCATGTCCCTGGGCAGTGGTAGGGAGGAATGCTCCAGTGTGCATGAGCCCTAAGTATACTGTTATTTTCTATTGCTTGACATTCTCTCTTGGTTTGGACGACTGATATCTTAATTTTTATTTTTTGACAGTATGGCACTTCTTGAGCACACTGTGTAAAGGGGAGTTTCAACCAAAGTAAAGTGAAACTTAAGCTTTCTGATCCTTATCCCTAAATAATAATCATTAGGAAAAATAAAATACTTACTAGTCCATGAAGTCCAGTGCTGTCTTTCTTGCAACTATGGTTCTTCTGGCTCTGGTCAGGTTCTGTGGCACCATCTTGAAAGTCCTTGTTTACCATCCCGTGCATGTGCAAATATGCTGCAGGTCTCTTCTAGAGGTCGACCGATATGGGTTTTTCTCTGGCCGATGCCGATATTTAGAAATCGCGGTGGCCGATGGCCGATATGTGATGCCGATTTTTTTGGGCCGATATATTTGGCCGATTTCTTTTTTTTCCTTTCTTTTTTCCCTTCATCTCATAAAATCTAACAGTTAGACCCCTTTCACACTGGGGCGTTTTTCAGGCGCTTTTGGGCTAAAAATAGCGCCTATAAAGTGCCTGTAAAACGGCTCCCCTGCAGTCTCAGTGTGAAAGCCCGAGTGCTTTCACACTGAGGCGATGCGCTGGCAGGATGTAAAAAAAAGTCCTGCAAACGGCATCTTTGGAGCGGTGTATACCGTTGCTCCACCACTCCTGCCCATTGAAATGAATGCGCACCGCTGCTGAAGCGCCTGCAAAGCGTTTTGGCAGCGGCGCTTCAGGGGCGCATTTAACCCCTTCCTCGGCCGCTAGCTGGGTTATAAGCGCCCCGCTAGCAGCCGAATAGCGCCTCTAAAATGACGGTAAAGCGCTGCTAAAACTAGCAGCGTTTTACCATCAACGCATGCCCGCTCCAGTGTGAAAGCAGCCTTAAGTAATACAGAGATGTTTTTTCATTTAAACATTAAACAAAACAAACCTTCAATCAGTTCACTTGTATGTATAATTTAGAAAAAAAAACAAAAACAAAAAAAAAATATCTTAAATAATAAATACACAAAAACAGGTAATCAAAACTTTTGGACGAAAAAAAATGGGCTAACTTTACTGCTTAGGTTTTTTTTTTAATTCATTACTGTATTTTTTTTTTTTAAATTGCGTTTGAAAGACCGCTGCGCAAATACCGTGTGACATAAAATATTGCAACAATCACCATTTTATTCCCTAGGGTCTCTGCTAAAAAAATATATATAATGTTTGGGGGTTCTAATTCTAGCAGAAAATACAGGATTTTTACTTGTAAGCAACAAGTGTCAGAAAAGATTTAGTCTTTAAATGGTTAAACTGAGAACTTCTACACACAGAGTTCAGTCTATTGATAAAAAGAACCTGAAGAGATACAATGTATCTTCTTATCAGACTTGGCAGGCTGCCCAGAGGAGGAGAGAATCCTCTCCACAGATAACTTCAGGAAACTTGCATTAACTTCTATTACAGAAGTCATTTGCAAGTCACGGCTGAAGTTATAATCGGCCTTTTTTATCAGCACAATCGGCCGATGCCGATTAAGTAAAAAAAACGCCAAATATCGGCCGATATATCGGTCGACCTCTAGTCTCTTCAGGATTTCAAAAACGTGTGCCATGCCATTGCATTTGTGGGATAGAAAACAGGAAGGGGACTTCCTAAAAAGAAAATGGGCAGAAAAAAAGGAGAGAAAGTGAAATATGTGGGAGAAGGTCAGCTTTCCTTATTCTAATACAGGGGGTCCCCTAGTTACAAACATCCGCCTTACAAACGACTCCTACTTACAAACGGAGGGAGATAACAGGAAGTGAGAGGAAATCTACCCTAGGAAGGGAAATTCACTCCTGTAAGAGCTATTATGGGAAAAAGGTACCTCCACTGATGCTTTATCACCAAGGCTTGTTTCCACAACAACCCACAATTTTCAAAATCCAATTGCCATTGGGACAGAAAGTGAGGTGAAATCTTCTGAATAGTGGCACACACAGCAAAACAAATGTTACAGGGGTGATAACCCTTCCCTATGCTATGCAAAAATCTTAAAAATAGTTTTTTTGGCTGGAGCTACACTTAAGGAATGTACCTGTTCCGACTTACAAACAGATTCAACTTAAGAACAAACCTACAGTCCCTATCTTGTTTGTAACCCGAGGACCCCCTGTATGGGGAATGAAGACAGTACTATACATGTTTAATATAAAGTTTTATTAAGCATAAATCCAATTTATACGGCAGTTCCTTTAGCATTTTCTGATGTTAACATTGTCCTAGAATTATCTCTGTACTATATTGACTGTATTGCAGCCTAGCAATTAAACTGCCGTGTACTTTTGATTGAAATTATGATGAATGTTGCAGCTATTTAGGTGTAATTTTAATAAAGTATGCTTATGGATTTCCAAAAAATGTCACACCTAATTTTAGTTTTAAATCTGACTTTGCATTAAAAATTCCATTGATATATTTAGAAGTATATCATTAGAAGCATCAGGAAACATAAAACTTCCTGCTTGCTTAAAGTAATATGTTGCCGCTCTCTCCACCCAGCCAGAGTTCATTTTAATTTTAGTAATCAGACAGCGGCTAAATATAATGTATAGGCTATCTTCAGCAGGCCTATGAGCAAGGCTTGCTAGAACCTGGCTTGCTGGATTTGTTACTAATTATGGCGGCCTTGTCTTTTACACTGCTTAGAACTGACATAAGGTAATGAGAGTGTCAGGGGCACTGAATGGCCTTATGTATGTGCAGGTCCTCTAAGACGCAGGAGTATGCTGCACTGACATTGCAGTTTGGGGCGGAGTACATAGCAGGATATATTGTTTGTGTGAATTTACTTATACTCTGCATTTAAGTGCTTTTTTGTGGTCATAGGTGCAAGGTCTGCTTTAATAGGCTCCGGCAGACAACAATATTTAAATGGAAAAGAATTAGGCTTGTTTAATAAGGCAATGCAAAGAGCAAAGATAATTTGCAAGGTGCAATGACCCAAAACAATCATTCAGATTTCATTAGTGTACCGTAGTCAGACCAGACAAAGATGATACTGATTAGCCGCTATTAGATTCCATAGTTTAAACATTGCTTTAACCTTACCACATACACCAATGTATATGTCTATGTGCATTCTGAATGACGGGGTTTAGAAAACACCCATTCTGCCTGGGATGCTGCTTACGTTCATTGAACCCTGCTGCTCACCCACCACTGCCTGTGCACATGTTTATTTTATAAAGGTGGACTTGCTGCAAGTTGCCCTGTCCAAATGACAATCAAACTTCAGGAAATGGAACTCTATAGCACAGCCCATGTACAGCCATCAGTACATTTATTTAATGCACATCCCTCCTTCACTTCTCTTACTGCTTGTTACTTTCACTTAAGATCACTACTGGACTTGACTCACTGAGGGGAATTTATAGTATCAAAGACCTTTTGTAGAATTCTGTTGGGCCTTTGCACCAAAATTGTCGGTATTTGTGCCACATTCATGTACAGTACCTGTCAGCAACAGGTACATGAATCTGTTAAAGGCTGTCACTACTGGACACTCCTTCCTCAGTGTGTTCCTTCCCAGCAATTGCGCCTAACACACAGACAGACGCATGGCCGAGAAATTATGTAGTGGGATGAGCAGAGACTGATGGGGAAGACTCGTTCCCCATCAGGTTTGCCTTACTTTTGACTGACAGTATATGTCAGTGAAAAAAGTAATGCTAAAAAACCACCCCTTATATTTGAATCAACTCATGTACTGTAATGGTTGTATGAATATGATCTAAACGATTCGTCAAACTGACGGGCTCCTTCCAGAGTAGCACAGAACAATGAACCTAAAAAAGGAAAGAGGGACCAAGATGGTCCCAAGAGTGCCAACAAAGGGAGAAGCTACCACCTAGTGAGATCAAAAAATGTACGAAAAACTTTACTGAAACATCTGTATAAAAGCATATGATAAGGGATCCCACGTCTGCGGACCTAGTCCATACAGGTGGGATCCATTCCTCCACAGTATCAGCAGGGATATATTTATTTATTTATATATCCCTGCTTGGTCTCCTTGGGGGCTTTGGGGGTTGGAAGGGGAATGTAGGGGAAGGTGGGTCGACCCACCACTGTCTATTTTTAATACAACGTTGTCTTATGCTTTTTTATTTTACATGGTCTCTTGATACTGTGGAGCAATGGATCCCACCTGTATGGACTAGATCCGCAGACGTGGGATCCCTTATCATATGCTTTTATACAGATGTTTCAATAAAGTTTTTTGTACATTTTTTGTGGTAGCTTCTCCCTTTGTTGGCATTCTTGGGACCATCTTGGTCCCTCTTCTTTTTTTAAGCATATGTCAGTAGGCTGAATCATAGCTATTATTCAGTCCAATAGTGGCTCTGGATCAGCCCACTGACATCTGCTGTCAGTCAAAAGTAAGGCTGACCTGATGGGGGACTAGTCTTTCAGTTCCCTATCAGACTCTATCCTCCCAATAGGCACTGCTATTTATCTCTTTACTCCATCTCAGAGTTGGTCTTAATTACCACCAGTTTTCTAATCTGCAAACTGGTGGTAAGTCCTTAAGAATGTGATGCTGCAATAGTAGTATGGTCTTAAGGTTCCGGTAGTAAGGATGACCTGAATTTGTTGCATGCTTTGGTAATGTTACCAAAACTGATGCAAATGCTATCCTAAATTAGGCACAGATACTGCCAGAAAACTATTGTTAATGCTTTATTGAATTCCCCAGACTGTCTTTCAGCTTCTGAGCATGCATAATGCTATGTACTTATGTGGGAAAATAATGGGCAGAATACAACAAAGTGGCTGCCCCACTTTTTCAGCGTTAATCCCTCTCGTTAATGTGTTGCACCAAATTCATGTAGCATATGCACCACTTTTGGTTCCGACAGCGACTCGTGCACCAAGTTCAGGTAGTTCTAAAATGCACCGCTTTTACATTGTGGCGCAATGGATGCAGCAAATTCAAAATGAAATACCGATAGTTCATTTTTGATGTATGTTAATCGAGCCCTGTAATAGATTGCTTTGTCTCGGAGTAAGTTACGCATGCTGCAGATTAGCCACACCCCTGAGCCTGGCACATAGTAATAATGCCTTTTAGCCATTCTATTGTGGAGTATATTCACTGCTAAGGCACATTAGGTGGCCACCCCAACTGTTGAGTGCCTTGCCTTTCTACTGTAAATGCAATACCTACTGTATGCTGTCCTCTTTCACCAGATAAGTCTGTTACCTTTGTTCATTTGCTTATACCATACCTATCTGATATTGTAAGACTCTATTGGTATTTGTATTCTGTAATATTTTAAATATATAATAAAGTTCTAAGAAAAAAAAAATATACAGATAGTTTGTATGTTACAAAAGTAGAGCTAATTAAGACCCGCTGTCTTTTGGCATACAGAGAGAGAAAAATTGGCGCAGACAGATTTTGCGAAAGTGTCTCTTGTGTTCTAAAAGTGGGGAAGAATGTGCCGAAATCAAGTACAAGTTTTGGCACAGGCTGCACCACTTTTAGAACACATGAGAGACACTTTCGCAAAATCTGTCTTCACTAGTCTCTATGAATTCCAGGGGACTCTCAAAAACTGTTCTGTTTTTTTTTTTTAAATCTGGTATGGTATGAAGCTGGGAGATGGTGTGTGAGGTAGGGCGTTGATCTCTGACTTTTGACATAAAGTGAACCTGATATTTGTTCTTGCCATAGCAACACATTCACCTAACTGCCATCTACCACCGCTACCCTACATGGACTGCACGTACTTACTGCTCCTTTGCTCTTCCTCCACTCTGCTGCTCGCCATAGACATGTAGATTTCTTTAGTTCAGTCTGCAGTCTGATGGGAAGAAATCTTAACCCATTCTTCCCCATTCATGCTGACAGCACAGATGGACAAATTACTTCTGCCAGCTGTCAGAATACCCAAACAGTGCTTGCATTTGATTGGATCTTCTGACAGGCCACCTTCCACAAATGTCAGTTGAACAGAGTG
Organism: Aquarana catesbeiana; assembly: GCF_042186555.1. NCBI lineage: Eukaryota > Metazoa > Chordata > Amphibia > Anura > Ranidae > Aquarana > Aquarana catesbeiana. Next base: position 120,432,463 of record NC_133336.1, read on the forward strand.
ATGCCAGGAGGGCTATACGCTGCTTATAGTGGTAGTTAACTTCTGAAAAATTAAAAAAAGAAAACATTTTTCTCCTGCAAGGTAATATAATGTGCTAGTATACATCAAATACTAGCACATTATGAAGGACCTTCCTAGAAACAAAGCCCATCTTCCATTTTCACCTGGTCTTCCTTCCATGGGCTGAGCCGCGATGATGCAGGAGTCATGGCTACGACATTTAGAAGATATTCATTTTACCTACAGGTAAGCGTTTTTATAAGCTTATCTATAGGTAAAAATCACAAAGTGGAGTATACTACCACTTAAAATTTTGGCTGAGCTAGCAGGAATCGGCAAAATTTAAGCAGTGCATGCCCAGCTTTAGAACTTACAAAAGGCTTCTTTTCTTCTTTTCAGTTGGTGAACAGAGTGTCTGGGCAGTGAAGGCTAGATAAGTATATATGGAGGAATTGGTAGTCAAGTGGTCATGGACAAAGAACAGGCTCACATTAGGCTGAAAAGGCAAACACAACGTAAAGAAATCCACATAAGGTGGAATATAAATATTTCATTGGTGTAATGCTGAATATCCCAGTTCTTCCATAAACTCAGTCTTGATAGGTTCTTTTTAATATCCTCAGGATATGAATTTGGGAGTAGTAGTTCTTAATTGTATAACTGCCCATTGTTTTTTTTTTTTTTTTTTTTTTTGTTCCTTGTGTTTTCATCCAGCAGACAAATATGAAAACATCTTCCAGATAACTTTTCTAATTCTTTGTTTCTTTCCTACTTTGTGTCCTCAGTTCCTCCTCTTCACAGGACCGCAATGAGCTGTTTTCAATGCAGATCACAAGAACTTATTATAGAAAAAAAAAGGTTTTATCCTAATCTTCTCAGATAAGGTTCTCGGAGGTCTACTAATGTCACTATGTGAGAGGGGATTAGCAGCCAGATTAATTTAGGTTTTGTCTTGTTTGTTAAGGATACAATACATAGTTTTAGAAATCAGGGAGGATAGGAAGAAAAATCTAAGAGAGAAATCAGTACAGTATCTTATATTTAATAATATAGAGACAATCTTCTCCTTAAAGAAACACATGAGCGCCTCATTTATGATTGTGCTTTTTTTCCTCACCTTTCAGTTTATCATCTGAGAAAAAAAAAGATTTTAATTAATCTCCTAATTAACACTCTTGTGCACCTGGCATCGAAGCTGTAATTAGCACTGGTGCTAAAAAGCACAAATAATTTTAAAGGTGTCATAAAAACATGAAATTAAAAAAGTAGTGTCACTACATAGTCTTAATAATCATTGTGCTTTTATGTAAAGTCAGAGGCTTTTAATGAGGAACTTAGGATCTCCTAAGGGTTAGCTTTGCTTTTAACACCCTTTTACCTCTTTTGCTGGGTTATGCTCAATTACCTTACTTACATGTCCAGCAAATCCATCAATGTACTGCTGTGATCCAAAACCACACACCGGGTTCCACACCACCATCTCCTTTTCTTATGCCACCGGGAGCCAGTTGCCTCTTCTGGGTTTTTGTAACCAACCCCCTAATGAAGTGCCTCCGGGTGCTTCCCCCTCAAGCCACTCAGTGGGAGCCATTATTTCCTGGGATATCTACTGTAGATATCCCAGGAGGTTGCTTGCCTAGGCGAGAATGGGAGCAGGGGGTGGAGTGGAAATCACTAAAAAACATATAAGGTAAAAAAAAGTCTTAGCTTTTCAAACATGATGAGGGTTGCAGTTTCACAAAGTCACTTTTTGTTGCTTTAAGTATATGCTTATCAGCGACTTGATTTCCCAGTGTCAAGTTTGACATACATATATTGATCAGGTTGCTGTGCCAACCCAGAATTGGGAACTGATCCCCCTGATCCTTAAAAATAACCTGTCAGGGTCAGAATACAGGAATTTTTGATGCTGACTTGTTCTTAAAAGTGCAGGCCACAGATGCTGGATAAAATGAGTATGCTGCAAAAGGGGCAGTAGTGTTTAATATTAGCTCAAGGGTTAGGTTAGTATGGTTTTAGGATCCAGGACCAGTGGTGGCTGGTGCTCCATCTTTTGGGAGAGGCGGCAAACAAACCACATGACATCCCCCCCTCCCCCGTTCATTCGGTCAGTCCATCAGTCAAACCTGCCACCACCCCCCTCCCCCGTTCGGTCAGTCGGTCCGTCAGACAGACGAACCATGCTGAATCTGTTCTTGGTACAGACCTGATGCAAGTGCATTAGTAGTCAGTATGCAGGGATGGTCAGTGCCATAAAGGATCTCTTTTCTGGCACAGCAAAATTCTGCTTTGCTGCAGAGGTAAGGATCTAGGATGGGGGTTTAAGTAGGGATAGGAGGGAGGGTTAAAGGAGTTATGATTTAGACCCTTTAACACTGCGAGCGACGGCTATTAGCGCTAAAGCGGCGATCGCTTTAGTGGCGCTTTAGCGCTGATGAAGCGGCGCTTTTGTGCCGCTAGCAAGGCGCTTTTGCCCCACTAGCAGGGCGCTTTTAACCCCAAAGAAGGGTGCGGCGCTTCCAAATTTTCAATTTTTCAATGGGCAGGGCATTTTGGGAATGCTGTATACAGAGCTCCCAAACCACCCCAAAGATGCTGCTTGCAGGACTTTTCCTAACGTGCCGCAAGCACCTCGCCCTAGTGTAAAAAGTCACACTGAAATGAATGGGAGGCGGTTTTCAGGCGCTATTTAGGGGCTATTTTTAGCGCTAGAACGCCTGAAAACCTCCTCAGTGTGAAAGGGGTTTTAAGGTTAAAGTTTCCTTTAAATAAAAACTTCCCTGATTAAAGTGAGCTGCCATTACAGAGCTCTTTTAAAAATGCTACTTTCCTGGCTATTATGCTGATCCAAACACCTTAGAACTTCCAGAGTCACCACAAGTATGCAGTTAAGGAGTTTTTCTTTACTCACTTCACTTACTGCATGCTTGTTCTTCAAAGTACTGAGGTCAGAGACAGCCTTTTTGGAAGGCAAATGGCAGCATCCAAATTTCTCTGAACTTCCCTTAAGCCTCATTTCCACTGGCAGTGCCAAACTTGTGTTTAATGAACATTTCTAAGTGCATATAAATGCAGGTAATGATTTTTCAATTGTGTCATTCAAACTCAGTGTTTAACTGCATTTAGTTTAGTTTTCAGCTGCGTAATAGAATTCTGTGCATCAAGTGTCCGATCAAAACCTCTAAACACGTGTAATTGTGACTAAACACAACTAAACCCACTTTTCCGGTAACAACATGGCTGCATACTACACCACATGAAGGCATAGATTAATCCACAATGGGTGGAAGAAAAGAAATTCACTAGATTCCCCCATCAGCACAGTCAGTATTGATGAGGGAATGCCTCCCGCAGCTTGAATTGTATTCTGCTAGTCAGGGGAGGGGGGGGGGGGGGGCACAGGGAGCATTCCCAGCTGGCAGAATACAATGATTACTGTTAGCTGCTATAGTGCTATAGCCGCTGGCAGTAATTGCATGCAGAGAAATTGGACAGGTTTTTTTTGTGCCTAAGTTGATCAATGGATACATGGATCGAAATTTGGCTAATCCCTGCTGAACCGGCTGAAGTTCGATCCATGTATGGCTGGCTTTACTGTATGCTGCCATGGATTGGCACCAGGAAGGAAAAATTACAGTAAATATTTGATACAATTTTCCATTTTAGAGCAAGAAAACCTATACGCAATAAAAGTGATATGGGGAGTATAAAGGTTGTTTATTCTTCTCAAATAACTTCTTCTGCCTTTAGAAAATGTAGCCTTTTATAAACTAAACTTGTAATTAATTTACAAAGATATTCAAATTGTAGGCACGTTATGGAAACTGCACTTAATTATGATGATGTTTATTGTTAATTGTAGACTTTGTTAGCATCTAGGCAATTTACAAATTCAGACCAGCAACTCTCTAAAGGTCTAAAAAACTTGGCAGATTTTTAATCGCTTATCTTGAGATTAACCTCTCTTGTTAGCAGTCACCTTGTTTGCAGAACTTTGTTTTTAGTGTGCTGCAATTCATACATCTGTCTGAAAGCTGAAAAATCCTAGAATATGGGGTGAATGAAAATCTGTGTAGTCTCAGCTGATTTTTTTTTTTCTACTAGTCATTATTTTGTACTAGAAATTCTGTAAATAATAATCAGCGATCTCTGCTTATTGAATGAATCAATTTGGAAATGCTGCAATTGCAGCTCTGTCTTAGAACATTTATGTTAAATTCCCCGTAAAAGTTGCATAGGTTCCTCTCCTTTTATAACACACAGAAAAGCCAGGCCATTCAGGCATTTTATTCCAGGAGGAATGAGCAGCGAGAGCGGGAAAGGGTAAGAACAGGCTGTATGCATGCTTCATTAAATTTGCCTCAAATAAATGGAGGTAGGGTGGAGCCTAGATGTCTCTGCTGATGTCTGCCAATAGCTCAGGGCTTCTGTCAGGCTCCCATCTCCTCCCAGGAGCAGGGGTCATGGTTCAGAGAGGGTAAGCAATTCAATTTTACTTTTTTTCTGCCCCACAGCATCTTGCCGTGACCCTGTGGTATTGTCTTCTGGTGGCTGCGTACCTCGGAGACTCACCATAATCCTTTCAAACCCTTCTGTTCTAGATGTTAGCTTGAAGGCAATTTCACACAATTCTCTGTGGCAGCGAAGGGGTTAGCTTTCTCCTCTGATGATCACAGTTGTAATATAGTGTTAGGCTGAAAGAAATTTCAAATACTGCTAACCAGTCAGTTAATGCTTTATATAAAACAGCAGAAAACATTTATTTATTGACCGACCAAAACTGTATCTAGTATTTTCCACTAATAACAGATTTTTACACAAAGGAATACATCCTTAAGCAGTGCTTGTCTGTCTCATCCCTCTGCTGTGTGTCTATGTGTCTCATCCACTTGCTAAATGTCCCTCTTCTTCATCCCTCTGCTAGTGTCCCTCTTCTTTATCCCTCTGCTGTGTGTCTGGGTGTCTTATCCACTTGCTAAATGTCCCTCTTCTTCATCCCTTTGCTAAGTGTCCTTCTTTTTCATTGTTGGAGATCCTGGTATGCTGGTGACATTACTTTCGCTTCCTTTTCATCCCTCTGTTGAATGTTTATCTTCCTCATCCCACTGTCCATCTTCCTTATTCCCCTGTTGAATATTCATTTCCCCATCCCTCTTCTAAATGCCTATCTTCTTCATCCCTCTTCTGAATGTCCATCCTCCTCATCTCTCTTCTGAATGTTCATATTCCTCACCCCTTTGCTAAATGTCTATCATCTTCATCCCTCTGCTGAACGTCCATATTCCTCACCCCTCTACTAAATCTCTATCTTCCTCATCCTAGATGTACTTCTTCCTCATCCCTCTGCTAAATGCCCATCCTCCACATCCCTCTGCTAAATGTCCATCTTCCTCACCCCTCTACTAAATCTCTATCTTCCTCATCCTAGATGTACTTCTTCCTCATCCCTCTGCTAAATGCCCATCCTCCACATCCCTCTGCTAAATGTCCATCTTCCTCACCCCTCTACTAAATCTCTATCTTCCTCATCCTAGATGTACTTCTTCCTCATCCCCCTGCTAAATGCCCATCCTCCACATCCCTCTGCTAAATGCCCATATTCCTCATCCCTCTGATAAAAGTCCCACTTCTTCATCCCTCTGCTAAAAGTCCCAATTCTTCATTCCTCTATTTAATGCCCATATTCCTCATCCCCTGCTACATGTCCATCTTCCTCATCTCTGCTAAGTGTACATCTTCCTCATCCATCTGTTAAATGTCCATCTTCCTCATACCTCTGTTAAATACCCATCTTTCTGTTAAATGTCCATCTTCCTCATACCTCTGTTAAATACCCATCTTTCTGTTAAATGTCCATCTTCCTCATACCTCTGTTAAATGCCCATCTTTCTGTTAAATGTCCATCTTCTGCATCCCTCTGCTGAATGTCCATTTTCCTCATCCCTTTGCTTAGTGTTCAACTTCCTCATCCCTCTGCTAAATGTCCATCTTCCTCATCCCTTTCCTGAGTGTCTGCCTCATCGGTCTGCTATATTTCTATCTTACTCATCCCTCTGCTGCATATCTGTTTGCCTTATCTCACTGCTAAATGTCTATTTGCCTCATCCCAGAGCTGAATATCTGTTTGCCTGATCCCTCTTACTGAGTGTCTTTCTGCCTCATCCCTTTGCTGAATATCTATCTGCTTCATCCCTGTGCTAAGTGTCTTCCTCATCCCAGAGCTGAAAATCTGTCTGCTTCATCCCTCTGCAGAGTGTCTATCTACCTCATCCTTCTACTGAATGTCTATGCGCTTCATCCCTGAGCTGAGTTAGAGCTTTAGAAGTTAGCCTTTTGTCTGTGAGCCTCATGATGCAGCTTAGTGTCAGCCTCTTTCCTTAGCCTAGTATCTGTATAACTCTACTATCAGGTATGTGTATGTCCACTCTTCAGGTAAGTGTCTGTCCATCTCAACTCAGATGAGTGTGTGTCCGACTCAATGCAGATGAGTGCCTATCTGCCTCAGTTTAGGTGAGTGTCTGGTCTGTCTAAGCTTTATAGGGTCTCTTTCTAATCCTCTCCTAACTCTCTTGCTGTAGACATTAATAGTATGAACCAATTTCTGTTTCGAACCATTTATTTCTTGCCATGTATCTGCTCTCTTCTCATCTCTCTTTTCCTTCCCAGTTCGTATTGTCAGTACTTGGACATGTTTATTCAGTAGAAATGAGCATAGACTTATTTGACCTCAGTTCAAATTGCAATAGGAGCAAAATGAACGCGTAATAAATGCACCACTGCATACTTCAATCTGAACCCTGGGATATTGTCCAATGTCTACTGGTAGATGAACATAAAAAAAAAAACAAAGTATATTCTAACAAATCAATTAGATGATTTTACAGTTTAACTTGGTATATTGTGCTTAAATGGCCATACTTAAAATGGCAAGAATTTACTCAAAAATAGGAAATGGAAATCAATTTGGTAAATATGTGACAGCATAGGCAGCAAATGTGTTTGAAGAACTGAAATTTTTTTTATTTTAATACGTTTACTCAATTTTCATAAATGGTATATCAGAAGGGGCCAATTGCCAACAAAAGATTTACAGTTTAGTATGCCAAAAACTCATCTTTATGACCACAACCCCTGAAGCAACCATCACTGGGTGATAGGTTGGCCTTCACAATTCATGTTTGGACCCTTTACAACCTCAGTAAGAACTTGTTAGCCGCTTCCATTATCATGGAGCATTAAGCCACTCTGGACCAGATCTTTCTCTAATCTTCAGTTGTTATAGAATTGGAAAAGTCTTTTTTTCCATTTTGTCATGTATGTGAGTGGGGTATGGGGTGACTGTGTGTTCAGAGCAGAATATAGGATGGATATCAGACTGGGGATGCCAGGACTATGGAGGTACAGTGCCTTGGAAAAGTATTCACCCCTTTTGGCTTTTTACCTATTTTGTTACAATACAGCCTTTAGTTCAATGTTTTTTAATCTGAATTATATGTGATGGATCAGAACACAATAGTCTAAGTTGGTGAAGTAAAATTAGAAAAATATATACATAAAACTATTTTTCAGAAATAAAAAACTGATAATTGGCATGTGCATATGTATTCACTCCCTTTGTTATGAAGCCCATAAAAAGCTCTGGTGCAACCAATTACCTTCAGAAGTCACATAATTAGTGAAATGATGTCGACCTGTGTGCAATCTAAGTGTCACATGATCTATCATTACATATACACACCTTTTTGAAAGACCCCAGAGGCTGCAACACTTAAGCAAGAGGCACCAGTAACCAAACACTGCCATGAAGACCAAGGAACTCTCCAAACAAGTAAGGGACAATGTTGTTGAGAAATACAAGTCAGGGTTAGGTTATAAAGAAATATCCAAATCTTTGATGATCCCTAGGAGCACCGTCAAATCTATCATTACCAAATGGAAAGAACATGGCACAACAGCAAACCTGCCAAGAGACGGCCACACACCAAAAATCACGGACTGGGCAAGGAGGGCATTAATCAGAGAGGCAGCACAGAGACCTAATGTAACCATGGAGGAGCTGCAGAGTACCACAGCAGAGACTGGAATATCTGTACATAGGATGACAAAAAGCCATGTGCTCCATAGAGTTGGGGTTTTTGGCAGAGTGGCCAGAAGAAAGACATTATTTTCCGCAAAAAAACAAAATGGCACGTTTTGAGTTTGCAAAAAAGGTATGTGGGAGGCTCCCAAAATGTATGGAGGAAGGTGCTCTGGTCTGATGAGACAAAAATTGAACTTTTTGATCATCAAAGAAAACGCTATGTCTGGCACAAACCCAACACATCACATCACCCAAAGAACATCCCAATCATGACACTACCTGCCTGGAGTTTGCATGTTCTCCCTGTGCCTGCGTGGGTTTCCTCCGGGTACTCCGGTTTCCTCCCACACTCCAAAGACATGCTGGTAGGTTAATTGGCTTCTGTCCAAAAAAAAAAAAAAAAAACTGGCCCTAGTATATGAATGTGAGGACCTTGGATTGTGGGCTCCTTGAGGGTAGGGACTAATGTGAGGGTGTACTCACTCAGGTTGAACTGGATGGACTGGTGTCTTTATTCAACCTTACTAACTATGTAACTATGTAACACCATCCCCAGTGAAACCAGTGAAACATGGTGGTGGCAGCATCATGCTGTGGGGATGTTTTTCGGCAGTTGGGACTGTGAAACTGGTCAGAGTTCAGGGAAAGATGGATGGTGCTAAATACAGGGATATTCTTAAGCAAAACCTGTACCACTCTGTGTGTGATTTGAGGCTAGGACGGAGGTTCACCTTCCAGCAGGACAATGACCCCAAACACACTGCTAAAGCAACACTTAAGTGGTTTAAGGGGAAACATGTAAATGTGTTGGAATGGCCTAGTCAAAGCCCAGACCTCAATCCAATAGAAAATCTGTGGTCAGACTTAAAGATTGCTGTTCACAAGCGCAGACCATCCAACTTGAAGGAGCTGGAGCAGTTTTGCAGGGAGGAATGGGCACAAATCCCAGTGGTAAGATGTGGCAAGCTCATAAAGACTTCTCCAAAGCGACTTGGAGCTGTGATAGCCGCAAAAGGTGGCTCTACAAAGTATTGACTTTAGTGTGGGGTGAATAGTTATGCACGTAGACTTTTTCTGTTATTTTGTCTGTTTTTGACTGTTCATAATAAAAAAAAACATCTTCAAAGTTGTGGGCATGTTCTGTAAATTAAATGATGCAAATCCTCAAACAATCCATGTTAATTCCAGGTTGTGAGGCATCAAAACACGAAAAATGCCAATGGGGGTGAATACTTTTGCAAGGCACTGTATATATGTTAAAAAACAGATTTGTTGAAGGGATATTTGAGATTCCTGGGTAAGGCAGTAATCCAGTGTTTCTCTATAATATTCTCCCTAAGGGTTTTTATAATTTTTCTTCAATTTTGGCCAAAAAAATGGCACGAGGTGAGGAAATGGTGGGAGTGGGAAAACTGATGCATAGTTCACCAAAGGAAGGATCTGAAATTGTTGAGGCCTGTCAGAAAAGTGGGTTACCGTGATCAGAATCAGAGGCTAAAAAAGGGAAATAAGCTTACTTAGGGAAGTGTAATATGTTCATGTTGCATGTCAGAATGTATTCAAGCTTTTCTATATATTAACACACCAAGCAGAGGTGGATGTGTAGTACATATTCCTTAAAACATAATTTGGTGTGTGTGTAAATGTAGTGCTTTGTGTAACTGTTCAGCTCCTGGTCCTCTTCCAAAATTTGTTACAACATGGAATAAAAATGGATTCATTTTGAATTTAATACCACTAATTTACACAAAATTGCCCACACTGTCCAAAAGATGGAAACAAAGTTTTACAGTTTAAATACCAATACCAAACTGCAGCCTTGATTGCAGGAAGTGCTGCCTGTGAAAATCCTAAATAAAATGTAATGTAACCAGTTACCTTTAGAAGTCACATGATTAGGTGAATGGAGTCCATCTGTGCAATTATAGTGTCACATGATCTCTAAATAAATACACCTGTTTTTGGAGGGCCCCAGAGTTTGTTGGAAAGAACATCAAAACAAATTGCTTTTGAAGACCAAGTAGCTATGAAAATAATTGTGAAATAAAGTTAATTTAGAGCCTCAGACAGTTTTGGGGTTTTAAAACAATATGCATAGCCATATTTAAATAAAAATGAAAAAAATATGACACAAAGGGGACGCTACCAAAGACCAGTGACTGTGTAAGAAGGCCATATGTCAGAGAAGCAGCAACAAGGCCAAAGGGCATGCTGCGTTTTACTGTACCTCTCTGCTGTGTGGAATGAACGAGGGCACATAAAAAAAGACTGTTTTGTATGTGCCCTTGTGGTGACCAGTGTTAATCCATTGCAGAAAAACACAGGTCACCACACATGGTATGAACGAGCCTTAAGGAGCTGAAGAGATCCACAGCTGTCATGGAATAAACCATCCTTTGGACTACTATAACCTAACCACAATTGGGCTTTATGAAAAAGTGACAATAGGAAGGCCGGCATTGATAAAAAACAAGATCTGATCCAATTGGAGTCTGCTAAAAGGCCAATGAGATGGAGAGCTCCCGTATGGAAAGGTTTCTCTACTCACAACAAAATTTAAGAGAAAAAATTGACTCACTTCAGTTCTATAGGAAAACCTGTTAAGTCCTCATTCAACTTGACAAGGCATTGTTTAAGAATAATGGGCAACTATTACCACTCATATATCACTGGAAAAAAATTAACAATTTTTGTTTTTGTTTTAGTAAAACAGCCATCTTGTGATTTTGCTGACAGAGATCAACCCAACCTAACTAGAGATGACACAGATTGTGAGGTCATTCACATGACAATCAAGACATGTTGAGTAAATCTTGAACCATGATAGACACTGTGGTGCCCCCAAAAAGCTGTGCATATCCCCTAAGATGTCATCATTAGGATCAGGAAGGCTGGTTTACAAAAACAGAAGCTGTTACCCGCACAAATCAGATTTCTTGCTAAATTGGGCAAGAACAGTTGCTCCCTTTTTGCTGTAGGCTTTATAAATTGCTCCAAGGCTTTATTGTGTTTTTTTTCAGCATTCATTGACTGTAAACCCTTGTTCACATTGGAGCAATTTGTCATGTGATTTGACAGGTCAAATCGCATGACAAGTCACTGTCAATGTGAACAGTAAGTAAGTTAATGAGAAATGTAGCCACACATGTCACATGTAATGAAGCCTTTTCCTACAAGCCGGCTCTCATGCTTTTGTATGTAAGAGTTGTACTATTGTATAATCTTTCCCCTAATCATTGCGGTTGATTTACTAAAGGCAAACATACTGTGCGCTAGAAGTGCGCTGCAAGTTCAGTTGCTCTAGATCTGAGGGGAAGCTCTGAAATGAGGGGAAGTTCTGCTGATTTCTATCATCCAATCACGTGCAAGCAAAAATGCAGTTTTTTCCTTGCATGTTCCCCTCGGAACTAGAGCAACTGCAGTGCACCAATGCACAGAATATTTACCTTTAGTAAATCAACCTCATTGTTCCATGTACCAATGTATACTCCAAAATCAAATTGTAACGTGCTCTGTCAACATAATTCATGTAAGTGAGACTTGGGTAAAAATTATAGACATGTATGAAAAGTTCAGGAGCTTACCAGAACTGTACCGTTGACTTCTTGACAATTGCAGTTACATAGTTGAACTAAATATAGGTGAACCAATTTACCTGATAAAAGCTTTGTAACCTTGTTCAGCCAGATTTATCCTTTACACAGCTCTGCCACAGCCAGTAAGATCAATCTGCTACTTCCTACTTCACTTTATGGCTCCCTGCTAATTAGAGAAAGGTGATGGTTTGGATTTACTGTCCTGTAAGCAGTTTGGAGATATAGAGATGACTTTGGAAGCTTTATTACTTGCCTGTGAACTGTGGCAGAGTTGTGCCAAGCACAAGAATCACTCTACAGAATTTTAGATCCTTTCGCAGGTAAAACTGTAAAAATATCTGTTTTTTTAACTGTATTTTTGTTTGTCTGGATTCCACATTATTATTTATGATTAGCATAGTGACAATTATAAAAAGCCAAGAAGTTTCTTTTTTCTTTTATTCATAATTTTTTTTTATTAGGAACCATAGGCAGGTTACAATTTGTCTTTTGTCGTTTTTATGATACACAAGAATAGTTACAATGTTTGTATTAAAGTAGTTGTAAAGTCAGAAGTTTTTTTTTTATCTTAATGCATTCTATACATTAAGATAAAAAGCCTTCTGTGTGTAGCAGCCCCTCTAATATTTACCTGAGGTCCATCTAGATCCAGTGATGTTGCAGGATTGTCACAGCTGCCCGGGACTTCGCTCCTTATTGGCTGAGACAGCAGCGCGGCACTATTGGCTCCCGCTGCTGTCAATCAAAGTCAGTCAGCCAATGAGGAGAGAAAGTGGGCGGGGCCAGAGCGCGGCTCTGTGTCTGAATGGACACAGGGAGCTGCGTTTCGGCTCAGGTGCCCCCATAGCAAGCTGCTTGCTGTGGGGGCACTCAACAGGAGGAAGGGGCCAGGAGACCTGAAGAGGGACCTGAGAAGAGGAGGATCCAGGCTGCTCTGTGCAAAACCAACTGCACAGAACAGGTTTGTTATTTTTAACTTAAAAAAAATAGACTTTAGTATCACTTTAAGTCTAGTACATGTGTTTTTAAATATATTATATTTTAGATAGATCAAATTTAGAGACGTAAGTGCTTGCACCTGCAGAAAATGTTAATAGCTTGGGATAGGTGGGGGGGGAGCTCCAGGGGGTGTAAAGTGGTGTCCTGACCGCTATGGGGGTCAGTATTGGTTTGCCATGCAGGATGTATCGGGCTTCTAGACGGGAAGGTGTTTGTCTATCCAGGGCTGCATACTTTAGTGTACTTAGGGATCCTATTTTGCAAAAGTTTCAAAAATGGTATTTCTACCTGCATTCTCAACTGTAATTTTAAACTATTATATATTCTCTAGGGTGCACCTAACATTTCGACTGCTGCTTTTGGTGCTGCATTTCACATGGTTGGTTTAGAGTTGCACAAAAAAAACAAGTTTTCTAACTGTCTATCTATCTATCTATCTATCTATCTATCTATCTATCTATCTATCTATCTATCTATCTATCTATCTATCTATCTATCTATCTATCTATCTATCTGTCATGTTTTAAAGGTGTTCATGGTAGCTTGTACTGTACCACCGCTCTATGTAGAAGAAATCCCTATGTTATATATGACTAGTGACATGCTTAGGGTCAGTAAAATTCCTGTAATTCACTGTGGAATTGAAGTTGATTCCAGGAGGAGGGAGGAAAAAAAAAGAAAGAAAAGTAATAAAGTGTGCCGCTCCAGGGCTCTGAAACACTTTGACACATTGAAATATAAACTGCATTTGTCATATCTATCGTTGGCCAATCATGTCCAACAGCAATCAAATGACAGTGAAGTTGCTAGCAACTGATTCTGTACCTGCTGTGTCTTTTGTTTTGGGTAACCCACCCTGCAGAGGGATGCATAACCCATGTAGGGTTTTTTTATAAATTTTTTATTTCATTCTACAGTTTATTACCTTAGTTTCTGCTGAATATTGCATGGTGTTAATCATCGATAACAGCAGAAAGGGTGTAGTTAAAGTGACTCTATTTATTGGCTGGGGTCTTTAGATTGTTGAGATTTTGTGAATACAAAAAAGAAACAGCACTCGAAATGCCTCATCCGTAAATTTGTGAAAAAATAAAGAAAAAGAATTCCAAAAAAGGAAAACCTGTGGTCGGACTTTAAAGGTACAACAGACAGTAGAAATATACAAAAATATTAGCATTTATTGAAATATATATATAATACAAACAACAGGAACATGAAAGAAACATTGATAAAAATCATATATACAAAAAACAATCTATATATGATATGAGTCCTAATGCGTCTACGTTGATGCATTAGGGCTCATATCATATATAGATTGTTTTTTCATGTTTCTTTCATGTTCCTGTTGTTTGTATTATATATATAGTTCAATAAATGCTAATATTTTTGTATATTTCTACTGTCTGTTGAAATTTTGTATTTCCTATGAACCAAACAACTTTATATTAAGTGAACCTATCTACCTGAGGCTGGATTCACACCTTTTTTTGTATAGATTTGAAACCTTTTTTCCCAGTCTGCGGAAAAATGTCAGTCGCTGCACCTTTGTGAACGGGCCCTAAGTGTATGATTTAGGAAGTATTGAAGCTACTGGATTGGCATGTCTGCCAGGAAACCTGCATTTCCAGAGCAGTGGCAGTCTTCTTATTTCTCTCAGTAATTTCATTTTTTCGAAGCTACATCCTGAATTAAAAAATAAATGCTATGTGCTAGAAGGCTGGCCATACATTATACAATTTTCCTTTAGATTTACCAAAACCATGCAATATGAGGTCAAACCTAAACACTTTCAGGTTGTATGCAATCAGGCAGGTACTTGTACTGCACAGTTGAAGGTAAACCTAAAGGAAATTTAATAAGACAATTGTATAATGTATGGCCAGCCTAAATTTCTGACCATGTTTTATGTTACACACATGTTTATGTCTAATAAGAAACATGATCAGCATTCACAGCCCCCACCCTGCATATACAGAATCCAGGGGTTTTTCTCCTGTCAGCGCCTGTAAAATTGAATTTGGTGTGTCTGAGTGTGGCTCTAGCAAGCAATTTTGTTTTTTTTTTTAATTTTGTGAATAAAAATACTACAAGTCCCGTCTTCCACCACAGCAGAGGGACTCATAGCTCACATTGGAGCACAATACAATGACATCACCTCATTTGTAGTCCATTCATACTTCCTGCAGCTCCAAAGCTAAAGATCCCTACTTCGGTACAGAATGTCAGCTACATGGCTGGAGGAAAAGCCTGCAGGATTCAGAGCATTGTACCCGTGATCCATTGATCGCAGTTGCAATGCTTTGTAGGCTCAAATGCAAAAAATAGAAACATACATTTTTGTTTTTTGCAATATGGGTGCATTTTATTTTATTTATTGCTTTGCAAAAGGTGGAATTTTCTTTTAGGCTCTCTGCCCCAAAAAAGCTCATGTTCTTTTTTGAGCTTATGGTGTTTTTTAGTCATTTTGCTTCAGGTGACAAAATGCTCAGATGTGAACAGGTGCCACTGAAATGAATGGGATTTTGCTTGTTGGGCGTTTTTCAGACGTTTTACGAGCATTTTATGAGCTGAAACGCTCAGGTGTGAATGCAGCCTTAAGGGGGACATGGTTTCATAACACTTTAAAAATGAACTCCACTTTTGTTAAGAAAAAAAATTCCCCCTGGGTGTAGTCCTACCTTTTGTTATTCTGAAGCAATAGCTGTTTGTGTCCATTTGCAATGTATATGTGAGAAGAATGACTAATTATCAGCTGCTTCACTTGCAGGGTTCTAATGAGGAAAGTGGCAGGGTTTGAATCCCTTTAGATGTGATTTCCCTTTTGGAGTACCTCACCAAATTTCCGAAAATTACATTTTTGTTGCAGCGGATGCCCAAACTCTGACTTGCATCATAGTGCAGACTTCTGGGAAAATTCGTGAGCCAATCACACAAGCAGTAAATTACATTTCTGGGAGGTGTTCAGTAAATATATATATATACAGTATCTCACAAAAGTGAGTACACCCCTCACATTTTTGTAAATAATTTATTATATCTTTTCATGTGACAACACTAAAGAAATGACACTTTGCTACAATGTAAAGTAGTGAGTGTCCAGCTTGTATAAGGCCCCTTTCACACGGTCGGACCGTTCAGGTCCGCCTGTCAGTTTTGACGGCGGACCTGAACGGGCACTCCATGCTAGTCTATGGAGTGACCCGGTCAGATCCGCTAAAAGCAGACGGATGCCCCTACGTTCGCATCCGTCGCTATCGGATCGGGTGAGATCTGATGAAAATAGACATGCAGCAGCGGCACTGGACAAGCCCCTCCCCGCTCAGTGAGCAGAGAGGGACCTGTCATCCGCCAGCTCAGCGGAGATCAACGGAGAGATCTCCCGCTGAGCTGGCGGACTGAGGCGGGCTCCGAGACACCGGATCCGCCTCGTGGGAATGATGCCTAATAGTGTAAATTTGCTGTCCCCTCAAAATAACTCAACACACAGCCATTGATACCTAAACCACTGGCAACAAAAGTGAGTAAACACCGGAGTGAAAACATCCAAAAACAACTAAATTGGGCCCAAAGTGTCAATATTTTGTGTGGCCACCATTATTTTCCAGCACTGCCTTAACCCCCTTAGGCATGGAGTTCACCAGAGCTTCACAGGTTGCCACTGGAGTCCTCTTCTACTCCTCCATGACGACATCACGGAGCTGGTGGATGGTAGAGACCTTGCGCTCCTCCACCTTCTGTTTGAGGATGCCCCACAGATGCTCAATAGGGTTTATGTCTGGAGACATGCTGGGCCAGTCCATCATCTTTACCCTCAGCTTCTTTAGCAAGGCAGTGGTCGTCTTGGAGGTGTGTTTGGGGTCGTTATCATGTTACTACATGAATACTTCCCTGCGTCCCAGTCTCCGAAGGAAAGGGATCATGCTCTGCTTCAGTATGTCACAGAACATGTTGGCATTCATAGTTCCATCAGTGAACTGTAGCTCCCCAGTGCCGGCAGCACTCATGCAGCCCCAGACCATGACACTCCCACCACCATGCTTGAATGTAGGCAAGACACACTTGTACTCCTCACCTGGTTACTGCCACATACGCTTGACACCATCTGAACCAAATAAGTTTACCTTGCTCTCATCAGACCACAGGACATGGTTCCAGTAATCCATGTCCTTAGTCTGCTTGTCTTCACCAAACTGCGGGCTTTCTTGTGCATCATCTTTAGAAGAGGCTTCCTTATGGGACGACAGCCATGCAGACCAATGTGATGCAGTGTGAGGCGTATGGTCTGAGCACTGACAGGCTGACCCCTCACCCCTTCAACCTCTGCAGCAATGCTAGCAGCACTCATATGTCTATTTCCCAAAGGCAACCTCTGGATATGACGCTGAACATGTGCACTCAACTCCTTTGGTCGACCATGGCAAGGCCTGTTCTGAGTGGAACCTGTCCAGTTAAACCGCTGTATGGTCTTGGCCACCATGCTGCAGCTCAGTTTCAGGGTCTTGGCAATCTTCTTATAGCCTAGGCCATCTTATAATTATTTTTTTTCAGATCCTCAGAGAGTTCTTTGACATGAGATGCCATGTTGAACTTTCAGTGACAGCATGAGAGAGTGAGAGCGATAAAACCAAATTTAACACATCTGCTCCCCATTCACACCTGAGACCTTGTAACACTTTGAGGCAAAATGTCTAATTGGGCCCAATTTGGACATTTTCACATAGGAGTGTACTCACTTTCGTTGCCATTAATGGCTGTGTGTTGAGTTATTTTGAGGGGACAGAAAATTGACACTGTTATACAAGCTGTACACTCACTACTTTACATTGTAGCAAAGTGTAATTTCTTCAGTGTTGTCACATGAAAAGATATAATAAAATACTTACAAAAATGTGAGGGGTGTACTCACTGTTGTGAGATGTTGTGTGTATATATATATATATATATATATATATATATATATATATATAATCATAAATTCCCTTTTTTTTTTTTTTTTTTTAATAAGCGATCACATAACCTCAGTTCTCACCTGGGATTGGAGAGGTGGGGTTAGATCTTCCTAGTGAAAAGTTGTGCAGGGGGGGGGGGGTGTCAACACAAGTCTGATCACTGGATGACAGGCAGTCTGAGCTCCCAGCACAGCCAGAAAACTGACCATGCTGGGATGGATGAGCTTTCATGCCTAACATGGTTAGTTTGAAATTGAAAAGCAGGGGGACTGGCAGAATCACCAGGTATTTCACACAAAAGAAGCAATACAAAGAGAACAGGATACTTTTTAACACAAGTACATGGAACAACAGAAACATTTTAGGAATATGAAATGCTTGAATATAATATTTTTTATAACAAAACATATAGTGTATAATAAGGCCTAAATAATATTTTTTATACACTGTGCCACAAGCTGCTAGGAATCTGGGGTATCCAAGGTGCTGTACATTGCCCAAAGTACATTGACTGGGTGAAGCTTCTAGCAGAGTATAATTAATGTCACAGATATCTTTCATAAGAAAAACTAATTTCTACTCTTGGCTTTGTATGAAACACCCTGCTAAGAAGTATTACACTAAACGGTATGAAGCCATCCATAGCTAGTAGGAGCCTATGCTGCCTAATACAAAAGTTTCAGCAAGAGCCTTAGAAGCAGAGTGAGTATTTTTTCCGTGCCAGTAATTAATTGTTCATAAATATTCATATCTGCCTAGATGATGGAAACTTCATGCAGATGTGCAAGAACATAAACAAAGAATATTAATATACACTTGCAAGTGTGGCCATGCATGAGCAGGTCTCTTCCAGCAGACAGATGCAACATGCCTGTGGTGCAGAGATGTTTCTGTGGAAAAATAAGAACAATCCCTGAGAAACCTCAGAGATTTGCAAGGCAATAACAGATCTCTACATGGGACAGTGAGCCTTCCAAGGCTCCCAACGTGGCCCAGTTAGCAAAAGCACACTGGTGTAGTCAGTTGCTTTACATTGCAGGTAATATCAGCAATTGTTCTGATGTGATTGAAGAGCAGTGACCTTCACAGACTCAATACAATCTCTTAGAATCATTTACGCCGTTGTGGTCACCTTTTCTAAAGTAATAACGGCTTTTTCATATTCTTACTAAATAAGGTGATTTACCTCTAGCCTTTTCTTAGGCAGTGAGAGCGCAGTCTACAAGAGAAGGGATAAAACAATGACCACATAAACAAACAGGAGGCAGTCACTTTCTCCAGCACGAAAACAAATCATATTACATATTTTTTTTTTAATTATAAAAGATGAGGTTGTGACGAGTAAATAGATACCCAACATGTCAAGCCTTAACCACTAGACCTCCAAAAGGTTTTAAGGTTTTACCCCCTTCACGACCAGAGCATTTTTTGTGTGTGTGTGTGTGTGTGTGTGTGTGTGTGTGTGTGTATATATATATATATATATATATATATATATATATATATATATATATATATATTGGGAGGGGCGGTAAACAACAACACCACCCCCCGCCCCACGGTCGGCCGGTGGCAAGCACTCCCCCCACACACCCCCAAGCCCCCCGCTACTGCTCGGTTAGGGGGGAGTCTTGTGGTCAGTCGTTCATCCAGCACTTACCCCATCTAGGTTCTGTGCATCTCCTCCCTCATCCTCTTCCTCCTAGGCATCCAATAGGAGCGCTTGTCCTTTCTGCCAATTGGGTGACCCGCTTCCTGATTGGCCAGGAGGAGGATCAGTGTGAGAATAGCGAATATTCATTAACTATTCTCACATAACTAGGTGGGCTCGGGCCCACCCTATTTTGAAGCCTATTAGAGCCTCTGGCTCTAATCACATGCTTAAAAAAAAAAATATCCCCCCCATTGGAATCCATGCATCCGGCACTCTGCATGTAGATTAGGTGGCCGGACGCATGTTTAGGGATGCGCCACCCGTGCGCCCCTAATGGACGGGCTGATATATATATATATATATATATATATATATACAGTATACACACGCACACAAAGGACTATTAGATAGCTCTCTCTAATTAAAATCTCTTACTGAGCCCTCAGGTAAGGTATAAATCAACTTTTTGTTAGTTTAGATGAAAACTAAAATGGCTGAATGTGAGAAAAGGAGTCCACAGCTCTATCGTATGGCTGGATGCTAATTTTACGCTATATTTCATATTTACCCTAATATATATATATATATATATATATATATATATATATATATATATTTTTTTTTTTTAATTTGTCTTTTCTAGTCTTGACCATAATAAATATAGAAAGAGCATGCAAACAACTCAGTTCCTTTAAATAGCATCTTGGCATAAATTGTTCATTAATATAGTAGACGATGAGCGACAGCAGAAAAGTTTGAGGAAGTTAGACTGTGAATGATCCTGTTTTTGTCTTCTAGCACAGGGGTTAATGTCTTGGCTGAATGTCTTTGAGCAAGTGAGAGGAGGGGGAGAGGGCTGAGATTCTCCTGTGCATCTCCCCTACATCCTGCCCTCACACCCCAGCTAAGGGAAAGTAATGGAAGAGTATTGATCTCCGCCTGTTAATGAATTGCTCAGCTTTTGAGAATTGCATTCTTAATCACCCCCCTCCTCCTCTCCCACAATCTCCGATGTCACACTGGAGGCCTGTAAACAGAGTGAGAACATCTCTCGTACCAAAAACATTAACACAACTGCGTTCAACACGCTCATTTCTAAACTCTTTTTCTTTTTTCGTTTTCTTACATATGCACCGAGCGAATACAAGCAATATTAAAACATAGAAAGCAAAAATGGATTGTATAAAAGCTGCCATTACCTAATGTCCAATCACACGCTCATTCTGTACATACATATTTATGTGTACAAGAATGTCGGCATAATCCGGCAACAGTTTTAGTGTCCTTTTACACATTAATATACAGTAAAGGATGGTGATGTATGACATAATATTCTGAAGGAGGCTGATGTCCGGTAAGAATTATATATTTTTTTTCTTCACTTTGACTATCACGGTGTTGTCATTGTGACCAGCACATTGCTGCATGTCTTTCTGAAAATATAGCTGCAGGCAGCATAGTAGCTCTAGAAATGGCACTCAAAATCTATTCTGTTGATGGTATGCCAGATCCACATTCCAAACCCACATTGCAATTCCCTAGAGTATTGAAAGGTTAAACCCCATCAGATTATTTTTAGTTGTCTTTGTCCGACTAGAGAGACTTACCACCACTTCCTGTCTTTTTACCATCACTTCCTGTATTGGAGATGCAGCAGGAAATGAGAGGAAATTTCTGCAAGTGAAGAGACAGTTGTCACCAGGGTATTTCACCTTTTTTGAAGAGTTCCTCTCACCCCTTGCTCCCATGACAATTCTCTCACTTTTGTCTTAGTCACAGTGGTCACCAGTACAAATAGAGGGATGAATCTACCCAATGGTGACACAGACATCAAGAAGAACTTGGAAATTGGAATCAAAATTAAAATGCCACATCACTGCTGAGAGGTCCAAATACAACTTTTTTACAATAAAAGTCAAAGGGACAGCCCATAAAATAGCCAACTTAAAATGATTGTAAAGCAATTTAAAAAAAAATAAATAAATAAAAAAGATGCTATAACTATGTGATACCTATAATGGTATTGTGCATAGCGATTCCTTACCTCCTCTTCTGGATTCCCTCTCTGGTGCCGTCTGCTCCTTCTTTCCTCCGAGTGCCCATTCAGCAAGCCTCACACCTGGTTTGGAGTAGACTGACCAGTCCTGGATCGAGAGAGGAGCCAGGCAGGTGTTTATGGATGGGGGGCTATTAAAGGAGAGTTTTTTTATCTATGCATGAAGGTAAAAAACGTTTAGCCTTTAGAACTACTTTAATTATGGGATGTGCAAGTCAAATATGGACTCCTCCCTCTCATTTCCTACCCACACAATGT
The DNA here is from genome assembly GCF_042186555.1 of Aquarana catesbeiana. Taxonomy (NCBI): domain Eukaryota; kingdom Metazoa; phylum Chordata; class Amphibia; order Anura; family Ranidae; genus Aquarana; species Aquarana catesbeiana. The sequence continues at coordinate 120,454,058 of NC_133336.1, forward strand.
TGCCCAGCCCTGCTTATGGCATATAGAGAGTGAAAGGCTGCAGAAACTGCATGTGCAGAGACCATTGTAACCTACTCAGATATTTTGTGACTTGAGCTCCTCTTTAAATGTTGACATATATCTACCCACCTTTTGTAATGGTTGAAGGTGAACGAACGAAGATTCTGATATTCCCCAGATTTTCTGGTCATAAATTAAAGAGGGGTGCAATTGTATCTATGTTAAGTTAATTAAGTTACCCGAAACAAATAGAACACAGAAAACAAAAATATGGCAACCTACAATAATAATAAAACTAGCACAGCATAAAATTGCACATGGAAATCATACAGGCACTTACAGGAGTCATTGAATTGGGTTATCTGTAAAATATCACTTTAATAACCTCAAACAGTCGTCAGTAAGAATGGAATGGAGACTGACATACTTGTTCCAAAAGAGATTCAGTTGTGAAGTTTGAGAAGTGAAACTGTTCTCATTAATCAGTAAAACTGTATTTTTCACAGGACGTTTGAGTGAGAACAATTTGGCAAGCTATAATAAATACTGTAACTTGAAACAAAACCTTTTAAACAGTTTTGAAAAGTGGCAGATTAATTTTTTTCACATGATTAATTCTCAAGCGGTCGTAGGAGGAGTTCATTATCTTTTTTTATCTTCTTTTCATTTCACAATTACTAGAAATGTCATTTCAGCCGTCGAGTACAATGGACATCACATGTCTATACGAGCAATATTCAAATGACACCATCAGCAGTGTTCATGAAAATCAGCCTTTATCTAGACCACGTCAGATTTCTTCCTTCTTGCCCTGATGTTGATCTCATTTGATGAATTGCAGCCTGATTGTTAGTGCATTTCTCACCTCTGCCTGATAATGGAATCCCTTATAGAATAAAGTGAACGTGTCCACGCTATAGCTTCTTGCCATGATGGACACCTGTGCTAACAATTGACCATCGGAGACTTTACATACATATATACACCAACCACAAACTTCTCATGTTTGGACTTTGTTCAAAATCTATTCTCCATTTCATTGCCTCTCCTTTCCTGAGCTTCTTGGGCTTTGTTCTGTTGAACAATCACATCGGGTATATATATATATATATATATATATATATATATATATATATATATATATATAAACAAGGTACATTGGGGTTGATTTACTAAAGGCCAATGCACTGACTATGCACCTTGGAAAATGCAATTGCACTCTGCAAGTGCAGTTGCTCCAGAGCTTAGTAAATGAGGTAAAGCTTCACTTTGCAAAGAATATCCAATCACATGCAAGGAAAATAAAAAAACAGCATTTTGCTTGCACATGATTGGTTGATGAAAGTCAGCAGAGCTTCTGCTCATTTACTAAGCTCTGGAGCAAGTGCTCTTTCCAAAGTTCACAGTCTTTTTGCCTTTAGTAAAGCAACCCCTGTGTGATTGGATGCAATATGCTACTCCTGATTGAAAGTGCTATTAAACCCAAATCATAAACAGTCAATGCAGGCTATATTACATTGGGGTTTATTTACTAAAGCTGGATAGTGCAAAATCAGGCTCAGTTCTGCATAGAAACTGATCAGCTTTCAGGTTTTATTGCCAAGGCTTAATTGAACAACTTGAGGTTAGAAGCTGATTGACTACCATGCACAGCTGCAACAGATTCTGGGTATTCCAGTTTTAGGAAATCTACCCCATTGTGTCCAGTCTCACTTTGCCACTACAGCATTCATTTTCTGTAGATTGCAAAAAAATCCTGCTGTTCACTGTCCCTCCCTCCTTGTCTGTATCCCTACCACAGCCTCAGATTGTGTAGACCAGCCATTGCCACATCTACTGATCATGCTATCGTTTCAGTTCCCTTCTATTCTGTTAATTTCTTCTTTTTTCTTATCTGCGCAGTTTACGTGACTATAGAGTAACACATGTGGACTTTTACACAGTGGTAAATGACACTCCCCTCCCTCCTCCTCCATGACCTCGTATTGCTAAACACTATGTGAGCAGGATATAAGTTGTTGATTGATGAAGGTTTCACCTCCCTGTTAGTCCCAGTACATACACACAATAGACACGGGCTGAAGGGGCATGACACAGCCTGTGATTGGCAGAGCCTTCTATAGACCTCTTTACAGTGTGAACAGAGTGAAAGCTATTGTCAGTTAGCTAAAAATTCACCTACACCATGGTGTTGCCAAATAATAAATATTTTCTTTGAAATTTAGGTATGTTATAAACTTTAAGGCTGGGTTCACACTATCTTCGCATGCGGCTCATTGCAGGGGTCCAGTGCGTCCTCGTTCACCATTTCAGGTCCGATTAATGCTATTAATTATTTATTTTGATTCTCCATGTTGAAAGCCTTTTTTTGTGTCATGTGATCGGCACAATACCAATTAGTACTATGTAGACACAGATTCATAGCCCAAGCGTCCTTTGCTGCTATAGAGCATATGTCAGCAGAGTAGTAGAAACAGCAATGATAAAATAAGGTAATAAGATGCTTTTTATATTAAATTAAAATACAGTGGCCTGATCATATGCATTAATTGAAGGGATAATGGCATTAAACATTGTATGCTTAGTATCACTTTAATGGTTTTCTTTGACCAAATTTATCTTTCATCCAGCTCAGTTGCCTTTATACGACACACGAACATCTGGCCTTGACAATAATTTTCATAGTGCAATTGACAGAGCTGTCCTCATTACTGTTTCGGAATTGGCTGTGTCAGAGGACTGTACACCGAGGAAGCCACTAAATAGTAAGTTCTGATAGTTTTACTATAGAAAGGTATCAAGGGATGACTTGCACGTGTTTTGGACAATACTTTTGGCTGTAGAAAAAGATAATTTGTAGTTAGGTAAAGACACACTTTAAAGCAGCTGTTTACAGTAGAAACAGTCATATAATAACTATTTAGCTTACAAACAACTTATTGGTACATAATCAATAAAACTAAATCTGCTGCAGTTCGCCCACTTTGTTCTCAGCTTTTCTCACTACTGGGCCCTGCCATCTTGCCTTCTAAAGCATAAAGAAGAAGTGAAGCCAGACATATCAGACATCTTTGCTCTTTCCTTGCATTCCTATACATTTATGTATAGAAGACATGAAGGCCCATTCCCTCTACATTGATTGATTACTTTTTATTGAACTATATGTTAGTCTACATCTTCTTGCCTTCCTTTGAAAGGTGTCACTGCTCTCTGCATATTTCAGGGGAGGTGTATTAGAGAAATTAGGGCTTAGCTGCTGACTTTTGATTAAGTCGAAATTTGCTTATCAATAGCAACATGTTTAGTCTGCTGAGGCAGTACATTTTAGAAAAGGAAGCATGACTAAATAGCTCATTGTATGAAGTGTACGTTATTGTGAAATAGAAAGGTTCTCTTTAAATAAATCAATGACCTGATTTTATGAAAAGGATTTCTGATGATTAATTAGAGCACTTGACTGCCTGTCTATAAAGACTGCTGTGTAAATCACAGGGGGAAGTACCAGTCCGATAGACCACAGAGTTAACTAGATCATTTTTCTACTGTGGTTTATTTGAACCCATCTCGGATTAAATCAGATGAGTAGAAAAGTTTACTTTTGAAGACTAAGTCCTCCTTTTGCATAAGAGTAGTAAATACAGCAACATTAATCCTATGATCATTATGCATGTACCACTTTTTTGCACTGAAGCCTCCAGAGTACAGGCTTCTTTAATGTTTACCCCAGCCTCAGGTCCATACGTTGTTAAGGACATGGGCTGATAGTAGTGGTAGCTGGAGTACAAGAAAGTGACTGAAGAGGGATCACCAAGCAGTGCACAGTCCCTCTGCCATTGTGGCAAATGAGACATGTAATAATTTACTGGGAGCGATCCCAATGAGTGAATGATCTGGCTGTGCAGCCAAAGCCATGCAGTTTTGGTTTAGGGGATGTATGTGACCATACTTCATCTAACACCCTAAATATGATTATAACATGAAACATGGTCTGAAATCTGGACTTCAAGCACAATAATACACAGCCAGTGGATGCAAACAAACACAGAGCTAGAGTATACATTTGCTATGCAGATATGGCCTTGGGCAGATAGGAATCCAAGAACCCAGTGGGACAAGACAATGAACGGAACCACCCTTCTTAATGGCAAACTGCAGATAATGGTGTGTGCTTTTCTCGTTGGTTAGAAAGAATATTTCATGAATAGAATAGTTGATTAAGGTTCTCCATTTTGTTAAAAAAAACCCAAAAAACTTCAAGTGTTATCTAACGTTGGGAGAGTTCCCATAGTACTACTTAGGAAAGCATGAGCCCTCAAGCAGCAATCTCTAATGCAAGCAAATATTGCAGATTTTTTGTAACATAGGCATAAGTTTACCTCGTTTAGAAAATACGAATAATAACATCTGGGGTAGACTGTTACAGAAAGGTATTAAACTGGGAAAACAAAAGGAAAAATTACATTTTTGTATGGTACCAATTTTTCTTTCAGTAAAGCCATAAACTGTTGGAGCTCAGATAGTTTTTCACTATCAATAAAGCAGCTTTAGTAGATGCAGTGATTCCCACCTGAAGAATGTCCAACCATATGCATTATATCAATAGGATTGAAGTTCGTTGAGACTGCTGAGTTGAATGTCCACTAGTCCATTCCTATGAATGTGGGGTTAACTTATGGGAGGCCCTGCTGGCCCCAGTCTGGCAAACCTGCTGTTGTGGTAAAAACTAGAAACAATAATCTACCATTCCTTTGCTTAAAATATAAGGCCTCATACACACTGAGCTTAAAAAACGCTTCTTTTTTTGTTCATGGCGCAAAAAAAAAAAAAAAACGCAGAGGTGATCAAATACCACCAAAAAAAGCTCTATTTGTGGGAAAAAAAGGACATCAATTTTATTTGGGCACAGCGTCGTGTGACAGCGCAATTGTCAGTTAAAGGGACACAGTGCCGTATCGCAAAAAATGGCCTGGTCAGGAAATGGCTAAAACCTTCCAGGGCTGAAGTGCTTAAACACCCCTCTGTATTAGAATATGTGTCCATGCACACATAAGTGTGCAGGCTTAATAGAACGGGAGAATTTACAGGCAGAAAGAAAAATACCATCACCAGCATGTTCAGGAGAGGAGCTTTTGGACAGAAAAAAAGATTGCCATGGCTAAACACTGGGCGCGTTCATTCATTCCAGTGGCCAGAATAAATTCATATTCTAGCCAATGGAATAAATTAACACTCAAACGCCTAAACAAGTCTAAACACCTGTGCAAAACGTGGTTTTACGTGTGTTTTTTAAGCAGCTTTTCTCCTGCCAGGAGAAAAGGCGTTCAGAGGACCTAAGCAAACACTTATGCTGCGTACACACGATAGGATTTTCCGACAACAAATGTTTGATGTAAACTTGTTGTCGGAAATTACGACCGTGTGTAGGCTCCATTGGACATTTGTTGTCGGAATTTCTGACAACAAAAATTTGAGAGCTGGTTCGCAAATTTTCCGACAACAAAATCTGATGTCGGAAATTCCGATCGTATGTACACAATTCCGACGCAAAAAAATTCTACGCATGCTCGGAATCAAGCAGAAGAGCCTCACTGGCTATTGAACTTCATTTTTCTCGGCTCGTCATACGTGTTGTACGTCACCGTGTTCTTGACGTTCAGAATTTCCAACAACATTTGTGCGACCGTGTGTATGCAAGACAAGTTTCAGCCAACATCCATTGGAAATAAATCCACAGTTTTGTTGTCGGAAAATCCTATCGTGTGTATATAGCATTAGTGTGCATGAGGTCTAACGGAGCACTGTTATAAGGTCATTTGAACTGCAACTGGTGATAAGTGGAGTTCCTCTCCACTGAAACTGATTTTGCAGATGCTTTGAGTCACACTAGAATACCCAACGGTGTGCCCTATATACAGTGATAAGTCTACAGTCTGCAGTATATGGAGATTTTCTTCTGGTCATCCATAGATAGTTCTTTTTTTGCTAATAAGATCTTTCTTTGCCTTTTACAACAATTTATAATTAGTATAAATGTATAACCAGTCAGCTTCTAGTGAGGATCTGTTTTAGAAATGTTAACTTTTGTTTGACATTTGAGGACCTGAAATAATTTGTGTAGGGGCTTGGGTCAATGGGCAAGTGCAGCTTGCTTCCAGGGGCATTCATGTGCATTTCAAAGGCTTATGCTTTTCATTGATAGGTGCATTCCACCTGCAGTTGACTATCCTTCTCGCCTGCAGTTGTCTTCCTTCTATCAACCCATTTCAATCTGTTTTCACATTCACATTGACATAGGGACAGGGCAGTTCTGACACAAAGTAGAGTTTGCTGACAAAGATCATTTGAAACATGGCAATATATTGGATATTTCATTAAATTAAGGAAGTATATTCCTGTATGTGTCCACGCATGCTCTCAAAACTCTCCAAACCAAGTTCACTGTATGCACAAGGTCAGATATACCTCACCTAAATCAGAAAAGCTTCTTCTCCATCCATTTTTGTCTGATTCATATTAAATATGGGTAGGGAACAGCACCCAATGTTATACAAAGAAGGTGACAAATCCTTTCCCTTTTCAGAGTGGCTTGTACTTCAGCGCATTCTGCTTGTGACCTCTACAGCAATCAAAGGGTTAGCAAGCAGCGGGAGAAAGCAAAATAAGATGTTAAATGGCTTCTCGCAATTTGCACTAAGATATGTACATGTGTATATATAACATGTGCCTTGGTTTCTGCTTTTTACCTGGCTGATCCAAATTATAGCTTAATTAGAGACAATCTTTGGAAATGGATTCATGGTAATAAACAGATTGAACTGAGGAATCGGCGCAGTAAAAAGTTCAAAATTAATAAGTGGCAGATGTGGGAGCGTAATTTGTATTTGAACAAACACACTCTGATGGCTGGGGAGTTTTTGTAATTATTATTTTTTTTTAATTTACATATCTAAACTTTTAAGTGGAATTCTAATCATACCTCGTGCACGTCTGCATAAGAAGAGCTGCCTATTCCCAGCAGCTGTGAGCCTGGGCTGCTGTGTGCGCTGAGCTGTGTCTGCGCTCCCTGTGTGCCCTGAGACGGAATTTTTGTGAGTTTTTCTTTGGCCTTTTCTCCTCTGATCTGCTGTCAGCACTGCTGCCTAAACCCTTGCTCTGTTTTAACCTATTAGGATAGGGCCGCATGATACAAGCTTTGTGCCAAGACAAATTTCCAAGTTTCGCTGTAACAAAATTAAAACAGTCATCGGCACGCGTTTACGATTTGCTCTCACAGGTGGCTAACCTGGATTGTAAATGTGGTCATGTTCATGACACATGAAAAATGTTCAACGGAGCATGGACAGAGCTGCCACTGTGAAGGATTACTACAGATCGTTTTTGTTTAGCCAATGGGTGCTTTTTCCATGTCCGGACAAAGGTAGTTTTACCAAACTTTTTTCATGCAGCGTGCTTTGTTTAATAGTACTAGAGTAGTAGTAAAGCCTAAACTTTGATTGTAGCACAGGCCGATCAATGATTTCTTGCCAAGAAGAAGTGCAGAAAGACGCACACGACTGTTTGTTTACAGCAGCATACGCTGTCTTTCTCCTTGTAGCCTACATGAACTTCCGAGAAGGAAGCGCTCCCAATATATTAGTCAGTCAGTCACCTGATCAGTCCCAACGGTCATCGCGCTCTCCATCATTGATGAATTTTGCCCAAGGTGAAAATGTTGCCGGCACTTGGGAGTCATTGTCAATCCCCTTCAATGGGAGGAGGAGCAGAGGTGTGTCTGTTCTCCTCTCCAGTGCCCAGATGCAAAGGCAGCATATGCACGTTGCAATGTAGTCCTCTTTCTGGGAGTGTGCACACAAGGGTAGATCCATAGGACGTTTCAAGGGAAAGGAGCCCCTCTAAAGCCGGCCATAGGTGTTTTTCTTTTTCCTGCAACCAGGGGTTGCAGGAAAAAAAATTGCTAGATTCACTGACTGTGTTGATGGGGGAATCCCTCCCACAAAGCTATTGTGTTGCCTTGGTGGGGGGGGGGCACAGGGAGCCCTTTCTGCCGGGGCAACACACAGTGATTATGGCCGCTGGCAAAATCCAACATGCAGGTTGTACCAAAGTTGATTGATCAGCTTGGGTACAATCAGCCTGCCCATACATGGTTCAAATCTTAGTCGGTCCTTGCAGAACCAGCTGAGATTCAAACTGTCTATGGCCGGCATGGAAAGAGGGGGCAACCAGATAAAATTTGAGGAAATGAAAGGTATGATGCATGAAGAAGAGGCATACTAAGGAAATGAAAAAAGTTTAATGTCACTTCAAATTTCCCCCTTGTGTTGGGAATACGAGGGTTCCTTATCTACCCCAGACTAGGCTCATGTAACAATTATTAGCTTATCATTCAGCATCAATTGTACAGCCTTCCATCTGACAAAAATATTTTCTAACTTGGAAATCTTAACCTAGCCTGAGCTGTGAGGTTCCTTTCTATGCTTGTGAAATTAGCAGTTGTTTGTTTATGTCCTTAGCCCAGGGGTTTCAAACTGGCGGCCCTCCAGCTGTTGCAAAACTACAAGTCCCATGAGGCATTGCAAGGCTGGCAGTTACATGCATGACTCCCACAGGCAGAGGCATGATGGGACTTGTAGTTTCACAACAGCTGGAGGTCCACCAGTTTGAGACCCCTGCCTTAGCCTGATCTCCTCATCAACCGGGGCAATTCAGACTGAGTAAAAATACACAAGTATTGATTACCGTAAGTGAAAACTGCATGTCAAGAGGATCAGCAGACCTTTAGGCTGCATTCATGCCTGAGTGTTTTCAGCTCATAAAACGCCCGAAAAAATGCCCAACAAGCAAAATCATATTCATTTCAATGGCATCTGTTCACAGCAGAGCGTTTTGTCACCTGAAGCAAAACGCCTGAAAAATGCCCTAAGCTCAAAAAAGGACACGAGCTTCTTTGGGGCAGATTACAGGCATTTTTCTGCCTTTTACTTTGGTGACCTGAACAAAATTGCGGCAAAATCGCGGTTAAAAATGCGCGACTTCTAAAAAGCTGGTGTGTGAATGCAGCTTTAGAGATGGGCAGCTGCAACTTGTATACACATTTCAACTTTTCCTGTAAAAGTCAAGCTGCATCCTACCACTTTATTGTTCAGAGCTTTCCCTTAAAGTAGAACTATAGGCAAAACTTTTTTTTCATTTTTGAGTAGCGCAAGGGAGGGGTATAACTCCCGTTAGATTTTTTACACAAACTGTGTCCCATTGCAGAGATTTCCTTTCATTACCTGTCCCATAGCCAAACAGAAAGTGAGAGAAAATTCCTACAAATTAAGGGAATTCCTTGGGGACCCCCAGCTCACCAGAACCAGTGTCCCTATTGGAAGATCTCCACTCTATTATTTTTCTGGGGACAATCCAGAATTTGGGATTTTTTTTATATTTCACTTTCAATGATAATAGTAAACAGGATAAATAGAGAGGGTGAATCTACTTAACGGGGGCACAGCTAAAAACTGACAGGTGTTCTAATCCCTCTGCACTCCACCCAAAACTAAAAAAAAAGTTTTGCCTTTAGTTATACTTTAAGTCCTTTAAACAAAAAGTTACTGAAACAATGTTAACAAAGACAGTTCAGTTATAATACCATCAGTGCCTCAGTACTACGGTTGTATGCAAAAGTTTAGGAACCCCTGACAATTTCCATGATTGTCATTTTATAAATATTTGGGTGTTTGGATCAGCAATTTCATTTTGATCTATCAAGGATCAAGGAAGGAAACAGTAATATTTCAGTAGTGAAATGAGGTTTATTGGATTAACAGGAAATGCGCAATATGCATCAAAACGAAATTAGACAGGTGCATAAATTTGGGCACCCCAACAGAAAAATCACATCAATATTTAGTGGAGCCTCCTTTAGCAGAAATAACAGCCTCTAGACACTTCCTATAGCCTGTAATGAGTGTCTGGATTCCGGATGAATGTATTTTGGACCATTCCTCCTTACAAAACATCTCCAGTTCAGTTAGGTTTGATGTTTGCCGAGCATGGACAGCCCGCTTCAAATCACCCCACAGATGTTCAATGATATTCAGGTCTGGGGACTGGGATGGCCATTCCAGAACCTTGTACTTGTTCCTCTGCGTAAATGCCCGAGTAGATTTTGAGCAGTGTTTTGGGTCGTTGTCTTGTTGAAATATCCAGCCCCGGCGTAACTCTTTAACTTTGTGACTGATTCCTCAACATTATTCTCAAGAATCAGCTGATTTTGAGTGGAATCCATGCGACCCTCAACTTTAACCAGATTCCCAGTACCGGCACTGGCCACACAGCCCCACAGCATGATGGAACCTCCACCAAATTTTACTGTGGGTAGCAAGTGTTTTTCTTGGAATGCTGTGTTCTTTTGCCGCCATGCATAATGCCCCTTGTTATGAACTATAACTCAATCTTTGTTTCATCACTCCACAGCACCTTATTCCAAAATGAAGCTGGCTTGTCCAAATGTGCAATTGCATACCTCAAGCGACTCCGTTTGTGGCGTGTGTGCAGAAAAGGCTTCTTTCGCATCACTCTCCCATACAGCTTCTCCCTGTGCAAAGTGTGCTGAATTGTTGAAGGATGCTAAGTGACACCATCTGCAGCAATTTGATGTTGTAGGTCTTTGGAGGTGGTCCGTGGGCTGTTTTTGACCGTTCTCACCTTCCTTCGCCTTTGCCTCTCTAATATTTTTTGTGGCCTGCCACTTCTGGCCTTAACAAGAACTGTGCCTGTGGTCTTCCATTTCCTCACTATGTTCCTCACAGTGGACACTGACAGCTTATATCTCTGCGATAACTTTTTGTAGCCTTCCCCTAAATCATAATGTAGAACAATCTTTGTTTTCAGGTCATTTGAGAGTTGTTTTGAGGCCCCCATTTTGCCACTCTTCAGAGAAGAGTCATAGAGAACAACAACTTGCAATTGGCCACCTTAAATACCTTTTCTCATGATTGGATGCACCTGTCTATGAAGTTCAAGGCTTAATGAGCTCCCCAAACCAATTGTGTGTTCCAATTAATCAGGGCTAAGTAGTTACAGGTATTCAAATCAACAAAATGACAAGGGTGCCCAAATTTATGCACCTGTCTAATTTCGTTTTGATGCATATTGCACATTTTCTGTTAATCCAATAAACCTCATTTCACTACTGAAATATTACTGTGTCCTTCAGTTATTTGATAGATCAAAATTAAATTGCTGATCCAAACACCTAAATATTTATAAATGACAATCATGGAAATTGTCAGGGGTTCCTAAACTTTTGCATACAACTGTAGCTGATCTTCTCTCTATTGAGGTCTATTTGGGGTCTTTTTTAGGAGTTTACTGTGCGAATGTGTCAAGCACACACAGAGCCGTCACAAATAACCCCTGTATTTTGCTTAATATGTTTATTTCCTATAATCAGCTCCATCTAGGGGCTATATTGAATTATTTTCCTGATTCAGGTAGTGCAAGTATTGCATGAAGTTGACGATCATAGGAAATAAGTGTATTAGACAAAATATTCTGATTATTCTTGACAGCTGTACAAATGATTGAAACAATCTCATGACAATTTTTTTATTAACAGATTTCTGGGTACATTGTGTCCCCGCTGTGCGCACTGGAGGTCTTCTGTCTCCCATGTCACCAGTGTGTCTCTTCAGAGCTGAAGGGAAACGCATAACTCTACTTTCAAATGCTGTCTTTTTAAACATTTATTTTCCAGCCACACCATCTCTTTAATATGGCAGATGGCCTAATGGACAAATATGGAATGAGAAGCTGAGGCCAAGCTTGAGTTTTAAAGGAAATGTCCAGATTTGCATTTAATTTTAGCAGCCAATGTCTCTGGGTCTACTGGTTGTTTTGACATGTGGTTTTCACTGCGGATAACCTATGTTTATGTATTTTGTATAATATGCTCAGCTTGGATTGTGTGGATTAGTGTCAGGTTTTTCTTTAATTAGAAATTCTATACAACCAGAATATATAGGTTGTTCTCACATAGGAGGCACAGGGCAGAGCTAACACAGTAGCAATCCTTGCAGCAGCTGTGATGCTTGGTGGTGGTGGTGGTGGTGGGGGGGTAGAAGGAGCCGATGCTGTGCACATAATTCGAGATACTGAGATAATTGCAAGCTGCATCATTACTGCCACTGGCCTGCCTGGACAAGACCAGGGAAGAGACTACACAGTACGCATACCCACTACACTGACCAGTCCACTCCTTTTTATAGGCTATTTTTTACATACATTAGAAATGTAGTTTATACAATGGGGAATAGACTTTTTTTTTATTTTAAAGCCCTATTCCAGGCTAAAACCATTTTTCACTAAACCTCCCTCCTACCCACCTCTAACCCATGCAACTAAGCATTTTTCTCTTGTGAGGGCAAATATATTCACCTAAAGTGGAACTAAAGTGACTATGCTCACCTCCTCTCTAACAGTAGAAAGTCTGTGAGGGGTCCCGCACTGGCACTGGCATCTTCTCCCTGGCTCCTGCTGTGTGGCGGTCTTTGGGAAACTTCATTGCCTGGCGTGGGATGACATAACTCCTACGCATGCTCAGGGGTCAGTCATCCTGACATACAGGAACTATGCTGGAGATGTGAACTGAGCTGTGCATGCGCAGGAGTTAGTCATTCCGGCATACAAGGATTGTACCAGCGATGTAAACTGAACTGTGCATGCGCAGGAGTCAGTTATCCTGGCATACAAGGATTGTACCAGAAATGTAAACTGAGCTGTGTATGTGCAGGAGTCAGTTATCCTGGCACACAAGGATTGTACCAGCAATGTAAACTGAGCTGTGTATGAGCAGGAGTCAGTTATCCTGGCACACAAGGACTGGGACAACGATGTAAACTGTGCTGTGCATGCGCAGTTCAATTTACATTACACAGAAGACTGCGAGCAGGTAGGTAGGAAGAGAAGAAGGCTCAAGGTTGTTTACTTCACATGACCACCACTTAAGGTAGGTATAAAGGGCTTTTGAACAGGGAAATTTTTTTTCTCTACAGTGATCATGTAAGGATGAGTGGGTAGGGGACTATTCCCGGAATGGGGCTTTAATGCTCATAAGATGTTATGTTTTGAAGACACCAATAAGGTTTTTATGTGGATATGACTTCTGTCTTCTCTTTTTTGTGTTTTCTTTTGGCTGCCCTCAAGCTTTGAGGATTGCAGTCCGAGGATCTATTTAGGTCTGCTGCTTTTTTGGGCTTGACGATTTAGCAGAATATTTACACTTATGCTCTAGTTTTTTTCTTTGTACTTTCTTCACAATTCTCACAATAACACTGAAATGCCACTGCAAATGTTAAGCTCTGTTTTAAAGATATACACAGCTGCTGAGAATTAAACTTAAAGGGGTTGTAATCCTTCGTGTTTTTTCACCTTAATGCATTCTATGCATTGAGGTGAAAAAACTCCTGTCACTGACCAGCCCCCCCCATTTTACTCACCTGAGCCCTGTTATTCCCACGCCAGAGACGGGCACACCCTCTCTGCCCGTTGTCTTGGCTCTTAAATGGATAGATTGAGAGCAGCGCAGCCATTGGCTCCTGCTGCTGTCAATCAAATCCAGTGATGGGGGGGGGGCTAGTCCGGCATTCTGTGTCTATGGACACAAATGCTGGACTCGGAGCGCGCCTGCACGGGGACCCCCAAAGAGAGCACTTCTAGGTGGTTTCGGGGAGGAGCCGCAAACGCCGTTAGGGGACATCAGAAAAGGAGGATCGGGGCCACTCTGTGCACAGTGGAGGTAAGTATGACATGTTTGTTTTAAAAAAAAAAAAAAAAAACTGTAGGCAGACATAAAAACATAAATGAATGCAGCTCTGTATTCATTCATACATCATGCTATTTACTTTTTAAGGCAGGCAGTGATTTGGTATCAGCTTCTTGCAGTTCCTGTATGGTAGAGCTCAGCCTGTGGGAGGGAGAATCAGCATAAGGGACCAATCAGTTGTGCTGTATTGCAAGGGGAATACTGATAGGAGGAGAGGGCAGAGATGAGCTCATCACTCAGCTGCTTTTCCTTTCACTGGCTCTTTCCACATTAGTTTATTAAAAAAAATTGACTTGCTGAGCTGGGTGGTGCTGACAGGGGCACCCGCAGAATGAATTTCATCCGATTCAGCAGGATTCAGATAAACTCCTACCCATGTATGGCCAGCTTTAATGAACTGCAGGGGGGGGGGGGGAGTCTGCTACCCTGCCAGAAAGGGTTGTGGTGTGCTGCAGAGCTGTGTAAATCTCAGAACTGTAAGGACAGAAATACAATTACTTTGGAAAGTAAAGCAGTTCCTGTATGTGTATTTTATCCATGACTTAGTCCCTTTTACTGTATACAGATTTCGTCCAAATGTTTTTATTTGTGAAGTATGATCACATCATAAATAGGAGAGTTCCCTTTGCTGCTGATAGAGAGGACACACTATGTTACCATGATCCCTATTTTGTATCAAACAGATATACACTGCAAGTGCAAGCAGGCCAATTTAGACCCACATAGATGATTTTGCTTTCTACCTATACTATGGGGACCTGTGTAACATGCAATAATGAAGTACCATTTGACTGTTACAACATTGACAACATTATATGACCTGATGTGGGCTTATCCCATGGGCCAGTATGCGTAATCTGTGGAGACGGTTTTCCTTTTTTTGTTTTGTGTGGATTTTTTGCAAAAACGATAGACAGAATTCAGAGAGTAGTGGTTAATGAAAGGTCTAAGATTATCAGTGGTGTACCCCAAGGTTCAGTGTTAGGACTCTTACTTTTTAATACATTTATAAATGATATAGGGTCTGGGATTAAAAGTACCATTTCAGTCTTTGCAGATAACACTAAACTATGCGAATAAAAATGGAATAACGTCCTTAAAGGATGTCTCCAACTTAGACTACTTTCCCACTGGGGCAGCGTTGGCAGTAAAGCACCGCTAATTTTATCAGTGCTTTACTGCTGTTATGGCAACGCTTTTCGGCGCTTTTAATCCCCCCGCTAGTGTCCGAATAAAGGGTTAAAAGCGCTCGCAAAGCGCTGCTGCCACAGCGCTTTGTGGGCGCTTCAGCGATGGACATTGATTTCAATGGCAGGGGCAGTGGATGCTGCTTGCAGGACTTGTTCTAGTGTCCTGCAAGTGCACCACCCCCAGTGTGAAATCCTCGGTCTTTCACACTGGGGCTGCAGGGTAGGCGTTTTTCAGGCGCTTTACAAGCGCTTGTTTTAGCCCTTTAGCACCTGAAAAATGCCTCAGTGTGAAAGTAGCCTTACAAGCCGACTTCAATGCACTGTTTAATTGGGCAACTATGAGGTTTAATGTCGATAAATGTAAAGTTATGTACTTGGGGGGCTAAGAATATGCATGCATCATACATACTAGGGGGAGTACAATTGGGGGGAGTCCGAAGTGGAAAAGGATCTGGGGGTTTTGGTAGATAATAAGCTGATTAATAGCATGCAATGCCAAGCTACGGTTTCCAAAGTGAACAAAGTCCTTTCTTGTATTAAGAGAGGTATGGACTCCAGAGAGATATCATTTTGCCCCTGTACAAATCATTAGTAAGACCTCATCTGGAATATGCAGTTCAGTTTTGGGCACCAGTTCTCAAAAAGGATATCGGGGAACTGGAGAAAGTGCAGAGAAGGGCAACCAAACTAATAAGAGGCATGGAGGAGCTCAGCTATGAGAAAAGATTAGAGGAACTGAATCTATTTCCTCTTGAGAAGAGGAGATTAAGGGGGGATATGATCAACATGTATAAATACATAAGTGGTCCATATAGTGAACTTGGTATTGAGTTATTCACTTTAAGGTCATCACAGAGGACAAGGGGGCACTCTTTACATCTAGAGGAAAAGAGATTTAATCTCCCTGTAAGGAAAGGTTTCTTCACAGTAAGAGCTGTGAAAATGTGGAATAGATTCCCTCAAGAGTTGGTTCTGGCCAGATCAGTAGATTGCTTTAAATAAGGCCTGGATACTTTCCTGAATGTACAGAATATAACTGCATACTATCATTTATAGGTAAGGTTGATCCAGGGAAAATCCAATTGCCTCTCGTGGGATCAGAAAGGAATATTTTCCCCTGCTGGACCAAATTTGATCATGCTTTGCTGGGGTTTTTCGCCTTCCTCTGGATCATACATGGGATTGTATTATTATTTTTTTTATTGGTTGAACTTGATGGACTTGTGTCTTTTTTCAACCTGACTATGTAACTAGTTAAATGGTCAATAGTCCATTTCAGTCAGAGCTCTTGATACAAATTTGTTCATAAAACTCCTATGGTCCTGAGGAAGCTGGAGTTCCTGCAAAACGCGTAGACCACTTGTGAAGCTATCCGTGGATCCTTGAAAGTGACAAAGCTCTGAACTACTTAAAGGAATTTCTTCCCCTTTTGTTTTAGACATATTCTTATGGAAATTATGTTTTTAAAGAAATTGTATTGTTTTTAATGTGAAATAGAATAAAAAACTTTGTATTTTTTATATATATGTTTGTAAATAGTTCTCATTGTATTGTATAGCCTTTTCCAGGAATGTGCGCGGTGGGAATATGGATGGTTATGCTTCTCTGTTGGCCCCTTCTCTCCTATGTATTTTGCGTACTGAGGGGGGTCAGGTTGGAATGAGAAGATCCGGTGTTGGGTGACTTTACTTTAGTGACAGGCTTTTTCAGTAGGACATAGAAATAGTGATAACGCATAATGTTGTATTCTGTAAATGTTTTTTTTTTTTTTGTCCTTGCTGTAGCTTACATTTAACTCCAGTGACACACACAGTGCTACCATTTAGCCATGTTGGCGAGATGAAGGTTAAAGTCTGTACATCTTTGCATTAAAACATTGTACTGTATAGCAGAGAAGTGCTTTCATTTCTCTGCACTGGACACTGTCATAAAAAATGTCTCTTGTTGTTTAAACAAATTAACTTTATTGATTTTGCAATCCATAATTACTTTACCTCTGCTTAATGAGTTCTTTTTATGGAGCTTTATCGTCACACACCGCCATCCGCACTTCCAAAGAAGGTGTCCCCACTAAATCAACCTCGTTACTGCGATCCATGTGTGTCACATGACATCAGATGTCTCTCTTCACCTCTGGACAAGATTGCCACGTTCTTCAACCAGCCGGCCTCTTACAGGCAACAGTTCTGCCATCACTTTGCAGCTTTCAATGAAAATATTCGCACAAAGTACAAAAAGTGATGCTTTTATAGTGTAGCTGAGCTCAGTCACAAAGTGATGTCCTGGTACATGAAATCATGGCACAATGAAAAGTGGAGGTGCTGTCCACATGGAAAGTGTTCCATACCTTTACATTACTATTACTTACTATTCATGCCAATTCACCATCCTAAGATAAAAGCTGCATTTCAGCTCTGGGGCAAAGAAAATAAAGGTGATGGGGAACACTGTGGATCGGTGAGGTTGATCAATACCTAAACAACATTTTTTAAAGAGAACCTGTCACTTGACAATAAGTTTCACAAAATCTTCCAATAATATTATATGTGCAGTTAATGTATTCTGTGCATGTAACCCCCCCACCCCCCCCCCCCGTGTATACATCCAGGAGCCTCCAGACTGCTGCTTGGCACCATCTTAAAGAGGAGCTCCAGGCTCCTGCAGAATACTTTAAAAGTCAGCAGCTACAAATAGTGTAGTTGCTGACTTTTAATATTAGGACACTTACCTGTCCAGGAATCCAGTGGTGTTCTCACCCAAGCCGACTTTTCAGTCGGCTATTGGGTGCTGCCGCTGCTATCGCCATGAAGGGAAACCGGCAGTGAAGTCTGGCGGCTCACAACCAGTTCCCTACTGCGCATGCATGAATCGCGCTGCACGCTGTGAATGGGCTGGCTGCGGGGTAAGGAGGAGGGGGGCTGAACTTCTGGCTGTAGTGATCAAATCCAGGTACCCGCCTCCCCACCCCCAAAAGGTGCCAAATGTGGCAGTGGAGGGGGAAAGGAGTCAGAGAAGTGGAGCTTCCTTTTTGGGTGTAGCTCCTCTTTAAATATGATATCAGCAAGCTCAGCAGGCTTATAGCTGTCAATCAAGTGATGCCCTTTAGTATTCCCCTAATGCCTTCCCTCGCAGCTACATAAAGATTGTTTAGGGAGGGCTGAAGGAGCTGGGCCAGCACAGAGAGTAAGTAAACACTCAAGGAATGACTATGACCTGCAAGGGTAGGGGCTGTACTAGGGCGTTGACTAACCAATTTTTCTAGCGAGTTCAGAGGCACATTGCCACTGAATTAAAATAATTTGGCAAAACACTGCAAGTACACATTTTAAGTTATATTCCAGTGCTTTTACCAGTAGTTCTTTACGTTGGTGACAAGCTCTTTAAATCATCACTTGCATGGAAATCGCTGCAGCAATCTCTTTATGTACAGAAAGACTAGAGTAGTTTGGGCACTGAGGTTTTATATGTTGAAGGTTTTTAGAAAAGCCCAGCATGGATTTGGCTGTTAATGTTGCGGTCTGTGTTCACACACTAGCGCTCCTGATCTGAAGGCCAGACAGGGAGAGCGGTGCTGCCAGCCCCTGGTTTTTCAGACAACCTATGCCGCAGATTTAATCAAATCTGGGCCCCGGAGGAGCTGGGTTTCCGTCCGGCCACCTGTCTGCCACACAAAATGTTTCACAGGACAGATGGGAAGGTGACAGAACTGTCCTTGGACAAAGAAACTGTATTAACAGAGACAAGAGATTCATGTAAATTCTACACCATTTCACACACATCCATTGCTATAAAGAAATCTATCATGTAAAATTGTGTACATTACTTTCATTTTACAATATACGGAGATTAAATTCACATGATGGAAGCCCGATATCTGTCATGTTTATTTTTTAGACTACATAAAGAATCAGCTGATTTTCCTGGGTTCTGTGTAGTCTGTTCAGGGGTAAGTCCATTGTTGACCCATTATACTGTGCTGGTACGATCTTAATTTAAGTCTGGTCATGTAATGTGTAGGGGCAGCTTTACAGTAATACTAAAAAACATTTTTTGTAGCCTAGCTGAACATTTGATGAGTAATTATAGGCAAAAAGGGTCATCAGTCAGTAAGCTACTAATGACACCCAGTAAACATTGCAACTATAATAAAATCAGAGTTCACTAAGCTATCTCTAATCTTAAAGCAGAACTCCAGGATGTATCTTTATTTGTAAACTTACATTGGTCCAGCTTGGTTTAATGTAAATATTCATATCTGATATCCTCTGAGCCTCTGGTGATGTTGAAAATCACTGTAGTAGTTTGTGCCATATACAGTGATAGCTGTGATATCAGGGGGCTGCTACAACTAGTTCCCCTCTGCACACTGAACATAGGGAGTTGCGTGCTCATCCCTGCCACTATTCTGAAAACGCCTTGTATTTTTTTCAATAATTATGTGGGGAGTTCTCTGATTGGATGAGGTGGAGAGGAGGGTCAGATGATGTCTTGATCACCACTTTGCCCATTCAGAGAATGCCTTGTATTTATTAAACAATAATATAAGATTTTCCCTTAATTATGGTGGTGCCAAGCAAGTGACCCCCTGTGTTCAGAGAGTAGAGGGGAATCCATTGGAGGAGCACCTGGAAGGAAGGTCAAGGCTGTCACTGTATAGAGTGTGGACTTCTACTGTGAATTTCAGCAGCCTATCAGGTATGGATACTTATATAGAGCAAGATGGACCAATATAAGTATGCAAAAATGATCATTCCTGGAGTTTGGCTTTAATGTAACTCTTCAGCCAGATTTCACAGAGCTCCTGACTTGTAGAAAGGAAGGGGAAGGGGGGACACTATTGCCTGAACACTGTGCTGTACAATGTACACTCTGCTTGGAAGATTTTAATCTGATTTGTGGCTGTGGGGAACTTCTTAGCCCTATTCACGCCTGGCCTTTTTGTAGATTGAAGCTCCAAAATGCTCAACAAGAAAAATGCTTTGATTTTCAATTGTCCTTGTTCACATTTTAGCATTCAGGTGACTGTAGCTCAACACTTGAAGCTCAAGGAGGTACATGAGCTACTTCTGAAGCAGAATGGGACATTTTTGGCCCCATAGACTTCAATGAGAGCGAGTGAAAAAGTTCTTTTTTTTGCACTTTTTTTATGCGTTTGCAAATTAACAGTCCATGGCCAAAAACACATGAACCTGTTCCAAAGGAGCTCCTGTATAGCACTTCACATGCAAAAAATGCACACACAAAAAGCCTCAAAATTGCATACCTATGCTACACTCATGTGTGAATGAGGGCTTTGTGCTGACACATTAATGCCCCAGGCCTTCAGTATGTACGTGGGTGATTTTTCTACTGCATTACAAACACAAAAGCAAAAGGTGTTGCCAGATCACTATATTGCCTATAATAAGGATTGTATTTGACTGGAGCATTAATGCTGTGCATTCCTACAAACCTAAAACTATGAGTATGTATGTTTCCTGTATGCATTAAGAGGCTTAATTTTCTTTTTTTTTTTTTTTTTTTTTTTACTGAAAATTTTTATTGAAATTTTTACTTACTATACAAAAGAGTAATAAGAAAAAGCAACAAACAATTATCACATTTTCACTGGATGGTACATTTGAGCATCCAGTTATTTGAAAACCAAGACAATGTACTGTACATACATAAGAATTAGGAAGGGCTAACTGACCACGAGTGTAGCTGACCCTCACACATTATGTGTAGTTATTATACAGGATATAGGATAATTAGAAGGTGAACAACATTCAAACAGTTAGTCATTTATTGTATGCCATATCTTTGGTGTCGCACATTGTTTCACTTACAGTATGTGTGAATAAACAGCAGATCGAACCACTGTAAACCCTGCTTGCAGAGGGACTATTTGTTTGGTGCATGAGAGAGGATGCTGCTCAAAACCGGCAGCAGGCGGAGGATGACCCTGGGCCTCGTTGTTCCCAGTCTGGCCCATGGAATGCTAGCAGCCGAAGCTTACTTGGCTAATATGGTGGCATGTTCGGCTCCTGCCAGCTCTTTAACTGGGGACTGGTGCTAATTTCAGGGCTAATTCCAAGACGTTCCACTTCAGTGACTATAGCAGGTGGCTGAGTCTGATGGAGCAGAGAGAAGAGGAGGGGGCTGGGAGAGAAAATTACCCTGCTCGGAAAGGAATTCTCTGATTCAATTGACTGATTATTCTGTCAGATAATATGGGTAGTGAGGACAGGGAACACAGCCTTACCAGAGAGACACAGAAACACAGAATGGACTTACTGGGAAAGCTCAAGTACAAATACACAGGCGCTTATTTTTGGTCCCACGAAGGCTTCCACACAGACAGGTCAATCACTCTTTTTGGAGACAATAATGGCATGTGTGCTGATAAAAAGTATATTCTGCACATTTCATACTCGGATTTGTTATCAGACAAAAAATGATGAATTATCAACACTGAAAAAATTATGCTTTAAAATGATTTATATACCGTATATAAAAAATTAATATACTGTATTATATATATAGTAATAGTAATCTCTCTAAGGGTTTGTTCAAGGTACGCTTGGGCTCAATGCGCTAAGTTCAGTGAGAAGGTAGCATATATAAAGAGTAAATTATGCCCTTCCCGGCATTGTGTGTGCCCCAATGTCCACTAAAAATGTGGTCGATACAGCAGTTTTTGTGCATTGTGTATTATATGTGACAGGCATTTTGCAAAGACAAATATTGGTGAACCCAAATCTTAATGCACAGTGATCACAACATGATCATATCCTGGAGTGTATGTTAGAATGTTGGAGTGTTATACTGTATCTGTGACTTAAAGTGGAACTTTACCCAAAAGGCGCTTATTGACATCCCCCCCTCCTTTGCCATATTTGATACTTTTTTTGGGGGGAGCTGGTATGTGATTTTGACAGGTACCAGCTCCAACTTCTGGCTAGATCACCCCCCTCCTTCCCCCACAGCCTTCTGGGACACATCACAGGTCACAGGAAGACTGCAGGACCATTCACAACCTCAGAGTAAAACCAGCTGTAAAGTTGCAAGGCTTCACTGCCGGTTTCCCTTAGTCAAGATGCCGGCATCTCGACCCAAAGCCAATTGATGAATCAGCTTGGGTGAGGACAAGGCTGGATCCTTGGCTGGATCCTTGGACAGCCAAGTGTCCCTATATTAAAAGTCAGCAGCTACAGTATTTGTAGCTGCTGACTTTAAATTTTTTATGGGGGGGGGGGGGTTGGGAGAGACTGGAGCTCCTTTTTAAGTACAATGGATACAAACCTAAAGCTCAAGTCTGTGCAAAAATGAAACTTAAATAGTGCATTGCGCAGCAATTACCTTACTTAGCCTTGATTCCAAACAAAAGTCACAATTTCCTCTATAAGCCAAGCTAATTTCCTGCCCTGAAGACCGTACATTTTTCCCTACTTATCTTCTTAGTCACTGGTCCCTTCACTGTCCCCCTAGAGTTCTCCTGCCTCTGAAGCTTATGAGAGAGGACCCAGCCACTGGAAGTGCTGCCTCCACCAATAGGAGGTGTCCACATCATTCAAGCAGTGATATGGACACCCAAAGAGGGACACCAGTAAAGTAAAGAGATAAAGAAAAAAGGATTGTCACATGACAGCAGCTTCAGGTAAATAATATAGGCATTTGAATATATATTTTTTTCATACTAGCAGTTAGAGTGGGGCTGATATCCTAGAGTTGGGCTTTAAAAGGAAGGGCACTGCCTGAGAGTTGTCTTATTCAGTTAGGCCATGCAGAGAGCAATGCTAGCATCTCTAGGTACAATAACCACAGCAGCCCATCAGATGTCACTTAGTCAATTAGTGTACTTTTCAGATTTCTTTTTACCTTCATAACAATCATTATGGTGAGGCATGGACACAAAAATGTTCAAGGCCCAGTCTGTATCATAAACAAATGCAGTTTTCACTAGAGCATCTCCACTCCAATTCATCCCCACAGTTCCAACTATACGCAGATCTTTGAAGGACCTGATCAAATCAGACAGATAATTACATGCATGGAGACATACCAAACAACCAAATCAGAATGATGAAATTGTTCTAAATCATTATATGCATCAAGGACACAAAACAATATGATTAGTCTGCCTTTGTGTCAAATGATAGCATGAGGTTTAGTATGTACACACATGAAGAGACCAGCAGTGAGAGGTATGGAGGCAATTGCCCTTCAAGCCACACTGGTTTTTATAAACATGGGCAATGAGAAATCTAGATGGTTTCCATTAGTTCTGCATGTATCAAGTCAATACAGCTGTGTAAGGCTCAAGCAAGTCGTAACAAGTAATTATTCAGATTATAATTTTATCGGGGCAGGAAACCATCCCAATCCAGCAGGTTGATGACACTGCTAATCCATTCTGGCTAGCTGCTTTTCTCTACAGTAGTCTGTAAGCATAGATGAAGCTTCTGTAGGATGGTATCTTCAACTATAACTGGCACTTGGCAGAGTTTGTCAGTCTTTCAGACACTACGCTTCTATTACAGAATTACAGACATGACACTATCTGACCTTTATATATGGTTGTACCCACACTGTAAACCTTGTTCAGATGGATTTTTGTCATAGTATCTGTAAGTTTTTGGCCTCTTGTATCCTGAATACACCTCTCCTTCCTGTCCAAGCACTACTGAAGACAGAGGTGACACTTGTATGAAACTTTGTCAGGCTAGTATATAGCATGATTTCCAGTCTGATCATTAATCTTTAGCAGGGGTATTGAATTACATTTTACGGAGGTCCGATCAGTAAAAAAAAAATTCCAGCAGAGGTCCGAATCACGTTTGTGTAAAGACTCCTTTACATCACAGCTCCTCCTTATATCACAATCCCGTTCTTATATCAGAGTCCTCAGTCCTTCGCACATCACAGTCCCCCACTTCACTTCACAGTTTGCAGGGTGGTCCTAGCCACCAATCACCTGCTGGTTAATATGAAAAGTTAACAGCCGGCAGCTCCTGCTCCCGTCCAATGCAGAGCTGTGCCTCCTGAAGTCAGCTTATTACTAAAACTCAGTTAATTACCTGCCCCTCCAATGCAGTGCTAGGCCTCCCGCACCCGGCATATTAACATCATGCCTCCCGGCATGTAGAGAATGACAGCGGCCGAGGCTAGGGAAGAGAAATGTTGCGACAGCGGGTCCGGATGGGACAGTGGCTCGGTCCGGATCTGGACCGCGGTCCACCATTTAGTGATGCCTGATCTAAAGTAAGACTGCTGACCAGTGTGCATGCTTCATTTCAGCTTTTTGGCTAGTGTGTTACTGGTGTTATTGTTTATTGGCTTGTGTGTAGGACTTGCCATATGTTAGCTTGTAGTTGAACTTGTTTGATGGATGATGTATAGTGGGAGTTGTGGTGTGTAGAAGAGGTGTCCATTGTATTACAGTTTTCCAATTGAACTAGGTGCATCAGAACTACTGCTAGACCCCAATGTGCACCGCACTTGTGACCATATTCCTTATGCTGCTGATTAATCTGACAAGACTACACCCAATGTGATTTCAGTATGTAGCTGCTTGAAATATGATTAGTTGGTATGGGTTATTGCACATTGCTAGCTGCCCTAGTTAATTTACTTGCTAATCTGGCCATAGATGGGTCAAAATTCATCCGGTTCAGTAGGGATCGCTCCTGCTCAACAGAAATCAACTTCTGCCAAAGGGAGTTGTTGGAAAATTTTCTCAATCAGCGGCTGCAGCCAATAAGTTGCAGCCGCCGATCAGTGTAATTTCTTACAATGGTGAGTCCCTGCTGTCAAGATACAATGTCTCAGCAGAGAGGATTACTCCATTCACCTTGATTGTGTGGATGGAGGAATTCATTTTGTTTTTTTCTCGATCAGCCCACTGGCTAAATGAAAAAAAAAAGTGATCTATCTATGGCCAGCTTTAGTTCTGCTGGGTAGAACTTGTATATTATTTTGAGTTTCAAACTTTTTAGCAATATTTAAATTTTTTATAGAATTGCCATTAGGCAAAAATATCCATGTTCATAAATCAACATAAGGGTTGTTAGTGGATGCATATGTGCATTCTTCACGTCGAATATACAGGATATCGTTATATAGCGTGCGTGTGCATGTCTGTGTAGGAGATTTAATGTCAGGGTCATTCTCTCATCTCGCACTCTTTCCTCAGGATAGAGTTATTCTCTGCTGGCCTTTTCCACCCTCACCCCGCAGCCAACACATCTGAAAATACATATGCATAAGAACTATTTGCATATGCTAATCCATGCACGGCTCAGTGTATTTGCATAGGTGTGAGTTCCCGGCAGTGATATGGGCTAGGAGGGGGTGCAGTACAAGGTGCTCGCCAAGTCTTGCTGACGGCTGCGGTCAGAAACCGCTTAACTGCATTATCCACTATGTCTTACATAGTGCAACATCATAGTCATATTTCCAGATACCTTTATGTGTCATGCTTCAAATATATAACATTAATGGGCAGCGATTGTAATATGTTTTCTTACTGTGGAAATGTCAAAAGCCTCTCTCACGGAGGCAAAAAGTGTGCCGAAGAGACGCATACGAATGCCTGCTAATCGGACACATTACGACGTGCAAAACAAACATAATTCCCCTGTGTGGTGAATGAACACACCATACTTTGGCAGGCCAAATTGCAGGGAACTAAATAGAAGCTGTGCACACCTAAAACAGCCCTGTCATTAAAATTCGTATTATACAAATCAATAGGATATATTAGCTTTATACAGTAAGTCACTCTGTTCTAACAGGGACAGAAATTCCTTCTTAGTCCCCAAGGCAATCTGGAGCCTCTCCGAATCAAGATTTTGCTATGTATTAATTATGATTAGTATATTTATGTTGTACTTCTTTTAAGATGTTTCCTGAATCTGATAGAACCAGTTGTCATGAAAGTCTGTCTCACATTCTCACAGCTTGTACAGTAAAGAATCCTTTTCATATACAGGGGTAAATCCTCTATTCTTCCAATCAGGAGTGCCCTTGTGCCCTCTATATTAACTTTATAGAGAACACTACTGAACTTACTGTATACAGTATATTTACACAAGATGCCATATTATCCTTAAAAGAAAAGTCTGGGATTTTAAAACAAAATTAACATTTATACTCACGTAGGTGGATGCAGCATCGGTCCAATGCTGCTTCTGTCCCCCACCCTCTGCAGTGAGAACTGAGTGATTAAACACCACTGATCGCTCAGTTCTTCCCCTCTGCTCTGAACAGAGAGCCGTCACTGTCAGTCATCAACTTTCTGCTCTCCCCCCAGCGCTCCCCAGTTGACTGGGCAGTGGAGGGGGTGAGAGGGGCTGGCCCATGCTCTCAACGGATTGATTGGATTGAGATTTGGAGAATTTGGAAGCCAAGTCAATGCCTCAAACTCGTTGTGCTCCTGAAATCATTCTTGAATTCACAGACCAGGCTACCTTCTTTCATTGCTCCGTGGTCCAGTTGTGATGCTCACATTCCTATTGTAGGCACTTTTGGCTGTGGACACAGGTCAGCATGGGCACTCTGACTGGTCTGTGGCTACGCAACCCCATACACAACAAACTGGAATACACTGTGTGTTTTGACACCTTTCTGTTGGAATCAGCATTAACATTTTCAGCAAGTTGAGCTACACTAGCTCTTCTATTGGATCAGACTATACAAGCCAGCCTTCGCTCCCCACGTGCATCAAAGAGCCTTGACCACCCATGGCACTGTCACTGGTTCACCAGTTTTCCTTCCTCTGACCACTTTTGGTAGGTACTGACCACTGCAGACTGGGAACATCCAACAAGACCTGCAATTTTGGAGTAGCTTTGACCCAGACGTCTAGCCATTATAATTTGGCTCCTGTCGTTTAGATCCTTACAGTTGCCCATCAGCTTCAGAGGCAACATGTTCACTTGCTCTCTAGTAAATCCAACCCACTTTCAGATGCCATTGTATTGAGATAATCAATGTTATTCACTTTACCTGTCAGTGGTCATAATGTTATGTCTGATCTGTGTATATGAATTTGTGTCTTTTTTAGAAAGTATATTGCTAGTTTTAGAAGGTGCAAGTTAACATTGCATGTTATTAGATTATAAATAAACTATCTCAGAAGTACATTTAAATTTGGTGCTGTAGGTACTGTGAGGGAAAAAAGTATTTGATCTCCTGCTGATTTTATACGTTTGCCCACTGACAAAGAAACGTTTCTTTTAGTTGGCCACCAGGTTTGCACACATCTCAGGAGTGATTTTGTCCCACTCCTGTTTGCAGATCCAAGTCATTAAGGTTTCGAGGCTGCTGTTTGGTAACTCGAACCTTCAGTTCCCTCCACATATTTTCTATGGTATAAAAGGTCTGGAGACTGGCTAGGCCTCTCCAGGACCTTAATGTGCTTCTTTTTGAGCCACTCCTTTGTTGCCTTGGCCATGTGTTTTGGGTCATTTAATGCTGGAATACCTACCCACGACCCATTTTCGATGCTCTGGCTGAGGGAAGGAGGCTCTCACCCAAGATTTAAAGGTGTATGGCCCTGTCCATCGTCCCTTTGATGCGGTGAAGTTGCCCTGTCCCCTTAGCAGAAAAACAACCCCAAAGCATAATGTTTCCACCTCCATGTTTGACGGTGGGGATGGTATTCTTGGGGTCATAGGCAGCATTCCTCCTCCTCCAGACATGGCGAGTTGAGTTGATGCCAGAGAGCTCAATTTTGCTCTCATCTGACCACAACACTTTCACCCAGTTCTCCTCTGAATCATTCAGATATTCATTAGCTAAATTCAGACAGGCCTGTATATTTGATTTCTTGAGCAGGGGGACCTTGTGGGCGCTGCAGAATTTCAGTCCTTCACAGCGTAGTGTGTTGCCAATTATTTTCTTGGTGACTATGGTCCCAGCTGCCTTGAGATCATTGACAAGATTCTCCCGTGTAGTTCTGGGCTGATTTCTCACCGTTCTCATGATTTTTGAAACTCCAGGAGGTGAGATCTTGCATGGAGCCCCAGACTGAGTGAGATTGACAGTTATTTTGTGTTTCTTCCATTTGCGAATAATCGCACCAACCACCCCCTCACCAAGCTGCTTAGCGATGGTCTTGTAGCCCATTCCTGCCTTGTGTAGGTCTACAATCTTGTCCCTGATATCCTTGGGCAGCTTTTTTGGTCTTGGCCATGGTGGAGAGATTGGAATCTGATTGATTGCTTCTGTGGACAGGTGTATTTTATACAGTTAACAAGCTGAGATTGGATCCTAAAGAGAGTGCTCTTAATCCCAGCTCGTTTATAGAAGACACCTGAGAGACAGAAATCTTGCTGATTGATAAGGGTTTAAATACTTATTTCACTCATAAAAATGCAAATCAATTGATAACTTTTTTGAAATGTGTTTTTCTGGATATTTTTGCTGTTATTTTGTCTCTTACTGTTAAAATAAAACCTACCATTAAAATTATAGACTGATCATTTCTTTGTCAGTGGGCAAACATACAAAATCAGCAGGGGATCAAATACCTTTTTCCCTTCACTGTAACTTCTTTGTGGATGTATGGGTACATTTTGTGTCTGCGCACTGCTCATGTAAAACATATATAATTTATTAAGGTAATAAATTGACAAAACATAACATCCTAACTCCTGAAAACAATTAAAATCCCATGTAACTCTTTTAGGAAGCCACTGAAATGTAAATACATGTTAAACTTGGTGTACAAGTGCATACAAATAGGAGTATTTTTATCATAGTTACAGTAACATTATAAATTCATTGCACTTGTAAACCCCAAAGGGTCTCCTGAAAGGGCACTTATCTTGTAAATTTAACACAAATGTATGTAAAAGCAACACCAGTAGCATTAACAAAGAAAAACAAACTCAAATGTTGATAAAGTGCGCACTGATCACCTATATACTAAACACAGCTATGAACATCCTAACCAATATTGTACAGTTGTTTTAACTAGCTATATACCAAGCATAATTGGAAACATCTTTAACCAATGAATATATTGACTATATAAACCTATTTCTTAACACTAACACAAAAGCAATAAGTTCTAGCATTACAAAATACATGAACCAATAAAGTCCCAGGAAATCCATACTCATATAATGCTGCAATAAAGTACAGAGGGCATCCACAGAATAGCGTCACATTCTCAGAAGCCCCAGCCTTTCTCAACCCTTTTACCCCAAGGATCTCTTGGAATATTTTTTAGGCCTTGGGAAACTTACAGCTCGTGCAACATAGCATGCTTAGTAAGCTGTGGAAACTTTAAAATGAAAGAATGAGGAATGTGGTGTCCTGGAGTATTTGGTACCCAGGGGAGATCATTTTTAAAACGTACCTGTTGTAAATGACAAAATTAGCATCAGTAATATTCTTCAAATGACATTCATAATAATAACAGAAAAAAAGTAGACAATAAAAAAGGTGGTCTGCTAACATAAGTTTAAAGTGAAACCTTACATTGCTGAAGGGATGTGAAAAAATCCCCCCTTGCATTAGTGGTCAGTGTAAGCAGGTGAAAATTTGCCACTGCTTAAAGTGGATGTAAATCTGATTCATGAAATTTGACCTAAACACATAAATCTGCAGTGTTTTCTAATCTCTCCAAAGCCCTTTCTGCTGCTTCGTTCTTCTGTTATCAGCATAACTCCTGACAAGTTCTCTGACAACTGAGATAAAACCATCCTGAAATTGGTGTTGGGGTGGGTGCTATATATAGATTAGCAGAGAGCTGATCTATTCACAGCACAGCTCTGCACATTACTTCCTTCCTTTGCCTATGTGGAGTGGGGGGGTGTGCCTTTCCTCCAATCAGCTATCACACGTGTATGCTAAGAATCCACACCCAGTGCTGAACAGGA
This sequence comes from Aquarana catesbeiana, assembly GCF_042186555.1. Taxonomy (NCBI): domain Eukaryota; kingdom Metazoa; phylum Chordata; class Amphibia; order Anura; family Ranidae; genus Aquarana; species Aquarana catesbeiana. The sequence continues at coordinate 120,483,928 of NC_133336.1, forward strand.
AGAGGAAATCTTTAACATGATGTTCACTTTCTAAAGAATATAGCAATCTGAAGACAGCAGATATACATGTAAAACTTATGTAGGGAGATTTGTTTCATCTCTGTGTATCATCTGAGGATGTTCACTTCACTGGGTATGTGATGGTTTACATCCAATTTAAGAAGCCTGTGGCACTTTCAGAAGAAATCTTGGTTAAAAAAAGGCTTAATTAGACAATATTTGTTTAATTCCAAAGTTCAGATTTAAAGAAGAACTTCAGCTTTTAATCCCAAAAACAACAGATGCATTGTGCATGTAAATGAATCAGAACCCCATTGTCAGTTTATGTGTATCTTATCTCCTTTAGCTGTATACAGCAGGTTTCTATATCTGTGATGTCACTTCTTCTGACTGAATTTCAAAGTTCTCTGACTTCCTGTTTCCTTTTCCAGTCCTGATACTACATGTCCCATGATCCTTTGAACTTCTGTAGCTTCAGGGCAGGCTATGGGAGTCACTTGTTTTGGGAGTTGAGGTGGGTGGGTCGTAGAACTACTGTGGGTGTTTCTGGGCCTTCATGTGGGTGGTGAAAGGTGTAAATGTGTCATACCTCCTCCTGTGTCAGTCCTGTCTTGCAGCATGCCAAAGAATAATGTCTTACTGCAAGACCACAGAGGAAGGGCTATGGGATTGTATTATGAAGGTGTTTCCATCATATGTAAATCATTTCACAGAGAGCAGGACTCTGGGTGGGCGGGATCTGAGGGGTGGGACTTTCCCTGTTCACACTGGTCAGAATATTTAACTGGGCAGGATTAAATTCTAAAAATCCATTTAATCCCACCCATCATCAGCACAGCTAGCTTTTTAAAACAGGCTGTGCATGAAGGGGTTTCCTTCTGGAATAATGCTGTGATCTGTGAGGTGGAACTTGGGAGGTTTGTACTCTTCCTGTAAATGTGACTGGGCGGGATAGAATGCTAATTAGGATGTATTCCATTCCACCCACCATCAGAGCTGTAAAAGAAGTTACATCATTTGCAGAGTCTAAAAAAAGACTACAGAGGGGAGTGTTATAGACTCTACCTGCTGCAGGAAGTGGCTTTGGAAGTGACAGAGTCTACCAGCAGGATATACAGAGTGTCACATGATACAAAGCTACAACTAAACCTAGAATATCAGGAGATCTGCAGACAACAGAGCAACATGATACAGAGGTATGATCAATGCTGGGATTGATTATTCCATTCAGTTCTCGGGAAAAGAAAGTTGGAGTTCAGCTTTAAGGAGATGTTTTTAGGCAGACTGAGTAAGATGATTTCTACTCTCAGTTTTACTGAGTTATACTCAATTTACTTTTAGTATAAGCCTAGTTTTCTTATGTTAGTTGTATGGATATATTTATTATGTCAGGAAGCAGGAATACCTAAATTTTCAGTTCACATTTGTTCATTGGATTCCACAAATTAGAAATGCAAACACATTGGCACATTGACATGATTTTTTATGAATCTTGTTTGCCATGTTACTGTAGGCCTCCTTTAAACATACATAGTTTGCAGACATTGCTTGTCATTCATGGTATATTTGCTTAAATTATCTGCTCCCAAACAAGGCCCTTCATGATAAATTTTGCTGCTTATGAAGTGCAGCAGAAAAGTTATATTTGTGTGTTCATTCTTAATAGCCTTCGAATGTTGCTCATGTATATGCATAGCATACACTGGCTGATTTAGGCATTGTTTGGCTGAAAGAAATGCTCATATTCAGAGGCATCCGTGTATTAGTCTCCTGCAGAATGCCACAGATAGCAAGGCAAGCACAGCACACATTATATTGGATTAAAAATATGAATTTACTATCAACCCTCTGTATGCATTTAATGTTTTTATAGATACATATTATAGATTGTCATCAGTAGCTTGTTATATAAGACAGTTTGCTTAAAGCAGACATGTGCTTTGCCCATTGGGCCAGTCAGCAATGGTACATAGGAAGTCCACAGCCCCTTGTGTGCTATGACTTATAGCATATCAGGGCTTTCCTTTCACTCCTGGCAGTTTCATGGAGTGATGGGGGAATGAAAGAAAGGTAAGGTGTCAAATGTTTCAACTGAGAAAACTTCCCATTTTAAGAAAAAATAAGGTCATTTTGAAATTGATGGCAGCACCATGTCTCAAAAAAGTTGGGGCAGGGGAACAAAAAACTGGCGAGGTAAGTGATACTAACATGGAAGAGCTGGAAGAACATTTGGCAACTAATTAGGTTTATGAGCAACAGGTTTGTAACATTACTGGGTATACAAAGAACATCCTAAAGAGTCAGTGTCTCAAAGATGGGCAGAGGCTCACCAATCTGTAAAGCTGTGTCTAAAAATTGTTGAACAATTTCAGAATAATGTTCCTCAACCTAAATTTCCAAAGACTTTAAATATATCATCATCAGTACATAATATCATCAGAAGATTCCAAGCATCTGGATGAATCTGATGAAAAGTGACAAGGCTGAAACACAATAGTAACGGCATTGCATTAAAAATAGGCATAATTCTGTGATGGACATCACTGCATAGGTTCAGAAATACTTCCAAAAATCGCTGTCTCAAATTTGACATTCTTTTTGGCAACCATGGGCGCCATGCTCTCCAGACTAAAGAGGAGAGGAACCATCCAGGCTTGTTATCCGAGCTCAGTTCAAAAGTCTGCATCTGTAATGGTATGGGGTGTATTAGTGCATATGGAACGGGCAGCTTGCACATCTGGAAAGGCACCATCAATGCTGAAAGATATAAAGTCAGGTCCATAAATATTGGGACATCGACACAATTCTAATCTTTTTGGCTCTACACACCACCACAATGGATTTGAAATTAAACGAACAAGATGTGCTTTAACTGCAGACTTTCAGCTTTCATTTGAGGGTATTTACATCCAAATCAGGTGAACAGTGTAGGAATTACAACAGTTTGTATATGTGCCTCCCACTTTTTAAGGAACCAAAAGTAATGGGACAATTGGCTGCTCAGCTTTTCCATGACCAGGTGTGTGTTATTCCCTCATTATCCCTTTTACAATGCGAGATAAAAGGTCCAGAGTTCATTTCAAGTGTGCTATTTGCATTTGGAATCTGTTGCTGTCAACTTTCAATATGAGATCCAAAGAGCTGTCACTATCAGTGAAGCAAGCCATCATTAGGCTGAAAAAACAAAACAAACCCATCAGAGAGATAGCAAACACATTAGGTGTGGCCAAATCAACTGTTTAGGACATCCTTAAAAAGAAAGAATGCACTGGTGAACTCAGCAACACCAAAAGACCCGGAAGACGACGGAAAACAACTGTGGTGGATGACCGAAAAATTTTTTCCCTGGTGAAGAAAACAACCTTCACAGCAGCTGGCCAGATCAAGAACGCTCTCCAGGAGGTAGGTGTGTGTGTCTCAAAGTCAACAATCAAGAGAAGACTTAACCAGAGTGAATACAGGGGGTTCAACACAAGATGTAAACCATTGGTGAGCCTCAAAAACAGGAAGGCCAGATTAGAGTTTGCCAAACAATGTCTAAAAAAAGCCTTCACAGTTCTGGAACAACATCCTATGGACAGATGAGACCAAGATCAACTTGTACCAGAGTTATGGGAAGAGAAGAGTATGGAGAAGGAAAGGAACTTCTCATGATCCAAAGCATACCACTTCATCAGTGAAGCATGGTGGTGGTAGTGTCATGGCGTGGGCATGTATGGCTGCCAATGGAACTGGTTCTCTTGTATTTATTGATGATGCGACTGCTGACAAAAGCAGCAGGATGAATTCTGAAGTGTTTCGGGCAATATTATCTGCTCATTTTCAGCAAAATGCTTCAGAACTCATTGGACGGCGCTTCCCAGTGCAGATGGACAATGACCTGAAGCATACTGCGAACGCAAACAAAGAGTTTTTTAAGGGAAAGAAGTGGAATGTTATGCAATGGCCAAGTCAATCACCTGACCTGAATCCGATTGAGCATGTATTTCACTTGCTAAAGACAAAACTGAATGCTCCAAGAACAAGCAGGAACTGAAGACAGTTGCAGTAGAGGCCTGGCAGAGCATCACCAGGGATGAAACCCAGCATCTGATGATGTCTATGCATTCCAGACTTCAGGCTGTAATTGACTGCAAAGGATTTGCAACCAAGTATTAAAAAGTGAAAGTTTGATGGATGATTGTTAATCCGTGCCCATTACTTTTGGTCCCTTAAAAAGTGGGAGGCACATATACAAACTCCTACAAACTTCCTACACCGTTCACCTGATTTGGATGTAGATACCCTCAAATTAAAGCTGAAAGTCTGCAGTTAAAGCACATCTTGTTAATTTCATTTCAAATCCATTGTGGTGGTGCAGAGAGCCAAAAAGATTAGAATTGTGTCGATGTCCCAATATTTATGGACTTGACTGTATCCAGGTTTTATGCTCAGGCAAGAATAGGACAGCATTCCTCTCGTAAAACTCCAGCAACTGATCTCCTCAGTTCCCCGAAATTTACAAATGTGTTGTTAAAAGAAGAGGGGATGGTACATCGTGATAAACATGGCTCTGTTCCAACTTTTTTAAAATTGGGGTTGTACTTTGAAGAAAAAAGAAGATTGGTCGCACACCATGGAAAGAAGAACTTCTGTGTAATACTTCCTTTATTTTCAAAGTGCCAAAGGACGTAAACAGGACATTACAGGAACATTGGTAGACCGGTTTCACACGGATAACTCATGCTTGTAGCACAAGTTATCCATGTGAAATCGGTCTACCAATGTTCCTGTAATGTCCTGTTTACGTCCTTTGGCACTTTGAAAATAAAGCAAGTATTACACAGAAGTTCTTCTTTCCATGGTGTGCAACCTATCTTCCTTTTTCTTCTATTACTATTGACGGTGGTGAGCCGGGGCCAGCACCCATGAGGAATTCACAGTCTGAGCGGTGTTACACACTTTCTGGGGTTGTACTTTGCCAGCTTTTTGTGGCGCTGTCCTAACTTTTCTGAAACACATTGCTGCCATCAATTTTAAAATTACCTTATTTTTTTTTCTTAAAATGCTGCATTTTCTCAGTTTAAACATTTGATATGTTTTCTATTTTCTATTGTGAATAAAGAGTTTATGAGATTTGCAAATCATTGCATTCTGTTTTTTATGTAGATTTTACACAGCATCCCAGCTTTTTTGGAATTAGGGTTGTAAGTTTTAGAAGCGTGTCACTCCCTGCATTTTCAGGACACACTCCTACTCATCCTATTTATTCATTTCCAGGGTTCCTGGGACCTTCAGGTCCACAGAATTCCTGCCAGGACTTTCAGTATCCCTGCCAGTACTTCCAATAGCACTCTCAGAATCTCTGCTAGGACTTCTTGAGTTCCTTGAAACGGTGCTGGGAATGTCCTTTGACCCAGAGGAGTATTTAAACATCTGCCCTGGAAGTGGTTGGTGATGTGTCTTTTTACCAGCTACCCACCTTTCAGTAAAAAAGCTATACTATACTATACCCTTGGTGGGGCAATCCCGAGGGCCACAATCTGGTGCCAGCACACAGCAAAACCCTTCTCCACCATGAGGAGCTCCAGTGAAATCTAGCAGGTTCATATCCTTTACTGTACCCTTGGTGGGGTAATCCTGAAGAACGTGATCTGGTACCAGCACACAGGAAAACCTTTCTCCTCCATCAGGAGCTCCGATGAAAACTGGCAAGTGCTTAGACCCTGTGCCTTGGATGAGGGGGTGTTTCCAGAACAGTATATGCCTCTGTGGAGGTCTGAATTATTTACCTGTTGCTTGGGCAAAGCACAGGTAGTTTACATAATTAATAATTAGCCACCTTTGCGTTGACATAATTTTGTGTCAAGTTGATTAGAATAGAAACAAAGTCATCTATTTAAGCCTACAGGCATATGAAACAATCGCAACAAAAAAGAGCAACTCAGGACCAAATTTCCCATTTTACCATTAGGTGTCTAAGGGTAGCACAAGTTAAATGTACCAAAATTAAGTCATAGATGTCACATGATCTACACACATTTGAGGTTTCGTCACGTGTAGACACTGAACACTGGGATGTCAATCACCTTTTGTTCTCTTCTAATTTGCAAATACCCTGTCCAAAGAAGATCTGAGATGGGTGTTACAGTTTAATCAGGCTGTATGATTGCTTCACACAGCTTATGGGTGTAGTTTTTACTTACAGGTCAGTCATGTGAAAACTGCATTATCCAGCACTCCTATTGGAGAGTTATCGGCACATGTTTTCAAAGATTACCTGATGGCTGTCAAACTGTACTATGTACACCAGTGAAATCATTCTTTATGGAATGGTTAGAAGCTGTTGTGTATAATCACCTTTGGAACAGCCTTTTTCCTAATTATTATTCCTAATGAAAAATCTAGTTATTAAAGAGCACTTCTAGAAAACAAAAGTTCATACTGTTTTTTTGTAATCCACTGTAGACAAATTTTCAGAGACCTCCTGAAAGGGTCATTAGGAGGGCAGTAGACGTGGACTTTCTGGAGCCTTTGCTGTGAGCCTCCCCTCATCTCTGCTTCCTGTATCACAAGTCACATTCAGACTTTTAAAGTGGTATTAAACTCACATATTTAAAATGTGCTGACAAACAGGGTTTTTATGACAGAGAAGACCCTATTTGTCTCTTCTGCCATAAGATTTCCTCCTGCCTGTCAGCTCTCATGTTAACTGAGCCATGCATGCACAGCTCAACATGCATAGTACCTTATCTGTTGTGTGGTGGTGTGCCTCCCATATGCAAATGACATCATCACATCCCGGCCATTTAAGAGGCCAAACAGACGGAAGCCAGGAAGATGAGGTGAAGATGACAGAACCCAAACACTGACATTGCACCACTGGAGGGCCTCCTTTAGTAGGTAAGTCATGATGTGCTGTGATGTGAGTTGCATATGTATTAGCACATTATGGCTTAAATCACCTGGGTACCCAAAATTTACTACTACTTTTTGATATTGACTATTGGCTGTTAGAAACTTTGGGCTGTCTTGTTTGTGCGAGCTATTAATGAGTGTTCCACTATCTCAGTAGGCATATGATTCCTGTTGTAAGGGAATAGGATTGACTGATGCATTTAGGCATTGCCTGGATGAGGAGGACTAGGCTTGCTCCCTGTATGCCTTTCAAATCTTAATTTTCATTGTTCAATGGATTCTACTTTTAAAGCCTACCTAGCATCTCACTATCTATTCATGCAAAAAGAGAACAGAACTTTAAAAGTGTGCACACCAATTACAATGTTTGTCAGTAATATACAGTTATAGGAAAACAAGGAAAAGTTGAATAAGAGGTAACAGGCATGGCCTCTAAACAGAAATGATGCTTATTTTAAAGTCACATTATTACTACAGTGATTGCCGCTGTCTTCTGTGTCCAGTGCTGAATGTCTGCACTTCTGCATACTGAACACAAGAGGTCACCTGCTCAGTATGGGCGGCATTCAGTGAACAGGTGGCATCACTGCTCCACCTCATTCAATCAGGGAACACTGCGTTCATTGAGAACACCCAAAGTGTTCCCTAAATGGCACCCGTTCCAAGTGAGTCACCTCCTGTGTTCCCATGGCAAGGGACCCAGAAGCTAGTGGAGATCACTGTAGTAGCAGTGCCTAACACAGTTATTTCCATCTTCCACAGGGATCCTACAGGTATGGCCCATACATACTTCAAGCTGGACCAATGTAACTATATAAAAATTGCCATACCTGTTATTCAGCCTAAATTATTACAACTATATAAAATCAACCTCTGTAATAAAGACAGCCTAAATGTTGTCATCCAGCTATATCCACTGAAAATGAAGAAATACCAGTTGTATTATAGAACAATTGTATTATTCTAAAGCTTGGTAAACATCAATATTTTAAAATAAGCCAATATCACCTTATAAAAATTGTTGAATTTAATTAATAAGATAAATAATACATCTATGAGTTACCATCTTATTATATTTTCCAAGACAAATCTGGGGGAACATATATAAAGGTGCTTCAAATCACAGTAGATATAACAAACAATTAAGGTATTAATATTGTACTCTAAAATTTTCATTCATTTGTGATCTTCATATATTCTGTTCTCTAATAGGAACTCAAGAATTACAGTGTCAATCTCACACATAAAATTCTTTGGATTATAACCATGATCAAAGAATATTGGATGTATTCATGTAAAGTGATTCACTTCTCTTCCAGTGTGTGAGCAAAAACTTCAAATACACAACTGTTCACACACAGAAATCAAAGTACTTAATGAAAAGACTGATTCATCCTTGGTAGACAGTTGTATTTTGAAATGCCAGATGATGCATTTATATTATGGGATAGATCAGAAGTATGTATGGTATAGTATTAAATTCAGGCTTGTCAAGTCCACAGTTAGGTTCAAATCAAACCAGGTCCAAGTTCAAGCTCAACTTCCGACAAAGCTTTTCTATTGTGTTCTAGAGTAGAAATGAGTTGTCGTTTTTGTCTGGGTTTTATTGCTGTATATAGGGAAATTTCCCATTAGTATCTATCAGGATTTTTTTAATAGTCTGGGGAAGAGTTAGAACTTAGAAAGCTGTTTTTAGTGCTGTCTGTGCCTTCCTATCCCAATGACAACCTCTTCCCCTTTTCTTGTTCAGGTGAGAGAAAATCTCCCCATGTGGTCACTGACAGAAAAAAAAGAAATGTAACTTTTCTCTGCTCTACGCAAAACTAAAAGAAAAAGGGGCTCAGCAAAGACAAGAATCAGTTCAAAACCAGGACGTATAGGGTACATAGAGAGAGAGAGACCCACCACACTGCTGTTCAGAAAGTGCAGAAGCTTAAGCCGAATGTAAGGTGTCATCGGCCAGTTCAATAAAAACATTATACTTGTGATTGATGTACTGCAGTATTTCTGTTAAATTTAAAAGAGAGATACAGTAAGAAGCTAGTGAGTAGTTTAACTCTCTAGAATTCATTAGATGTATCTTACATATAGCAAAAATTGGTCTCTGTGTCTTAGTGCCACTTTTTTGAAGTAAAGGGAAACAACAAGTTTATATCTAGAAAGATGGATGAGCTTTCTTCAGTTGGGCTCTATAAGGGACAAAAAGTTGGAGCTGTAATCTGTAGAGCTGAGAAGCATTAGGTGCATGTGAAGAGTACCGGACAAAAACTACAGCCCTCCACTCTAAGGTCTTACAGCTCCAGGCAGGAGCAGTACTGAGCCACTTAGAGGGGCTCTACTTTTCAGCTCTGGGATTCTCTGTTGGTTTTGGCTCTATATTTACAGCCTCTGCTTTCCATTTTGGCGTGAACTTGAGGTAGTAACTATCTTGTGTTTCATCAATTGCCAACTTTTATGGAATTCTTTATAATACAGGTACTCCTCACTTAACGACCAGGTTCCATTCCAAGACCAGGTCCTTAAACAAATTGGTTGTTAAATGTCACAAGAAATCAATTATTTTAAGAATTCTTAACTACTGTACTGTACTGTATTGTGAAAAAAGGTCTGAACACAAAACTCCAGCTCAATAACGTTGTTTTAATTTGCATAAGTACAGAACACAAATGAAAATTCTGTACTGTACTGTACAATATAATGATGTACAGCACATTGTTCAGGTGGGGAGAGCGGGTTGTAAGTCAGAGAAGCCGTTAAACAAGGAGTATCTGTACAGAAAACCTGGAGGAGATTTCCATAGTTATAACGAATACCCAGTGTAATTTATACATCCATCAGCTAAGGACTTTGGGGTTGATTTACTAAAGGCAAATCCACTTTGCACTACAAGTGCACTGCAAGTGCACTTGGAAGTGCAGTTGCTGTAGATCCGAGGGGGGGCATACAAGGAAAATAAAAAACAGCATTTTTGCTTGAACATGATTGGATGATAAAATCGCCAGAGCTTCCCCTCATTTCGGATCTTCCCCTCATATTTACATCGACTGCACTTCCAAGTGCGCTTTGAAGTGCACTTGCAGTGCAGAGTGGATTTGCCTTTAGTAAATCAACCCCTTTGTGTTCTTTTAGCAGAACATATTTGACAGCATGTTTACCAGTTACTTTATTATTCTGGTGATTGATTTTCACTAAGAAATGGCAAACTAATTTTGAGTGATCCTATGGAATACATATATTGTGTGGATTTTATTTTTTAATTAATTTGATTAATATTTTCCTTATTCCTATCCAGTTATATACTGTGGGGAAAATAATTATTTGATCCCACGCAAATTTTGTAAGTTTGCCCACTTACAAAGAAATGAAGGGTCTATAATTTTTATCATAGGTGTATTTTAACCAATTAAGGACCAAGCCTCTTTCTGAGATTTGGTGTTTACAAGTTAAAAACAGTTTTTTTTGCTAGAAAATTACTTAGAACCCCTAAACATATATATTTTTTTCTAACACCCTAGAGAATAAAATGGCGGCCGTTGCACTACTTTCTGTCACAACATATTTGTGCAGCGGTCTTACAAGCACACTTTTTTTTGGAAAAAATAAAATTTTGGGAATTAAAAAATCAGACAACAGTAAAGTTAGCCCAATTTTTTTTTATATTGTGAAAGATAATGTTGCACCGAGTAAATTGATACCCAACATGTCACGCTTCAAAATTGCACCCGCTCGTAGAATGGTGACAAACTTTTACCCTTAAAAATCTCCATAGGCGACGTTTAAAAAATTCTACAGGCTGCATGTTTTGAGGTACAGAGGAGGTCTAGGGCTAGAATGATTGCTCTTGGTCTAGCAATTGCGGCGATACCTCACATGTGTGGTTTTCATATGCGGGCGCTGCTCACGTATGCATTCGCTTCTGCACGGGAACTCGGCGATGCGCGTTTAAAAAAAAAAAAAAATTCTTATTTATTTTACCTTTTATTTTTTATTTTTAAACTGTTCTTTTAAAAAAAAATGTGTCACTTTTATTCCTATTACAAGAAATGTAAAAAAAGCATGACAGGACCTCTTAAATATGAGATCTGGGGTCAAAAAGATCTTGGATCTCATATTTACACTAAAATGCAATAATAAAAAAAAAAAATTACGGCATTTGAAAAAAAAAGTCTCTTTAAGAGCTATGGGCGGAAGTAATGTTTTGACATTGCTTTCGCCCTGCAATGATATGGAGATGGATGGGGGCCATCTTCCCGATCGCCTCTGCCGCTACCGACGGCTCCGGTAGGCGGAGGGCACCAGAGTGTGACGGGAGGGGGGGCCCTCTCCCGCCGCCGATAAAAGTGATCTCGTGGCGAATCCGCCGCAGAGACTACTTTTATCCCAAAGCAGACCGCCCGCTGAAGAACAGGATACCGGGGTTATGGTAGTTAGCTGCTGCCATAACAACGATATCCCTCTTCAAAGTACTGACGTATAACGACAGCGGGCGGTCCGTAAGTGGTCAAATGATAGAGACAGAATATCAACCAGAATCCAGAAAAAACACATAAAACAAATGCTATAAATTAAGTTGCAGTTAAGTGAGTAAAAAACATTTGATCCCCAAGCAAAACATGACTTAGTACTTAGTGGAGAAACCCTTGTTGGCAAGCACAGAGGTAATACGTTTCTTGTAGTTGGTGACCAGGTTTCCACACATTTCAGGAGGGATTTTGGTCCACTCTTCTTTACAGATCTTTTCTAAATCCTTAAGGTTTCTTGACTGTCTCTTGCTAACTCAAAGTTTCAGCTCCCTCCATAAATTTTCTATAGGATTAAGGTATGGAGACTGACTACTCCATGACCTTAATGTGCTTCTTCTTGAGCCACTCCTTTGTTGCCTTGACAGTATGGGTCATTATCATGCTGGAAGACCCATCCATGACCCATCTTCAGTGTTCTGGCTGAGGGAAGAAGATTCTCATCCAAGGTTTTACAATGCATGGCCCTGTCCATTGGTCCCTCAATGTGGCAAAGTCGGCCTGTACCTTTAGCAGAGAAACAGCCAAACACAGCAAGTCGAGTTAATGCCAAAGAGCTCAATTTTGGTCTCATCTGACCACAGCACTTTCTCCCAATCCTGAATCATTTAGATGTTCATTGGCATGACTGTACATGTGCCTTCTTGAGAAGGGGGACTCACCTCACCATGTTTGGAGGAAGAAAAACGCTGACTATGACCCTAAGAACACCATCTCTACAGTCAAGCACGAAGGTGGAAACATGATGCTTTGGGGCTGTTTCTCTGCTAAATTACAGACCGACTTTGTCACATTGAGGGGCCATTAGATTTGGCCATATATTGTAAAATCTGGGATGAGAACCTTCTTCCATCAGCCAGAACACTGAAGATGGGTCGTGTATGGGTCTTCCAGCATGACAATGACCCAAAACATACCGCCACGGCAACAAAAGAGTGGCCAAGAAGACATTAAATGTATAGGAAATTTATGGAGGGAGCTGAAAGTTTGAGTTGCCAAGCGACAGCCAAGAAACCTTAGGCTGCTTTCATACGTTTACAGTAAAACACCGCTAGTTGTAGTAGCGATTTACCATAGTTTAAGTGGCAGTATTCGGCCGCAGCAGGGCGCTTTTAACCCCGTTAGCGGCCGAATAAAGGGTTAAATGCATAGTGTAGCACCGATGGCAAAGCGCTTTGCAGGCGCTCCGGCAGCAGTGCCCATTCATTTCAATGGGCAGGAGCAGTGTAGGAGCAGTGTATACACACTTTTTTTAATGTCCTGCCAGCGCAGCGTCCCAGTGTGAAAGCACTTGGGCTTTTACACTTGGACTGCAGGGGAGGCGTTTTACAGGTGCTTTACAGGTGCTATTTTTAGCCCAAAAGCGCCTGAAAAACGCCTCAGTGTGAAAGGGGTCCTAAGGATTTAGGGAAGACCTGTAAAAAAGAGTGGACCAAAATCCCTCCATAGATGTGTGCAAACCTGGTCACTAACTACAAAAAACGTCTTACCTCTGTGCTTGCCAACAAGGGTTTCTCTACTACTTTTCTGGATTTGTAGATTTTCTGTCTCTATCATTTAAATTACACCTATGATAAAATATATAGACCCTTCATTTCTTTATAAGTGGGCAAACTTCCAAATCTGTAGGGGATCCAATACTTATTTTCCCCACTGTATGCTGGAATGTTTGCAACAAAATATGAAGCTTAACATGTTTTTGGATAAAACTCTTACAAGTGAGATTTTTTCCATTATCATTTGATCATCCAGATGATGACAGTTAGATGGCCTTCGTTACAAAGGCTTTGTTTGTAATATATTTAATAAATAATGTTACCACATTCATCATTCTTATTTAGTAGTCTTGCCTGAGTCCCTTTTTTTTTTGCTGTGATTAAAATTAATTTACAATATTTAGGAGCGCTGTCATAGATTGAGGTGCTTGGCACTCATTTTACAAACAGTATCTTTAAAAACATATTTTTTTAATTTGACAGTCCCTTGTGCTTCTTTTGATAGAACTATTCTAATCCATGTAGTGTAGTTGGTGCATGGGGCCAAGGGAACCAAAGGCTATGTGTGTTCAAGCCCAACGATGCCAGGCCAGCCCTATGCAAATCAAGAGCCTAATGAATGGCATGAAAAGATCTGTTTTAAATTCCTCCATGACTTGTGCAGGGGACTTCATTATGAAATGGGAATTCTTCTGTAATTAAAGCAGCCTTGAAGTAAATAACCCATTTAGGTATTTTGTATTATTGAAAGAACACAGTCTTGTCATTCATTTATTCATTGTCAAGGCTGCTCTGTTACCCAAAAGACTATTTATTACTTTTATTTATCATAAAAGTAAAAAAAAAAAAAAAAAAGAGCAGTGCACTTTCGTTATTGTAGGACTTGTTTTTCTCTAGTGGTGTACAGATCCGTACTGTATCATGGCAACTTCGAAACAGCATTAGCTTAGAACAGGTCCATAATAAACATAACACTTTGTACGCCTGTGTATTTTTCTTTGACACCCTATGTTTCACAAACCTTTGTTTATTTCCTGTGGAAATTGTCTGACGGAATGGAATGGCTGATGATTAAGGGGTTGTCCAAAAAAGACAGTCAACAACCCAACTACAATACGTGCCTCAAAGACTTGCAAAGTCAAACTGAACTCCACTATACATTGGTTATATTTTGTTGGATATTCCAATGTAATTCCATTGTCATTTCAGAGAGCATGTTGCCTTCTGTGAAAAAATGTTGTGCGTAGGATCTCAACATATGAAAAAAATGTAAGAAAAAAATTGTTTAGAAGCGTGCTTTCCTTAGTAAAATATTTAGGAACGCAGTTACATTTTTATGGATGGTTTGTCTTAACAAATACTACCGACTGTCCCAGGTGAAGTCTTCTATATCAGCTCCAGCTAAAGCATCAGTGTTCTCTGTGCTGATTTATACTTATGGTGCTTGGGAAGTTAAAAATGATAGCCAGACCTTTTCCCAGATAAGTTTGTTAATGGAAACCTGTACAAGAACAAGCTGCAAATTGCAAACAGGACGTTCCTCAACCTCTCCTGAACGCTGAAACATCACAGTGTGTTTAGCAGCGTTTACAAGCCGTGTTTAGAGTTCAGAAGCGTTTACTAAAGATAACCTCAGGAGACCCTCCCAAATGATTAGAAAGCACTAAAAACAAGTATTTATTAACTATTTCAGGAATTCTGTGAGAGAACAGTGTGAGTAGCAGCTGAGAAAGCAGTGTGCTTATAAGCTAGCTGTTATTTTTTGGTTGGTTTGTTAATATGGATCCCATGATGAGCATGTGTGAGGAAATGCTCCTGATGTTGCTTTTGCTGAGGCTCCAAAGATGTAGAAAATTGCGGGAGAGGACCAGAGTTCGTCCCTACTGGACACATCCATTGACGTATGTCCACAGGATACTTTCTAATACCTATGTTCAGCTGCGTAATTACCCATAGAATTGTTTTTAATTTTACATGTATGTCAATTGTCACCTTTGACGTTTTCTTGAAAAGGTTAGACCCCGTCTAGTCAGCATGGACACGTGGAAAAGTGTGCCACCAGAGGAACCTCTCTTGGTGACTCTTAACTTCAGCATCAAGTAATGCAAGTCGTATATTGTACAGCTTAATTGGCTGATTAGGGGAATATCTCATGGTATATCAAGCCTGCAGGCAATGATAATTGAGTTTTTTTTTTGTGTTTTTAGCATTTTCTAGGGTCAAAAGTAATGAATAAAATGTTTCCCTTTAAATATGCTTCTAGACAAAATGCGCCTAAATGTAGGTAGCCGCGTTTAGCCGCATTTGGGGCTTGAAATGCCTCTAAACACAGCTTCTGAACGCATTTTTTTGGGTTCCAAAAAAAGCCTCTAAACTCAACTGCCTAGAAACGGCTATAAACGAACCTATGTAATTGTACTGATAAGATAACATAGAGGAGAGTTCAGGAGCAATTGAAAAAAATGCCCAACTGCTCCTAAACATCCGTTTAGCAGCAGCAGCAATGTACATTAGGTCACTGATCTGGAAGAAGTCAGAACTTCCTTACTTCCCTGGCTGTATTCCCGAATGTGGCTCGGGGTAGATTTTCAGCACCAAAAGCGGTAACCCCGAGCCACACTCGGGATTGCATCGCAGGATCCAAGTACAGCTTACTTACCTTGTCCCCAGGATCCTGCTATGTCTCCCTGCACTGTGTGCGAACCGTCCTCGGCTCAATCTGTCACGGAGCCAAGCCCAGTACCCTGCGAGCATTGCGACGCACATGGACGGAGAACGGCGCCAAATTCAAAAAGTAAAACACACATTACACATACAGTACACTGTAATCTTACAGATTACATTACTGTATCAATTTATTTCACATCCCTTTTGTCCCTAGTGGTTTGTCCAGTGCCCTGCATGCAGTCTTATATTATAAATACTGTTCTTTCTGCTGGAAATTGGAGATTGTCCATAGCAACCAAAACCGTCCCTTTACATCAAAAGTGGTTTTAGACCAACTAGAAAACAGCGATAATAAATTAGAATCACTTGCAGAATTGAGCCATAGTGATTTGTGGGGAGATCCGTCATCAAACACTGAAAATAATGACAGCGACAATTCTGCAACTGAGCAAATTCAGGTGTTTTTTATTTGATTACACTATTGAATCATTTTTATTATTATTATATTATTATTTGTTATAATTATTTATAGTTATTTATTATATTATAATTTATTAATTAGTTTTTCAAACTTTATCATACCCGGGATGTCTACTAAACTCTTGTTTGGACAGATGAGTTAAGTGAGTTATTCCTAAGAATTTCAGGCCTACAATATAAAACGCCAAATTTCCATGCAAAAAATTGTACCGCTTTCAGCATTAAAAATCTGAAATAATCATACCGCCAGGGAGGTTAAACCAACTATTGGTTTTGTGATAAGAGCACAAATTAAATAAGGTGTTTTATGTAAAACAAATGTCACAGCCGTAGAGAATAGTTTTGCAGAATTTGGTGGTGAGCAAGTTGGATTTTTTTTTATAAAACATGGGAAGCCAGATGTTATGTGAACTCTAAGCATAGGATTGCCAGAGGTAGTAATAACTTTCAGATAATGGGATTTCTTCAATGGGGACAGCTATGTAAGGCTCCATGGATACTAGCGTTTTTTTTTTAAACACCTGGAAGGTGTTATTAGCATGTTTTTCTGCTTCTAGAAGCTAAATAGTGTTATCCTATGTGTCCATGCACACTACTTTAGGCTATTGGTGTTTTCTGCGCTTCAGCATCTAGGAGCAGATAAAAAAAACAGTTTTTGTAGGGTTTGTTGGAGCATTTGTCCATCAAAAACGCTGCTAAATGCTCCCAAATGCTACTTATAGTGTTTTTTGAGCTTTTTTCCCCCCTTTCTTTTTAAAGGAACTGCGAAAAACACTAATAAACAAAAAAATAAAAAATAATGATACAGATTGTACTAGCTTCCTACTACAGTAAATACAAAAAGTTTTTTTGCTGTAGTTATATTTTTATGCTGCTACCTGCTACGATTAAAGTCAGTATAACATATTTACATTTTGCACTGCTTTTATGAAATGTAAATTATGGAAATGTAATAGGTAATACAGTTATGTATTGCTCACCAAATAATAATCCCAACGAATCCCACTCTTTTTGATGGAGTGATAGTTAACACTCAGTGAAAGATTTCTGATCATTCAGCCGACAGCTAGTGAAAATCAAGCAGCAGAATATGTCTACTCTTAAAAACTACTGGTGTAAGAATGGATCTGGCTAGTAATGGAGAGGCTGTCCTCTGTTTCTCACTTTCTTCTCAATATATTCCAGAGCCAGTAATAAGGATTATTTAGGGTTTAGGCCGGATACAGGAGCAGAATACATTACAATAGTGTGCACACTGGGGATTAATATGAGAAGACTCCAGGCTGCTTTTGATGACTTTGCACTCATAATGCCAGAGAAATTCTTTGAAACACAGAAGACATAGGGATTATGAGGGCGTTGAGGCATTACAACAGGAGCCGCAACCCGACAACTGACACTACAAGCCCCACAATGCAGCAGCGTACTTAGTTCTTAGAGCAGCATTGAAAGTGTATGATAATCAGTCATAGTTATTTATTAGTACATTGATAACTGATTTGTGATTTCAATCTTTTCCTTAGAGAGCACTATATGACAAGTATGATTTCCGACACATTTTGCTAACAATACTAAATTTCTTTATGATTGTTTTATGACAGTTGACAGATTGGGTCTCCATTCAAAACTAGGCAGATTTACCAATACCAACAGCTCCATTCAGGGCCTATGTGGGGCCAAATGGTGGCAGGGGAGTGTTAAATGTTTTGTGTTTGTTGATGAATGCACCTTCATGTCTTTTTGGAAACCCCACTCACTTCCTATGTTACAGATATCAGGACAGGGAGTGAGGGAAAATCTCCACATTGTTTTAAGCATCCATGCAGTTGAGGATGCACAACTGCTTAACGCAGGTATACACTCACTGCTTTTCCTTCTGTTTCTGATTGTTTTACCTAATGTGTTAGATTAGAGTCCATTAGCTTCTATGACAATTAAAGGGGGATTGTTTGACCCCAAAATGCATTGGGGTGTCCTTTGTTGAGCCTCGGCCATTAGTGAAATCAAAATACATTTCCGAACTCTCATCATGTGTGTTTGGCTCTCCTTCTGGCTCAACTATACATAGATTTCTCAAGCCAGGAAACCCCAATTTCTAAGGAGACTCCCATTTTGTTTAGAGCTGCCAAACCTAAGTTACCCAGCTTAAACAAATATTTCTCACCTACTGGCTAAAGATTTGTATCCTGCAGCTCGCTCCCAACTTGGATTAATGATTATTGCTGGAACAGCTTTTAAGAAATTACTTGCACATGTTTCTAGAGAGTGCTTCAATAAAGCAACAAAGTTACATAGTTAGTCCGGTTAAAAAAAGTCCATCTAGTTCAAATTCTTTAGCTTGATACAGAAATGTTTAGCTATAATAAGATAAATACTAATTAATAACTATTTGTTTGATCTAAGCTGGCCATGGATACCGGAGGGGATCTGGACATGCAGGTGCTCTAAAACTACCCTGGCCCACTCCCCCCCCTAGCGTTTCTGACTGTATTTTGGTATTGGCAATCTGGGGAGGTGCTCTGCAGGTACATCAGGACATGACTTTTGAAGGGAAATATAATAATGTTCGTGCAAGGTTGTTGAAACTGTGCTAAGGTTTTCGTCATCCCTTGGCTGTGGTTTCTGCAGGTGCCTTATATACATTAAACTGTCTGGGATTAGGAGGCTATGGGCAACGTGATCACTGGGGGTAGAATGATTAATTGGCAAGTTCCAGCACTAAAACAATCTTATATTAATAGTACAATACACACATGTGATCCACTCTGATTTCGATATAAGCACACTAACTTTAAATAATGTAGGAGCCTTCCTGAATGAACATGATAGTATGATACCAAAATAAATTCTACATTAAAGGTGTGTGTGTTTGGTTTTTTGCTTTTTGTTTTTTTTACAATATGCAAACACTTTGTGAAAACAGTTAATGAATATGGAAAGACTTATTGGGGGAAATTTACTTAAACCAGAGTATTCAGAATTTGGTGCAGCTTTTTATAGTAACCAATCATCTTCTAGGTTTTACTGTCAAAGCTTAATTGATCAAGCTGATGTTAGAAGCTGATTGGCTACCATGTACAGATGTACCAGTTTCTGAGTTTTCCAGGTTTAGTAAATCTCCCCCATTATGTTGAAAGATCTGGAGGGTTTTTTTGCTTTAAAAGCTATATGGTCTCATTTAGAGATGGTGTACTAGAGGAACTGGTATACCAACTTACTTGTGATGCTTTTACCTTTTTTTACAAAGAGAACAAGATACTTTCTCTTACAAGTAGACAGTATAGCAGGCACATATCAGATATATGAAGTGTTGGGGTAACAAACGCTTTAATAATGTTATGGAGCTGACAAAAAATAAAAACGTAGAAGAAGACTGGACACATATTATGTAGGTTCACACAGTAATCAGCTCGGCAGTTTATCAAGAACTGATATCCCATACTTTTTTTTATAGTATGGCTCTGTCCATCCTTGGGGGTGTTTCTTTTTCTCTTGTTGATATAGTCATAACTATAAGTAATAACTTGTCAGTGGTTCCTAAGGGGGTGGTTGATCTTTAATTGCCTAAACCAGGGGTCTCCAGACTTACCAAGCAAAGGGCCAGTTTACTGTCCTTCAGGCTTTAGGGGGGCCTGCCTGTGACCAGTGGGAGTAGAAAATGCCCCTGCATTAGTGCCCCATCATCGGTTCTAATGGGATAAATAGTACCCCATTGTCGATATTAATGAGGAGAATAGTACCCCATTGATGGTGTCAGTAGGGGGAATGATGCCCCATCGTTGGTGTCAGTTGGTGGAATAGTGCCCCAAGGGCCAGATTAAGGCAAACGAAGGGCCACATCTGGCCCCCAGGCCGCAGTTTGGAGACCACTGGCCTAAACTAATGACACTATTTCTAAAACTCGTTAGATTACAGTGGAAATTAAAACAAATAACAAATGGAATAGACAATGTTTAATGAAAGCTGCCAGCATATACAAACTTCGGCTAAGTTACAAAAAATAATAAATGCACACATATTAATTAATAAAGAAAGTGCATTTATTCCTTTCTTTTTTTTGCATAGGAGCCAGGGAAGCATTGCAACCGACGATCAGTTGATCATGGGTGCAATGTTCTTGTTCCTGCAGACTCTTTCTGCAGCTGCAGGTATAGATCTTTACCTATAGGGCTGGAGGAAGTGTCAATGGACTACATGTGCAGTGACGTCAACACACTGTATTGAGAATTACAAGTCCTTCTGTCACCGTGACAGACAGAACACTGACCAAGCTTCATGTTACACCCTAAATATGCGTGTATCATGGAAAATGCTCATAAAGGTGGGGAGTCTATGAGATGTGTTTGGTTACACATTAGAACCATGTTGGGTAATTGAATGAAATTGTGATGATGAAGTGTAATTTATAAGTATTTAATGCTACAATAAAGTGCCCCAAAAGTACAACAGTATGAAGTCTTTATTTGTAGGAAGTCTGTTTACTAGAGGTTTGGATAGAGAGAAGTAGCTACATAGCTACATACATATAACCTGCATTTTGCCTCTCCTGCCTTATGTATATCATTTGTTTTTCTCTCATGGCAGGGGAGCCTCCAGGCCTATCAGCGCATGTACCGTCCCCTGTCCTCCAGACCTCAACCTAAGGTACCTCATCATTATTTATTGTGGGGAAGAATGTAACATTTAAGTTTGTGGTACCCACTTACACCAGAGATTTAACTTACTTTTACATTAAAAAAGGTTGACAAGTGACTTGAACAGCCGCTGAAAGAAGGCATGGATTTAAATAAAAATATAACTATTATATTTAGAAGGGGTAAGGCTGCCGTAAAATGGAACATGGAAGCTATGTTCAGAATTAACAGAAAGCCGAATATGTTTCAGGAACAGGAAAGAAGGTGGCTGAGCAGTGTAACACAAACTTCTGGATGCAATGAACAGGATATATTGTGGCTGATATTAGGGAATATTGTATCAGTAGGCTGTAGGACAAGGTAGAAGCTCAAGCAGTAGAATGACGCTCAATAATTGATGTAGCATGGGTGGAAATATGCTCAGGTCTATAGAGACAAAGGTAATCAAAGGATATCAGTTTAAGGAAAGGTATTTGTTTTCTTTTTACTATTTTTTTTTTAAATAGCATTTTCCAGTGTTTTTCTTTTAATTACATTAGGTAGATATCACAACTGTTACTGTGTAGAGAGCATTTTATCTATCTATACAGCATATTATGCTGTGGGCAAGTCTATAGAGTAGACCTCGGCTAAATAGAAACAAAAAAACTCAATTTGCTCTATGCTTAGGGGTACTGAGAGGTTTTGGGTTGGAAGGGGTGGGTGGTCTAAATGTTTAGATACCTTTTTTTAGAAACAACACATCTCACATACATCCCACTGCTAAGCAATACAGCTGTACAGTATAGACTATGTTGTTCATAATACTGTCGCTATTAAAGCAGAACTAAACTTGACAACTTAATGGTTTCCCAAAACAGTTACATTTAAGGCATGCCGTGAATGATAACTGTCACGTTTGCTTGTACTCTCAACCGAACTGTCAAGCTATCAAATGGCTGGTGTCATAACGGATCACGTGCAGAATCATTTCAATTGCAGATCAGAGGCCAAGATAACAGCTTCTTGGCTGTAAAGGATGGGAGGGTTTAGTTCCACTCTAATGCCCCGTACACACGGTCAGATTTTCTGACGGAAAATGTGCGATCGGAGCGTGTTGTCGGAAATTCCGACCGTGTGTGGGCTCCATCGGACTTTTTCCATCGGATTTTCCGACACACAAAGTTTGAGAGCAGGCTATAAAATTTTCCGACAACAAAATCCGTTGTCAGAATTTCCGATCGTGTGTACACAAATCCGACGCACAAAGTGCCACGCATGCTCAGAATAAATAAAGAGATGAAAGCTATTAGCTACTGCCCCGTTTATAGTCCCGACGTACATGTTTTACGTCACCGCGTTCAGAATGATCGGATTTTCCGACAACTTTGTGTGACCGTGTGTATGCAAGACAAGTTTGAGCCAACATCCGTCGGAAAAAATCCTAGGATTTTGTTGTCGGAATGTCCGACCATGTGTACGGAGCATAAGAAGAATGTAATACACTGAAGTTGAGTAACGCTATTCTAGACAAATAAAGAAAAATTAGTTCTTCTTAAAATGCAAACAGCCCATTTGGTCAATGTCCAAGTTTACACCTTGGGCTTTGAACAGGCCTTGAATGATCATGGCCAGTTCATTGCTCACATTTTAGTTTTGTCATTGTCATGGCAGTTGATATGCAGAGAAGGTGAGCAAGGTTTAACAACTTACAATCTTTCATCATTATTATATGTAATAGATTACTGTTATATATGTAATATAGTACATTTTGTTTTTGGCTCTGGAAATTCTTGACTTGAAAGCTTTGGCACCAAAACATGTAAAAAAACATCCGCTAAAGTGTCCTTCAAAGTTAACCTATCCCTAATTGTTAATCTAACACCTAATCCTTGGAGTTACCCTTTACATTTTAACTGGTCATTTGACATTAACAGCCTTCCTACTCCTTTATCTAACACTAAGGGCCAGTTTACACCAATTGCATTGTGGGAAGTGCACTTTCCATGCGCGTTTTTCGCACCCAACGTTAAAGCACTGCCCTTGTTAGATGTGCACATGTGCCAGTAATTGTTAAAGCAGAGCTCCACTCAAAAGTGAAAGCTCCGCTTATCTGCCTCCTCCCCCCCTCCGGTGCCACAAGTTATGCCCCCCCCTTCCCTCCACCGCCATGCGAATCAGAAAGCGCAGCGCACTTCGCGCATACGCAGTAGGTAAACGTCTTCACTGCCGGTTTCCATTAGAAGGAGTGGCGGCAGCAGCACCAGAGAACCGATGGAAAAATCGGCTGGGGTGCTGACATCATGGGATCCCTGGACAGGTAAGTGTCCTAATATTAAAAGTCAGCAGCTACGTTATTTTATTTTTTTTCTGAAGGAGGCTGGACCTCCTCTTTATTGGCATCCCAGATGCATCTAACAAACATGCACATGCAGTACTATGCGGTTTGGTGCAGCGCATGTTTCAAAGTCGCACTTGTACTTTTTGCGCTTTCCCACACATTTGGCAGCCTAATGAAATGAAAGGGCTGTTCAAACTGCACCGCTCAGGAACATGCAAAAATGCGCACAGGAACCTGTGCGTTCCTGTGTGAACCAGCCCTAATTAAAAATGCCTCTAAGTGAATGTAGACTGGCAGCTCCTAAAGGAAATGTATAGTCTTTTTTATTTTTTAAATAAATGTAACAGAGATCAGCTTGATGTTTATAATCTTATTAGTATGTAATTATATATGTACATTAGGACAGCCATGTTTGCTAGTTACATATTCAGTTTCTGCTTCCTGCTTTACAGTGCTATGCAATTTTCTCCACAGCTTAGTGAATGAGGTGAAGATTTTCTGGCTCCCATCATCCAGTTATATAAAATCAGGAATGCATTTTTTATTTTTTCCCCCTGCACGTCTTATTTCCATAAGCTCTGGGGAAAATTCTCTTGCAACGTGAACAGTCTATCTGCCTTTAGTAAATCAACCCCAGTTATTGTGGTTTATTGCTCTTTCTCACAATGTACTGTATGTTTACGAGTTGGCCAACTGATGCATTCTCAGTGTGACTGATATCTTGCATCAACGGTTGTTAAGGTTATGTTCAGACATGTGATTGGGGGGCAGTAAAAATGCACGGATAAGCTGCATTTTTAGTGCTCCCCAGCTGCCCTCCCCTCAAGTTGCAATGGCAGTGAAGGGGGGTATTTACATGCGCCGCCATGCTTCGCACCCACTGCAAAGCAAACCAACATGTCACCAAGCCTGCTGAATGCAACCAATTCAAGCATTTGTCAGCACTGTTCTCTTCAATGGATATAGGTGAGGGTTTATATCCACTTTAATATGTACCCATTCAGCATACTGTATCCTATCCTTTCTATTCAAAGTTATACTAAAGGCTCGTATTTTATTTTAATACTAATCCTAATACTTACCTGCTCTCTTCAATGGTTTTACACAGAGCAGCCCCGATCCTTCTCCTCTTCTCGGGTCCCCCGCCGGCACTCCTGCCCCCCCCCCCCCGCCCCCAAAGCAAGCCACTTGCTATGGGGGTAATCGTGTGTGCTCACTCCTGAGCTGCCTCTGTGTGTCTGGCTCCCTCCCCACTGGCCAGACAAACCCAGGAGAGCTGCTGCTCTTGTGCACATCGCTGGATCGAGATGGGGCTCAGGTAAGTATAAAAGGGGGGGGGGTGCTGCACACAAAAGGTTTTTTATCTTCATGCATAGAATGAATGAGGATAATAAGCCTTAAGCCTGTACAAGCACTTTAATATTTTGAAGAAAAATAAGTAATCTATTGGTTCATAGAGAGCATGACTTTAGGGGTAGAAGTGGCAAACCGGGCAGGGAAATATCACCATTCTGAGAAAGCCCCACAAAGTGTGAGTGTCAGGGAATGAGAACGTGAAATGATGACAGTGTCAGTGAAGTCTAAATGACTGAGAGAAATTGAGAACATGAAGTGTCTTGGTGAAACAAAACTGTCAAATCAAAGAAAATAAAATTACACAGTGTAATTATCCAATATTTAATTGCTGCTTTACATTAGTGTTTCTTATGTAAAATGCTAATTTTAGAAATAGTTGTAATTACCTCTATAGTGACATCCATGGTGTAGCTGTGACAAGCTTCCATTCTGTGTTGTTTCCCTCTAAATTATAGGTTTGCTTTTGATTTACAGTCAAACATTGAGCTGCCAGCAAAGTCCTAGTAGCCACGTCTGGCATGAGTTCCTGGCACCAGTGTTGCTCAGTGCTCTATTTGTTTAAACTTGCTACTGGATATTACTACTCATGAGATGAGAATGTTAATGGAAGCAGCTCGAACCTGTTATTGGTGCTGGTAGTAGGCATTGTGAGTCTTGGTCCAATTTTTAGTTAGGTAAGGCAGAAGATGTGGTTGAAAAGATGATAAACTAAATTCCAAGTAACACAGATGTTAAACCCATCTGGTAGCCACACAGTCAGATAGGTTGATAAAAGACACAAGTCCATCGAGTTCAACCAAAAGAAAAATAAATAGAAAACCTCCATATACATAATCCTATACTCACAGTTGATCCAGAGGAAGGCAAAAAAAAAAAAAAAAGCATGGTCCAGTTTTCTCCAGCAGGCAAAAAAATCTTTCTTGATCCCCTGAAGGCAATTGGACATCTCCTGAATCAACAGTCTCTGGTGTTATTACCTATAAATGTTAATATCCAGTTATATTTCATGCATTTAGGAATGCATCCAGCTCCTTTTTAAAACAATCTAATGAGCTGGCGAGAACCAGTTATTGAATGTGGTCGGCAAGGAGCCTGATACAAAAGTTCATCTATCTTAATGGTCTTTTTGAAACATTTAATGGTTAAGAGCATTAGATACAGCCAGCGTGTTTTGGGGGAAGAAAAGCCTCCCCCTTCTTCACCTGATGGCTAGGTTAGTGTCCACCTTACCCCTGCATCTTCATTAACACAGGTGCCTTTGTGCATTCTGTTGTGATTTTATTAAAGCTGGCTATACAATTTTCATTGTACAATTTTCCTTTAGATTTAACAAAACCATATAATATGAGTTTAAAACTAAACTCAAAATGTATCCAATCCGGCATGCCGTTGTACTACATAGTTGAAGGTAAATCTAAAGGAAATTGAACAAGAAAATTGTATAATGTGTAGCCACTTTTACAGTGACTTGTCACACCCTGAAAAAGGGGAAGAAGGTCTTTTTCCTCGAAACGCATTGGATTTAGTTGATGCTGTTAACTATTAAGGGTTTAAAGAAGTCTTTTAAGTGAGTAGAACTTGCACCAGGTGCTGCTCTATATAGATCCAAGAAATTACCATTTGGCTAGAGAATCTTATGTCGCTATCAGAGAGGTAGCAGCCTAGGACAAGAACAGGGTCTACCTATACCCATATTTTAATCACAGATCTTCATTGAAGGAAAAAATACTTTACTGTACATCCGTCAGAACCAATTCACTTCTATCGGCCCAGCCCTATCACACACACACTAATCAGAACTATTTCTTGGTATTTATCAATACCATTATATACAATAAAGGGAATGCCATTTGTTTTTTTTTTGTTTTTTTATAAAATAACAATTTTTTTAACTTTAATTTAATTACTAATGGATTGGTGTAGAACCCCAACTAATGCTTTTTGTGGGTTTTGGATAGTGTACGGAAGGGTTAGAACCTCTTGTAGGGTTTTATGGTTGCCTGTGGTCCAGTGTGTTGAGTCGTCTCACAACCGGTCCCAACTCTTCCAGAGACCGACGGGAATGGAAGAAGAATCTCTAACCCTCTTATACTTTGCTGACAAATACATGTGTTGCTGTCTCCCCTTTGGAGAGATATTGCCTCACCTTTATCCTGATTACACAAAATAAGATGGAGTTGGACAGCAATTAAAACTAACAAATGTGATAATACTGTCTCACTGTATCCAAAACTGAAAAAAGTTTCAGTTCAATATAGCACATATTGCTCAAACAGCATAATATGTCATTGTTTTGTTATCATGAAAATTTTAATGTCAGTTTTATAGCTCCTGTGTGTCCTCATTTTATACATTGCTGTGAAAGGTAGCGGTGGTATTATAAATCTTGGAATCATATTAGGACAAGCTTCTGTCTTCTGCCATATCAGTCTCTTATCACAGCAAGGGTGGCTAGATTCCTCATGGACATTATAAGATGGGAAGTGTTCTATAGCAGATGTGTCCTACATCCTTACTTTAGAATGCTTACATACATTATCTGTCAAACTTTTCCCCCTTCATCTGGCCATGCATGGCTTGAATTTCAATGGATTCCTGACAATATGGCTAAAATTTGAGCTGTGGGTGGTCCTGTTGGCACCACCCGGCCAAACAAATTTGGATTAAAAAAATTGAAGGTGCCAGGTAGAAAATTTACAGCCAAGTAGTGACTGCATCCTATGAGATGTTGTCACCGTTTACTCAATACTCAAGCACTTATGGGTGTTGTGGCTGCTTGGTTACTATTAACAGGGGAGATTCTATTAGATTACTCTTGTTCTGCTCGTGTACAGTACAAGAGAAATCTATGCATGTGTCATTAGATTTAGTGGTAACCAGTGGCGGACACTCCATTAGGAGTGCATGGGCGCCGCCCCCCTAATACATGTGTCTGACCCCTAATCTACATGCAGGGTGCCAGACGCATGGATTTCAATGGGTTTTTCTTTTTTTTAGAAGCACATGATTAGAGCCTGAGGCTCTAATTTGCTTCAAAAAAGCATGGGCTTGGGGCACAGAGCACTGCGCCCTAAACCCCACCCAGTTGTGTGACAATAGCGAATCGCTATTGTCTTCCTGATTCTCCTCCCAGCCAATGAGGAAGCGGATTGTGAGACCCGATTGGCCAGGGAGTCTTAGGACCCACTTCCTGTTCGTCCGGGAGGAGAAGCAATGGCCCCGATGTTCTGTCAGAATCGGCGACCCGTTACCAGCTGGAGCAAGAAGCAGCGGGCGCTGGGACAGCAACAGCCACTTGCAGGATCCAGCACTGCCTCATCATCAGAAGGTAAGGCACGGATCCCCGCCCTCCTGTTAGACCCGCCGGGGGGGTTGTTTGCCACCCCCCAAAATATTCAGCACCTGCCGCCACTGGTGGTAACATCCTACATGCTGTGTTAGTTGGTAAAGCCATTCATAGATGTTTGAATCTTGGCCAGTTCAGCAGGGATTGACTGAGAATCGATCCATGTTTAGGCAGGTTGATTGTACCCAAGGTGATCCATCGATCTACTTGGGTACAATCTGCATGTTGGATTTCTAGCATGCAGTTATTGCCAGCGGCTATAGCCACTAGCAATAATCACTTTGTTCTCCAAGCAGGGACAGGTCTCCCATCCCCTAGGAGAACACAATAGCTCAGTGGGAGGGATTCTCCCATCAACACTGACTGTGTTGATGGGGGAATTGAGAGATTTTCTTTCCTGCAACCTGTAGCATGACTATACCTGTGCCTGGTATGTGAGAATAGGGAGCCCCTTTATAAAGCTGTGGTATGGCCTAAACATGACTATACTGCTGCTTAAAAAAATACTCTTATATTTATATTTGCACAATGTTCTTCACAAAAGTGCTTTCCATTTCACTTACTTTAGAAGAATGGCCCTGGAGCATGCATTTTTTTTACAAAGGTAGCAGTAACTGGAGTTTCTATGTTTGTAGTGCTAAAGGTTTCCTTTAAACATTGTGAGACATTTATTTTATATCTGAGACCAGTTAGCCCACAGCCCTGTTCCTTCCCAATAAGCTTCTACTTCACCAGTTTGTGTTGTGTAGGCTGCAGAAAGCTGGACCTCCCTTCATTCATCAGAAGAAGGGATATGAACTGTCATTTTATACAAAGTAGGCTGCAGAGCCTCAAATGTGTGATGGAGTCATAAGGTTGGATTCACATTATAACATCATAAATGTGTGTTTTACTGCATTTAACTTATCCAAAACACTCTAAAATACCAGAAAAAGTGACACTTCTAACCATTCTTTGTAGAATCTTTTTGTTTAGTTTTGAACAGAGTAGAGAATGGTTTGAACCACTTTAAAGAGTATGTTACCCCAACATTTCATATTCCAGAAATGTATCTGTTGTACCATGGCTCTCTTCACAGCTTTACTGCTCAACTTAGTAGTTTTGGTCTTCCTGACCATCAAACACATCCAGTGCTCATGCACACATGCTGAACCTCAGCTCTGTGTCTTTTCTGCAGCATCCCAGACTGTCTCTCTCTCAGGCTCGTGCCTCAATCTGTCCTGTCCTGGACAATATGGTGCAACGTGCACCTCTCACAGCTCGCTGGCAATCACTGACCCCCTCGGGAGGGTAGGGCACTGACCTCTATCTCTGTCACTAACATAAACTCAGAACACCTGCATCGTTAGTGTGGCTGTTCTCTGCAAAACCTGGCTCGCCCCGCCACAATATATATATATATATATGCCTTTCATTTCTGTTTTAAACTGAATGGGTTGATTTACAAGATGAGTGCTCACATGTACTTTAAGGTTTTTATTCTTATTGCTGCGAAGAGTCATCCTCCCTGGTCATGATTGTCATTGAAGCAGACAGTGACGGGAAATCTAAAAACTTTAATTTGCCACCAGAACAGAAGGGGAGGAAAAACACCTGTTCCGGTGACAACTGTCTAAGAGATCACCAAGAACAGGAATTTAGGGGGAATCCTTTAATGGGGACACCTATTCTGAGCGGTTATGTTCTGTCACTATGGAAAACCAAAATTTTACAGTTGTCATCTGAACAGGAGGTGAGGGGTATTCTTTTAATCATGTGTTTTGATGACCACTGCCTAAGAGGGGATTTCTCCTCTCTATTGAGAGATATCCTCTTACTGCTTTGTTTCTGGGATCATCTAGATTTAGCCCTGGTTCACACTGGTGCGATTTGACATGCGATTTGACATGTCAAATCGGCGGCAATTGCCGGAAATGACACTGTCCTAATTAGTGCAACGACGCATTTGCGGCACCGCACGGATTTCAAAAAGTAGTTTCTGTACTACTTTTTGCAATTTAAGTTTGCAATTTCCATTGATATCTGTACAGAAACCCGCACAGATGTCTGTGAAATTGGGGCTGACATGCGGGACTTGACTTTGATACATCCTTCCAGCCACTGCTCATTGCAGTGGCTGGAAGGATGGTATAGCTCACAGGTGCAGCATCTATAGAGGACCCGAAGGGCAGGGGTGTATTGGGCACTTGGTCTTCTGTCCTCCTATAGACTCATCAGACTGCAGCTTGCAATTAGCCTCACATACTCTTCTGTTTTTAGTGGATGTGAACTAGGCTTGTACAGTATACATAGTATTTAGGTTTCTTTGCAGATTTTAGCAAATGTGGCCACCTTGGGAAAAACACAGAAGCCTGCATGACTGTCCTAAGTTTATATTTTAATGACCTGGATCCCTGCATACTCCTCTTTTTTTGTGGAGAATCACAGGCTGCCAAAATTTCAACATGTCTAAAAAGCTTACCCTGTAAGAGGGGTTCCACAAGGTTATCTGCTATACTCTTAGGCAGGCCATACACACAGCAAATTTGTTTTCTGCAACCACAGTGATTGTTGCTAGCGGCTTTACCAGCCACTAGCGATAATTGAATGTAAAATTCGGCAGGCTGGTTGTGCCCAAGTTGATCGATTGATCAACTTGGTACATTCAGCATGCCCATACATGGTTTGAATCTTGGCCGGTTCTTGTTGAACCGGCTGAGTTTCGAAGCGTCTGTAGCAGGCTTTCGGGTGTGACTTTTGCCAAGGCTATTTCTCTTGTTTAGGGCAGAGAAGGGTAGGGTTTGAGCTTCTGTTTGACTTTGTAATACCCTCTGTGTCTCTGTGGGGGATTTTTCATCATCTCCTTGAAAGGAAATAATTTTAGGGAAAATCTCTCTAATGGAGACCAGGACAGCAATAAAAACTATTTCTTTGGTGGAGATTCACAGTAAAGCCTGCCTGAAACAGAAGTTATTCACATGTCTCATTCCATCACATATCCCAAAAATAAGAAGATTATCCCCATTCCAGGAGAGTGGATGGAGCCAAGCAAATCATTGCCTTTCACCCTTCCAGCTAGATGCACATCCAGAACTGCTGATATATAGTGTACATATAGTTTCATATTATAGAACCATTTGTTCAAAACTGCCCAGAGCTGTTTCAGACTCTTTGGCCATCATCAGTGCAGTGTACGGTAACCATGGCTTCTATAGAGTAGGGTTTGGGACCCAACATGACAGTATAGCCATAGAGGTTATTGCAGGCTCTACTCACTCTTTTAAAATGGGGAATGATCCTCTTATTTTTGGGATATGGAATGAAACATGTGAACGACATCTGTTTTAAGAAGGCTTTACTGTAGTAGGTGCTAATTAGAGTAAGGGCCTTTTAGTTTCTTGAACCCCTTATCATTATATCCTGTATATTGTCTCATTTGGTGGAAATATGTTCAGGACCTCTTTTAAAATCTTATTGCTGATTGTCTTCTCGTGAAGACATTACTCCCAGTACCAGATGTAGAGACAGTGAAAGGGAGGGAACATCCTCCCTGTAGGAACAAAGGCAGCAATGAAAATTTCCTTCCTCACTCTTCCTACAAAATAGGTTTGTCTGGAATAACACCGTAATCTGGGTGCCTGTAGATGTTTATAAGCAGTCCCCAAGTTACAAGCATTCAAATTACATATGATTCGTACTTAAGAACGGAGGCGGTGTGACGTCACGCTGATCCCAGAAACCACCGGGCAGCCATCTTGCTGCTCCCTGCATGCTGCCACCTACTGTCCGGCAGACCTCTCAGCAATCCCACATCACTGCATGGCCAGGTAACCCTTCCCTATGCTATCTGGAATATTTTTTTTGTCTGGAGTTACACTTAAATAATGTACCTGTTCCAACTTACATACAAATTTAACTTAAGAATAAACCTACAAAACTCTTGTTCGTAACCCGGGACTGCCTGTATATGATGTCCTTGGCTACCTTCTCATATTGACTGCCTTTAGGAATGTATAAATGACCATGTACAGAAGAGTGTAACCACCATGCTGTGGTCACCCTTTACTCATTGACTATAGAGGTCACAACGATCAGACTACAAGGCAAGACTATACAATTCTTTAGCCAACTTTCACTTTCCAATGCTATAATAGGGCAGGCGGGGCTTTCTTTGGCATTGTGCCTGCACATTTTTCATTTCATGAAACCAAGCGAAACAAAAATGATGTAAAGAAGGATGTAAACCTTCTAGTCATGAAGATGTTAAAAAGAATAAATGTTAATGCTTCAAGTTAACTGTGGATACTCCTATTGCTGGGAGGAACATTGTTGTTGGATGTCCCTGGAACACAAAGCTTCCATTTTGGGCAGCTCTCCTACTTCAATCTCCATATATAATGATGCTGTGCGCTTCGGCTGTCTGCAGAGACCTGCTTGCCAGGCTGTACTGTCAGGGGTACTGAAGCCTAGAAATTATTTTTCAAGCATAATAACTTTTGACGTCTCCATCTCTCAGATGTGGGAATACACTTTTTTTCTCCAGCTAGATGAGTTTTAGAGCATGTATTTTTCATGTTTTATAACATGAGTAGGAGGAACACCCTCGCTTTAGTCTGCGGAGATACATGTAACGAGTTGTTGTCTGGTGCTATATTGTAATCCAGCTGATTATGTCTCTGATGGGATGAATTCATCATGCTGGAAGGGACTCAAGTCACTTTAGTGAATCTTCCTGAAGGAATTGTATGGGGGGGATGAAAGGATTGTAAGACACTTATGGTATTGTTTTTTATTGTCTTGATATATGTGGTCCCATATTGTCCAATGTGTGTTCAGAGAATTGTAACATTTTACTTTTATGGGTAAATGTGTCTCCATGTTTCCATAAATTTATCTTGATTTTTTTGGTTGTTGTGTAAGTGCAGGGCAAGTGAAACTTTATATATGTTGTGTATGTACTTTAATTTTCTCATTATAGTAACCTATAATCATAATGTAAGTGCATTCTGAATTGACTATTTACATTGTGGATTAGAAGAACAGAATTCTCCTGGCTCCATGAACACAGAGAACACAAGATTGCTGGATAAGATGTATGCTATATACACTTTGCTATTGGTTGTATATAAGAAATGCACACATTGTATTAAAGTGTTTGTATTCCAGAATTGAGAAACTTGTTTTTTCCCTAGAGCTGCACGATTAATCGTTAAGAATCAAAATCACAATCTTTTTCCTTTCCCGATCTTCAAAACAGCATGTCACGATTCTTTCTATTCCAAGTGCAGAGAGTTCTCACAGCTTGGGGAAAAAAATCCAGGCAGCCTGCCAAGTTTTAGCACAACACAGAATAAGTAGAAACAAAGTATATTTTCATTCTGTTATCAAAGGAAAGAACTCCGGAGTGTAAATGAAGGAAGTTTGACCATAAAGACCAAACCTTTTCTGAAATTTGTTGCTCACAAGTAAAAATCATTATTATCTGCTAGAAAATTAATTGGAACACCCAAACATGATATATATTTTTTTTAGCAGAGACCCTATAGAATAAAATGGTGGTTGTTGCAATATTTTATGTCACACCGTATTTACACAGTGGTCTTTCAAACGCAATTTAAAAAAAAAAAAAACACTTTAATGAATGAGTGAAAAAAGATGTTACACTGTGAGAATCGTGATTTTTATTCTAGGCAAAAAAATTGTGATTTTCATTTTAGCCAAAATCGTGCAGCTCTAGTCCTCCCTTATGCATCTGAACTCCCAACTTCTTGGAAAAGGAATAAGATCACTGCTAATAATAGGACACAACAGGGATGCTCTTCCTATAGACAATGCAGGTTCCTATAGACAATGCAGCAAATTAATCTTTGGTGGACATTGACACATTTATTTTTTAGTTCAGGTATTTATATAGTGCTGGCAATGTACACAGCCCTTTGTCAGTGCTGTATGGATACCTGACACATTCACATCTGTCTGTGCCCTCAAGGAGATTACAATCTAAGGTCTCTGTATCACATGCATACATACACATTCACATGTACAGTACAAAGGACCAATCTAGATAGGAGCCGATTAAGGAGGAAAACCCACGCAAAGAAAAGGGAGAGCATGCAGACTCCACACAGGTAATGTCCTGACTGGGATATGAACCAAAGACCCCAAAGCTACAAGGCGCTAGTGCTAACTACTAAGCCACTGAGTCTGTGACACATCTGAAAATGTAAACTGTATAGTCATTTATTGTCATGTAAAGCATAACTAAACTCAAGAACAAATTTTTCATATATGGCAGACTACCACTACTTAGATGCAGTGGTTGCATTAGTTTTATTTTCTCAAGAACATTTTCATGAAGTACAGAAAGTACTCTTTGATCTTGCGAAAAATGCAATGTCCTTGTCACTTCCTGTGAGTTGAACTGAAAGCATAAAACAGTCTTAGGTTGCATTCACACCTGGGCATTTTGAATCGGGGGCAGAATCACCATGATTCTGCCCGTGATTTCAAAACGCATAGGTGTAAATGACAAATTGCACAACACACAATTCAGATATCATTAATTTAAATGGCACCTAAAAACGCGATGCGGTTCTGCCGTTATTGTCATGCGGTAAATTGCATCAAACCACATCATGTGAAGCTTTTTGTTAAAAAAAGTTCAGTGGCTTCATTTGGGAGACATGCTTCATGTGACGAGGTGTGCCACAATTGCAGTGCGATATATTGTATCTACACCTCAATTGCCCATACATGCGGGGTAAGGGTAGTAGAAATCTTTCTGGACCTATATTACCCACATTTTGGCTCCACTCACTACTACCAACAAATAAGAGGTACCTCTATGGGGGCAGTGTGGGCACCCGCCTATGCCTGCCTCCATCTAGGCCTCTAGGAAGAAGAAGAGGCGTTGACCTCGTCGATGTACTAAGACCACGTACATACGTGGTTAAGGTATATTGATGATGTGCTGTTATTATGGAGAGGCGTCCTTGAAAACCTACACAAATTCTTAGATCAACTCAATGATAATATAAGGAATATACGCCTCACACACATACGATCGGAAGCAGATTTCTTTCCTTTATCTAT
Organism: Aquarana catesbeiana; assembly: GCF_042186555.1. Classification (NCBI taxonomy): domain Eukaryota; kingdom Metazoa; phylum Chordata; class Amphibia; order Anura; family Ranidae; genus Aquarana; species Aquarana catesbeiana. Next base: position 120,518,715 of record NC_133336.1, read on the forward strand.
GGATTTCCATGGAGAAGGGACGGATCTGCACTAGGACATTCCTCAAAGAGCCCTTGCACACTGGGGCGGCGTCGGCGGTAAAACGCCGCTATTAATAGCGGCGTTTTACCGTCGGTATGCGGCCGCTAGCGGGGGGGTTTTACCCCCCCGCTAGTGGCCGAGAAAGGGTTAAAAACCACCGCAAAGCGCCTCTGCAGAGGCGCATTGCCGGCGGTATAGCCGCGCCGTCCCATTGATTTCAGTGGGCAGGAGCGGTAAAGGAGCGGTATACACACTGCTCCTTCACCGCTCCGAAGATGCTGCTAGCAGGACTTTTATTACCGTCCTGCCAGCGCATCGCTCCAGTGTGCAAGCCCTCGGGGCTTTCACACAGGAATACATGCAGCGGCACTTTCGGGGCGGTTTGCAGGCGCTATTATTAGCGCAATAGCGCCTGCAAACCGCCCCAGTGTGCAAGGGCTCAAAGAGACAGCAGCAAATACTCTCTTATGAGCTGACAGCCACCACCCTCCATGGCTAAAAAATTGTATTCCAGTAGGCCAGTTCCTAAGGATAAAAAGAAATTGCACTAAAAAAGTGACCTTAAAAAAGAGGAAATTGATCTTTATGGAAGATTCCGATACTCCCATAAATCTTCTGTCAATGGAGAATAAAATAGAAAAGAAGGAACAACCAAACTCAAATGCAGTAAGATTGATAACAAACTATGGTGCCCAATGGAATAATGTATGTACCGTCCTAGAGAAGAATTGGAATATCTTGACAAGGACCCTAAGTATAGCTGCCATAGTGGGAGGCACTCCCAAAATGGTTGCCCGACAAGCTAAACAGTTAGGGGATATGCTGATACAGTCTGAATTTGTAAAAGAGCCGAATGCAAGCTGGTTGCCGGCATACCTCAAAATGAAGGGAATGTACCCATGTAATAAATGCCTCTTTGTAGATCGAACCAATGTATTTATGGATGCTTTTAGGACAAAACAGCTATGAAGTTAGAGATCTAGTTAATTGCTCTACCACACGAGAGATCTATATGATCACAAGTCCGTGTCCGAAGATCTATATAGGTAAAACGAAAAGACCTCTGAAGGTCAGAATAGGCGAACATCTTAGGGAATTTAATGAGAAAGACCCAGAGAGTCCCTCTGGCAAAACACTTTTCGTCATCCCACGGTGCTAATCCTGAAGGCTTGAAGGGGAAAGGGATTTACACCCTTTAAATTACCATCAAGAAGGGGGTACTTCAACCGTATACAGGCGGTCCCTGAGTTACAAACAAGATAGGTCTGTAGGTTTGTTCTTAAGTTGAATCTGTTTGTAAGTCAGAACAGGTACATTTTTTAAGTGTAGCTCCAGCAAAACAAAATATTTGTAAGCTTTTCGGATAGTTTAGGGAAGGGTTAACACCCCTGTAACGTTTGTTTTGCTGTCTGTGTCCCTGTTCAGAAGATTTTAAATCTCACTTTCTGTCCCAATGACAATTGGATTTTGAAAATGTTGGGTTGTTGTGGAAACAAGCCTTGGTGATAACGCATCAGTGGATGTACCTTTTTCCCATAATAACTCTTACAGGAGTGAATTTCCCTTCCTAGGGGTAGATTTCCTCTCACTTCCTGCTGTCTCCCTCTGTAAGTAGGAGTCATTTGTAAGTCGGATGTTTGTAACTAGGGGACCGCCTGTATTGCTCCAGAAGGAAAAATGGTGGATATATAGGTTGAAGTCCCTCACGCCAGTTGGACTTAATATTGAACTAAAACCAGGTTTTCCTGAAAAACTGAGATGATAGTTCCTTGTGCTTTCCTCTCTTCCCCTACCTTCCTCCTCTCCCCTCTCTTCCTCTCTCCTCCCTCTTCTCCCCCCTTTCTTCCTCTCCCCTGCCCCCCCTTTTCCTCCCCTCTTTCCCTTTCTTCCCCCCTTTTTACCCCCCCGAAGACTCTGTATATAAATTGCTATACTTTCAGGATGGCCCTTTGATCTATCTTGTACTTTATAGCTAGATTATCTTAAGAATATTAATATCATACTCTGTTCTTCTCCAACTCTCCAAATATACCCCCCAAAAATATCTCCCTTTTTCTCCTTTTATATATTCATACCGTCTGACATAATAAATCAAAATAAATATATGAGAAATTCCTTAAGAAGACAATGGAGATATTTTACAATGGATAATGGACATGTTTAATGTCCCTTTAAAGCTTTTTAGACCATTGGAAGAAGATCACTGTTTATAAGGGCCGCTGGTTACAGACCCATTAACGTTCGGACAAAGCTACGCTACTTCCATAGCGAAACGCGTTGACATCATCAACGCCCGTTACGCCACCTGTAACATCCCCGCTTGTGTTGGCGGGCAGTGAACAGGAGGAAATGTACTCTGAGCTGCGCCGCGATTGATTCAGCGGAAGCTTGTCAGGTCCTTGCAGTACCGATTCCCTTTACACCACATGTTTGGAAAGCAAACCTGCAGAGTCGATATTATATACGGCACCAAGTGCAGAGAGGACATGGGAATGAAGACAGCCTGGAGGAAAGCATTCACAGTGGTGAGGTACCTAAGCCATATCTAGAATCTTATGCATTAGACTTTAATATGACCATGGCTTAAACCTTCAGCCTCCTCCTGTCATCTACTCCTCTTCCCTTGCATAACTGACAGTCCTCTGCTGGCCGACCCACTGCTTTTACCTCTCCCACTGATGCGGCAGATGACATTCCACCTGTCAGCACAATTTAATTAATCTGCATTAATAGTGATGAATAACAGCAAGTGTACAAGTTGCCTGTGATATATTCTCTCTACTTTAGGATGTATTACCAGTTGATCCCTTGATTAGAGGAAGATGACTAAACTTTGCCATCTAACTCAATGGGAAAATGAAATTTTTTTATCGTATCTGGATGTCCAAGAGATCCCAGTGACATTGACAATGTGTCCCATGATTGTTGTTATCAGTGGCACGTACCAGCGAGCCTTACATGCAGCCATGACTCTGCTGTATGGATAAAGTAAATCTCTTCTCACCTTGAATATTCCACAGACCCCCCCCCCCCACCCCCCACATGATTTCTGTGATATTACCATCATCCCATTAAGGACCTGGCAAAGAGAGGTTTCACTATCCCTTCAACACCCCCGGGGTAATTTACAGACCTGATGACATATTATTACACACGCATTGTTGTATTAAATTAGCCACGCATGCGATTATTATCGCTTGACATCCTGCCTGTGCACTAAATTAGGCATCCAGACATTTTGTGTTTTATTTGTATAAATGTTGTTATGTTACATGTATGTCCGTGTTTGTTGTCCTTTGATGAAGACACTGTGAAGCTGCAATTTACAACAGAGTGTAACACATTGTTGCTTTTACTGTTTGCCAATAAAATATATTTTTTGTTTAGATACCACTGTAGTACTGCCCTTTTGTTACCAATAGTAACCGTTATGCTTTCCCAATGACCCTCATTGGGATACCCTCCTTTTTGTCTACAGTTTATGGTTACAGTGACAACACCTTATATGGTGAGTGGTAGGAGAGTATCTTATAAATTAAGTGGACCTTTGTTATACCCATTATCCTTTTGTTTCCTTTGGAGAAAAGGACTCAACTGATTCCTCCATCCACACATTTGTCCTGTATCCACATGCTGTCAGAATACACAAATCAGCACTGCAGCCATTGGCTACAGCCACTGATCAAGCGGCACTTATCTGATAAGGAGGTTGAGCAGAAGCTGATTCGTAGATCAACTTCTGTTCAACTGCAGTGGCTACACATGGATTGAAATGTGGCTGTTCCCTGCTGAACAAGCAGAATTTCAATCCCATAGGCGTGCGCACTGGGTGTGCCAGGTGTGCCCAGGCACACCCTAATCACCCTGTGCAGAACAGATTCCCCCTACTGACCTGACTCCCCCTCCTTCCCCCCCACCCCCAGCTCTGCCAGCTTCCCTCTTCTCCTATCCCCCCAGCTGTTGCTGCAGAATGTTTTAGGGTGAGTGCGTGAAGGGCCAGTAAATTTTTAATTTACCACCCCATCCCTTTCTGAATGAACATCGTGAGTGATTGGTAGTGTGTGTTTGAGCTTTGGGGTGCACACCCTAATTCCATAGGCTGCGCACACCTATGTTCAATCCATATACTGTATAGCCACCTTTATCTTCCTTCAGTAAACTATTATGCCCCGTACACACGATCCGACTTTCCGACAAAACCGTGGATTTTTTTACAAAGGATGTTGTCTTGCATACACATGGTCACACAAATGTTGTCGGAAATTCTGAACGTCAAGAACGCGGTGACGTACAAGACGTATGACGAGCCGAGAAAAATGAAGTTCAATAGCCAGTGCGGCTCTTCTGCTTGATTCTGAGCATGCGTGGACTTTTGTGCATCAGACTTGTGTACACACGCTTGGAATTTCCCGTCAACAAGTTTTGTTGTCAGAAAATTTGAGAACCTGCTCACAAACATTTGTTGGCGGAAAGTCCGACAGCAAATGTCCTATGCAACATACACACGGTCGGACTTTCTGACAACAAGCTCACATCCAACATTTGTTGTCGGAAAGTCCGATCGTGTGTACGGGGCATTAGTCTCCACACTCCTCTTGTATTAGATATGAGCAGAGGCAGGCATGTTTAAAGTGCAGCCTGGGTGGCAACCATTGCGTCTTCAGAAATACAAAGAAAAAAAAATGCTGTCACCCCCCAAGGACAGGAGATTGTTATTGGTAGGATTACCAGGCGAAAAAAACCTTAATAAAAGAAAACGAATGCAAACACTACATATAAGAACTGATAAGCGGCAGTATAATGTTTTATAAACATTTTTGGTTTTGGGTTGAGATACGCTTTAAACGTGTTTTTATATTTTTTGCATTTTAAGTTTCATTTTAGTATATTGACCGCACTGTGTGAACATTTGGGAAATTTCTATTTTTGGTGGGCTAACCATGATAAAAGAAGGTGGATGTCACTACTGATCTCTGAAAAATGCGATTATCCTGGCTGTCCGGGGTCTCAATACCTTCAAAGTCACTAATCATGAAAGGTGAAAGGCATGTAGCAAGTGAAGTCAAAGCAAAGTCAGAACACCTGATACTAGTTACAGGTCAGTGATGGAAAAAAATGTGCAGCCATTGGATCAGCAAGACATCCAGGCAACTAGCATGTTAAGAAGAGATCAGCAATGGTTACATGTGTATTTCTTTCAGTACAGGATTCCTTTAACATAATAAATAGATGAATAACCTCACATAGGCAGTAATGAAGCTCAGGGATTATTCTTTCTGAATGAGTGGCCTGGCTATGCCATGCTGCAAGCCAGCTGTACAGCCAGTTCTACAGGAATTAGTGAAGAACAATGTACACTTGAGTTGTATGAAGCTAGAATTTAATTTCAATGGCAAATGGGTTTTTCTCATTGGCGGCAATCCATTTGCTGAATTACTGCCAGCTCTCAGTACAGTCCGCACCAAGTCAGAATAAATTTTAGCACTTATTGCTCTTTCATTTCCCATTCTCATCTTCTCTGGTCTCCACACCTTCGTGGCCTTATGCTAGGGAAGGTCCAATAGTAAATGTGTGAAAAGCAAATCACGATGCTCTTACATGGAATTCAGTTATATAGTTGATGCTTCTGCAGGGCAAAATTCAGTTCAGGATTTTTATGTGAATGTGGTCAGCTTAATGGGAACAATCTTAGCAGGTGCTAGCATTTAAACCCTGTATTCTTCATTACATATCCTGATTCCTGACATTGCTGTCTTCTAGTACAGTACAAAACTTGTGTTTTACTCTTCCTCACATCTTAGTGAATGTCTGTTCTCACATCAGAAAACAGTATATCCACCAGGTGTCATATCTTTCAAATAATTTTCATGCAGCAGTTGCCCAAGAAGGGTATTTTTTTCACTTTTTAACAGGTTTATACAGGTAGCCATTAGTAGGAGAATATTTTAATCAGTTTATGAACTATTACCAAGAATATATGAGACAAAGAATTTAAAAACTAAAGTATATTTTTTCTTTCTTTTTTTTTTAACGGAGCTTTGCAGTACAGTATGGTGCTTGTCGAAACCCTCTGAGCAAAAAAATGGGCCTCTGAAATCACAGCACTCAAAAAACATGCACGAGGGCACAGTAATAGTCCCACCTCCATAAAGAAAGGGTCTCAAACCCTGAACCCCCCCAGGGCCTCAAGTGTCCTGACAGGGGCAAGGCACTCTATGGTCTATCTAAGCTGAAGCCAGGTGGACCCTGCTCCTTAAGGACCTGCCAGAGCTGGTCCTGCAACTACTTGGTGGAACGGGCTCTCCCAAAGAGAGGCATGTGCAAGAAAAGCAAATAGTGACGTGACCGAGTGCCAGAATGTGGCCTTAAAGTATAACTTTGGATAGAGTGGAGAAGAATTAGAACACCTATTAGTTCTATTATTCCAACACCATCTCTATTTCTCCTGGTGACTTATCACTGAGCGTGAAGGAGAATTCCAAATTTTGGGTAGTCACCAGAACAGGAAGAGGGGGGGGGGGGATCCTCCAATGGGAATACTAGCTCTGATGACAAGCAGGGATTTTGCTCACCTTCAAGGAATTTTATCTCACTTCCTGCTGTAATTTTGGAACAGGAAGTAAATGGGAATCTCCCAATTGGGAAATGGATGGCAAAAAACTAACAGGGGTTATAACCCTCCCTTACGCTATCCAAAATTTAAAAAAAAAGCATTTGGCTTTCAGACTACTGGCACGAAATGAATGATCACCCCTGAAAATATGAGTCACTCCAGTCTGAGCTTACACAGGGCTGAGGACGATTTCTGTTCCCATTTTCCAGCACAGGGCTAATCCCCTCCACCAGTGCTGTCACATGGTGTAAGTTATATGTGTCCCCTTCATTTAAAAGTAGCAGCTATTTTTTTTCTCTCCGACTGAACAGAGTGATGGGGGGCTAAGGAACATGGGGTGTGTGCTGCTGGGAAGGGGGGTATTAAGAGAGAACCCATTGTTATGCTCTACATGGGCAAGAGCACATGTTTGATTTATTATATTCATAGAACATTTCTAACAAGGCAGGAAAAGCGTGATAAATCTTAGCAAGTCACCCAAACCTTATAGTACAATGATTCTAGAAAGTGTTGGAAGCACCTAATGGACTATCGGGGTAAAAGTGGAGTTTCCCTTAAAGGCTTTGCAGAATACAGGATAAATAAATGCACACATAAATCACCTTAAGCTTCACAGAAGCAGAGACATTGGAAGAAGGGTGGCTGACACTGAAATTTTTTTTTCTAAGCTTTTTTATACTGACAGGAAGAACAATTTAACCAAACACCAGGCCATCATTTTGCCAGTCAAGTGTGATATGGGTTGGTCGGGGGGAGACACACGCCTCTATGATTTTAAGGAAGAATTGCTGAAATTGCAGTAGTTAGGTTTAAATCAGCTGTAGGTCCCATCATTAGAGAGCACTGAGATTCTTTTATCCGTTGTAGGCGAAATAATGAATTCATAGATAAAATGCTCTTAACCCCAGAGGGGGTGTAACACATTAATATTGTTTGTATTGAGATTCTGTGAACAATACGCTTCTCCCTTGCAGAAAATGGTTTTACTCATGTAAAACTTTCTGCACAACCACACAAATGATCGTGTTGGCTTTTTATATAACTGTATAGTGTATGAAGTGGAAAAAGATCATAACAGATAATCTCCGGGAACAAATATTGTGCATTACTACTTTACAGAAAGTACAAACTTTATACTCTTTTCTATACAAAATAGTGTATATGTGCATTAGATATACTGTATGAATGGTCTTTTATTCTGAGGCTGTTTTATTGATTAACCTCCCTGGCGGTTTGATTATGTCAGGTTTTTGATGCTCAAATCAGTACAGTTTTGCATGGAAATTTGGTGTTTTATATTATAGGCCTGGAATTCTTAGGAATAACACACTTAAATCTGTCCAAACAAGAGTCTAGTAGACATCCCGGGTATGATAAAATTTGAAACACAAAATCATTAATTATAATATAATAAATAACTATAAATAATTATAAAAAATAATAATATAATAATAATAAAAATTATTCAATAGTGTAATCAAATCAAAAACTCTGAAATTTGCTCAGTTGCAGAATTGTCACTGTCATTACTTTCAGTGTTTGATGATGAATTTCCCCACAAATCACTATCGCTCAATTCTGCAAGTAATCTCATTTACTATCGCTGTTTTCTAGCTGGTCTAAAATCGCTTTTGATGTAAAGGGACACTTTTTGGTTGCTATGGACAATCTCCAGTTTCCAGGCAGAAAGAACAGTATATATAATATAAAACTGCATGCAGGGCATTGGACAAACCACTTGGGACAAAAGGGATGTGAAATAATTTGATACAGTAATGTAATCTGTAAGATTACAGTGTACTGTATGTGTTATGTGTTTTTAAATTTTTGAATTTGGCGCTGTGCTCCGTCCCTGTGCATCACAATGTTCGCAGGGCACGGAGCTCGGCACAGCGATAGATCGAGCGGAGGACACACAGCGGGGAGACATCGCAGGATCCTGGGGACAAGGTAAGTAACTTTGCCTGGATCCTGTGATGCAATCCCGAGTGTGGCTCGGGGTTACCGCTTTTGGTACTGAAAGTTCACCCCGAGCCACACTTGGGAATACCGCTTGGGAGGTTAAAGACTAATGTTGATCATCGAGGGGGTGTGTGTAAAATGTCCTGAAAACAACTTAGGTTGCAGAGGGGCCCACTAAAGGCACGCTTCCCAGGTGGTGGGACGAGAAGTGAAAAGAGTTATGCTCGCCATACAATATACAAAAAATCGTCCGAAATTCGGTCATTTAGACAGTTCGTTCATTTTTCGGCCAGTTAATGGGATGATAATCTTTGGGATGTTTTTGAGTCGACAAAACAAAGGACAAGTTTGGAAATTTTCTGCCGAACGAACAATAAATTGAAAGGTTAATGTGTTTCCCATCTGAACTGTCTGCACTAGGTATATGTAAAAAAAGAACAAAAAATGCATTCATTTATGTCCACTGAGTGATTTATCGGTCATTACATGATGGCACTATCGTTTGTGCTCACGGCCGAATGTTATTTTTTGAAAATGGGTTTGGCCAATTTTTCGTATAGTGTATGACCAGCATTAGATTCAGAAAGTATAGAATTCTGTATAACTTGTTGGGAACAGCAGTACCATGTTTTGTGGTGAGTAGCTGATTTTTTCAGATTGGGTGTAACACAAACTTGAGGAACAGCATCGACAAGCGTTAGGACTTCCACTGCAACCTGCCAAGATGCAAGTCATTATCCTGCTCATAATACAGCATTCGTATCTTCAATTTTATTCATCAATGTAATACTTTACTCTGAATGGCTCTCCTGTCTCCATCCTGTTTATTTTATCTGTCCTACTTTTCCCTTTGAAATTAACAAACCATATAGAGGTAAACTTAAACACATATGGTCACTTTTACATTTCCCCAGTAGAGCCAGACTGGACCTAAGCTGCATTCCAGGCATAGGACTGGTCATATATCTATAGTATAGCTTTGTTTTCACATCACCCTGCACCATTATATACACTGTATTGTCTAAAGTATTGGGACACCTGCCTTTACACGCACATGAATTTTAATGGCATCCCAGTCTTAGTCCGTAGGGTTCAATATTGAGTTGGCCCACCCTTTGCAGCTATAACAGCTTCAACTTTCCTGGGAAGGCTGTCCACAAGGTTTAGGAGTGTGTCTATGGGAATGTTTGACCATTTTTCCAGAAGCGCATTTGTGAGGTCAGGCACTGATGTGGATGAGAAGGCCTGGCTCGCAGTCTCTGCTCTAATTCATCCCAAAGGTGTTCTATCGGGTTGAGGTCAGGAGTCTGCACAGGTCAGTCAAATTCCTCCACCCCAAACTCACTCATCCATGTCTTTATGGACCTTGCTTTGTGCACTGGTCCAAACCATTTGGTGGAGGGGATTGTAGGGTGGGGTTGTTTTTCAAGGGTTGGGCTTGGCCCCTTAGTTGCAGTGAAGTGAACTCTTAAGACGTCAGCATACCAAGACATTTTGGACAATTTAATGCTCCCAACTTTGTGGGAACAGTTTGGAGATGGCCCCTTCCTGTTCCAACATGACTGCCCACCAGTGCACAAAGCAATGTCCAACCAAGTGCTAGCCCCGGCCTGCCTCTGTGGGTAAGTAGATAAATGAAGAAATGGCAGCACATTGATTGAAATCCAAAATGTAATGTATTGTTCACCAAGATGACATCAAAGGACACCAACACACAGGTCATAACTAGGAGAGCTAATTGGACCCTTTGAGATAACACAGGAGTTGAGCCCATAACACAATGAGTTTGACTTGCTAAAGGCAAATATACTGTGCATTGCAAGTGCACTTTCTTCAGAGCTTAGGGCCCTTTCACACCGGGGAGGTTTGCAGGCACTATTGTGCTAATAATAGTGCCTGCAAACCGACCCGAAAGTGCTGCTGCTTTGTCTCCAGTGTGAAAGCCCCGAGGGCTTTCACACTGGAGTGGTGCGCTGGCAGGATCTTTGGAGCATACACCGCTCCTTCCCTGCTCCCGCCCATTGAAATCAGTGGGACAGAGCGGCTATACTGCCGGCAAAGCGCCTCTGCAGAGGCGCTTTGCGGTGGTTTTTAACCCTTTCTCGGCTGCTAACGGGGGGTAAAACTACCCCGCTAGCGCCCGAATACCGACGGTAAAGCGCCGTTTACAATAGCTGCCCTTTACCGCTGACGCCGCCCCCGCCCCAGTGTGAAAGGGGCCTAAGTAAATAAGGAAGAAACTTTACTTTGCAAAGAATACTCAATCACATGCAAGGAAAAAAAAACTGCATTGTTGCTTGCACATGATTGGATGATATAAATCAGCAGAGCTTCCCCTCAAATCTGGAGCAACTGAACTTGTAGTGCACAATATACAGTATTTACCTTCAGTAAATCAACCTTCCTGAGTGTTTTTAATACACCTCAGCTGCCTGTCAAACTCGGCCATGCCCTCCAGACAACCACATACAAATTGTGGTGGATGCAAGGCTTTGCACACACAGCCAAAAAAAAGCATGTCGTGTTCGCAAGGCAGTACCGATTGCCAACGTGCCCCATAGAAGTGGTTGGGGCATTGCTGCCACTGTATCTAATGGATATGGTTGCGGTGCAGTGAAGAGGGATTTTAGTGTGAAACCCCTTTTCAGACAGGTGTGCGGAAGGTGGCATATCTCCTCCTGATCACCTGCTAACCATTGGCCAGCCACTGCTGACAGTGATCCACTATGTATCGTGAGTCAGCAGCTTTACCCATGTAAAATGGGCCTAAGGTAATCATTTCTGGATCTTCTGATGATCTCAATATGTTTTTGTATACCTAAAAGGTTAAAACCTCAGAGCATGCACAAAAATACTTTTTATGACTTATAGACTATTTTTTTTTACATCCAAAAAAGATTAGGATATGGGATTCACAAGAGCTAGAGGTAGCAGATACAAATCAAGTATTAAATATTACATCGGATGGATATTTTATATGGATTTCCACCACTGATTACATGTTGAACATAGGACGTGTTGGATCCAAGAAATTGCCCCTCAATCTGTAGGGATTTCATCTCTTAGCTAGCTAATGGGGTGCATCACTACTATTGCCATCTTCTTTTCCTCTGCTTCAACTCACCTGGAAAGTAGAACAACCTATAGGTAAATTAGGTAACTATGCTTAATGTTGAACAAACCTGTTGCATTTTTATAAACGTAATCTAATAATTTCTGAAAGTGGTTTCTGATCATTGTAACAGACGATTCTAGGCCAGAATGTCCGGTAAATTCTATGTGAAAATCCATCCTGACCTGACTTGGTGCTTTTAACAGAACCTTTGCCCTTAATAAATGCAGTAATCCATTATAACCAATCAGAATTCATCTTTAACTCCGTAAACTAAAATCTGATTGGTTGCTGTAGGTTTTTGCACTTTGGATGTCAGTAGTACTCTTTAGACTGCTTTGCTAATCTGTCAGCGTATTTTGGAATAGCTGTAATAAAGCAATCAATAGTTTTAATGGCTCACTGTATAAAGTTAGTGATATAGTTCTGGGTGAATCTGAACTGGCCATAAAATTGATCTGCACCGAGCATAAAATGTGCTATGCAAAGTATGAAAAAATAATAATAAGCTGTTGTATTTGCTTGACGTAAAAGCTTACAATCCAGCGCGCCGGCTGAGAAGACACCTTCGCTGTTGTCAGGTCTGGCATAGTACAGATGCGTTCCTGTGCCCTGTGCTTTGTTGTTGCTGATTGGATTTGACGTGTGAGGTGGAGGAATGAGGGGGGTATGTGACCTGAATGAGGGTCGCCCACCGAATCACGTGTCAGTACAGTAATGCGATGTGACACCTCTATTCTGCATGTCCTGTATCAAAGACTTGGCTAGTGATAATTGTGGCTATTTACCATATCTTTTTCTATTTGTCTGTTAGTAAATAGCTGATGGGGATAAAAGTGTGTCAAGACCTCTTTTTAGCAGGCATCTGCATCCAGGGATAAGGATTAGAGTCAATTCTCTGACTATGAAATGGTTAATTGCTAAAAGGATGCACTTTTCTAAGAAATGGTTCTGGTTATTCAGGCTTAGGGGTGGAAATGGTTAATAGATAGATGTACAAAATGATAAGTGACCCAAATTCCCTAATATTGTCTTTAAGGGGACTTATTTTAGGTTCCCATTCCCCCACATAGACAACATCAGAATTACAATCATCCATCCCCCGTGGAGAGGTGTGCTGGTTTGAACGCTACAAGAAGTAAAGGGTTAAGCTGAGCCGCCTGCGGCTGTCAACATTAATTTCTCCTCGACTCTGTAAACATCAGGAACATAAAAGGCCAATTTCACAACTAAATATAGCAGCGTATTTTGGCCTGATATAAATGGCAGATCGCTGCTGTAGAACACGACAGGCTGAGTGTCCCTGTGATGCACGGTGGGGAGAGAAATGTCGTCTGCAGAGGCCTAAACACTTGGCAGAGCTGGATCATATGTGGGTGATAGACACTTATCTATTCAGATCCTAGGCAAGCCACAGATATAGGTGTAGAACCTACATAATGTAACTATGTATATGGTAAAGGTATCAGAAGAAGGGGTCTTCAGCACATGGTGCATTACACTACATGTTAAAGTGTTATCAAACCCACAACAGTAAAATCTGTCTGTATATGCAGTAAAGCATGCTTGTTATACTCACTGTGGAACCTAAGGGGTTAATCCTCCACATTGTGTAAAAAGGCTGTTTGATCCTGTCTTCTCTGATACTCCCCTTCTTTTACTGTCCCCAATCCATCTGCTGATAGTACAAAGCCTTGGAGGCACTCTGCACATGCTCAGTTTGATGTGCATTGCTAGAGAGTTTTTTTTTTTTTTTTGGGAGGGTGCATGTGATCAGCACAGGGCCAATCAGCATTGTCCAGTGCTCTTCCTTAAAGCTTTAACCAGTGCTTTACTGGACACTGATAGAAGTCATAAGACTGTTGATGAGAAATTGTATTTATCAGTTTATATTTACCAAAATAATTGCATTTCCATGTTCTGTGAACTGTTGGAGACTAGAATGCAGGCTCCTGGGTTTAGTAACACTTTAATGCCCTGTACACACGATCGGACATTGATCGGACATTCCGACAACACAATCCAACTGATTTTTTCCGACGGATTTTGGGCCGGTGACGCGGTGATGTAAAACACGTACGTCGGGACTATAAACGGGGCAGTAGCCAATAGCTTTCATCTCTTAATTTATTCTGAGCATTGTGCGTCGGATTTGTGTACACACGATCGGAATTTAAACGGATTTTGTTGTCGGAAAATTTTATATCCTGCTCTCAAACTTTGTGTGACGGAAATTCCGACGGAAAAAGTCTGATGGAACCCACACACAATCGGAATTTCTGACAATCCAATCCATCGGAAAATCCGACCGTGTGTACAGGGCATAAGAGTAAGGCCGGCCATAGACAGAGGGATTTTCTTTTCTGCAACCAAGGAACCTCCCATGCAGCTATTGTGTTTACAATTGTGTTCTATAACAGCTGCTAGCAATAATCACATGTAAAATCCAACAGGCTGGTTGTACCCAAGTTGATTGATCGAGTCTGCCCATACATGGTTCGAGGAACCAGCCGGGATTCGAACCATCTATAGACGGGTTAACTGATGAACACATACAGTGTAGCAATAAGTAGTTCAGACTATTGATCAATTATTTCTCCTCTTCCTGTCACGGTCACGGACCATGCTGTCCAGCAAATATGGCAGTTAAGCCGCTCATAGATGGTTTGAATTTCAGCTGGTTCACCAGGAACCAGCTGAGATTTGAACCATATATGAGCAGGCTGAATGTACCCACGTCGATCAGCTTGGGTACAACCAGCCTGCCAGATTCTTCATGCGATTATTGCTAGCGGTTGTTTTGGCTGGCTTTAGTTACTGGAAACCCCAGTTTCTGTTGTTAAATGGTAACAGCAGCTTTCAATCAACCAGCAGGGGGCATTGAGTGTAGCAGAATAGATGAATGCACAGGACGACCACCGTCCTGCCTCATTTGGTGGTCACCCAAATAAAGAGAAAGAGGAAATTAGCAGGATCAACAGGTATTTAGAAAACATTTACTCATATCAATATTAAAAAAAAAATATTTCATTTACAAGGCTGATTTCTTTAACTCCAGGATAGGTACTTCCGGTACTTGTATGTAGAGAACAAAACAATATGCAGTCCTGTCCCAGAATACGTAGCAGCAATCTTTTTGCTTTGCTTTACAGTTCGTTCCACCAAATCAAGCTGAAGTCTTTTTGCATTCCCAGGAATCCTGCAGCTCTCTGTAGAGGACACAGCCCTGAGTGACAGCATCGCTTGGGGAACATAAAGCTATTTTACAGGCCACTGGAGATCCTGTATCTGTTTACACATAGTATATTAGGCACTTTGCAGTAAAACAAAATTCTTTCAGAACTTGAAGATAAGGCCATTTGGATTTGTGTCAGGTAAAAAAAATAAAATGCTCTGGAAACAGACACTAATGTTGAATTAACAGTGCGAATCACCACATTGGTAATGCTACTGTCCTTATCCTCACATAAATTCCATGTCCAATGTCTGAAACTTCTAAAAGTGTATGTAAACCCTGAGAGCTTGTTCACACTTGCAGTTAGGGGGTGGTAAAAGCCCCCCAACCGCTACTCCCTTTAGGTGCAGAAGCAGCGTCTGGGGGTGTACATTTGCTGCGGCTGTCAAGTGCAGAATTATATCTCTTGCCACTTACAGCAGGCACAGGGCCTGCAGAATGTTACCTGTTTAAGTGAATGGGAATGCGCCAAAAGCACCCAGCAGCTGCATGTAATGCACACAGTTGCGGCATGCTAGTATGGGGATCAAGGGGTTATTGTAGGTGTTGAGAAGGTGATACAATGCCTCCTCAATGCCTGTCATAATGTGGATCGCTCTATAGAGACCAATGCTAGTGTGAATGAGCCCAAAATCTATTTTTCATTATGTTTTGCAGCATATCTCACTGTATTTAGTTTTATGAAGCTATTCGTTTTTTGTGAATCTCTTGCAAAGCCTCTTGCCTAAAGAGTTCTTGTTGCAAGCTGACAGCGCTAAAGTCGGGCATAGATGGATCGCAAAAGCAGGGACTAGCCGAGATTAGAACCATCTATTGGGAGTTGGTTGTACCCAAGTCAATCCATCAATAGACTTGAATTCAACCAGCCTGTCAGATTTTGCAAGCACGTTTACCGTTGGCGGCAAGAGCCGCTAGCAGTAATCATTGTGTTCTGCCAGCCGGGATGGCTCGCTGCACCCCCCCCCCCCCCCCCACCAGAAAGAACACAATAGTGCAATTTTCTTTCCTTCCACCTTTCCAATGGAATCATCTATGACTTGCCTTAGTCACTGCTTTACAATTAGCAGCAGAGTTGTCAGCGTACCGTGCATGCTCCTTCCGTTGGCCATTGGAATGCCTCATAGACCCAATAGACAGCCCAGTGTCCAAAGAGAGCATACAGCAGGCTGATAACGCTTCTGCTAGTTCCGAGGAAGTGCGAGACGTGAAACAAGACATTCAGAAAAAATTGATTTTAGGTTTAGTTACTCTTCCTTAAAATGGTGGTACTGTTCAGTGCAGCAGAGTTAGGCTCACTGTCAGTGGCGGCCGGTGATTAATATATTGGGGGGAGGGGGGGCGGCAAACTAACACCAAACCCCCTCCCTCACGGGAGATGGACATGAGTCCTAAGGCTGCTTTCACAATGGAGCGGGCGGGTGTTGACGGTAAAATGCTGCTATTTTTAGCAGAGCTTTACCGCTGTTTTTGCGGAGGTTTTCGGCCGCTAGCAGGGTGCTTTTAACCTCCGCTAGCGGCCGAAAAAGGTTAAAATGACCCGGTGATTCGGCGGCGTTGCTGCTTGCAGGAGTTTTTTTTTAACGTCCTGCCAGCGCATCGCCTCAGTGTGAAAGCACTCGGGCTTTCACACTGAGACTGCAGGGGAGCCATTTTTCAGGCGCTTTACAGGTGCTATTTTTAGCCCAAAAGCGCCTGAAAAACGCCTCAGTGTGAAAGGGGTCTAAGACTCCCTGGCCAATCAGGTCACAGGGAGGAGAATCAGGAAGACAATAGCGAATATTAATTCACTATCATCACACAAGTGGGTGGGCTCTGCACCCCAAGCTCTCCCTTTTTTTAAGCCAATTACAGCTTACGGCTGTAATCATGGGCTTAAAAAAAACAAAAAACCCCATTGAAATCCATGTGTCCGGCACCCCGCATGTAGATCCGGCGCCCCTGCATGAGCGGCCGCCACTGCTCACTGTTATGCCCTGTACACACGGTCGGATTTTCCGACGGAAAATGTGTGATAGGACCTTGTTGTCGGAAATTCCGACCGTGTGTAGGTTCCATCACACATTTTCCATCGGATTTTCCGACACACAAAGCTTGAGAGCAGGCTATAAAATTTTCCGACAACAAAATCCGTTGTCGGAAATTCCGATCGTGTGTACACAAATCCGACGGGAAAGTGCCACGCATGCTCAGAATAAATAAAGAGATGAAAGCTATTGGCCACTGCCCCGTTTATAGTCCCGACGTACGTGTTTTACGTCACCGCGTTCAGAACGATCGGATTTTCCGGCAACTTTGTTTGACCGTGTGTATGCAAGATAAGTTTGAGCCAACATCCGTCTGAAAAAATCCTAGGATTTTGTTGTCGGAATGTCCGAACAAAGTCCGACCGTGTGTACGGGGCATTAGTGTGATTTCTAAGGGGGTTAATATAGATATATATTTTTTGATAATTATACTGGTAATGTTATGTTTTAGCACTATTTAATGGTGGTAGGGAGCAAGCAGCTGTACTAAAATGATGTATGTTCATATTTGTCTAGAATTCTGCTTTAAAGGGCCATGTGTTATTGGCATAGAGGTGGTTAATAGGAAAAGAGGCACCAAGATTTCCTCCAGAGTCCTAAGAGTGGCTCCTCTTCACTTGTTCTCCCGTTAGATGCCGCGAAAAGCTCAGCATGTTAGAACAAGCATTCCCATTACAGAGGCCAGGGTGGGGAGCGACGGGTGGTGCCTCTGATCGCTAGACATCGAAACACGAGAGGTGCAGGGAGGCTTCAAAGCTCCAGAACTCCGTCCTTTGATGAATTTTTCATGGGGGAGTTGGGGGGGTGCTGAGCAGCCTCTCGTCTCGCAGGCCGGAGTAATTGATTAATAGAAGGTGTGCTCTGGAAAATCCATAACCTGGTGTACGTCTGACACTCTACATTGAAAGAGAGAGAAACATGGACTTTTACAGAAAATTAACCCTTAACTATATCTGGCTCGTACTGGAATAATGCAAATAGTTCAACATTTCATATATATGGTTCCTACTGCTACTCAGATTGAACGGGATCAACAGCTTGTGAAGTTCAGCAATGCGTACATCACGTGTATTGGACACATAAGGACAAAGTCAGAAGGCATGTGCAAATGCTATAGGAGCTTCAGAAATGCTTCAGAAGTCACACTAAGCTTTCAATCATGTGGGATTATTAGGGAATAGTTCTTCCCATGTCACACATCTTCATTAGAGGGATCCTATCCTTCTATCCAATCCACCCAGAAGGATGTGATAGCAGAGAGGTGAATGCTAAATTTCAAACGGTAGATTTTTGTAGTAGGTCAGTTACCCAAAATCACTTGCATTAAATTAGTAAACAATCACAAGTCTGGCAAATGGCTTTTTATTTTGTAAACTTCACAAGTAGCTTGTAGTAGTGATTTATGTAGCTGGCATGATTGCACTGTGCCATTAATAGCTACTGCTTATCACTATATATATGCTGGGTCCTTCTGGGCAGCTGTGGCTGCCATGGGCGCCTGTCAGTTCCAGTTATTTACTTGTACAGAGCAGTAAGTAAAGATGGCTGAAGGGAAACCTGCAGCTTTTCCCTAGTTTTGGAGGCCCGCAGGAGTGTAGGACATTGCAGATCTCAGCATCATGGAGGATCTCAGTGTACATGTAGGTGCTGCTGATGCTTGCCTGAGTATGTCTGGGCCTGCTACACTGCAAAGAAGCCCCATTTGGAGGCAAGAGTCCGGTCTGATAGCTGAATGCTTGGGGAATGGGGTGATGGGGAAGTGAGAGGCGTTTGTTGATCAGCACAGAATTGCCCTCATAAACTCAAGCCTTCTGCAGCCACCAGGTCAGGCCAAAGGGGTAGTGTACCCAGTAAGTTGGCATAGAAAGTATGAATGCACCGATACCAGTTTTTTAAGAGGAGTACGAATACTGATACTTTTTCTCAAGTAGACACTGATACCAATTACCAATGCCTATTTTGCTGGTGGTACCTATTTTTGGTGGTGCAGAGGTAGAGCACTTGCCAGAGCTTCTGCGGTCCGGATGTCACGTCTCACACTGCCGCACCCTCGCGCGACATCCTCCTGCATCTTTCTCTATAAAGGTGGCAATTAGACTGGGTTTACATATGTGCGGCCTGGTTTTGACAGTGGGATTTCTGCCCCCTATGGTGTGACTTTGTTCAGTGGTTCAGGTGCAATTCAGGTGCAAATTGTCAAAGTACATGACAATAGAAATCTAACCTGAACTGTGCTCAAAATCGTACCAAACTCTTTTAAAAAACGTGCTGCGGCTGGCCCGCGAATATGTGATCCGTCTCCATTAAAAAGGCTGAAGGTTCACATGTCATGCAAATTGGATGCGGTTCAAAACGCATCCAATTCGCATATATGTGAACCGGGTCTTACAGTTTGCAGGCTTGAAGGTATCTGTTTTAGTATCGAAGCATATGCACGAGTTCAAGTACTTGTGCAAATGCTTAGTATCGCCACTGATATCAGGATCGGTGCGATGCTGATCGAAAGTGTGCAACTTCCTGGGATTGTGGTGTGTGTGTGTGTGTGTGTGTGTGTAGGGTGGCCAGCTTGGACTGTGCACCTACTTTCATATTATCCTCCTGAGTGTCGATTGCTGGTGCCGCATGCATCCTGAAAACTTTTCTCTGCTGTCTGGCAGACTCAGTGCTGCTCCAGTGATCGCTCTTTTTTCATTGATTGCCAGATTGAAATTGCTTGTTGTAAGTTTGTATCCATTTTGATGGGTGTGTGCATTAATGTGAAAATTCCAGATACTGTCACTGTGAAAAAATGTCTGCTCCAGGAACTTAAAAATAAGAATTAAAAATAAGCAGAGTTGTGACTATTAAAAAATTACTAAAAACAACTTGGATTGTGATGAATATGAGTTTTAGATGTAAAGTGTGTTTATAGCCCAATTGTTTAGATAAATAGTGTAGGGGAAGTAGAGTAGAGCAAGCAAGAGAGAATGGCTATGTTCCTACATACAGTGGGACAGTGGACACATTTAAAATAACCAAAAAGGCAGCTCTGTTATCATGAATACACCATAAAATACATTTTTTTAAATGTAAGCAGTATAAAGACCTGAATTTGACCTGGTATCTGCCTCTTGTAGTCCCTGTACAGCAGGGCTGGAGTGTGAGAGAAAGAAACAAACAGCACAAGGAGCCAATCAGTTCATATGCTGATAGAATGTCAAAGCAGAGTAACAGAGAGATGAGCTTTTCACTGAGCTGCTTCTTCTTCAGGCTGGGGTGGGTCCAGGATGGCCTAGGCTCAGAGGAGGTGGGTTGAATGATGCTGGCCATCAGACTGAGAACATCTAGTGGCAGAGGAAAAAGCACTGAGGGAGTAATTGAAGGTAAAATTGCAGAAAAAAAAGTTTTTTTTTTTTTTTTTTTAGCTTTTAATGGGCTTTTATTTTATTTTTTTGTTATTTGTTCTGCTTTAAATGAAAGAAGCCGCTTGTGTACGTTGCTGTCAATGTGCAGTTTATTTGTAAGAACACAGATTTTACATTTTTAGTGTAATGGGTAAATATCAGTTGATAAATAGTGTAGTATCCTGAATGATGTTTTCTATTTTTCTTTATGTTCAGTTTACAAGCCCTGCGGAAAGAAAAGTCCAGGGACGCTGCCCGCTCCCGGCGTGGAAAGGAGAACTTTGAGTTTTACGAGCTTGCCAAACTGCTCCCTCTGCCCGCGGCCATCACAAGTCAGCTAGACAAGGCATCCATCATCCGCCTGACCATCAGCTACTTAAAGATGAGAGACTTTGCCAACCAAGGAGACCCACCATGGAATCTACGTATGGAAGGCCCACCACCCAACACTTCTGTCAAAGGTGTGTGTGCTCACTATGGTCACTCACTGTACAACTCCTTGATTACTGCACTGTCCACCTCACTTCAGCAATGTAATATTTCTTATTACTGATAACATTTCTACGTTATGATAGTTAGGACTGTGTGTTTGGCTCAGCAGGTAGTGCTTTGCTTTAATGCATTAGTAAAGCACAAAAACTCCCCTCCCTCCAAAAAAAACCTTCCCCCTGCAAACTAAGAGTATAATGTGCTAGTATGCATTGCATAGAGGCAAATTGTGAAAGACTTGCCTTAAAACTGCTAGATTACTGCAATGTCCATCTCACATCAGCAATGTATTTCTTATTACTGATAACATTTCTATATTATAATAGCTATGACTCCATTTGGCTCAGCAGGCAGGGCTTTGCTTTAAAGCGGTAGTAAAGTGCAAAAAATGTTCCCCCTGCAAATAAAGAGCATAATGTGCTAGGATTCATTAAATGCATGCAAATTATGAAAGACTTGTCTTGAAACGAAGCCCTCCAGAAGCACGTGGTCACTGCTAACAGGGCTTACACCTTCACCCAGTCTTCCTTCCAGGTTCATGGGCTCCGGCAGTGTCAATGGTAGGGCCGCGATAACTTTGCGCATGCGCACGAGAGTCACGGCTGCGGCAAAGCTTTCTCAATGGATGGCATGCCGTCTATTGAGAGCGCAGTGTGCATGCTCCGGTGATGTCGTTGGCTGATACTATATATATTGGATTATATTTTTATTCTGGCCAGTGAAATGAATTAATGCCCAAGTGCTTGACGTGCCTAAACGCTTTACATGAGTTTACAAGCATTAAGCGTTTTTTTTTTTCTGCCAAATCTCTGCTGCCAGGAGGAAAGGTGTCTAGGAGAGTTAGCAAAATATTCAGTGTGCATTATGTGCCAAGAGCAGGGGCTCCTGCACCCTGAAATGTTTCTCAATGGTTTCCTACATGGACAAAGGTTGGAACGACTAGTTTAGTCTTACACTGCTGGAAATATTAGAATATATTATGAATGTAAAGTGGCACAAATATACATTGTCTCTAGATATCAGATTAAAATTTCATGGCCGTAGAGGCAGCAGTTACCCCTTGCTGGATTGTCATTTTTTTAGTGCTGAAGTGCTGGAGTTCAGCTTTAAAGTGATAGTTAAAAATAACAAACATATCATACTTATCTCCACTGTGCAGCTCGTTTTGCACAGAGAGGCCCCGAACCTCATCTTCTGGGGTCCCCTGGCGGCTCTCGCGGCTCCTCCCGGCATCAGATAACCCCCTAGGAGAAGCACTCTCTCGAGGGGGTTACCTTATGGGCACGCTCCCGAGTCCAGCATTTGCATCCACAGGCACCAATGCCGGACTCGGCCCCGCCCCCTGGTGTCCGCATCATTGGATTTGATTGACAGCAGCGGGAGCCAATGGCTGCGCTGGTATCAATCTATACGGTCAAGAGCCGGAACCCTGTGGAGAGAGGGACAGCGCATCCCCGCTGAGGAGATGAAGGGGCTCAGGTAAGTAAAATGGGGGGGGGGTGGCTGGGTGGCCGGTGACTGCCAGGTGTTTTTTCACCTTAATGCAAAAAACACGAAGGTTTGCAACCCCTTTAAGGCAAAAAAATTTCTATATAATAGTGTTCTAAATACAAATTTCCTTTAGAGTCTTCACAGATACCTCTGCATTTCCTACAGGCTTTATTACTTTTATTATGGCATTTTATTTATCAGACATTCATTTGGAACAGATTGTTGGGCACTTTGTGCCCCATGCGACACGGATATTGATAACTGGCACACTGTATGTCTGCAAATGTTTGCTCAGCCCACAAAATGGCAGCATCCATTGAGGGAAAGCAATAGATCTACTTTAAACCATGGGACTTTGAGCATTCGTTATTGAAGAAACTGTCTACAATCAGTAGACTTGGAGTCCCTAACCATTTGGAGTGTGATAGGCTCTCATCACAGATTCCGCTTCTGTCGTTCTAGGCTCCATACTAGCTGACATTAAACGGTTCTTTGCTGTCGGGGTATGCACAATAAAAATGCATAGAGCTGTCAGCGATCATTCATTTAATCAGGCTGTGCAATGAGGTAAACAAAGATGGCAGATTAATGAGTCCGGTATGCTCAGTGACTGACAGAGCTGCAAACATAGGCTGTCTGTAAATTTAACCCTGTCCTGGCCAAATGCATATTTGTATATTATATCAAATTCCACAGTGCTTTCCTTCTGAAAGCAGAGATTTATTGCTGGGACTTATAATTTCATTTTGTAAAGTTCTGTTTTGGAACATTACATATTTGTTTATTGCAGTTGTATGTTTTCTTGTATAGTAATCAGGTTTGCATCTGTACCTGTGTCTGGTGCTTAAGATACCAACATTTTGCCAGAAACAGATGGCCCTTTTTTCATTATTATGTAACATGTCTTAAACATATCTAAACCCAAAAACAAAAATGGAATACACTGCAGATTACCATTTAGATATGGTGTCTGCAGTAGTTTTTTTAGTAAACTCTTTTTTGCCCTTATTTTCACACGATTATTCTGTGATTAACATACCTTCTGTTCTAAGGTGACAACACTCATTCACTGTACTGCATATGTGGAAGAGCAGCGTTGTCGCCCTAGGAGAGAAAGTTAAGACTACAGAACCACGCTCTTTTATGTTAAAATGCTTGGACTACTAGCCATTTTGTATGTATTTTACATTGTGAAAGATCTGCATTCTTTGTCGTAACTTTTGTATTCTCTGTTGTGAAAATACTTCAAAAAAATTATTAAACCGAAGACTACAGAACCCCCTTCTCCTTTTCTCATCTGCATAACCTAAAGGGGGGGTATTCTGTAGTCCTTTTCTCATCTGCATACCCTAAAGGAGAGGTATTCTGTAGTCCAAAGAGGCAAACTGGGCGGGGCCAAAAACACTACTTGAGAGTGCACAGTAATTTGCAAACTCCCTAGACTTCTGCAGGATCAACAATTTTTTTTCTGAACTTACAGGCAGTATATAAAAGTTATAACTTACAGTAAATACAGAGATAACGGAACTCTTTCAGTGGTATATTTAACATACCAAAAAGAAGCAAACAAGGAAAACTCATTGTTAGGGTTTGCATGCAGATCAAATAATAGGAAATCACTTAGAGGCTTTGATCATTTTTTCTGAGGCCTTCCAAAAAATTGTTTTCATAGAGTATGGCAAGATTAAAGGGGCCTAGAATAGGAAAATAATTTCAAGTAAACCAGTTAACCTGAGCTATTCAAGCTGAGCCTATTCATTATTCTCTGCAGTCACTGAAAATGAGCAGGCACTAAATGGATATTGGGCATATCATAATAGGGGGGCTGATGTAGTAAAAGCAAATAGGCTATTTATTTTACAAGGGACTTTTCTCATAGCATAGTGAATGAGGTGAAGCTCTGCTGTCTTCCTTCATCCTACCAAGTGCAACCAAAAATACTATTTTTTTTTAATCTTTGAACATGATTGGGTATTTTTTGCAAACTGAATTTACACCACATTTATTAAGCTCACAAAGCACATTTACCACACTAAGGGAAAATTCCTTTGCTAAGCATATAACCTATTTGCTTTTAGGAAATCAACCCTGTAGTTTCTTGTCTGCTCTATGTAGATATCAAAACTAACAAAAACATTTACTGGCTTTTGTAGCAGTTGGTACAGACATCAGATAAGTACTTACTATCTGCATTAAGAAATTTTGCTTGCAGGTTTTTGTACGTTGCCACAACGTCCTTGCTGTGGCCTAAACCTCCTATACTACAAAAGCACATTATACATCTCCCCGATATGCTGGGACAATATGTTTTCTCCATTTGCAGAGGTTGTCTCTATTCTTTGGAACTCCTCACTTTTGAATTGATAACTAGGTTGCCTCTTACAACTGTGGATTGACTAAATGGCCTTCTCTGTTTCCCCGATTTCATTTCTTCCACACCCTGTCACTTCATTCTATTGCCCCCCCCATACCTCTTCTTGTTCCTTCTTCCCTCTCCTCCTGCACAGTCTTGTTCCCATAGATCTGCACAGTCTTGTTCCCATAGATCTCACTGCTTCTACCTCAGAGTCCGGAGCATTCAGTCCCTCAAGACTCAAGTCTCATTTACACCTGAGCATTGTGTATCTTGAAGCTCAAAGTTCCAAAACTTTCAACAAACAAAATTGTGTGTAATTTAATAGTGGTTGTTCACATATGAGTGCTCAGGCCCCTATAACTTGATGCCTGATGCTCCAAAAGCCACATGAGCTACTTCTGGGGGTTTTCAGCCCCATAGATGTCAATGGGAATGCATTGAAATGCTCTGAGCATTTTCAGGCTTTTTGTCAGGCATAGTTCAGGCATTTTGAGCCTGTAAAATTTGTCTCCTCTCCCTAGTGTTTTCCACTAACAAAAACTCCTGAAGCTCGAATGCACATATAAAACGCTTGAAACCCAGTTCTAAAATGCTTGTATGTACAAGCAAAAATGCTCAAAAGCACTCAAAAATGCCTGCAAACTGCCCTGGTCAGGTATGAATGCAGCCTCAATAGGTCCCAGTGGGTGGACAGGAAGTGGCATCCACTTTAGCTGCTCATACATCAAAATGCATTCTGTTCAGCAAGGACTGTCTGAATTTCCATTCAACTATGGCTGTTCCCACTTGACAGAAGTAATCTAACGATTGATGTCTGTCGAATGGAGCTGTTGGAAAAAGGTTCTCAATGAGCTGACTACAACCAATTGGCTACAGCTGCTGATCAGTGTATTCTGACAGCGGAGGAGTCCCATTGTCAGGATACAGTGGCACAGAGGGGAGGATTCCCCCATCCATCTCCCATGTGTAGATAGGGAATTCGTTCTCTTTGTTCAGCCAGGCATCTGTGACAGCTATGGCCAGACTTAGCTTCAAATAATATATAGGATAAAGAAAATAAATAGTTACTGTAAATATCAGACTTTTAGTAGCACAACCCGCTAGTTCTTAAAGCAGACCTTCAGTCATTTTTTCAACTTTCCATCTATTAAATGTTCCGCCCTTGTTGTTTTAATAGGTTGTTTGGATAGTAAAACAGTTTTTTTTTCTGCCAGTAAATCCCTTATACAACCCACTTCCTGTTTCTTGTCTGGTAAAAAGCCTAGGCTTCTGACATCATACACAGCTCTCTCTCTCACTCTTGTGAGAGTTTGCCAGAAAGGGAGGGGGATGAGTCATAAGAGGGCCAATGAGAGCTGCGGAGCTGGAGGTGTATATGTCTGTGTAAATCCAGGAAGTGAACAGGCAGCAGCTTCAGCTGCCCACAGTTAAAATGGTTGCAGCAAGACTCAGTTGAGGGAGATTTCTGCAGCATATTTGGCAAGTACAAAATCACAGTATATATAAAATAATATGCAACGTGGTTGGAGGGAAGCTTCAGAATGGCAAATATGTTCTTATTACAAATGATGTGAGCAGACTGCAGTTCCTATTTAAAACAAAACCAAACTGTTTTATTCCAGCAAAACAAAAATAAAATGTACATACAGCAGCAAATTTAAGAAATGCAAATACACTTCTGCTCAGCTAAAACTACTTGGTCTAAGTCCTGAACAAGCCCTTGTTCTAGGTAGTGTTCCCCTTTGGGGAAGAGCAGCAGCAGTCCAGCAGCAGGTTCCTATAGAACTGGCAACTTTAGCACAGTAGCCTTCAGCTTTACAGCTCAGCCTAGTCCTAAGAGATGTCTATATATATAGTTGAGCCAGAAGTAGTACCATATATATGTGTTGTGAGTCCAGAAATATAATTTATTGATTTCAACAGAAAAATACAGATAAGTAAAATTTCTGGACTCTTTAAAGAGAAGTATGGGTTTGGGGTTTTTTCCCTCCATTATACTTACCTAGGTGGATGTAGCATCGGCCCGATGCTTCATCTGTCCCCCAGTGCTTCTACACTGAGAACCGAGCGATCAAACATCGCGATGGCTCCGTTCTCACAGCTCTCCCGAACAGAGAGCATCTGACTGTCAATCAGAAGCTCTCCGCTCTGCTCCTCCACACTCACTGGAGCGCTGAGCTGTGGAGGGGCGGGGAGCGGTTGTCTCAGCGGCTCGCTGAGAGCCTGAGACGGGCATCAGTACAGGCAACTGGCGGATCCAGACTTCCATTGTCAGGATGACACGGTGCCTGGACTGATTTCTGCAATGTGTCAGAACGGGTCAAAATTAATTGCACTCCTGTGACCCATAGGAGAAGCCCAGCCAAACGAGCTTAGGCTGGACTTCTCCTTTAACTTGTTTGTTTGGCATTGCTTCTGGCTCAACTATATATAAACTCCTGAAGTCAAGTGACCCCTATATCCAGGGGGTCCTCCATTTTGTAGAGAGCTCCTGAACCTAGGTTATCTAGTTTAAAAAAAGATCTCTCACCTACCAGCTAAATATTTGTATCCAGTGCTCCCTCCTCCACTCTACAAGCTTACCCACACTTGGAACAGCCAGTCTTGGTCGTGTTGAGCCTAATCAGCAGACCTGTCAGGGAGAGACCAAAGTATGTTCTACAGGATTGGGAATACAGCCCATTCTGCTGGTGAGTATTGTCAATGAAATCAGCCCCAGTACATACTTGGTAAATAACAGGTGAAGACCAATTTTTTTTTTTTACTAAATATGCTCCCTGACTTTACAGTAAAATTAATTTTTAAGCTGTAGAGCCACATACCTGCACATACTTGCCATCATTCATTTTTCTGGACAACATGACATTTACAGTCACCATATTATGATACATACTGCCTTTAGGGTGATACTATTTTATTTCCGAAATGCTTAAAGTATATGTAAACCCCCACGTTGTAAAACAACCTATTCAGTTCCAAATATAAATGAAAGGCAAAACATTTGTAAGTGATCACATAATCTCTGTTCCCAGCTGCATAAGGATCTTAGAGAGCCGGGGGAGAAGAAATAGCAGCACACTGGTCTTCCAAGTGAATAGCTGTGCAGGGGGACATATTAGGATAAGTGTGATCATTGGAGTAGAGCAGGCTGAGTTCTGAGAGCTGTGCTGTCATGATTAGTGTGGTCAGTTTCTGATAGGAAAGCAGAGGGACTGGCAGGAACACCAGGGATTTCACACAAAGGAAGCAATACAAAGAGAACAGGATACTTTTTCATACAAGTACATGTACAGCAGGCACATATGTTGGGTTTACATATTCTTTAATAGTGTAAGCAAATACAACTCTAATGTTTCAGTTTTGCTAATGATTTTTATATCGTATATTGTATTTAGCATCCATATTACTTTTATAGTTTATTGTCTGTAACTTTGATTGCAACACTAAAATAGGTAAATATATGCATAATGGACTTATTATATGTTCACTTTAATTATACGTCTGTTAAAAAAAAACATATGAAGTTAAGCTGCACGCAGAAACGTTGGTCAGATTTTTCCTTGCCTTGCCCGTATAACCCCTCAATCAGTGAACCCTGCTGCGTCTTCTATGTAAATACTGACTTTCTGGTAGTCGGGAGGTCCATAGACTTAGGCAGACCTTTCCCTGTGGCTGTGGTCAGGCCTGGTTGTTGCTGTAACAGGAGTATACGTAAATCAATGGTGTGACCAGTGATGAGATAACTCTCTTTTTTATATATAGACTGATGCTTGTCTCTCTTCCTGAATAGAGTCCCATTCAAGGGTTAACTAGAATGGGCAGAATTTGCCATTGCATCTCCCCCAACAAAGACTGTTGCCGTTTGTTATCTCCCTGTTTCTTTTATTTATTTTTTGCTTTCTAATCGTAGAGCAATTTCCACAGCTGTGGGCAAGAGACATTGCATTCCCGGGCCGGGCTGTAAGAAAAATTGAATGACAGCAAGCAAAACAGCAGTAATTATAAAACTAATTACTAAACGCTCATGATGCCCGCAGGCTTGTGCATAACTAAAATTAGAAAAAGAAATTGCTTTTGGCTGAGGAGGAGGAGGAGAGCTGTTTTGGTCGCTGCTCCCATAACGCATCCGTTTTCAAATCAGGGCGGTGTGTTTAGCAGCATGGGTTCAAATCCCTCCATAATAATGACAAATAATTTTTCTCATACAGAATCGCAGAATGTGGGAGCAGATAAGACCCTAGCAGGCTCATATGTTCCACCCTTTTCCCTTGCTGCTTGAAAATGCTCTGGATAGGAGGCTTTGGAACAACATCATGGCCGTATACTGGCTCCCTATTTGCATACTACTTGTTGTTTGAAGCCATCTACCACCATGGCAATAACTCTGACTTTTGTCTCTTCTACATAGCTCCATCATATGGGTCTGATACATGGGTATAAATGCAATGATTTATAATTGCACTCTATCAGATTTCAAGGCTAAAATCAAATTTCACTTTTTGCAAGCTTGCAGCAGAGGCCTGACTGATTATAACCTAAAGATGGCAGAATTGTTGCCCCCATTCTACTTTTTCACTAGTTACATACACAGTAAAACAGGGAATTATTGGAAAGACTGCAGGAGTAGCAATCCTTTATGACTCAGTGGAAATATCTTCCTAAAAGTCACTGTTCAAAGTCTGTGTATTGTAGAATTGCAGAGAGATAGTAAAAGCAATGTGATCCATTACCATAATGCAGTATTTTAGTAAGTAGCAGTAATTTAGTATGAATTGACTGTATCCAGCTGAGGCTATCTCTGAGGTAAGTGTATGGCTGATTGAAACCCTTGACTCCAGCGTCCATGCAGGGTATTCATTTTTAATTGCCATTTTGTATTTTTATATGATAAAAGGCCACCATCTTCTCATTGTCAAATCTCATTAGTAAATAATGGCCTGAAGGGGTTGTCTTCCACTTTCCTGCCAACACCTCCATGAAAATTTGGGGTAAAGGAGCTGTAGTTTTTTTTAAGTTTTTAGTTATATACTGTATGTGTGAAAACGATCAAGGCTTATGTAAATGATCTTACCACTATGAGCTATTGTATTTAAAATCTAGTGGTTGCTTGCAGTTTGCTAGTGTATATGTACAGTATCTCACAAAATTGAGTACACCGCTCATATTTTTGTAAATATTTTATTATATCTTTTCATGTGACAACACTGAAGAAATGACACTTTGCTAAAATGTAAAGTAGTGAGTGTACAGCTTGTATAACAGTGTAAATTTGCTGTCCCCTCAAAATAACTCAACACACAGCCATTAATGTCTAAACCACTGGCAACAAAAGTGAGTACACCCCTAAGTGAAAATGTCCAAATTGGGCCCACAGTATCAATATTTTGTGCGGCCGCCATTATTTTCCAGCATTGCCTTAACCCTCTTGGGCATGGAGTTCACCCGAGCTTCACAGGTTTCCACTGAAGTCCTCTTCCACTACTCCATGACGACATCACAGAGCTGGTGGATGTTAGAGACCTTGCGCTCCTCCACCTTCCGTTTGAGGATCCCCCACAAATGCTCAATAGGGTTTAGGTCTGGAGACATGTTTGGCCAGTCCATCACCTTTACCCTCACCTTCTTTAGCAAGGCAGTGGTCGTCTTGGAGGTGTGTTTGGGGTCATCATCATGTTGGAATACAGCCCTGCGGCCCAGTCTCCGAAGGGAGGGGATCATGCTCTGCTTCAGTATGTCACAGTAAATGTTGGCATTCATGCTTCCCTCAATGAACTGTAGCTCTCCAGTGCCGGCAGCACTCATGCAGCCCCAGACCGTGACACTCCCACCACTATGCTTGACTGTAGACAAGACACACTTGTCTTTGTACCCCTCACCTGGTTGCTGCCACACACGCTTGACACCATCTGAACCAAATAAGCTCATCTTGGTCTCATCAGACCACAGGACTTGGTTCCAGTAATCCACATCCTCAGTTTGCTTGACTTCAGCAAACTGTTTGCGAGCTCTCTTGTGCATCATCCTTAGATGAAGCTTCCTTCTGGGACAGCAGCCACGCAGACCAATTTGATGCAGTGTGCAGCGTATGGTCTGAGCACTGGCAGGCTGACCCCCCCCCCACCCCTTCAACCTCTGCAGCAATGCTGGCAGCACTCATACCTCTATTTCCCCAAAACAACCTCTGGATATGACGCTGCGCACGTGCACTCAACTTCTTTGGTCGACCATGGCGAGGCCTGTTCTGAGTGGAACCTGTCCTGTTAAACCGCTGTATGGTCTTGGCCACCATGCTGCAGCTCAGTTTCAGGGTCTTGGCAATCTTCTTATAGCCTAGACCATCTTTATGTAGAGCAACAATTCTTTTTTTCAGATCCTCAGAGAGTTCTTTGCCATGGGGTGCCATGTTGAACTTCCAGTGACCAGTATGAGAGATTGAGAGCGATAACACCAAATTTAACACACCTGCTCCCCATTCACACCTGAGACCTTGTAACACTAACGAGTCACATGACACTGGGGAGGAAATATGGCTAATTGGGCCCAATTTGGACATTTTCACTTAGGGGTGTACTCACTTTTGTTGCCAGCGGTTTGGACATTAATGGCTGTGTGTTGAGTTATTTTGAGGGGACAGCAAATTTACACTGTTATACAAGCTGTACACTCACTACTTTACTTTGGAGCAAAGTGTCATTTCTTCAGTGTTGTCACATGAAAAGATATAATAAAATATTTACAAAAATGTGAGGGATGTACTCACTTTTGTGAGATACTATATATGGGGATGACTGTGTTTGTTCAGGTTTTTCTTCCTGTTTAGTAGTTCTGTGTGTTTTGTCAATCCTTTTATATCTCTGCAAGCCTACCGGATAAGGTCTGTTTGACTAAAAATATAAGATGCCCTACAATCCCTAAATACCCACAGTGCTTCTGGTAGCCAGAGGGCATGTGATCTAGGCTGCCTATTTTTTTTACTTTGCATAAAAGACCCTGGAAATATGTTTTCTTCCTTGCTCATTGAAGGACATAGGATTCAAAAACTGTTGGGTAATACTGCTGCCTACAGGAGGATGTGGACACTGGCATAAAAAAAAAACAAAAAAAAACAGTGACCAGCCTGGTATAAACGTATAAACCCTTCTACATACAGCATGACTCACCCAGCAAGTTTTTTGCTAGTGTCCTAGGAGGATAGACAAGTTTTCTCTACTAATCAGAGTATCTTCAGCAATACCTTTAGAGGCCATACTTGATTCCCGCTGGACTGGAAGATTGCAGGGTTCACCTGTGATGTGACTTCTGCTACTGGGTCCTGCATTGTGATGCTTTCTAGACATGAGTGAACTGTGTTGGCTAGCTGCAGAGGTTTTTGACAGAAGATGAAGTGGCAATATGTTGCTACCTATACTACCTAATCTGTGTAAACAAGATGAATATACTTATCTGTTTTCAGTCTGCTCTGGTCCAGGTCACGTGATCCCCAGGTTAATGAGTCGGGGCTGCAGGGGAGAGGAGGGTGTGCTCGACTGTGAATTCTGAAAGCTGTGACATGACTCATAGGCTACTCATTGTCAGTACTCCCTCCTCTCCCCTGCAGTAGCTGCTGAATGGCACAGGGGAGCCAGAGCTGCAGATCTTGTGACTGGAGCAGACTAAAAAGGTTAGGCAAGTATACAGATCTCTTTTGCGCTGGTTAGACAAAATAGGTAGAAGGAGAAGGGGGGAGGGAACATTTTTTAAGCATAGTAAATTCTGCTTGAAAAGAAAAATAACTAAAACTGATAAGAATGTATACACAAAAGGAAAACAACTAAAATAAAACTGACCCCTTAACTAGGAAGAATCCTCTTCCTCCAACCTTGGGGAAAATAGAGGTCGTCCACACACATTTGACTGCATTTGGGGCCCTTGTTTAGCATCTACTTCCACAGTTCCTAATTTGATTTAGTCTCCTAATGTACCTCTGTACATGTGTTCTCCTTTGGACCTTGCTAATCATCTCATTGGTCTTTTGTCTTTACTCAATATTATTTCTGCAAACCTGTAACTGTAACATCTGCTCTACTGATGACACAAATAATTAATATACAGAGAGAAAAACTGAGGGATTATTTATTATATCAGTTTATTGGTATATTTTGTATAAATGATAAATTAAAAAATCGATAAAAAAATATCTTTAGAAAAAATAAAATAGAACTGACCCCAAACCATTAGGAAACTAGAGCCTCCTCCTAGACTTAAACTTTTGAAATAAAGCAGAATATGTGAGGGTTTATGCCATTTTAATATGGAGATAAGAAAATAAGTGAAGTTTTTGCCAATACCATCCATTCAAATTTCACCTTTAATTCTGTAGAAGATTTAAAGCAGCAATGTGACTGGTTGCTATGGGCGGCAGCTCTAATTTTGCTCCCATTTCTTTTCCCCAACTGTAATGAATCAGGCCCAGTGTGTTTAAAATTCATATAGTGCTGAAAGGATCTTCTCTGATCATTCCTTATTTATTTTTACACAAAAGTAGTTACCGCTCCTTCTGGTGTAAAAAACACAGACACAGGCTCTAATTGTAGTTGCGGCAAGTGAGGTCCGCATTGAGTGCATTTTCCCATCTACTCCACTGAGACAGAGATCAGCCCTAAGGTCATTCTGTTCCCTCCTGGTGTTTCTTCACATTTCTCTTCTCTCTAATTAATCTGTTAATGCAATTTAGATTAGCTTATTGTAGTTAAGAAATGAGCCAGTTACTAGTACAGTAGAGCATTGCACTGATGTGGGGCTGTCCATGTAGTTCTTACCAGTGGCACAACAACACATTGAAGGAAAAGTAGTGTCAATGTGATTTTTATGCTAAGTTAGCACCAATCATTGTTGTCTGGTTTTAGATGTATATTTATATGTAAAATAAAAGAAGTGTTATACTGTTCAGTATATATTTTATTTTTTTTTACTCCCTGATATGTAGTTTTTTCCTGTGGAAAGTCCTATAATTGCTGTTTCTCCACCCAAGCTGTTCCATTATCTTTTGTTCTTCAAGAAGAAATCTGAAAGAATAGTTTTTACAGAGCATGTGGTATAATGCTGCCACAATTTAAAGTGGCATCTCAGCTAAAATCGCAAAAAAAAACATGTGCTCATTAAAAATAAAGTGAGCAAACCTCAATAAACATTGATCAAACAACAGTACGACTATTGTTATAAAATATAAATAGAAAGTAAAACGTAAAAAGTCTAGGTGAAAAAATAGTAGTGTAGAAATTCTTCAAAAAAAATTTTCATTAGGGATTCTAAGACCAAAATCTGTAGAAGCTCCTTCAGTAACACCCACCACCTCAGTTAAAGAGGAAGTAAACCCTGATGGGTTTTACTTCCTCTTTTGCTCACTGCAAAGCCTGCAAATGAAAAGCATAATGAGCTAGTATGCATCGCATACTAGCCCATTATGTGCCACTTACCTGCAAAAGAATCCAGCGATGTCCCCTGTGTAGGCAGCATCCATCTTCTGGCCCCTCTTCCTTCCAGGCCCACGGACTCCGGCTCTGTGATTCACCGCAGCCGCGTGACGCCACTCCCACACATGCGCTAGGGAGCCGCGATTAACGACACAGGCTAGGGAAGAAACGGCACTTAGTTTAGTTTCTTCCCCGCGCATGTGCCGTTGGATTTTTCGGTGGACTACAAGTGAAATATCTCCTAAAAGGCGCACATTTAGGAGATATTTCCACTACCTATAGGTAGGCCTTATTGTAGGCTTACCTATAGGTAGAAGTCCAAAAAGTGGGTTTACAACCACTTTAACAAGGGGCCCTTACCAGATCCTGTTGACCCGCTATTGCTAGAGAGGTCAAACAAGCTTTAATAATAACCCTCAGTGGTATAATGTAGATAGATATGCCCGCCTAAGGTCCCAGACTCCCGCCTCTTTTCTCCAGGCAAGCCGTATTGATTACCACAGAACAGGGTATATAGGGAGAGAGACATTCCAATAGTGTGAAATTGCTTAATCCCTTTATTAAAATAGTTTAAAATTGCACTTACATACTGCATGTAGTAATTAGACTTGTTAGAATAATCTCTTTGGCGGCAAAAGAAGGGAACAGTCCACCCGCGCTTCCGGGGTCAGTGTGGATGCGACGACGTCAGCACGTAGCCTCGTCCGACAAGTTTCGTTATAGATAACATCTTCCGGGACGTGATCTCAGCTATATAATACCAGCAGCTGTCTAGAAGTGTCTGTAGACAAACAGATCGAATGTATACACAGAGATTGCCTTACCTGTCACAAACAAGTCATTCCGTTCAGCTAGTCTTCTAATAAATAAATCCTATCCTGCACAATCCTTCCAGTGCTAGACCAGGAGGGTGATTTTAGTGACTGCAACAGATTGTGCCATGCAGGATCAGAATCATAAAATAGGAAGTCCTGAGCACTCCAATTCAGGGTACATTTCAACAATTTATTGGACACAAATTCTGGCACATTGGCCTGTGACGCTATGGGATGTAAGGGGCATTCGAGTCAAATTGGGACTTTTGAGTTTATATAATAAAAGAACAAATTTCAAGGAGTGGAAAATACATTTATTTTTCAGCATACTCCCCTGCTACATTTATACACTTATCTCAGTGTTTAACTAATGCCTGGAAAGCTTTGGCATAGAAAGATTTGTCAGTATGCTTGAACCATCCTAGGACAGCCTGCTTCACTTCCCCATCACTGCTGAAATGCTGACCTCCGAGGAACTGTTTTAGGGGTCCAAACAAGCGGAAATCACTCAGAGTGAGGTGCGGACTGTAAGGGGGATGTGGCGATACCTCCCATCTGGGTTGCTGTAATGTGCATGTAGTGCGGGAAAGTTTGTGTATTGTCCTGGAGAAATTTGACACCCTTAGTGCTCAAACCAGGCCACTTTTTACGCAGATGCTTATGCACATCACTCAGGGAACAACAGTAATATTCACTGTTGATAGTGACACCCCATGATAGAAAATCTGCATGAATAATGCCACGTTTGTCCCAGAAAAACCTTGCCATCACTGTACCTGCAACATATTTTTGGTGGTGGTGAGTCCACATGCTTCCACTGCTTTGATGCTCCTTTTGATTCCAGAGTGAAATGATGTGCCCAGGTTTCATCACATGTAATGATGCGCTCCAGAAAATCCTGGGCTTCCCTATCAAAATGCTCCTTCAACACAGTGCAGACTTTAACTCTTCTGTGCTGGTCAAAAGCGGAAAGCTGTCTTGGTACCCAACATGCGCTAAAAATGAAAATGTTTGTGAATGATTGTGTTCAATGTTCTCACAGAAAGGTTTGACTCTTGTGCTCCTCCTATCAGTCATAGGACGCACTTATCACTTATCACTGCGTGTAGGACCGCTACATTAGCATCCCTTTTTATAACTGTAAAATTTTAATTCCAGGATTAACTTGAATGCCCCTCTTATTTATAAAAACAGTACATAGGAATTTGCCCAGTAATAGCATACATTCATTCTGTGCAAATGGGGCAAAAAAACGAATGTTAATAGGCTGTTCCTGCGCTGGATGAAAGTTGTCCACAGATTTAAAATGGAAATACTGCATTTGGCCACTAGATAACTCTGAGTATTGCTATGGTACTTAGTGTCATCTAGGGGCTAAGTGTGGTATTTTCAACAGAAATATTTAGTAGCTTTAAGGCTACTTTCACACTAGCTTTAAGGCTACTTTCACACTGTAGCCACGCCACGTTAGCGATAAAGCGCCACTCGTAGCAGCGATTTACCATTGTTTAGCGGTGCTTTTGGGTCGCTAGCTTGTCGCTTTTAACCCCTGCTAGCGACCGAACAAAGGGTTAAATCCGTCAATTTTGCGGTGCTTCCGAAGTGCTTTTCAGGTGCTTTGGAAGCACTGCCCATGCATTCCAATGGGCAGGGGCAGTTTAGGAGCGCTGTATAGAGCGCTTCCAAACTGCCCCAAAAATGTTGCTTGCAGGACTTTTTGTAACGTCCCGCAAGCACACTGCCCCAGTGTGATAGCACTCAGGCTTTCACGCTGGGGTGGCATGGAAGGTGGTTTTCAGGCGCTTTACAGCCACTATTTTTAGCGCTAAAATGCCTGAAAAACACCTTCAGTGTGAAAGTAGCCTAAATGATAAATACTGTAGTTAGAAGTCCTATTAGCATAAGAAGCTCTAGTAGTGTGTATAAGGTACTGTCTATTCCTAAGGAAAGATCAGGAAGGCAAACTGCTGCTCAAAGGTTTAAGATGCTCTAATAAAGCTTTGCTGATAAGGTGAATATCTCAAATGCAGCTGCTTCCTTTAGTTACGTAGAGCTTTTTTTCTTTTAAGTTGGTGAAATTAGACATATCCTATACATGTCACTGAGCTCTTCTGTACAATACATAGCATGCAAAGTATCCCTAATTGTAGAACTGAAAATTGTATTTCTAATACAGTGGGGGTTATTTACTAAAGGAAAATCCACTTTGCGCTGTAAGTGCACTTGAAAGTAAAGTCGCTGTAGATCCGAGGGGGACATGCAAGGAAAATAAAAAACAGCATTTTAGCTTGCACATGATTGGATGATAAAATCAGCAGAGCTTCCACTCATTTCAGTTCTACCCCTTAGATTTAGAGCGACTGCACTTCCAAGTGCACTTACAGTGCAAAGTGGATTTGTCTTTCATAAATAACCCCCAGAGTGTCTAATACAGATAAAATCAATGATTTGCCATTTAAAAATCGCAGTTATTTAAGTCCAGCCAGAGTCTGCAGTAGTAGCATTTATGGCATTAAATGCGACCAGGATTTCACATTGAAGAATGGAAAATCAAGATGAGCATTGAATAATATTGTGGAAAGTTTGGAGTTTAAGTCATAACCTTTATTGGCTAACTAAGAGGGTCTTCACCCTAGAAAGAAAAAATAAAATAAAAGTTAGCTACTTCAAATACTTTAGCTGCTGATTTTTATAAAAGAACAAGAATGCCCCGTACACACGATTGGAAATTCCGCCAGCAAAAGTCCGATGTGAGCTTTTGGGCGGAAATTCTGACCGTGTGTATGCTCCATCGGACTTTTGCTGGCGGAATTTCTGCCAGCAAAAGATTGAGAGCAGGTTCTCTATTTTTCCGATGGAAAAAGTTCATTTTGGAAATTCCGATTGTCTATAGCAATTCCGACGCGCAAAATTCCTATGCATGCTCGGAAACAATTTGACGCATGCTCCGAAGCATTAAACTTCATTTTCTCGGCTCGTCGTAGTCTTGTACGTCACCGCGTTCTTGACGGTCGAAAGTTCAGAGAACTTTTGTGTGACCGTGTGTATGCAAGCCAAGCTTGAGCGGAATTTCGTTGAAAAAACCATCCAAGGTTTTTCTGACGGAAATTCCGATCGCGTGTATGCGGCATTACCTGTCCAGGGATTTAACACTGTCCACACCCGGGCCAGTTCTTCGCCAGCCTTCGGGTCCCCTGCGCCAGCAAGTTCACTAAGGGAAGCCGGCTGTGACTCTTTGCAGCTTCACAGCTGGCTTCCCACTTTATGAACTGTTCTGCAGCCTTCTGGGGCCTGTGACGTGTCTTAGAATGCTGCAGGCAAATAGGAGGGGGGGGCAAATTTCCACTTGGATCTCCTAGGCGATCCAAGCAAAAGTGGGGGAGGGTAAAACAAGGTACCCTCTCCCCCCAAAAAAAACCTGAAGAAGGGATCTAAGGCATCTCAAGGGCAGCTTGCATCTTTATTAACTTAAAGATCTCCACCCTCCCCACCCCATTTTTTTTCAAACCCCTGCATACCTTATTGCAGGTTCTGAACATTTCAGATATTTAGCCGCCCGGTGAATCCATTATTGTCCTGCAGAATCTTCTCAGCATTCTTCCCCTGCTCTGTCCCATACCACCATCTTAATGTGTCATGTCATTGGGAGGCCTTCTGGCTCTTCTGGATTCAGCTGCCGGGCCTCACAACCCCTCCTCCTTTCTCAGGGACACACTATGCCTCCTGGGATATGTGACGTGCATATCCCAGGAGGCACAGCAGGTGTAATGCACGTCACTCACCTAGGCACCTGATGTGCATGGAGGAGCTGGAGAGAACTCTTTACATTAAAATAAAAAAACATGCGCTGCGTAGAGGAGGGGAGGAGGGGTGGAAAGGAGGGAACTTAAATCTGAGGGTGAGGATCCGGGTTAAGTTGAGTTAGCAAATAAAGGGTGTCACTTAAACTCTGAACCTACTGATGGCTAACATGGTACAAAACCCTACTACTGCATTAAACAGTAGTAAGAGAAATTCAGTGCAGTGACCATGGAGGTGAATTTAGTCAGGATTGTATAAGACAGGTGAGTTTCTCTACCATAGGTGGCCATTAGTGCAGATACTATATTTGAGGTCTTGTATTTTTAAATCAAATTGTAATTGTGTTGTATTTTTTAATCTTTTTTAAAATCCCTGTTTAAAGGGGATGCATTTCTTTGTTTTTGTTGTTTTTTTGTTGGATAATACACTCCCACTGTCTTATTCTGGTTTTCTACAGGGCCACCGTCTCTTCTCCCTAGGCTGGCTTACGTCCCTGTTGCAGAGCAACATAAAGTGGCGCATCGTCTCCCCATGCCTACATGCATCCCAGTTGCCAGACAACAGGATGCACCCCCTTCTTTGTCAGTTACCAAGCAGTGGAACTTGGCACACACCCCCAGGCTCCAATATTGGCCCTTGGTGCAGGTGACACCTTATTTAAACCTCTCAAGCCTATGCGTCTGGGCTTGTGGTAGCATTCCAGCTGATTAAGTTTGATTATCTGTCTGTTTATCCCTGTTACTGACCTTTGTTTGCTGTTTGGATGAAGCCTACTGTCTGCTGCCTGACTTGACCTTTGACATGTTCCCTGATTATGCTTGTTGCCTGCCCTGACCTTTGCTACCATCCCCGATTATGCCTATTATCTGCCTCCTGCCCTGACCTTTGCTACATTCTCAGGTTACGCCTACTGTTACACTCCTTTCCGGGGCTTACTACATCATCTGAATATGCCTACTGTCTGCCACCTGCCCTGACCATTACTACATTCTCAAATTCTGCCTACTGTCTGCCACCTTCCCTGACCTGTGCTTTAAATCCCTAGTTTTTGCCAACCTGCCAACTGCCTGCCACCTGTTATAGCTCCACCCTGTCTAACGGTGTGCCTGGCAATTTTGTATGTCTCCATCACTGCACAGTACACCTTAACCTTGAGTCACCTTTTTCTGATACAGTTAACCACTTAGGACAGCCATTCTCAACCAGAGTTCCTCCAGAGGTGGCTAAGGGTTCCTTGAGCTGTGGCTGATTTACCATCTATTTGATAGTGCCTAAATAGTTTTGAGCCAATGCCACTTGGAGGAGCCAGTGGTATGACACCAATGATATTTAAAGCTCTCCGTAAGGGGGTTGCCACCACTGTAAAAAATGGCATTAATGGGTTTTATCAGGGGTTCCCCGAGACTTGAAAATTACTTTAAGGGTTCCCCTGGGGTAAAATGGTTGAGAAAGGCTGACTTAAGATATAGTTAGGGCCCAGAAATGCAACCTGGGAAGGCTATATTACCATCACTTAACTGCAAGATCTTAGAAAAAGAGATTAAAAACATGTTTTTATTCTCTATTAATCTCACTTACACCCCCCCCCCCCCCCCCCCCGCTCTCTGTTTGTTTGTACCTTCATTTCAGCTGGATTTTCCCAAGATCTTTAACTGTGGAGGTACAGCTGGTGCTTAGTACGACTTCTGATTTACTTTAACCCGTCATATACATTGGATGCTTTCCATTGAGAGACTATACAGTATACTGTATGGTCTCATGAAAGACTCTTTTGATGTAGTACCTTTTTTTTTGTACCTTTTGTTTTAATTGTCCTTCTAGTGATATGTTGATAATAGGAGTTTCATAGATTGCGCTGCAACACTTTATGTTAATATCTTAGGATAAGGGCTTTTTTTCAACAGACAAGTGTAATGTCATACTGTGCATGCACAAGATGAAAAGAAAAGCCTTTTCCCTGAGATCTTGTGATCTTTTTAGTTTTAATAAATACATTGCAATAATTGAATCATTTGTATTAAAGGTGGGGTGATCCCCTTTAAGTCCTGGAGGCAACCTAGTACTGGTTGTCCTGCTTAAGTTGGTCTGGTTTTACCTGGTAGACCTGATTGTACTCGGTTGGCTTGCTTGCCCTAAGAGAAGAGGGGGTGCTATAGTTACACTAGCCCACTATTTACTCTGACTGGGGTGATTGCATCTGGGCCTCACATAGACAGACAGATAGACATCATCAGAAGATAAAAGGATAAAAGACTGATAGCAATGATTTTATGTAGGAGCGATTTGTCCCCTCTCTATGCTATCCTTTACCTCATCACCATCATATATACCGTACTAGTTTTAATTTCAGCTCCAACAAGGATAGTGATGTTAAAGAGCACAGTGCTTTACATTTGATGCTTAGTTATAGACTTATACAATGGGAGCTGAACCTAGATGGGGCTAATATGTTGCTAATGGGATCTCCAAATGTGGATATTTTCCCTCATGCACATTTGCAGATAATGATGAACATCAATCATGCAGGGCACATGGCTTTGTTGGGCAGTGCTGCAGGTAGCACATCTGTACATTCATTCAGGCGTTACAGGCACCCACCTGGAATGTCCCCCGTGCAGCATTTGATGGCAGTGAGGTGAATGGCACTGAATGGTTTGTACTACATGCCAACACAATGACACATTTGGCACTATATTAAGAAACATTTACATTTTTTGGCATAATTCATCTTTTTTTTAATGAAAATTAGATTTCTTTAAAGAGTCAGGATGATATACAGATCAACTTTCTAAATATATAGTTGAATCTGTTAAGTCTGGTTCACACTAGTGCAATTTCAGATGCGACTTGAGTCACACAGAATTGAATGACAAGGAAAATCACATTGTTTTCAATGGTACCTGTTCAAATCAATGCGACTCAACACAGAGATTTTGGAAAAAGTCCCTGTACTGCTTTGGTGCAACTCCATTGCAATTTTGGCCTCAAAGAATATACAAACCCTATCAAAGTTGCATCCAAGTAGCACTACATAATTGCACTGAAAGTCAGATCAAAATCTTATTGCAGCAGTATGATCCTAGCCTTATACATGCTGATGACATCGTAATGCTGGAGATGGGGTAGAGGCTGGGAAGGATTTGCTCCCCCAGCTGACCCTCCTATAAGAAATATGTTTTCCTTTATCTGCTGTCAAATACATGCACTGAATATAGAAAGCGGCCGGTCAATTCACTAGGAAATAGCAGTGTCCCTGAGACATGAAGCCATTTTCTCTTGATCTTAGTATATCGATTGACTGGTTCATCAGACAAAATTGCCACCTTTGTTTTAGGTCACAGGTCTGTAAAACCCTAGTCCTCCCTGCACCTTCCAGGATTTCTCATCCTGAGCGGGATTTCAGAGGCTCATACAGCAGTTAACAATGGTTTATGAAATAATGAGAAATGCTAGGTGCTGTATGCTGTCTATTTGGGACTGCAATGTGGTATTAAGTAAACTTGTGAACTGCAAAATTTCTTAAAAATCAATGGGATAAAACTGGCTAAACTATATTTAAAGCAAGATGATTTTCCAACTCACACCTTCATAGGCGTTATTAAGTAACTTGATTGTCTGGCTTTTTTATATTTGTGGGTGCTATTCAGCCAGTCTACATCCTACCAGTTGATAGTTCTGTAAAATGTAAACATACAACCAAAACTGCAGTGTTTATCATCATGACACATGACAGGAAGCACCTCCATGGTTAACAGAGGACAGAATTAAAATTAGACTTGGGAAACTTAACATTAATAAATCACTGCGACCAGATGGCTTGCACCCGAGAGTACTTAGGGAGCTCAGTCAAGTAATTGCCAGACCATTGTTCCTAATTTTTACTGACAGTCTACTGACTGGAATGGTACCAGCTGATTGGAGAAAAGCCAATGTAGAACCAATATTTAAAAAGGGCCCAAAATACATCCCTGGGAATTACAGACCAGTTAGCCTAACATCAATTGTATGCAAGCTCTTGGAGGGGATGGTAAGGGACTATATACAAGATTTTAGTAATGAGAACGGTACCATTAGCAGTAATCAGCATGGGTTCATGAAGAATCGTTCTTGTCAAACCAATCTATTAACCTTCTATGAGGAGGTGAGTTGCCATCTAGATTAAGGAAGGCCCGTAGACGTGGTGTATCTGGATTTTGTAAAATCATTTGACACAGTTCCCCATAAAAGTTTACTGTACAAAGTAAGGTCCGTTGGCATGGACCATAGGGTCAGTACATGGATTGAAAACTGGCTACAAGGGCGAGTTCAGAGGGTGGTGATAAATGGGGAGTACTCGGAATGGCCAGGGGTGGGTAGTGGGGCCCCAGGGTTCTGTGCTGGGACCAATCCTGTTTAATTTGTTCATAAACGACCTGGAGGATGGGGTAAACAGTTCAATCTCTGTATTTGCAGACAATACTAAGCTAAGCAGGGCAATAACTTCTCCGCAGGATGTGGAAACCTTGCAAAAAGACCTGAACAAACTAATGGGGTGGACAACTACATGGCAAATAAGGTTCAGTGTAGAAAAATGTAAAATAATGCATTTGGGTGGCAAAAATATGAATGCAATCTATACACTGGGGGGAGAACCTGTGGGGGAATCTAGGATGGAAAAGGGCCTGGGGGTTCTAGTAGATGATAGGCTCAGCAATGGCATGCAATGCCAAGCTGCTGCTAACAAAGCAAACTATATATATATAGATATATATCTAGATCTAGATATCTATGTATCTATCTATCTATCTATCTATCTATCTATCTATCTATCTATCTATCTATCTATCTATCTATCTAGAATATTGGCATGCATTAAAAAGGGGATTAATTCCAGAGATAAAACGATAATTCTCCTGCTCTACAAGACCGGCCGCACCTAGAGTATGCTGTCCAGTTCTGGGCACCAGTCCTCAGGAACGATGTACTGTAAATGGAGCGAGTACAAAGAAGGGCAACAAAACTAATAAAGGGTCTGGAGGATATTTGTTATGAGGAAAGGTTGCGAGCACTAAACTTATTCTCTCTGGGGAAGAGACACTTGAGAGGGGATATGATTTCAATTTACAAATACTGTACTGGTGACCCCACAATAGGGATAAAACTTTTTCGTGGAAGGGAGTTTAACAAGACTCGTGGCCACTCATTATACTTAGAAGAAAAGAGGTTTAACCTTAGACTACGTAGAGGGTTCTTTACTGTAAGAGCGATGGGTGGAATTCCCTTCCACAGGCGGTGGTCTCAGTGGGGGGCATCGATAGTTTCAAGAAACTATTAGTTAA
The DNA here is from genome assembly GCF_042186555.1 of Aquarana catesbeiana. Classification (NCBI taxonomy): domain Eukaryota; kingdom Metazoa; phylum Chordata; class Amphibia; order Anura; family Ranidae; genus Aquarana; species Aquarana catesbeiana. Next base: position 120,562,787 of record NC_133336.1, read on the forward strand.
ACACCTGAACAACCGCAACATACAGGGATATACAAAGTAATACTGACATATAATCACACACATAGGTTGGACTTGATCGACTTGTGTCTTTTTTTCGACCTCACCTACTATGTAACTGTGTAACATACTGGGTTTCATTCATTACATTAAGTAGTGACCTTTTTGGCTTCAGAGCTTCTTATGCCACAGGACAGAAGAGGTGACACTGAGTAGATTGCGTTTGTTGCAGCAAATGTGCACCTGAACTTAGCTACTTTTACAAGTCATTAACTACTTCGATACTGGGCACTTTCATCCCCTTCCTGCCCAGGCCATTTTTCAGCTTTCAGCGCTGTCCCACTTTGAATGACAATTGCGCGGCCATGCAACACTGTCCCCAAATTAATTTTTTATCTATTTTTTCACACAAATAGAGCTTTCTTTTGGTGGTATTTAATCACTGCTGGGTTTTTTATTTTTTACAAAAAAAAAAGAAAAAATACTGAAAATTTTGAAAGAAAAAAAGCTTTTCTTAGTTTCTGTCAATTATCTTTGTAAATAAGTAACGTCTCTTTCACTGATGTGCACTGATGAGGCTGCACTGATGGGCACTGATTAGGTTGCACTGATGAGGAGACACTAATATTCTGCACTGATAGGTGGCACTGATGAGCATTGATAGGCGGCACTGATGGGTACTGATAGGTGGCACTGGTGGGCACTGATAGGTGACACTGATGGGCGGCAATGGTGGGCACTGATGGGTGGTACTAATAGGCACTGATTGGCATTGATGGGCAGCACTGATGAGCAGGCACTGATGGGCACTAAAAAGCTGCACTGACTGGCATCACTAATGGGCACTGATTGGTGTCACTGATGGGCACTGATTGGGGGCACTAATGGGCACTACTGGGGCTTTCCTGTAATCAGGGCACTTATGATCATTGCCCTGATTACCTGCCCTGGTCTCCCCTGCGAGGAGATACCGCTGATCGGCACTCCTCGCCACACTCTCTGTCAGTGTGAGGCGAGCCGATTAAGGGCACTTCCGCATTCACATGTGACCGGCTGTGATTGGACACAGCCAATAACAATGGCTAAAAAGCCGTGTCATCGGCACTTTACAGAGATCGGGGTCATGCGAGAGTGGCCGTTCTGGGGTGCCGTCATATAACGTCCTCCCAGAACGAGAGCCGCACCGGTCTTCCCTTATTTGACGGTGGGCGGGCGGCAAACGGGTAAAGTGACACTAAACTATTCCAAATTACTAAACTACTTAAAGCAGAACTTCACCCTTATTGTAAAGTTCCCTCCTCTCTACTCCTCTGCCCCTCTTCCCCATGTAAATCACACTTTTTTTTGTTGTTGATTTTTTTACTTAAAAGAGTTTCATCCCATCCCCTAATGCCCATCATTCACCTAGGTGAATGACGGTCATTATACCTGCTATGGCTATATGTGATGTGCATATCCAAGGAGGCATAGTGCTTCATAGAGAAAAGAAGAGAGAGTGCATCATCCTGAGGCCGTCGGCTCAACCTGGAAGAGCCAGTGGGCCTTGGAATGATGTCACACAGCAAGATGGTGGAGTAGGTGCAGAATTCTGAAAGAATCTGAAAGAATTCAACAAGACACTGCTGGATCGCTGGGTGGGTGAGTATCTGAAACATTCAGTACCCACCACAAGGTATGCTTGGATTATAAAATAAATGGGAGGGGGCTAGAGAACCACTTTAAAGGCCATATGATCTATTTTTTATTAATTTGCTTCAAATTTGTTTTCGGCCTCTTTGTAATGTCCTTCATAAGAACTTGAAACTCTCCTTCTTCCCCTCGTTTCCCTTTGATTTGAATCTGCAGTGCATGTTAGTTGTGGTCATGTGCACTGCTCTATGCTCGCCACAGATCCCATAGGCCATAGTCCACTCAGGAGTGAGCAAGAGAGGGTTAGGTTCCTACACACAGTGGGACCATGGAGAAAATATAAAGCCACCACCTAACAGAAAGTTGCATCACAGCAGTAAAAAAGGAATGTGGAGGAGCCTCCAATAGAAGGAATTTTTTTGAGGTAAGAATACATAATTGAATAGATTTTTTTTAAACTAGAGTTTCCTTTAAGCAAGGGTGCTAATAACAGCTAATGTACAGATGCCTATTAAAGGGAACATTTACATAAAAAATTACTTACAGGTAAATGTTCGTCAAATAAAAAATGCATCCTTACTGAAAATTCATTATAGCTTCCTGTTATTAGCTTACATATTGTGGAAATGTTGGTACCTATGTATTAAAAATTAAATAGTTGAGACCACAATTTGATTTTGGAATGAATCTTTCTTATTAAGAATGAACCGTCTTTTGGAATGGTTGGGCAATTTTTTGTGGCATTCACTGAGATTTAATGGGAATGGCATCATAATTCAGTTTTTCAAATGACTAGATCCCTGACCGAGCATACTTATTCAGTAAGAGGAAAAGCCATCACTGGGATGTTACCCTTTATCAGCAGGGGAAGTCTCCAGCCAATGTAGTGCAATGACAACATGTGACAAGTGAAAGTGCATAGCCATTTGCAATTGTCTGTTTATTACAGGAAAGGTGTATTTTATTGTCTTCTAAGGAAAAACATGATTATTCATAATACATATCGGGAAAGCAGTGAGCAGAACCTCATCAATCACAATGTATTTGTTAATTGGAATCTTCAAAAATGTACTTCCAAAGATAATTCCTTGTTCGTCCATGTTACAGGTACATACAATTTATTACATTTTCTCCCCTCCACCCCCCCCCCTTACCTGTTATGCCGTGTTCTCTTGAAAATACACCCTCACCTGCCCTGATCCAGGTTCATCCTGCAGCAATCTGATGTTCATCTATCAGTGCCTCCACTCCTATGGCTCTCTTCAGTTGTCTGCCTCTTCCAGGTTCAGGCAGCCCGGCCCTGATGACTTGTGAGGCTCTGCCCCCCCCCCCCCCCCCAGCCTCTCTGTGAATGGGCTCCCGCAGCTTCTTTGGTTACATGATGGGGCCTCCCAGAAAACTTCTGGAGCAGGACATGTCATTTTGGCTTAGTCCAAAATTGTTGTAGGGTGGTGGGCCTGCCGGGAAAAAAAGTAAACAAAAAAAAAGAAAACCTCCAAGAAATAGCTCTCCCGGTAAAAAAAAACAATTATTGTTATTGTGGGAGGGGGGTAGCGCCAAAGGCAGAGAGTTAAAGTGAATTTGGTGGGTGAAGATCTGCTTTACGTATTACAGTATAAATGTATAAATACATCATGATCTGTGTTGTATAGACACATTATATAGTATAGTATTTTAATGTCACGACCTATTCCATATTTTTTCACTTAGTATCAGTGCTGACTCAGATAGGAAACCCTCTTTTAATTACAGTATATTGTATAGAATTACTGTGTCCTGTTTTAATTATATTGAATAAAATGCCTGTGATCAGGCCATGCTGTGTGTTTTGTCTATATTAAATTTCACACATTTCTAGTAAGATATGTACAGGGGTCATGCTGCATTAGATGAGTATAATGTGTTATGGCAATGTACAGTATGTTAAGGTTGTATTTTTGTCATTGCCAAGTGCTTTAGGTAATTGCAATGGATCGTCTGCGCATCTAGTTTATGGAAATTCATATTGGCCATGATTTGCTGCCATATTTATGATGTTAGCTGTCTAGTTAGGCTTAGTACATACCATCCAAGAATCCTGATTTCTATTGGTAATTTAGGTATAACTAAAGGAAAAACTTTTTTTAGTTTTGGACAGAGTGGAGAGGGATTAGATGCCCTGTCAGTTTGTATTGCTGTCTGTTCCCCCGTTAGGGAGATTCACCCTCACTTTTTGTCCCGTTTGCTATTATAATTGAAAGTAAAAGTAAAAGAAAATCCAAAATGTTGGGTTGTTCCCAGAAAAGTAATAGCGGGGACATCTTCCAATGGGGACACTAATTCTGGTGACCCTGGGATCCCCAAGGAATTCCCTTGATTTGCAATGGAAGACAGGGAAAAGGAATCTGACAGGGGTTATAACCCTCCCTTGCTCTATTAAAAATGAAAAAACAAACAACGTTTTACCTATAGTTCTACTTTAGGCTGGGTTCACACTGCTGTGCGGAGCGGCTCACAGCAGGGGTCTGGTGCGTCCCTGTTCTCTATTTCAGGGATGAATCAGGCATTTTTGCCTAGACGTGGGAGCAGTAGATGTTGCTGTAGAACAGCAACAAATGTACAAAGCATTTCCAAAATGAAACAATCTGCTATTGTATAAAAAGGAGGGAGGAGGAGAAGCAGAAGAAAAAAAGTTATTCTTTGAGCTCGTTTTCAGAGCTGAATTTTTGGCTGCATTCGGACCTGAAATGGACCGCCTTGCAGCCATCCTGGAGCTATGTGAACCGCCTCCATTGAGAGTCGGTCACAGTCTCCTGACATGCGAATTGGAGCAGGGAACCCCGCATCCAATTCGCACTAGTGTGAACCCAGCCTTAATGTTCAGGTCAAAAAGAGAGTGGAGCTCAGCAATGGTGAACATAGAGTGCCTTTGTTGGTGGTGTTGGACATAGTCTATCGAGGCTTTTTGGCCACCATTGCTTGTTGAAAAGGTTGGAAGATTTGTATGCACACACCTTACATTAGACATTCTGAAGAATAATAATATTTCATGGTGTTCTTGATGGGTATAAGCCATTTTCTGTGCATTGAATAGACTTTATTATGATCATGCCTGGCTCCATTTAGTTGAATTGGATATAATAGAATTCCAACGCACTAAATGATCTTGACATGTAAGATAGTTGTTGTGTCGTGCAGCGGTGCAGTAGAAAATTTTCCGCACAACCTGTAGTTTATCCTGTCAAACAGCTAAATATCTACGAAAATGGTTTATAAATATTAATGTCTATGAGGAGAAGTGTTTGTTTTTAGAATGAGAAGAAAAAAAACTCTGTAACCATAAATTTCCTGGAAGACATTTTGCAGGGTAGTGATTTTTTAATTAGACAACTCGAAGCAATGGAAGGTTAGCTAGAAATTTCTGAATGGAAGTAGAGGCTCCACAGTAAGCCTGCTTGTTTTTTTGTAAAAAAGTATATGGAATCGCTGGAGGCTGAGTACTTTGTAGTGCTTCTTTCTGGAAAACAAGGCAGATGGGCTTCCTTGTCTTTTGGCAGCTGATTGCAGCAAGGCACATTTATTTTGATCCTGGTTTCTCAGCTCAGCAAATATAAGCCAGGACAGAATAGATCATCCTCAAACTGTCCGACAGTATTTTAATTATTGAATGCTAACCCCCCCTCATGCGTTTTGACATGTCTTCTGGATTCATAGTTTGATACTGGGGAATAAAGGAGAGGTCTGCGTGGCTAACCTACTGACTGCTATATTTTTATATGATACTCGTGGAAGGTTTGTTTGGATCCTTTTGGCTCTCACACTATAACCTGGTTGGTTCTACTATTATTTTGGTAGTATTTAGTGCAAACATTTTTGTAGTGTTCATTGTGAATTTTACTTTTTTTTAATTTTATTACGGGAGATGTTTATGCACAGTACATTCTGTTAACTGAATAGGAATTGTTTGCACTCTTTTCTGTCAAATTAGAGTCTCAAAGGTCTTTATTTATTTGTCACAAGAGTGTTTAAAGAGGAGTTCCAGCCCCCCCCCCCCCCCCCCACCAAAAAATGTAAAGTCAGCAGCTACAAATACTGTAGCTGCTGACTTTTAATATTAAGACACTTACCTGTCTAGGGGTCCCGCGATGCTTTAAGGTACAAGAAATACCATGTCAAAAACTCTTGTGGAATGTACCATTTTATGACTTATGTGCCATATATTGGGCCAGAGACATTGACTTAGTGAATACATTTACCTCTAACTAACATGCAGATGTGGTTCTGGGTGGCTGCTTCAGAGTCTCCTCTACAAGATGATCTGCTTCCTTCATGGAACCATGCATTGCAGAAGAACGTGGCCAGTTGAGATTACTCAGCAATGTAAAGCAACAGTTAACGGTTAAAGATTCACAATGACTCATACTGCAGTGTGTTGTAGTCATCCCAGTTAAGGCGGAACTAAACACTCCTATCCTTTACAGCCAAGGAAGCTGCCATCTTAGCCTCTGTTTGATCTGCAGCTACCTTGGTTCTACACTTGTGTCCATTTATGACACCGGCCATTCGATGGCTTGATAGTTGGGTTGAGAGTTTAGGTAACTGAAAGTTATGGGTAACTCTATTTGGAAACAGTTAAAGCAATTGGTTTAATTTTGCTTTAAGGCATGGTTTCTGGTTGTATCCTAAAGTGGAGTTCCACCCAAAAGTGCTTCCTCCCCCCATCTGGTGCCACATTTGGCACCCTTCAAGAGGGAGGGGGGAACAGGTACCTGTTTTTGACAAGTACCTATCCCCACTTCAAGGAGACAGCGCTGTGGCACCCTCCCTCAGAAGTTTGGCCCCCCCCGACGCCAGGCCAGTTAGAAAGCACAGTGCGCTTCGCACATGCCAAAGCCGAAAGGCTTCACTACAGGTTTCTCTTGCCATGAATGGTGGTGGCAGCACTCGAGAGCCAATCTGAAAATTACCTGGGGTGCCGACATTGCAGGAACCCTGGACAGGTAAGTGTCCTAATATTAAAAGTCAGCAGCTACAGTAATTTTGGCTGCTAACTTTAAATTTTGTTGTGGTGGGGGGGGGGACTCCTCTTTAAGAGCTACTGGACTGTACACATCACTATTATTCTTCACTTTGTCAAGTAGAATAAGGGTGACTAATGACAAAGTTTTCAATACTCTATCCAGGTGTTTAGTACATGCTTTCATTTGTTCTTTGTACTTGTATTACTGCTCACCGCAAAGGCTTATTAAGTAACATGGGGCAAGTGGTAATGATGTGCTGTAACCCACAGCAAACAATCAGATATTACATTTTGGCAGTTTATTGTTGTCAGCGTAGCGAAACATGATTTCCAATCGGTGCTATGGTCTGCAACACATCAGTGCTTTTTAATAAAGCCTCATTACTGTTCCTTGCTGCAATTTGATTTTTTTTAATTGTTCCATATTATTGCAGGGCTCTCTTGACATAGATGCTGTAACCCTAAACTGTATTTTGGCAAATACAGCAAAATGCTAAGCACCCATTATGTCATCATGGAGGCTTGGAAATGTCAGGCCCAGTTTGATTAACTGTTGTGGTTTTTATGGAGAACAAAGCACGGTAAAATGTGGAATGCCCTCTTAAAAGTGGAAGTCTGTGTGAGTAAGAGAGTACAAGGGGAAGAGAGTTTCTTGAGGAGTTTTAGCTGTATGTGTACCTCTGTGAGCTCTGGGAATACTGGTCCCCTGTGAGCACACAAGCTCTCAGTGTGGCTGACAGCAGCGGGCAGGGAGAGCGTCTGATCCACTCTCACAGAGCCCAGAGAGGCAGTAATTGAAATCAGAGGCGGTGTGACGGAATGGCATGAGGGGCTTTGAAGTCTGCTTTCTGAGAGCGCAGCGGGAGCAGACACGCGGTGAAGGACATTCACTATTACAAGCAATGTCCTTAATAATCTTGTTAGCCCAGACTCTCCACGTACGAGACAAATGGAACATTATTGGTTTATGGGTTGAAGTAAATAATTTAGTTTCCAATATTCCGTCTGCTTTGACAGTAAATTAAAATGACATGAAAGGGGCTTGTTGAATAAAGAAAATATCCAATCAGATGTAATTGGCATGACTTAGGCAAGAGAAATGTATATTATAATTAAAGTGTGTTGTCTCCCAGCCCTTTGAGTTTGCATGAATTCAAATGTCAGGGAAAAAAAGGAAGAATTCTTTGATTTTGAGCAATTTCAACTTTTGTAAAACAGCTTCACGTCTTCTATTATGAGACAGACATCGGAGGAAGATAGAGAGTGTGATGTGACAGCCAGCTGTGTGACTCAAGGGCTGGAAGCTTGCAGCTGCTGGTAGAGCTGTCTCTTATGTACGTCAGTGTACTAAGATCAGCACCCTGGACAGCGCATGGCCACTTACTGACACAATCATCTTCATCTGTGGAGATGATTCACTGGACATTTCAGTTTCAGTTCCATTCATTCATTCGTTTGACCTTTAATAGCAGCTATGAATTAAAATCAAATGAATAAATAAAATGTTTTATTTTATTTTTTGTGCTGAATAAACATAGAACTGGAGGCACAGAACAAAAGTCAATTGGACATGGCTTTAGTAAAATATCTCTGTTGAGTAAACCATATGGCCAGATGTTGCCTGTGTAAGAGTGAGCCGCTGCTCTCACCTCACTATCCTGGGTCTTCTGCTTTGTACTTCAAAGGATGTACAATTATTTTTCTAGGGAAGTAAAGAAATCTATAGATAATCATACTGGAAGAGGTGGTGCATAGATGGAACTGGACTCTTGCTGGGTGCCCATCGTTCTGCAGTCATCTGTTCTGTATGGTAATACTAATGCCCCGTACACACGGTCGGATTTTCCGATGGAAAATGTCCGATCAGAGCGTGTTGTCGGAAATTCCGACCGTGTGTGGGCTCCATCGGACATTTTCCATCGGATTTTCCGACACACAAAGTTGGAGAGCAGGAGATAAAATTTTCCGACAACAAAATCCGTTGTCGGAAATTCCGATCGTGTGTACACAAATCCGACGGACAAAGTGCCACGCATGCTCAGAATAAATAAAGAGATGAAAGCTATTGGCCACTGCCCCGTTTATAGTCCCGACATACGTGTTTTACGTCACCGCGTTTAGAACGATCGGATTTTCCGACAACTTTGTGTGACCGTGTGTATGCACGACAAGTTTGAGCCAACATCCGTCGGAAAAAATCCTAGGATTTTGTTGTCGGAATGTCCGAACAAAGTCCGACCGTGTGTACGGGGCATTAGAGCACCAGTCCAGTCCTATGCAGGCTACCTACAGAACTCATTTGATTTGTACTCTGATTTGTACTCTGCCTGTGTGCAAACCTAAAGCGTATCTAAACCCAAAACTAAAAATATAATATATTGCCGTTTACCAGTCCTTAGATGTGGTTATTGCATTTGTTTTCACTTTTCAGGATAAAACATTTTTTTGTAAGTACAGAAAATACCTGTAGATCTTGCCAGAAATGCTGCATCCTTTTCACTTCCTCTGAAAAAGTTAAGTTAAAGCACAAGAACATTATCTTTATTATATAAAGTGTCCCATCAATTCACCAATTTAATGGAGATGGATAAAGGCACACATTTGTGAAGTCTAGCCTGTGTGACAACAATGGCTGCCTCCATAAAAGCATTGGAGAAATGAGAGTAGACATGAAAGTACAAGGATTGTGCTATTTACAGGACTACCAGAGAAAAATAAAAGAAGAAAATGCCTAAATATTTTAAATTATTGTTATTACATTTTTATACACATATAAAACCTTTCATATCATTTCAAAGACAAGTATACAAAACAAAACATCAAAAAAAAAAAGCATAAAAACACAAAACTGGATCCATCCTGTAGCACACTCCTCTCTAAAGACCACATTTTTCACATTTCTCAGGAAAAGTGTAAAAATAAAAAATACCCCCCCCCCCCCCCCAGGAAAGAAAGAAAAGAAAAAAAGGTAACCCCTCCCCCCCACCTCCCATTATTCCATACCGTGAAGAACCTATCCCCTAACCCTCAATCTATTTGCCCTTGCCTTATTGTGTATTAGTGAATAATTCCCCCAGTTCCTTCATATAATTTTAATAGTTAATATTAATAGTTAATAATAAATACTCTTAGCAAATTTCTTATTGTTTAAATGAATCTGTGACCTTCCCTTACCCTTTTTATTTATTTATGAGGAAGAAAGAGTCTCGTCTCTCTTCCACCATTACCATCTCCCCTGAAAATCGTGCATTTTCTCCTGTGTCAAAAAAAAAAAAAAAGAGAAGGGGGGGGGGATAGGAGATGGGCCTCTAAATACCACCCTTGCTCCCCATATAGCTCGCATAGACCAGGGATTGTTTAAACTACAATCAACTCTTCCAAGTGCTAACAAATCTGGATTCTGGGTCATTTTGCGAGTGTATTACTTCTTCCATAAGACTGATTTTGTCTACCTCCCTAAGCCAATCCTTTATCATCGGTATTTTCTTCGACTTCCAGTGTTTCGGGATTAATGCTTTCGCTGCATTCAATAAGAATGGGGTGATTGCTGCTCTATATGTCTTCCTTGAAGCCCCCTTCACATGGAACAAGCATTGCCAAGAGTCTAGCTCAATTTCACTCCCACTGATCTTCTTGATTAGATCTAATACTTCCACTCAATATGGCTGGATCAGGTGGCACTGCCACCATATATGAGCATGGGTTCCAACCTCCCCGCATTCCCTCCAACATAGAGGCGATATATCGGGGTTCATTTTCTGCAATTTTAATGGGACATAATACAATTTAGTTATTAGTTTATAGTTCATTTCTTTTGTCCTTGTGTCCGTTGAAGTGGAGTGAACATAGTCTAGAACTTTATTTTTTATTATTTAAGGCAATGGCTTATTCAAGTCTACTTCCCAACTCTCCAAAGGACACATGGACCCATCGTCCAAAGGGGACATCAACATCTTATATATTCTAGAGATCCCCTGTCTATTTATTCCCCCTTGGTCGACTAATCTTTCCAATGGGTTTAGCTTACTGGCCACGTGGAGGGGTTTTGGGAGAGACTCTACGAAATGTTGGAGTTGTCTATATCTCCACCCATCCCATGGAGTTGTACTGTATCTTTCTCGCAAGTCCTTTAATGAACAGAGGGCATTTTCTATCAGAACATCTTTTAGCCTTGGATAATCAGAGGTAGACCATTTTAAATACAATTTATTATCTTTCTCGGGCGGGAAATAATTATTACCTGTCAGGGACCCCAGGGGACTATTATGCTGCCATGTAGCCTATCCCATATTCTCAATGTTTCTGTAGTGATTGGAGCCATTTTTCTAGATAGACCTCTGTATGGATCTAGATGATCCGGCCCAAGGCAGCCTTACTCATATTTTCCTCCACCAACACCCATTTTTTATGCAGGGAACCATGAACCCAGTCCATAATTCTCCACAGTACTGCTGCCTCATGGTATTTTTCTAGATCTATAGGGAATATACCCGCTTCTCTTTTGGTCTACTCATTATTTTATAGGCAATACGATTACCTCTATTGTTCCATACAAATTTCTGCAGTAACAATTTAAGAGTTTTAAAATAAGCCCCGGGGATGTTAATCGGGAGACTTTGAAAGATATATAGGGCCTTCGGGAGGATCACCATTTTAATCACACTTATCCTGCCGAACCATGACAGTCTATGTGCAGGGTATCCTTTCAAATCTTGTTTAATTTTATTTAATAGAGGTAGATAGTTGTCTTGATATAGATCTGTTATTGATACTGACAGGAATACTCCCAAGTATTTTAATCCTTTTTGCTTCCACATAAAGGGATAAGAAGTTCTAAGGTCCCTACCTTCAATTAAAGGAACAGAGATATTTAATATCTCTGTTTTCTCCATATTAATCTTAAGATTTGATACAACCCCGTACTTACTCAGTTCTACCAGAATCTTTGGGAGTGTTTGTGTAGGATTTGTTATATATAACAAAATATCATCCGCAAAGGCGGATATCTTATGTTCTTGTCCGGCAACCTCTGTGCCTTCAATTTCATAGTTAGCTCTTATAGAAGCCAAAAAGGGTTCCAAAGAAAACACAATAAGTAAAGGGGAAAGCGGGCAGCCCTGATGTGTGCCATTATAGAGAAAATACCTAAATAAAAGAAAATGAATGCAGCCATCTCATCTAAGAAGTGGTAAGCTGCAGTATAGCTAATCTATGTTTTGTTGCTATCCAATCTGACCACAAAACATAACCATAGTGTTACCCAGGTAAGCTGAAACATCTCATGTGGAAACCTTTGCTATTCATGAAATTCATATGCATACAGTAGTCATGCATATGGTAAAAATTTTGCAAAATATTACTTGTGTCTTCATTGCTCCTCCTCGGTATCTCATAGTTCATCAGGTCTAAATGTTGTTACTGTCAACCAAAATTACTTTCCTTCATTGGTGATTAGTAAGTCCTGATGATGCAGTGGTGAACAGTGGCACAGACTGGTACAGATCCTAGATACCAGATGATCTGAAGTAGGGCACAAGCAACACATAATTTATGACAGTGTATATGAGATAAGCTCATTAAAATTTTGTATAAAAATGTGTTTGCAGAGCCAAAATATAAATGTGAACCAAGTTGTAAATCAACAGTGTGTGTTAAAAAAAAAAGCATCCAGTGAAATAAAAAGAAAATCATTCCAACCAGATGTCTATGTAGAAATGCACATAATAATCAAAGTAAATATATTCAAAATAAAGTGATGTTAAAGAAAGTCTCTGTGATAGAGTCCGTCAAAATGCTCCAAAAAAGCATAAAAAATAAATGTGTCATCCGCCACCTACTCCAATCAAGGACAGGTCTTCTAATGTCTGGCCGCACACCACTGCCTAGTGAATTTCACACTCACCAGAGTCAAGGACTTTCAAATGTGCAGCAAAAGCAGCCAGATTGCTCAGAATAGATCACTTCTTCCTTACCGTCCAAGCCACAGCCTTCTGACAGGTAAAGCCATCTCTTCCCTTTCCTCACAACATTATTACGGCATAAGACTTAGTCTGTGCCAAACTTGCATATCATTACCAGGGTTATAACACAGTATTTTTCACAGGTTTTGGTTCTGTAAGCAGTGAAAGTATTTGTTATTTAAGAAAAAAGTAATCTTTATACTGGAAAATAGATGGTAAAAATATGGTTCTGCTAATGGCAATTGATGAAATCACTCAGCAGATTTTCTATCGCACAGGTGTATACAAAATGTGGAAAAGAGCTCAAATTTGTATTCCCAGGAAATTACACAAAAATATATTTTTTATTATGTTATTATATTATATCAGTCCAGAGATCTTAAAGAGAAATTCTGGGTTGGTAACAAAAAAAATAGGCCCCATTCACATATCAGCACTGAAGTAAGATTTACTGCACCTATACTTTACAAAAAAAATGGGAGTACTGTACATTAAAGCCAAAGATGCAGTTAAAGGAGAAGAATGGAATATACAAAAAAACCTTATATTCACCTAAATGGATGCAGCCTCAATCTGAGGCTGCATCTGTCCACCGCCACCTCTGCACTGAAAACTGAGTTATTAAACACTGCTGATTGCTCAATTCTCAGTCTTCAGCCTGCAGACAGCTTGTGACTGTCAGTTAGGGGTCTCTGCTCTGTAGGGCTGAAACAACTAATCGATTAATCGACTACTAATCGATTCATTTCATAATCGATTACTATTTTCATAATCGATTAATCGGCCAGTAACATAATGGGGTTAAAAATAATAAAATTAGCTCTTTAGTCCTCATGCACACGGACGTTTTTACAGCTGCTTTTTTGAGCTTTTTTTGCAGCTTAAAAAGGCCTGTCTATGTTAGTCTATGGCTTCATGCCCACCTAGGCGTTTTTGAGCTGCAAGTGGCATAGGCGTTTTTAAGCTGTAAAAAAAACCCAGGACCAGTGGGTTCTGAGAGACGTTTTTCAGCTGTAAAAACGCTCTAACGCTGAAAAACGCTCAAAAACGCTCAAAAACGTCATTCACCAACGTTTTTTAGCGTTTTTGATCCATTGAAAAAAAAAAAAAAAAATTTGAAAAAAAAAAAAAACGCTCAAAAACGCTAACGTGGAAAAACGCTAAAAAACGCTCAAAAACGCTATTGCAAAAACGCTGAAAAACGCTGAAAAAAGTTAAAAAAAATCACTGCAAAGATACTGGCGTTTTCATAACGTTTTTTTAACAGCCTGTGTGCATGAGGGCTTATAGTACAAAAAGAGAAAATAATCTCTACTGTAAATATTACTTTCACATTTCTACAGTAAAAAAATGAACCCCTTACAGTAGCGATTATTTGCTTTTTTTGTACTATAAAGGGCTCATTTTAGTTTTTTTTAACCCCATTATATTACTAAACGTCTTAGACCTGGTTCACATCTTTGTGTTTTTTTGGTGCTTTTTGCAGAAACGCACTACAGTTCATTTACATGGTTTTCTATGGGACACGTTCACATCTATGCTTTTTTTCAGCCGCTGCGTATTTGGAAAGGGTCAAGGACTTTTTTTTTTACCGCAAAACGGTGCTTTTTTGGTTCAATATACTTCAATGGACAAGCTGCAGAAAAGCATATAATGCATTTTTGCAGCAATTTGTATTTTTTAATCTGCCCAACAACAAATTGGCCAAGAAACTATTTCTCTTCTAATAGTGTATATACAGTATATCTCTTCTGTCTGTTATTCTCAGAGTGGATTCAATATTTTGCTCCCTAACCATATAGTTTTTTTTTTTTTTTTTTTAAACTTTACATATTAACTAAATTATACACCACACTTTTTTTTTTTAAGGTTATTAACCGATTAATCGATTAATCGAAACAATAATCGACCAACTAATCGATTATGAAAATAATCGTTAGTTGCAGCCCTACTGCTCTGCCCCTCCAGTGCTCACTGAAGTACTGGGCTGAAGAGGGGAGAGAGCCGCTGGCTCAGACTCAGAGTTGGCAGGATGAGCCAGCTGCCGGTCCAGGCATCTGGATGGATCCCAACTGTAAAGCCGGGATCTTTCCCTAGCCTGGACCAGCTGAGTGGGGTGGACTTTAGCCAGCTGAAAACAGGTCACAGGAATGCAGAACGAACTGCACTCTTGTGATCCATAGGAGTAATAGAGCCAAAAAAGCTTTGGCCATACTTCTCATCTAAATGGCACATGCCAATAGAGTTTGCTAGGAAAGTGGTTGCAGGGAATGAGGCCTGTTTTATTTGGTGGTGTGGTTGATGGGTTTCAGCCCAGAAATCTTGGACCCATAGAAGTATTGGAGAAACCAAGGTCTCGGTGGGGGAAGTTTTCTTTTTTAATAAAACTAAACAGGGGCTCTGTGCAGGGCTGCAACTTTATTTATTACTGTCACAGAATATAATAGTACATACAGTAGTTCTAGTAAAAACTATGACTGTGGGAATTGCTTTATCATGCTAGACAACATATCATAGCATATTGGGAGTAGAATGCAGGACAGCATTTGTTACAGTTGTCATGTTAACTCACCAAAGAATTAAAAAGCCATTAAAATAACTGTATTTGTTTTTTTATTAAAAAAAAAGGAGCTACTGTAAGTGTTCACGTCTTTCATGCAGCATTTACCTATGTACTGAACATAGGAGAAAGTAGCTGAGATTCAGGAGATGCATTGCAGTTCTTTTACAGAGCAGTACTGAAATGACCAATTTGTGTTGTTTGGCTTAACTTTCAAGTAGTTGGGCATTTTATGTAATATTGGTCTGCATATGTAACATCAGTCTTACTTAGTAATGCAGGCAAACAGGTAACTTAGCAGCAGCCAATCAAAATGAACCTTCCAGTGAGTGGCTATGGGCTTCAGCACATTACACACAAAGGGGGAGAGGGAGAGGTTTAAAAAGGTTACACACAAAGGGAGAGATTTACTAAAACTGGTGCACACAGATCCTAATGCAACTGTGCATAGTAAGCAACCAGCTTCCAGGTTTTATTGTCAAAGCTTAATTGAACAAGCTTAGGTTAGAGGCTGATTGGTTACTACGCACAGCTGCACCAGATTCTGAGTGCACCACTTTTAGTAAATCTCCCCCAAAGTGTATTAAAAGTCAACATTTCTTTTTGTTTTGAAAGTAGGTGAGACTTTAAAACCCCTGCCAGATTTGTATTGCTTGTAACAAACCCATCCTTCATCTGACCCCTAATTCCTCCAGGTAGGGAGTGTGCAGCTAAGGGTGATATTGTATTATAGCTCCGAAAAAAAGAATTTTACTGAGGTCATATTGCAATGGTAACAGCACAATGTGCAAAACCTGGCATCATCATACCAATATTTTGGGGCTGCGACCAACAACTTTCTCAAGGTGACAGACAGACAGACAGACAGACATA
Source organism: Aquarana catesbeiana (assembly GCF_042186555.1). Classification (NCBI taxonomy): domain Eukaryota; kingdom Metazoa; phylum Chordata; class Amphibia; order Anura; family Ranidae; genus Aquarana; species Aquarana catesbeiana. Next base: position 120,578,805 of record NC_133336.1, read on the forward strand.
GCTGTGTTTCACTTTGTGAAAGGGGTCTGTCCCAGCCTGAAACATCAGTGCATTATGCCTGTTTTTGTGCATTCTGCTGTCAAAACTGCAATGTGACCTCAGTAAAATTGTAAGGTTAACTGGTTGAGTGTTGCCTTTCTCTTTTTTTTAGGTTTTTATTGCTGTCTGTGTCCCTGTTGGGGAAATCCATCTTCCAGTGGTGAAAATTATTGCAGCAACTACTATTTAAGAGAGGTTTCTTCTCACTTCCATTTGTGTCTCAAAACAGGAAGTGATGGAAATCTTCTCAAAGGGACATAGCAAAAAAAAAAAAGAAGAAAAAAAACTGCTAGGAGATTTACCCATTCCCTACTCTATCCAAATCTAAAAAAAACTGTTGACTTTAGATATACTTTCAGCTTTGCTCTTTGTCAGAATGTGTTTCAAAAGACTTATGAATGAGGCCAATGTATGTACTTGCAGGAAGTGGATTTAGCTGCAAAGAAGGGACCCTTGTGAGAAGTGTTTTGTTCTATTCCTTCTGTAGCCGTCTCGCATCTGTCCAATACATTTACCTCTTACAGCCCTCACACAGACAGTTCTATCAGGGCAGGTGACGTCTTGATTTGTGACCTTTCACCTGGTCCTTGGGGAACCTGCTGGGGTTTTAATAAAAGGTCACAATGCCTTAGGCTCCAAAATGGGGCCAATACTGTGTTTAATTGCTCACATCCAAAGTAATCCCTGGGATGCAATGAGGGATCAGTAATTCTTCAGTGACATTGAGCACCAGGGGCTCTGGGCAATGCAGCTATCTTTTTAGACTATCCCCAACATAGATGAGTTGCAAACCGCCTCTGGGTGCCTTATTGCTGTCTTGACTTTGGAATGGCTCCTGGTAATGACAGCTTTTAGACACACTTGATTACAATTATAGATTTTATGCCACATGCTTCACCTCTCTGGCGATACCGCTAGAAGCTGGGCTTAGAGGGGAGACACGAGGGGGTGTCTAATCAACATATCAGTGATTCTTATTCTAATAATCAGAAATCTGAGAGAAAAAGAGACCTTATCTTGCTTTCAGCTAGATAACCTTTAACTGTTTCCTTGCTCAAGCTAAAAACACAATTATTTGAAATGAGATGTATATATACACTTATTTGAAATGGTAATATATACAATTTAAAATGTTACAATGAAAATTTCAAATCGAACACAAATTAAATAAAAGAATGAATGTAATGGATTGGAAAATAGCTTTACATTTTCCCTTAGTGGAAAGTGGAACTAAAGTTAAAAAAAAATGCCAGCAGGTAGGCCTTTTATTTAGGAAGAGACATGATATTTCTCTTCTGCAATAAATCAAACCTGCCTGACTGTTTACTTTCTCCTGTAGATTGTACATGCATGCGCAGCTCAGGGTATATTATTGGGCCAGTGCCTTGGTGCTGGGATGAATAAATTCCATGCACAGGAATTATGCCAATCTGCATTGCCCGATCAAGATGCCCGCAGACCCAGGACCTGGAAGAAGTTGGGGAGAAGATGTCAGTGGTGACGGGGAGCATCATGGACTTCGGATTGTTGGAGTGGAGGTAAGTACTGCAGAGTTTGGTTCCACTATAAAGAGGTACTCCAGGCAGACAAATTAATACACAGGTGATCAGCCAGTGTGATTCTACACCTGCCACCCTACTTTGACATTACAGATTTTAGTTTTGCAGCTTCCTATGTTACCTGCCAATTAATTAGACAATGAATAGACACCCACACTCGGCTGACTCACCATTTATTGAGCAGGTGTCTGACATAGGGAGCTGCACATTTAAAATAGGAACTGTTGATGTTACCTGTTTGGTTATGTAGTATGGCAGTGGTGCTGGAATCACAAGAGTGGCTGAATAGAATTATAAACCCTTTGGTAGGTAACACTGTTCACATACTGTATACTCTATGTATTTCCATTATGGGCTTGTAAACACCATACGTGCATGAAAACTGATACAGCATACAGCATACAGCGCAGATTTCACTTGCAGAGACATCAGTTTCCCATCAGTCTACATCAGTTTTCATGCATGTTTCAGTGAGTTTTTATGCACGTTGACATCAGTTTTCATTTGTGTCAGTTATGTGCCCTGTTCACACCAAGTTGATGTCATATCAGTTTTTTCCCATGCAGAAAAAATCTGCATGTGAAACCAGTGTTGTGGTGTGAACAGGGCACATAGAGAACAATTGGTTTTTTTTGTACCCTTGCAGAACACATGCCGAAAAACTGACGTCTCTGCACATGGTGTGAATGAGGCCTCATTCTTTCTCCAAGAGTTTCATTTTTAAGTTTGAAATGGTTGTAAAGTCACATTTATTAATTCCTTTGATTCACTCTGTTTTAGGTCCCTGTTCAGTACAGTGTGTGTTTTCCTAAAATTATAATGCTAAAAACCTTCTTTGCAAAGCCCTGCTGTCCTGTCATGTGACCTCCCTCTGCTTCCTGGGCATCCCGGGCGCCGAAGCTCAAGTGCCTGAGTTCTCCCCTCACTCCTTCTCTCCTTGTTTTACGTCACACACAGCGGGAATCTCGGAGAGTGTCACGGAGCTTAGGTCTGAAATGTGCGGCGGCCGCTGTAACAAAGTGCCGCCTCCTAGACTGGCTCCTGTGATAGACAGAACACTAATCCAATTGAATCAGTGGGACGTGTATCACAGGAGCCGGTCTAGGAGATGGGACTTTGCTACAGTGGCCATCAGGATATTAAAATCCAAGCTCCGACCCTGACACAGTAGGAGATCCCCGGTCTGGGTGTGATCCATCCAGGCACTGGTAGGCTGCATTGGTGGGCACTGGTAAGCTGCATTCATGGGCACTGGTAGGCTGCATTGATGGGCACTTGGAAGACTGCATTGGTGGGCACTGGCAGGCTGCATTGATGGGCACTAGAAGGCTGCATTGATGGGCACTGGTAGGCTGCATTGGTGGGCATTGGTAGGCTGCATTTGATGGGCACTGATGAGGCTGCATTGATGGGCACTGGTAGGCTGCATTTGATGGGCACTGATGAGGCTGTATTTGATGGGCACTGTTGAGGCTGCATTTATCTCTTGTATCATGTCTGCAGCCTCTGACCATCTCTTGTATCATGTCTGCAGTCTCTGACCATCTCCTGTATTATGTCTGCAGCCTCTGACATCTCCTATACCATGTCCGCAGCCTCTAACCATCTCTTGTATAATGTCCACAACCTTTGAATCTCTTGTCTTTTATCATGTCTGCAGTCTCTGAGGGGGTGTCTGGAGAGGAGTCAAGAGTGGGAGTGCCGCCGGGATGGGGGTCATGGAAAAAATCAGATGTGTGTGGACTGTGGAGAGGAGACTATAGGATAAAACCAGAGCCACCAACCTGGAGCCGTCTGACTGAGCCCTGCACGGTGCACCTGCGAGGAGGTCAGTGACAGCGCCGCCAGGCCAGTCTGAGGGGGGGTCACTGATGTAAGGGGGAAGTGAATACAGTAATGTAAGGAGGAATTGATATAACGGATTCTCCCTTATATCAGTAACCCCCCACCCCCTTACCTTAGTGTATTACCTTAGTGTATTAGTCCCCCCCCCACATTCCCAGAGTTCCTGGGGTCCCCCTTGATGATTGCTCCACTGTTAACTGAAATTTGCTCTTGTACTGTATATATAAAGCCCTAGGTGCTTTCACTTCTATCTTATCTATAATACACTCTTCAAATGTGCTTTAAAATGCATGGTTTTCCCTTGAACAAGAAAATAATGACGTTATGCTGTTGGGCTGGTATAATAATGCTATGGGGATGGTATGAAATTATTTCCAGGGTTTTTTTTTTATTCCCAGTCCGGCCCTGCACAAATCACAGCTTATTCACCAGACAGTTCCCAGAGCGAGAATGGCAGAAACCACATTAATAATTTCTTGTTGGGCTGGGGGGTTACACCGGCTTTAGTGTGGCCTCCATCCAGTTCCGGTTCTGGCTCCCAGGTCTGTTTAAAGCCCTCCCCTCCACATATGCTGTACTGCGGTCCGCCACCTGTGGGACAGCAGAGCAACAGGCCGCAGCAGCACACACTCCACAGCCAGCTCAAGTGAGCCCTCAGCCCAGTGTGCTGTCACTGATGCCCGCACTGGAACAGGCCGCAGCCCATTGGGCAGGGGTGAGGGGGGCATTGGGTGGAGCTTGGGCTGGACTTACTTTAAAATGTGGGAGCTGAATCTTTTTCCCACTTAGCAACATCCCTGCGCTGAGGAGATAGCTGGATGACAGAGGCACTAAATTGACCACACTATCAGAAATCAGCAGCCATGGTAAACGTGGTCAGTTTACAGAGGGGAAGACAGGATCAGCCAGCTATTGTACAACATAGAAAGGGACAATTGACATGTCAAAAGCACTCTGCTATATCTTGTGCCTTAAAGGGACATGAGTATGTTTTTTTTAAAGGTTACAACCACTTTAATTCCAGGCAAACAACTATATACACAGATATATGGGAAAGTCTACCTGCCAAAAGGATTTGCATTTCTGTCCGTTCTGTACTAAAATTTTAACAGCTCTGCCACACAGTACAGTGAATGAAGAAGCAGCACACTGATGAGCTCATCTCTTTTTGTACTCAGCTGTTGGCTCATTGTGCTGCATCCCACTCCTCAGATCTGAGCATTTCTGTACAGGGGCAGCAGGAGGCTGATGCCAACTCAAATACTTACACTGCTTGCATATAAATACATTTAAGCACGTATTATTGATCACTGAGCTACGTTTTTGACTTTTATATCTACCTGGAGTTCAGGTTTAATGAGCATGTTAATATGACTTGCGCAAAAGTATATATCTGAATATTTAGAAGTCAGTTTATAACAAACAGTAGCCTGGGTTAGTACACAGAGCTGACCCAAGAGCAAACTTGTTGGACTTTCATTTCCAATTACACATTGGTTTGCTCTTTGCTAGGACGCACTCCATTCAGAAAACCTTCATTGCTGTTTGGGAACACATTGTACTACTTCCCAGCATGGCAGGCTTGGATTTTTTCCAGATTTTTTTAAAGAGTAAACAGTCATTCGTAATCCCCAGACTCCTTGTTTTGTACCGGTTTGTTTGGTTGGGTCATTTGTAATGGAAACATGTCATGAGAGATGTATGTAGGCGACCATTGCTGACCTCCTTCTAGAAAAATGCTATGTGCCTGGTTGTTTTTCTAATGCTCTGGGTTTAATTCATTCTAAAGCTGAGCTTTGGTGGTTAGATTTTTTTTTTGTTCAGCCAGCGAGCTGAACGAGGAAAAAAAAAAACAAAAAACAGATTTTTCCATCTACACGTGTGTATGTATGTGGGTCTCTATCTCTGTCTTGCTATTACAAACTTAAAATGTTAGCCTAAACCCTAAAACGTCTTCCTAGCTTTAACACTCTAATGTAATTCCAAAAGTAATTTTAAGTATTTTTAAATCTGCAGCTTTCAGTAATATAATATCTGGTGATCCTACCATTAGGTTCCTTATTCAGGCACTTCCTGTTACAGGGTGACAACATTCTGTTCCAGTCTCCCAATTCTCCTGTATTGTATTTATGTCCAAGGCTTGTGATAGAGACTACAAGTTGCCATTTTAATACACTTTACACAGGCATGGTCCTCAGTTGTCAGCTTCAGGAACCCAGCCCTGAGAAATGCTGTACAGCTTTTGCTGAAATGCAGGTAATCAGCAGAAATAAGATGCAACAAAGGATGACAAAAATGGTAAAAACAGTTCTTTTATAAGAAAGTGTCAGTTTATGATATATAATTCTTTAGCAGACAAAATATCATTTTATGTCCACTTTAAAATATGCCCAGGGTTCAGCTAAATAAGTCAAACTAAACATAATGAAGAATCTACAAAGTCAGGAACCATGTCCATGCAGCAATGTGCATTGCGTTAAGGCAGCCAATTCTAAATTCTTTTTTTAACATGTTTAAAAAAGTACAGGGCCCTTCTTTCTAATGCACCGCAATGCACTACCATCCTTTCAGTGTGTTGTGGCATGCTGTAGATGCATTGCTTTAGTGTATTGAGATACCATTCCAACTCAGTGGCATACCAACGCATGCTACTTTTGTTATCGCAACACGTAATATTGCAATGACTGCAAGGTGGAAGTGTAAATAAGCCCTTCACCATACCTCACCCAAACTTCACTTAAAAACAAATAACGCTTACTATACCCGTGTTCGGGTGAGCCTTTTCCTTTGGGCACTGTATATTGGCTTGTTATACCTCTGTGCCTTGTAAGTTGTTTGCATTAACATTACCAAACAGATCTTGTTCACTATAATTGCCTACTGCTAGCTGCTGTATATTATGACCTGGATAAATGAGAACCTTCACAGACATATCATTAAAATATATGATATAAAATTATTGATTCTAGACTGATATGCGGCTCATAAATATATGTATCAGCTTGTTACCCTAAATATATAAATATATTTTATTTTCCTTTTGATAAAAGGTTGGTCAGATATCTTATGGCTGCTTGATCCAGGTATATCTAATGACTGCTTAATCCATGCCATTCTTAGATATGATCCACTTGCTAACGCTGGCCTCACACTATATGAAAAATCGGAAGAAATTCTATTGTTTCGAATGTTCGGCTGATTTTCTGATGATCAGCCCCGAAAATTCGATTGACAATTTTGAAAAATTTTTATTGAATGAAAGAAATTTGGAAGGTTAGTGGCTTTCCTGCATGAGAAAAATTGTTTGTTTTTTCGTGCGCAGGTGCAAGAAGACTTTAACCTGGAAGTAAACAAATCCGTGATAACACATGCAGCCACAACGATCTTTTATCTACACAAGCTAAAATACACATTCAGCTAGCAGGGCACATAGTACATTTGAGTTTGCCATTGACTACAGTCATGTAAAAAATGAGCTGACAAAGTAAAGACAATCAAAATTCCTTTTAGCAAACTTTATTGCAATCAAAATTTTTTTTATTTTTTCAAATAACAGTGCAATTTTATTTGTCTCCAGTCCCATAATAGTAACAAGGCTGCATGTTTTCGCACATAAAGCACAATAATGATAGTACCGTATATATGGTTATGACATCAAATGATGCAAACACATTTGTCGCTATTCACTAGGTAATAAAACAAGGCCCATATTACTTATTGATATAAAACGGCACCTTTTTCTTAAACAGCTACTGTATCAGGAATGACACCAGTTGCCCAATAAGCAAGATTATGCAAAGTGCATGATAAAGTTTACAGGCATGATGGAGAATGAACAGTACAAGAATACTACAATACTACAACAGTACAAGAATGGTGGAGAATGAACAGTACAAGAAATATCTGTCCACAACAAACGTACGGTACACCAAGTGGGCATACACGGAAGGGACGAAGAGAGGTCTATTTTATTTCGTCATTTCCCTTCTAATGTGACCAAATCAACCGATAAAGCGGTTATTTTATGTCCATTGTCCATATGTCCATTGAACGTTTATATTTCTAAATTTGGTCGCTACATGATGGTAGTATCTTTTGCCCTTCCGAAAATTCTCTAGTTTTTTAAAATCGCTATAGTCCGATTTTTCGTGTACCATATGGCCAGGTTTAAAGTGGTTTTTCAGTCAGGTTAAAAAAAAAGAAAAGTCAGCAGCTACAAACACTGTAGCTGCTGACTTTTAATAAAAAGTCACTTACCTGGACCCCCCTGAGGAAGTCCCGTAGGACGTAACGCGCACGGGAGGAGGAGCCATGTCGTGTGATGTCACCCGCTGCTATCTGAGCTGAGAGGCACTGAATGAACAGAATAGACAACATTGAGTTTTATCTAATAAAGCGTGTGATTTTTTTCCTCATACAGAGAGCACTTAGAGTTTGTTATCTTATCTTGTTATCTTGTTATTTTTTTATATGTCCCTGGCTGTATCTGATGTTGGAGCGGCTGGGACCAGTCTGCCTCTGCTACCCGCCATCCCTGGGCAGTGGGAATCAGTGAGTTTGACCGTCCTGTTAACTCAGGGGTCTACTCTTTAGGTGAGCGAGCAATCTGTGTGCTGGTGGAGGGCTCATTCACGCAGAGGAATAGTCCTAGTTCCTGACTTTTTCACCCAAGGGATTCTTCTCTTTTAAGGACATTTGTTTTCTTGAGCTTTGGATTTGCATATTTACTTGATCTGATTTATTGGTACTTACCGAGAGTCACTTTTGTGTCATGCACAAATTAAATTTTATTTGAGTATCTCGAACATTGTTGATTCCTTCATCAAAAAACCCAAGCTTACTTCTAGCATAGTTTTGAATCAGGTTGGTAGAGATTAACTGGCAAGGATGTAGGAGAAACCAGAACTTCATATGCACATTCAGAAGACAGTTCTTCCATTAGCAAAGGTACTGAAAAAAGTGTCATTGTTTTCTTTTCTCTGAAACTTTTTTTTAGCGCCATTTTTAGAAAAGAAGTGAATAAAGATGCATGTGTACCACATGTTAAACATACACCGCATGACGTATGTAAAAAATTCGGTGAAGCTCTGACGGGGAATGGGGGGTGGGGAGGGACCTTGAAACGCCTCGGCCAGCATTTCTCCATGATAAATGTCTTGTGAGCTTAGAAGCTTTTGGGACGTAATAAAAAGAACTTAATGGACAATTTCTCGAAATTGCTAAGAAAAACCGCGTGCTGTCGGTAGGGTATAATAAGAGGATTTCTCATCACGGAGTCTGAGATTGAACGTCTGCAAAAGGAGAGAGAGAAGGGAGAGAGCAGAAAAAAAAATAGAAGAAAGGATTTATCTCTTTGGTAACTGAGTAATTGAAATACAGACGAGCTTTGGTTCCAATTTGCCAGCAATAAAGTTGTAATGGGGTTTTCTCTGCAATTTTACCCTTAATGTGCTCATTCTAAGCAGCACTATTTTTTCCAAGCGAACAAATAACCTCAGTACAGCTTACTAGCAGTAATAGGCGCAAGCTGATGCTCGTATTAAACCTTTTAAATCAATTCACTAGTCTCTACAAGCTGCAGTGTCTGGCTACTGTGTTGATTAACACTTTCACAGCTCACGGCAGCTTTTGCAAACATTGGTATGAGCGGAGACTGGAGACGTTGGGGTATGTTTACCATTTCACATCCAGTGCCATTTTCACATCCTGCTTAAATAAATAACGAAATGATAAGGAATGCATTTTAAAATACATATATTATTTTGTTCCCCAATCAGTTTGCATTGGGTTGTAACAACTACAGAAGGGCATTTGCCCAGCATAGGAGTCTACCAAGAAATGTGCAAGGAATGGAACAAGGCCAAACAGTGGTGCTTTTGGAACATCAGTTATAAGCCCCACCTAGTGGCAAAGAAGAGACCATCCTCCTGTTTGTAGGTGGGATTAATATGGACAGGAAAATGTTTGATTCATAGGAAACTGTGCAAATATAACAGCTAACTAAGGCTTTAAGCAAACATGGAATACTTTCTCCACATCTTCTTAATTTGTTACAAAAAGCAGCAATTACGTGCAAAGTGCAATAACCCATACCTACCAGCCAGATTAATTCTGATTAATTGTCGGGTGAATTGTGATTAATTGTTGTGGGCTACTGTACTTTACGCTGTGCATTTTGCCTTAATAATTATGCCTAATTACATGGTTTGTATCTAAAAATACTTTTTTCCTGATGATTTTCTTGAATAATGTAATCATTGTAAAGGGCCTACTTACTGTACACTTGAAAGTGTAACTAAGATAGAATACAGTGTACATAAATGTCAGGGCTGCATATAGTAAAAAGAAACAAATATTGAGTGCCTCCAAATGTAAACAGTTAGGTGGAATTTCTGGCATTGGTAGACATTCAATATGCCTATCTTCACATTCCCATCTTTCCCAGCCACCTATGCTTTCTAACCTTTGCTGTGGGAGACCAATACTTTTAATTTGTCACCCTGCCATGTAAAGTCATCACTGACTAGTCACTTTAACGGTTTCCTGGACTGGGCTTTATCTGTGATCTGGGCCTGGTACACACACACTTAGTTTGAGCTGTGGTCACATATGTTGGCGTTAGGTTCCACCATCATATGAACTAGCTCTGCTCTGACTGTTTATTCAGTTTGTTTGCTTTTAACAAACCCAGCGGAGCCTTCCACTAACATAAAGATGAAGAAGTTGGTCCACGTGAGGTTCCACATGTCAAGGTGACTCTTACCCAGCCAGTACGAGAAAGCCAATAACCTATTGAACCATACTGAAATATATATATATATATATATATATATATATATATATATATATACACACAATGGGTAAAGAAGAGCATCACCCCCCCCCTTTAAAGTAATCACATTTGTTGCTTTACAGCCTGAAATGAAGACAGACAGTTTTTGTGTTATCCAGCTTTACTCCATGCAACTTAGAACATCCAAGTGAAAGATATAACACCAATGTTTCAAAAAAAAAAAAAAAAAAACAGAATCACTGAGTTGGAAAAAAGGATTAGCTCTTGGGGTTTATTTACTAAAGTTGGAGAGTACAAAATCAGGCTCACTTCTGCATAGAAACCAATCAGCTTCCAGGTTTTGTTGCCAAAGCTTAATTGAACAAGCTGGGGTTAGAAGCTGATTGGTTTCTATGCAGAAGTGAGCCTGATTTTGCACTCTCCAGTTTTAGTAAATAAACCCCACTGTGTCAGTATTTGTTGAGCCACCTTTTGCTTTAATTCCCGCCTTTAGTCTGTTGGGATATGTCTCTACTAACTTTGGACATCTAGACTTTGCAATATTTGCCCTCTCTTCTTTGCAGAACTGCTCAAGTTCAGTACTACAGACACATATCAGGAATATGCAGTGGCGGCCCGTCCATAGGGGGCGCACAGGCGTACACCCCCCCCCCCCCCTCAAGGCTAGTTACCATAAAAAAGGTCCTTTAAAAAAAAACTTTAAATGCACTATAGGTAGCATGACGTCTGTGCAACCCTCCTACCCAGTGTCTGTCTGTCTGTCTATCTATATATCTCTCTGTCTATCTATCTCACCATCTCTCTCTTTCTCCCCCTCCCACCCAATATCTATCTATCTGTGTATCTATCTATCTATCTATCTATCTATCTATCTATCTATCTATCTATCTATCTATCTATCTTTATTATTATTATACACGATTTATATAGCGCCAACAGTTTATGCAGCGCTTTACAATGTAGAGGGGGGGAAGGGGGGGGAGGACAGCACAATTACAGTACAGTTCAATACAGAAGGTACAGGAGGGCCCTGCTCGTAGAGCTTACATTCTAAAGGGAGGGGTGTTGGTACAAAAGGTGATAGATGCAGGGAATGATTTGATGGGGGGTGGCTCGGGGGCAGTTGTTAGGTGGGTGTGGGATAGGCTTTCCTGAATAAGTGAGTTTTCAGGGATCTCCTAAAGGTGGACAGGTTAGGGGCTGATCGGATATACTGGGGCAGGGAGTCCGGAAGGCGAGCATGAGAGGAGGTAACAAGGGAGCTAGAGAGCAGGATGTCCTGGGAGGAGTGGAGGGGATGATTTGGGCGATTTCTGCAGATGAGGTTGGTGATGTTGTGGATGGCCTTGTATGTTGTGGTTAGCATTTTGAATTGTCTGTGTGTCCATTTATCTGTTTAGTTATCTGTATATTTATTTATCTATCTATCTATCTATCTATCTATCTATCTATCTATCTATCTATCTATCTATCTATCTATCTATCTATCTATCTACCCTATTGCGGGCGAGTGACGGGGGGTGGGGGTATGGGGTTGGTTGGGGCTTTGTTTGCGCCCCAGCCCCCCCCCCCAAAAAAAAATGGAGCACCAGCCGCCACTGGGAATATGAAATATCGGGGTAACATATTCTTTAACATATACTCTAGCTCAGTGATGTCGAATCTTGGCACTCCAGATGTTTTAGAACTACATTTCCCATGATGCTCACCCACACTGCAGAGTGCAAGAGCATCATGGGAAACGTAGTTCCAAAACATCTGGGGTGCCAAGGTTCGCCATCACTGCTCTAGCTCTATATACTCGTCTTGTGTTAGGTGCAGATGTCAAATTATATGACCTAATACATTGTTTAGATAACTTTGTAGAATTTTAAAAACATAACATTAGGCTAAAAAGCTACTGTTTCTTCCTTAAACAGTCAGAATAGTTTCCAGTTTATTTGAAATCTAACATAAGTATTCCCTGAGATCAGAGGTTTATTTCAGCTATTTCATCCAGTTCTAAGCTATAAAGACAACATTTGAACCTTGGAGATCAGTCACGCGTGTTATAGTTATCAACTGCATCAGTTTGTTTGCTGTTCTACCAACATACACATTCTACCTCTGTAAACTGTAAATAGCAGTTAACATCAGAATAGGGCACACTCTTTCTACAAATCAATAAAAAAATATATAAATAAATAAAAAACATAAAAGCTCAGACAATGATATGTACTCTGTATTAAAGAAGAAAAAAAAAATATATATATATATATATACTGTATATATTATTTTTTCAGATTTGTTTTTGTGCCATTTGACTTCATTGTAAATATCATACCTACACTGACATACAGAAGCAGTATTTTTTAGTTTTGGTATGTTTTGCTGGCTTCAGCATATTTTAGGAGGACCTTTAACCACTTCAGCCCCGGAAGATTTTAACCCCTTCATGACCAGAGCACTTTTTGCGATTCGGCATTGCATCGCTTTAACTGACAATTGCGCGATGCGCGACGTTGCACCCAAACAAAATTGCCGTCTTTTTTTCCCCACAAATAGAGCTTTTTTTGGTGGTATTTGATCGCCTCTGCAGTTTTTTATTTTTTGTGTTGTAAACAAAAAAAAAGCGACAAATTTGAAAAAAACACAATATTTTGTACTTTTTGCTATAATAAATATCCCCATTTTTTTTTTAAAAAAAGCAAATTTTTTTCTCAGTTTAGGCCAATATGTATTCTTCTACATATTATTGGTAAAAAAAAATCACAATAAGCGTATATTGATTGGTTTGCGCAAAGTTTATAGCATCTACAATATAGGGGATAGATTTATAGCATTTTTATTATTATTTTTTTTTACTAGTAATGGTGGCGATCTATGATTTATATCATGACTGTGACATTATGGCGGACACATCGGACAATTTTGACACATTTTTGGGACCATTGGCATTAATTAAGTATAACTGCGGAGGCTGGTTGGGAAGCGGTTAACCAGTGTCAGAAAACACACAAAGATAGCATAACTTTCACACAGCCCTTCACTGTGCCATCACTGACAATGGTTGTGCTATCTTACAGTTAAGCATAATCTGAGCAGCAAGTTAAGCTGGCCATACATGAATCGACACTGAATTTTGATCCATGTGTGGCCGCTGTTGTTAAACAGAAGTCATTCTACAGATTGACTTCTGTTCAACCACCCTGTTAGTATTTTCTTGCTCGATCAGCACTGCAGGCTATAGACTGTAATGTTGTTCTGTGTATTCTGATGGAGAGAGAGTCTCCCCACTGTCAGAATACAATGACACAGTAGGGAGGATTCCCACATCCACATTGAGAGTGTGAATGGGGAACTGGGTCAGTTTTTTTTTGTTCAACCTGCTGGTTGAATGAAAAAAACTGATTCAACTTTACCCTTTGGCAGTGGAGTCCTCTTAGGATAAAAAAACAATAGTGGCTGGTGCCAATACAAAACTTGCTTAGCAGGTTGATTAATATCATACATTTATTTTTCCTCTAGGACCTTCTGGTACACTAATGCTGACTATACATGGACAGGTATTGGTTCAAATTTGATACGGCAGATCAGCAGAATTTATAAGCATGTAATGTGTGGGTTATCTAATTGAATACTATTCAAATAAATTGTTTAGGTAGGTCCGTCATTCTTTATCTTATCTTTATCTTTGTAGATTCTGTTGTTCTGAATGAAACTCTACCTGTGGGTGGCCAGTTCTGGGGTTACAGTTGATAGACCAAGGTGATGAAACTCTGTTTTGGGAAACATGTATATGTGTATATACTTTTTTGAAAACCAGTCATGGGGGAAATGAAGGCCTGCCATTGGTGACTGTCTCTTCTAAAATTGCTAGTTGACTGCCTATCTCTGTCTTCAATGCTTTGAGTTCCAGACTATTGTAGATGAAGGGTTGTCAAAAGAACCAGGTAACAAGCCATTTAAAAAGGAGTTCAGCAATGGCAAACACTGCGTTTCTCTCAGGAAAAGTTTATTTAAATGATCGCAATGTTTTGTGGAAGAGGATAATCTGCCACTAATAGAAGCGCAAGACATGACTACTTATTGCCTCACAAATCCAGTTTTTAGTACTTCTATGGTTGGCAATATACAAGAAGCTGTCTACATTCTGCCCTGTCTGTAGAGCTGCCACTCTTTCTCATCTGATCTGCCTGATGGACAGGATTGGTTAGTACATTCTCTCTTCTCAATGAAGTCAAACTTAACATAATGTAAATTTTTAAATTTGTTGGAAAATCTTTTAAAGCACTAGCAAGCTTCTCTGATTGTGAGATACAGTTATTATCTCCCAGTAGCCTGAAACAGCATGATCCTCTGCAAAGTTTATATTGGGGGTTGGCGTGGTCCATTTATGACTACCCTAACTCTTTTGGTTCGACACATGACATTTCCCACTAGATTTTTCCTGGACCTTCATTCTAGATCCTAAAAGTACACTTACTATACTATGGCTTTATTTTTATATAGTTGGTATTGTATGTAAATCCCACACTTCAGATGACTAATTTCTGTTTGACTGTATCTCGGAGCCCAGGTGAACATCAGAAAATCTCTCTCAGACTGGTAATCATGCTTCACTGAGACACGCTGTGAAAATGGCATTGTTATTTAGAAACATTACAAAACCCAGACTCTGTTTTCCTGCCACTCGCCACTATTTCACTCAGCCAATTTAGCCGCCTTCCTGCAGGGAGCGAATGGAGCAATTAAAATTAGGAACACAGATTTTCACATTCATAGGATCCACATCAGGGACGAGTGATCATAAATTAAATCATTTTCCTTTCCCGCAAAGTCATATCTGTATTAAATGAGGCTGAGAGACAGATACATTGAGGTATAGTGAAAGTGGGACTACAAGATGTAATATGACACAGAGGAGAAGTTATGATTAGAAGACAGGTTGAACAAAAAAGAATAAGACATTGATGATGAGGTAAAAGTAATCTGCGTGAAGATGAATGAGACAGGAGAAAGGAAAGCTTAAGAGAGCAAAAAGTGGGAGCTGGTTATTACCTGTCAAAATCAGGAGCTCCCTCTATTCATAACAGATTCTGTATATTGGGAGAAAAGTATGTGTGTATATAAAATGTAGGGCCTAAAGAATGCATGCACTTTAAATAGCGATAGACATTTCTATTTCTGAATGCTTATCAGCCACTTATCAGTCCTGTCGAACAGTGAGCATGGCCTAAATGGCCTGGTTAAACATATGCTAAGTACTGTGCCACAAGTGGGAGTCTAACACACTTAAAGTGTTTGTTACCCTAAAAAAAAAAAAAAAAAAAAAAAAAAAAAGGATTCTGTTCCCTTAAAGCATGCATAACAGCACAGTGCTTGTGCTGTGTCATTTTGCTCCTTCTATCACCTGAAATACTTGGGTGATCCTGCCTGGTTCTGCCCACCCCCCTGTAAACTGACCACGGTTTATCATGGCTGCTGAGCCCTGACTCCATAGTCAGTTTAAATGCCTCTGTCATCCGCAGCTCTTCTGTCTGCTCTTCCCTGTCCTCTCCCCCCTCCCCTCCCTGCCTGTCAGCTCCGTCCATTCCCTAGCCCTCCCCTCCTGCTGCTATAATAACTACACTATAAAAATACTATTCCCCCTGTAAAATAACATTATGTGTCTTTGTTATATAAAAAAATGTTGATTATACCTTATACCAGAGCGTCTCCCGGCACTCACATGACTCCTCGGCTCTCTCTCCTCTCTCCTCCCTGGCTGACGTCAGCGGGAGTGCTTGGCCCCGCCCACTATAGCTGTCAGCCAGGGGGAAGAGAGAGCCGAAGAGTCAGGTGAGCGCCGGGAGAAGTTGTGATATAAGGTATACTCTGCATTTTTTTTAAATAACACAGACATAAGGACACATAATGTTATTTTATAGAGGGGGTGATATGTTTGTAGTATAGTGGCTTAACAACCACTTTAAACCTCAAGACAAAGGATCCTTAAACACTGAAATTATACCATTATATTTCTGCACACATAACATAAGCTATGTCTAAACTTCCTAAAGCGTAGTGCACATGGGCCGAATCTCAGGCGACATTGGCTGGTTTAATAGAAACCGGCCGACATTTAGCCCGTGTGTATGGCAGCCGGTCCAACAGAAGCTGGCTGAAGCTCATCTGGCTTCTGTCAAAGGGTCATTTCTGAAAATGATCTACTGACTGGCTCCTGGTCAGCGCTCTCAGTCAATGGCTGGGAGCGCTGACCGAAGTGTTCTGGCGGGGTCTGCGTCCCCCTGTCAGAACACAATAGCACAGCAGGAGAGATCCAATCCAGTGTTAGTATGGTGGCTTCGACCTGTTTTTGTTTTTGTTTAACCCACTGCAAAGAGAAATGGGCAAAAATTTCACTCTCTAGATGGGCAAAGCTGGTAGAGACATACCTCAGAAAAAACCTTGCAGCTGTAATTGCCGCGAAAGGTGGTTCTACAAAGTATTGATTTAGGGGGGCTGAATACAAAGGCACGCCACACTTTTCAGATATTTATTTGAAAAACATTTTGAAAACCATTTATCATTTTCCTTCCACTTCACAATTATGTGCCACTTTATGTTGGTCTATTTCACATAACATCCCAATAAAATACAATTATGTCTGTGGTTGTAACATGACAAAATTGGAAAAATGTTAAGGGGTATGAATACTTTTTCAAGGCACTGTATACTTCTAAAAAACTCTGACTCCCTAAGATGCTCTTTTATATCCAGTCATGTTACTGATCTGTTGCCAGTTAACCTCATTAGTTGCAAAATGTTCTTCTAGCTCTTCCTTGTTAGTACCACTTTTCCAACTTTTTGTTGCCCTATCCCAACTTTTTTGAAACGTGTTTCTGCCATCAAATTCAAACTTACCTTAATTTTTTCCTAAAATGGTACATTTAAACATTTGATATTTTTTTCTCTTTTCTATTGTGAATACAATATGGGTTTATGACATTTGCAAATCATTGCATTCTGTTTTTATGTAGATTTTACACAGCATCCCACATTTTGAAATTCAGGTTGTACCATCAATGAAAACACTTTATTAAAACACGCTATGCTACTCACAAAGTGGGTAACATTGCATAAATGGAAATGGAATGATCACAATACAGTCCACACACCCTGGCGTTTTTTACATTTTATATTTTATTCATCATGTTTTATGCAATTGTGGCTCACTCATTATTATTATTACTCATGGGTCATATTTTCCTTCCTAAAGTTCATTCTATGATTAGTATATTTCTTTATGACAAGTATGTATTGACTTTTAGAATGATTATTTAATTTCTTTATCTTTTTTCCTCTTTTCATCTTTACCCAATTCATCCATTTTTATGTATATGTACACTATATACTGTATGAATAATCTTTATATACATTTTAGTGTTCACTAGTTACCATGATCCCTTTGGTGAGCTTTTGATTTGATCACACATGTTTAGAATGTCTATTTTACATATCTTGTTCTTTTAGAATGATTTATTATTTATCTTCAGACTTTCAATCAGCAGTCTTTTTTTCTCTTTTGGTGACTCTTTTAAATCCATTACTATCGCTTAGATATTTAATTCCTGTAGCTCTGCATGTAAACAGCTAAAGAAAAGGAAGTTACCTCGAAACATGTACTGAGCATGCAACGGGTGGTGACATCACACAGGGGGCCGGATCTTGGGATGAGAATGAGAATAATCTTTTCTCTCTATGTCGAATCTTTTCTCTCTATGTCGAATAGTCTTGGACTAATAGAGTTAAGGTTAGGCACATTCGACCACAGGTTTGATGGACACAGATTTTATTGTCAGCATCATGTCGAATCTCCTATCTATATCAAACTGTGGAAGAAATGAAAACGAAAATAAAGCATTTGTTTATGTCGGATCTTTCGTTTTTCGGATTATGCACTTTCGATAACGAAAATACCTGAAATTCGGACGAAAATGCATTCGGACGAAAACGAATGCACATGTCTAATGTTTATACCTTTGTCACTTATGATTGGCTTCTGCAACAAGATAGAAAAAAGAAGGATGGAAAAATGGATGTACAATGAACTGAACTGTGCAAACCGATGTAAACTGTTGTCACCTGAATCAGTATTTATCATTTTTTTCTTAGCAACAAACATGAATAAACTGATGATCCCAACATGAAAGGCCCCTTGTTAGTGGTCTATGGTAGGATGAATGACCCAGCATTGGTGATCAATAAAAGATACCAGTATCAGTGACAACCATAAAGTTTGGATCTCCTTTCACTTTCTATCTTTCTATTGCAGTAATAATGGTTACCTGGACAAATAGTAATAATGAATCTCTTTGTGGTGGTGGTGTGGGGGGGGGGGGGGGGGGGTTGGATTAGAGGGCGCATAGACTACACTAAAAACCTATATTACAAAAACAGCCAGGTAGGTAAAGGCCTAAAATCTTTACTGAGGTCTAATGCCGCGTACACACGAGCGGACTTTCTATCCTACTTGGTCCGGCACACTTTCCGACGGACTTTGTCCGCCAGGTGCGCCGGACTTTAAAACGAACGGACTTGCCCACACACGCCGGGATTTTCCGGCGGGCTAAGTCCGCCCGTCTTTCCGACGGACTTTCGCCGGAGTTCCGGCGGACTTTCAGAATGAACGGACTTGCCCACACACGGACAAGTCCGTTCATTTTGAACGTGACTCAGGTGCGACGGGACTAGAAAAGGATGTCAATCTTGCCGCTTTTATCGGCGAGATTGACACCTTGCGAGCCCCGTCGCGGGGCATACCAGGCCCTTAGGTCTGGTATGGATTATAAAGGGGAACCCCGCTACGCCGAAAAAACGGCGTGGGGTCCCCCTAAAATCCATACCAGACCCCGATCCGAGCACGCAGCCTGGCCGGTCAGGAAAGGGGGTGGGGACGAGCGAGCGCCCCCCCCCCCTCCTGAACCGTACCAGGCCGCATGCCCTCAACATGGGGGGTGGGTGCTTTGGGGGAGGGGGGCGCCCTGCGCCCCCCCCCCCAAAGCACCTTGTCCCCATGTTGATGAGGACAAGGGCCTCTTCCCGACAACCCTGGCCGTTGGTTGTCGGGGTCTGCGGGCGGGGGCTTATCGGAATCTGGGAGCCCCCTTTAATAAGGGGGCCCCCAGATCCCGGCCCCCCACCCTATGTAAATGAGTATGGGGTACATGGTACCCCTACCCATTTACCTAGGAAAAAAGTGTAAGTAATAAAACACACTACACAGGTTTTTAAAATATTTTATTAAACAGCTCCGGGGGGGGATCTTCCTCCGGCTTCGGGGGTCTTCTTCCGGCTTCGGGGGTCCCTCCGCTTCATCTTCTCCCGGCGTCCGGTTGGTTCTTCTCCGCTCTCCGGCCTCTTCTCCCGGTGTCGCAGGTCTTCGGCCGGCCCCTCCGCTCTCTTCATGTAGCTCTATTGCGAGCGGAGGTCCGGAATTCTGGGCTTCTTGGCTTCTTGGCTTCTTGGCTTGGCTTGGCTTGGCTTCTCTTCTCTTCCCCCAGATGTTGACACGACGCTCTCTCCGGCTGGACTGGTTTCTGAGGGCTGCGTTGTGACTTATATAGGCGGAGACCCCGCCCCCATATGATGTCACAGTCCCTGGGCATGCTGGGACTGTGACGTTTTAGGGGGCGTGGTCGGGGGGCGTGGTCGACCACGCCCCCTAAAACGTCACAGTCCCAGCATGCCCAGGGACTGTGACATCATATGGGGGCGGGGTCTCCGCCTATATAAGTCACAACGCAGCCCTCAGAAACCAGTCCAGCCGGAGAGAGCGTCGTGTCAACATCTGGGGGAAGAGAAGAGAAGCCAAGCCAAGCCAAGAAGCCAAGAAGCCAAGAAGCCAAGAAGCCAAGAAGCCCAGAAGTCCGGACCTCCGCTCGCAATAGAGCTACATGAAGAGAGCGGAGGGGCCGGCCGAAGACCTGCGACACCGGGAGAAGAGGCCGGAGAGCGGAGAAGAACCAACCGGATGCCGGGAGAAGATGAAGCGGAGGGACCCCCGAAGCCGGAAGAAGACCCCCGAAGCCGGAGGAAGATCCCCCCCCGGAGCTGTTTAATAAAATATTTTAAAAACCTGTGTAGTGTGTTTTATTACTTACACTTTTTTCCTAGGTAAATGGGTAGGGGTACCATGTACCCCATACTCATTTACATAGGGTGGGGGGCCGGGATCTGGGGGCCCCCTTATTAAAGGGGGCTCCCAGATTCCGATAAGCCCCCGCCCGCAGACCCCGACAACCAACGGCCAGGGTTGTCGGGAAGAGGCCCTTGTCCTCATCAACATGGGGACAAGGTGCTTTGGGGGGGGGGGCGCAGGGCGCCCCCCTCCCCCAAAGCACCCACCCCCCATGTTGAGGGCATGCGGCCTGGTACGGTTCAGGAGGGGGGGGGGGCGCTCGCTCGTCCCCACCCCCTTTCCTGACCGGCCAGGCTGCGTGCTCGGATCGGGGTCTGGTATGGATTTTAGGGGGACCCCACGCCGTTTTTTCGGCGTAGCGGGGTTCCCCTTTATAATCCATACCAGACCTAAGGGCCTGGTATGCCCCGCGCTCGCCGCAATAGGAAGATTTGTTTTTCCTATTGCAGCGAGCGCGAGATGCAATACCATCCCCTCGTGTCGTATTTGGTCTGTCGGACCAGCCTACACACGAGCGGGCTTTCCGTCGGACCAGCACACACACGAGCGGACTTTCCGCCCGAAACTGAGTCCGACGGAAAGATTTCAAACATGTTTGAAATCTAGGTCCGGCGGGCTTTTGGGAAGAAGTCCGCCGGAAAAGTCCGCCGCCGCCCACACACGGGCGGATTGTCCGGCACACTCTGGTCCGCCGGACCAAGTATGCCGGAAAGTCCGACCGTGTGTACGCGGCATTAGTTGCCATTACAGCCTATGTAGCACATAGAAAACGTAGAATCTACATTTCCAAGACACTACAGGCTCCTTTCTCAAGATGAGATAATGGGAAATAATTATCTCACTTTGAGAAAGGAGCCTGTAGTGTTTGTTATTGTTTATTTTTTTCTATATGCTAAATTTGCATACTGGTGTTCTGGCCATTTTCATAGTTTTAGTATCACCATTGGGCGAGTGTCATCCCCAAAGGCATTTAAAGGTATAGTGAAGGATAGAATTTGTTGAGTACTTAAAACATTACAGTGGTTTCTAACAAATCTCTACCCTACCCAAAGCCAAAAGAGGAAGTTTTGACTAGAGATACACTTTAACCATTGATTAAAGGACTACTTACCCACATTCATACTTTTTAAATGGATTGCAGCTTAACATAACATATGGGGACATACATTGCCATATTATCCTGGATATGACATTTTATTCAGTATATGTTGAATATTAAAATATTATACATTCTATTAAACAAACATCTACTGTACATGCTATGCATAAACGAATTCCCTGTACACACGGTCGGACATTGATCGGACATTTGGACAACAAAATCCATGGATTTTTTTCGACGGATGTTGGCTCAAACTTGTCTTGCATACACACGGTGGCACAAAGTTGTCGGAAAATCCGATCATTCTGAACGCGGTGACGTAAAACACGTACGTTGGGACTATAAACGGGGCAGTAGCCAATAGCTTTCATCTCTTAATTTATTCTGAGCATGCGTGGCACTTTGTGCATCGGATTTGTGTTCACACGATTGGAATTTCCGACAACAGATTTTGTTGTCGGAAAATTTTATAGCAAGCTCTCAAACTTTGTGTCGGAAATTCCTATGGAAAATGTGTGATGGAGCCTACACACGGTCGGAATTTCTGACAACAAGGTCCTATCACACATTTTCCATTAGAAAATCCTATCGTGTGTACAGGGCATAACAGTTAAAAGAGTATTTCTTACTAATAATATTACAACAGATAATTTTAATAATAGGGCAATAAACTGCTCCATGGTGGGGCTCATCCATATAAGCTTCAGGTAATTGGTTGCTGTTAGTAACAAAGACACCCTGTTCTCTAGGTTTCATAAAGGAGATCCATAGTATTTAAGGTCAGAAGTCCTCATCTGTTAATGAATGAGTTAAAAAGCTTTTACTTGTCTCTTGAAGATGGAGTATTGATTATATTGCTCACTAAGACAGTATTTATTATGCTATGCTCTTCAACAATGGCTGCAGTAAGAGTGGGGCTCTCCGAGAGTGTAATAGACAAGTGTAACACCACAAACACCACAGGGATGCTTTGAAGTCACTGATGACCACATTTATTTCTGAGTAATGTGTAATACAGGCAGTCATTCTGCTAATTCACATGCACAATTTGCTTTTGCAGTTATCCAGACATTTTCCTGTCGTAATAAACAGAATGGAGAAACTGTCGGCGCATTATATATACTTCACCAAATAGCTATGTGAGATGCCACGGTCTGCAAACAATATGTGCAGCACTGGTACATTTCCGCAGCCTGCTATCCTAGTTATATGTGTATACTAGTTAGTTTTACTGTGTATTTTAGTTCCAATATGCGTAGTGGCTGTAATTATTATATAGAATAGTACATTCTCAGGGGAAAATGATATACTTTGTGGTCCTATAGAGAAAACAAACTGATACTTGAAGGCAACCTAAAAGGATGATAAGCACTTATGTTGCTGGGAAGCAACCATTTTGGGGATAACCTCAGTTAAATTATAGCTTTTCTTCTGGCTTAAGCCCGCTTAGCAATAAAGTGCACGTTTGAGGCACTACACACTATAAAATGTACTATTTTGTACTATTTTGTTCACATATATAATTGTGTCTTTTCTATAGGTATGCTGTGCAGCCATATGCAGAATAGAATATTGTTTAAAGGAGGCTTTTAACCCCTTGAGCCATAAGTGAAAATGCAAACAATTTTGAAGAACCTGATGTATCGCATTTTTGAGGCCCTAAAATTCCCCCAAAACAATTTCATTTAGAACATTGTGTACACAGTGCAGCAGTCAGAGTGCAGGGGTCAGGACTATGTAATGCACAGAACAGCTTGCTGTTTTTAGTGGTCCGGAGTTAATGCCCCTTTATGGTGGTGGTCGGTGGTGAGTACCCCTTTAAATATTGGTGGCCAGTAGTGTAGACCCTCTTAAATGTTGATGATCAGTAGTGAGTTCCCCAAAGCTGTTAGTGGTCAGTGTTTTTTCCCCATAACATTGATAGTCAGTGTGCCCCTTTATAATTCATTTGCCCTCCCTGGGTATCCCCTTTCTGCTCAGTGGTGGTCAGCGGAAGCCCCTTTTCCCTGGTGATCAGTGAGAGCAGTTTAACTTACAGGATTGTCAGGAAAACCACTGAGAGGAGGAATAAAGAGTTTTGGGAGCAGATTAAGGAGGGGAAAGCTCTCAAGTGTAAGCAGTAGTACTGTTTACATTTGTGATTGGCCATCCCAGTGATCACAAGTCACAGAACTATTCTGGTAGACTCTGTCCCTTTAATCTGTGATTTGAGCTGTCTAATGATAGCACACATTTAAGGGGCACACTGGATGCCTGTGCCTTATTTTGACGGTGATGTTTGTAAATGGCACTGCAGAAACTCACTCCACCAACCCACCTTTTTTAACTGTATAGCTGTAGTGAAGTTGTTAAAGTAAACCTTTTCTGGCTTAAAAAAATTCTAAGGTATCAGTACTGCTGAACTGTAGGTGCCATATTGAATCCTAGGCCCAGGACTTTACATGCAGTCTGGACTTTTGCCTAAGTCATTATTAAACCCTGCCCCATATTTTTTAAGCCCTAAACCCATGGACAGAGCTGTCAAATGTCAAACTGCCTACCTGAGTTCTGGTGCTTAAAAGTTTAGTGACAGAGCCAGAGCTTAGTGCCAATAGGGGATTGAGGTTAATCTTAACTAGGGCAGAAGTTGAGGTCCCATGCCCAGCCTGGGTCGAGGATTCATGGGAGCACTATAGGGACACATAGATTGATATGAAGACCAACACGGGTACGTTGCAGACTCCACAAAGTGTTCATACTTCAGCAAATATGTTACTTTAGAAACACTCTAGGCCAGATCAGGTTTACTTTAAAGTAAATAATAGACCTTAATTTCCTAAAATAAGGTGAAATGACCAGGGTCTATCTCTAATTATTAGCTATGTTATTTACTGTATATGCCCCACATTAGGAGTGATTAAGATGTTTGCCTCATTAGGAATATCTAGTCATTTTCCTCAATCACAGAATTTTTTCTTTCTTGTACCACATTTGCTTATTGAGGGTAGGGAGGAAAGGTGGAAAGGGGAGAATAAGGGGGGGGGGGGGGGGCGGGGAGAGGGCTAAATGGATGGAAAGAGACCTCTACGAGTAAGCCCAAGGAGGGTGAAATGCATTTGCGGGGCGTGGCATGGGAGGAGCCAAAGCAGATTCGAACACGAATGCTTACTTGGATGACTGCCTGTGCATAGCTTTGTTTTCTTTTGTTTGGCGGCATGAATTATGGAGCCTGATAAGCTCAGTTTGGAGCCTTGGCACCTTAATTTAGTTATGGAGTCACCAGATGGTTTGGAGGTTTTCTTTATTTTCTTTTTTTCCTTCTCTGTTGGTTAAACTAGATGGACCTTTCTCAACCTAACTACGAAACTATGTA
Organism: Aquarana catesbeiana; assembly: GCF_042186555.1. Lineage (NCBI taxonomy): Eukaryota > Metazoa > Chordata > Amphibia > Anura > Ranidae > Aquarana > Aquarana catesbeiana. The sequence goes on from NC_133336.1 coordinate 120,603,657, forward strand.
ACTTATCCCAGATGACTAATTCTGTTAATAAAAATGCATTGAAAAATTAAAATGATGGGTTCATATATTTGCATTGCACAATATATTCAGCAAAAACAAGATCTAGCAGGACATAAAGATTCATCTTTGTATAAGTGTACAGTGTGGAGGAATAAGGGGTAGAAAAAAGTGATGTAGAATAAGTAAACTATATGTTACAGACTTGCAACCTTACTGGCCATGAGCACACGATGCTAAAGTGAACCAACCCTCTAGAAATACTTGGTTTTGAATTCACAATCTGTACTTTGTAGTTTGACTTCCAGTAAGGGCTTTACAGAACTTTATTTTACTAGAGCTGGAGTGACTTAGGATATCGATTGGATCCCCCCATCATATATACTGCAGAGAAGACACTGTAGGTAATGTTTAATTTTCCTTTAGTAAAACAAGTTCATTTAATATTATGTAACAACACAGCATACTGGGAACAATTGATAAATTGCTTTTTTTTGGGCAAGCAAATGTGTTTTCTAGTAGGACTTGCTTACACCACACAGAGCATGTTATTTTGTGCATAGGGTGTGTGTGGTGTAGATGTGCACTGACATGTGCTGTAATGCATCGTTAAAACGCATTGTAGTGCTTGCATTTTTTCTTTATTTTAAATATCTATGTAACTCTATGCACTGTAGTACATTGCAACATGTTACAGTGCAGCGGATCACAGAAATGCAACATGACCCATTTTTGTTTAGCGCACACCAACGTGACACATTTGTGTGAACTGAAGCTAAAGGACATAAGGCCAATTGCCTTGTCCTTGGGTTGCTACTGTATTGGGCATTGCTGCCCAACATTGTCCAATGCTGCTGGCGTGACTGAGCCCTTATTGGTTTTGCTACTTGCTTACAAACATAGAAGAATAGTTTGCTTTGAGCTCCACTAGAAGACCTCATGAATGATCACAAAGCTCTACACACAACTGTTTACTTCATTATAGATGAAGCAATCATGTAAATAAAACTCACCAGTGCAAGCCCCTGTATTTCTTTCCTGACAGCTTTAGGCTTAATGTACCCTTGGCCGTTAACTCACGCCGTGGTTTTGACGTGTTTTGTGTTTTCTTGCAGCTGGCGGTCAAAACGTTCCTATCCTGAACGCAATTCTTCCACGTTCAGGAGAGGGAGGTTGAACCTCTCCTAACCACAGCAGCTCCTAAACTCTGCTAAAAGCCTATGTGTACATTGACACATTGGCTTTTATGGGGTTGAGTTTAGGAGCTTTGGCAAAAAAGTGAGGACATGTACTGGTGTTCTAACTTATACATATAAACTTTATAACTTTATACATGTGGAAATGGAAAATGTTTTAAGCTGGGGACAACATGAGGTGGTTAGTAAATGAATATGAGCCTTAAATAGGAGTCTTATGTTCTTATTAAGTCAATTTTGGATTTTATATTAAACAGTTTGTTGATTAAGGATACTTAAGTATTTGAACTAAGGCTCCGAATAGACTATGTGGGGTGAAATAATTTTTATTCCAAGACTGTTTTCATTGGCTTTTGGTTTGTTCTGATTTGCTTGATTTGTGGGCAGAGCTATGGGGTTAAAGTGTCATGATAATTGGCAAAACTAATTAAGCTGAAAGGGCAGCAACATTTTAATCAGAGACTTCTGAAAGGCAAAATGAAAATGTCCTGTATAAATGGGCGTACTTGGAGCATCTTAATGAGAGTGTATGAGAATGCTAGGGTAGCTTGGTGAGAGATCAAGACCTGACTTAGTATATCAGTACAGCATGTTGTCTTGTGATCACTATTAGTTGTGAGTGTAGTAAACTTTACAATGTGCCTAGCTATCTGTCCACCTATCTTACTGCCAGTTGAATAATGTCTGCAGTGTCATTACATGGTCAAATAGTTGTTACAAATATGCAATGTTCTAAACTGGAAGAGCTGTTCTAATGAAAGTACTAATTGCATACACGCAAAATTCACAGTTTTCTTGGGAGTGATATTTTGGCATCCAAAATATGGGCAGCATCTCATAGTCTATGTAATCTTAGCAATCTTTCTAAATAATTTACACATAGATACTGTCTGCTCTATTTTAGTTGGGCTAGGCATCTACAACTTGACTACCAATGGAGGGGCTGTTTTTTGCAGACCACCTAAAGCTGGTCACATATTGATCCAAATTTTAATATTCATGTAATATTACTTAAATAGCTAATAATAATGTGCGCAAAAGAAACACAGACAGTTAAAATTGTAGGACGTCTGTCTTCAGTATACTGCTCCCTTAACCACTTAAGGACCAAGCCTCTTTTTGAGATTTGTTGTTTACAAATCTTACAAAGTTAAAAACAGTTTTTTTTGCTAGAAAATTACTTAGAGCCCCCAAACATTATACTTTTTTCCCAACACCCTAGAGAATAAAATGGCGGTCGTTGTAATACTTTCTGTCACACCGTATTTGCGCAGCGGTCTTACAAGCGCACTTTTTTTGGAAAAAATACACTTTTTTGAATTAAAAAATAAGACAACAGTAAAGTTAGCCCGATTTTTTTTTATATTCTGAAAGATAATGTTACGCCGAGTAAATTGATACCCAACATGTCACTCTTCAAAATTGCGCCCGCTCGTGGATTGGGCGACGGACTTTTACCCTTAAAAATCTCCAAGGGCGACGTTTAAAAAATTCTACAGGTTGCATGTTTTGAGTTACAGAGGAGATCTAGGGCTAGAATTATTGCTCTCGCTCTACTGATTGCAGCGATACCTCACATGTGTGGTTTGAACACTGTTTTCATATGCGGGCGCTACTCACGTATGCATTCGCTTCTGCGCGTGAGCTCGGCGGGATGGGGCGCGTTTAAAAAAAAAAAAAATTTTCTTATTTAGTTTACCTTTAATTTGTTATTTTTACACTGTTCTTTTAAAAAAAAAAATGTGTCACTTTTATTCCTATTACAAGGAATGTAAACATCCCTTGTAATAGAAAAAAAGCATGACAGGACCTCCTAAATATGAGATCTGGGGTCAAAAAGACCCCAGATCTCATATTTACACTAAAATGCAATAAAAATAAATAAATAAATAAATAAAAAATTGTCATTTAAATTTTTTTTTTTTAATGGCCCTTTAAGAGCTATGGGCGGAAGTGGCATTTTGACATCACTTCCGCCCTGCAATGATATGGAGACGATTGGGGGCCATCTTCCCCTCACTCGTCTCCATGTCACACAAGGGACAGCATCCGATCGCCACCGCCGCTGCCGACGGCTGCGGTAAGCGGCAGAGGGCACCGGAGCGCGGCAGGGGGACCTCTCCCGCTGTCGATAAAAGTGATCTTGCGGCATATCCGCCGCAGAGACCACTAATATCCGAAACCGGACCGCCGGCCGAAGACGAGGATACCAGGGTTATGGCAGCTAGCTGCTGCCATAACAACAATATTCCTCTTCAAAGTTAGGTCATATATCGGCATGTGGCGGTCCGGAAGTGGTTAAATTGGTGGTTAGTGTAGTTTTCCATTATATAGGTGGTCAGTGTGGCCAGTGGACTGAATGAGAAAAAAAAACTGAGATTCTTCAATTCACACATTACGGATGCATCCATACCTTCGAATGCACCATGCAGCATTTGATATTCCTGATATGTGCCTGCTATACCGTGTACTTGTATAGAAAAGTATCCTGTACTCTTTGCATTGCTTCCTTTGAAATCCCTGGTGTTCCTGCCAGTCCCTCTGCTTTCCTATCAAAAACTGACCACACTAAACAGGAGAACACACCATGGTCAGTTATCTAGCTATGCTGGGAACTCAGCCTGCTCTCTTCCAAAGATCAGACTTGTCCTGACATCTCCCCCTGCACAGCCTTTAAAGTGGTTGTAAACCGCATCAATTAAATTTGACCTAAGCACATGTATCTGTAGTGTTTACTTATCTCCCTCTAAGTGCCCTGTCTTTCTGCTGCTCCGTTCCTGTTATCAGCAGAGTCACTTCTGACAAGTTCTGAGATAACAGCTGAAAATTTGTGTCGGGAGGGAGCTTAAAGGTAGATAAGCAGAGAGCTTGACTATTCATAATGCAGCTCTGCATGTTCCTTCGTTCCTCGGCCTATGTGGAGGGGGGTGCCTTTCCTCCAATTAGCTCTCACACAGTGTAAGCCCAGACTCCACACCCACCCCTATGTGCTGCTGAAACAGGAAGAAAGTTTTTTAACATTATCTGTACTTTCCAAAGAGTGTAGAAAGGGAAAGACAGCAGATATACAAGTAAAACTTATGTAGGGAGATTTGTTTCATCTCTGTATATCATATAATGCTATTCTCTTCACTGGGTATAGGAGAGGGTTTACAACCACTTTAACTGTGAAGAGCAATGTACTGCTGCTTCTCCTCCCCCCAGCTCTTATGCAGCTAAGAACAGAGGGAATGTGATGATCACTTATATAAAAGGGGGAAAAAAGGTATTTGTCTTTTTTATATATAGATAGATATATATATATATATATATATATATATATATATATATATATATATATATATATATATATATATATATATATATATATGCACAAATGTTTTTCTTTTCATTTTCATTTTAAACTGAATGGGTTGTTTTACTAGGCGAGGGTTTTCAATCACTTTATTGTGTGGATAAAGATTTTTTCTGATTTAGCCCACTGGCCACCTATATTATGGAGCAATATACTGACCACTAATTTAAAGAAGCAGTACACTGAGTATAGATGGGCTAAAATTTTAACTGTCTGTGTTTCATTTGTGAGATTTACACAACATTTACCCATTTTTCACATGATTCCAGTTGAAAATGTATGACTCCTGGGTGAAAGATAAGTGAACTTTGGGTGAAAACATTGATAAATAGACCCATAAGTATGCTATATACTTTTATTTATTATAGATAGATAGATAGATAGATAGATAGATAGATAGATCTATCTATCTATTTATCTATATATATATATATAAAATAAATAAAAGTATATAGCATACTTATGGGTCTATTTATCAATGTTTTCACCCAAAGTTCACTTATCTTCTTATAGCCTAGGCCATCTTTATGTAGAGCAACAATCCTTTTTACAGATCCTTGGAGAGTTCTTTTCCATGAGGTGCCATGTTGAACTTCCAGTGACCACAATGAGAGTGTGAGAGCGATAACACCAAATTTAACACACCTGCTCCCCATTCACACCTGAGACCTTGTAACACTAACGAGTCACGTGACACCGGGGAGGGAAAATGGCTATTTGGGCCCTATTTGGACATTTTCACTTAGGGGTGTACTCACTTTTGTTGCCAGTAGTTAAGGCATTAATGGCTGTGTGTTAAGTTAGAAAATTGACTCTGTTATACAAGCTGTACACTCACTACTTTACATTGTAGCAAAGTGTTGTTTCTTCAGTGTTGTCACCTGAAAAGATATAATAAAATATTTACAAAAATGTAAGAAGTGTACTTACTTTTGTGAGATACTGTATATATAAACCTTTATAATTGGATATATTATGTACGACAAGGAATATACCTTTGGGATAAAAGAGTTGAGAATGGTTGATGTAGAATAACAGTACAGCTTACCCATAGTAAACTATTGAAGGCTTTCAGGAACTGATTTTTTTTCTGGACTTATCCCGATTTGCCCAACTATGCCATCAATAGTATTTAAACTATTGGAAGGAATAATAAGGGACCATATCCAAGAATTTGCTGATAAAAATAGTATCATTAGTAATAACCAACATGGAGTTATGAAGTACTGTTCTTGCCAGACCAACCTTTTAACATTCTATGAGGAGGTGAGCTGTGATTTGAATAGAGGAGGGCCTGTGGATGTGTTGTATCTAGATTTCACCAAGACATTTGATACAGTACCCCACAAACGATTAATCTACAAATTAAGATCTTTTGGCATTGATGACATGCTATGTACTTGGATAGGAAACTGGTTGCAGGAGCGTGCCCAGAGGGTGGCGATTAATGGCATATTTTCTTAATATTCTGAAGTTGTGAACGGGGGGGCCCCAGGGCTCTGTCCTGGGACCAATTCTGTTTAACTTGTTCAAAAACGATAAAGAGGTTGGAATAATTACTTCAATGTCAGTGTATGCTGATGATACAAAGCTAAGAAGGGCACCAACTTCATAACAGGAAATAATGCATGGAGTTACAAGCTAGGGGGATTGCCTCTGGGGGAGTCAAGGATGGAGAAGGATCTGGGGTTCTATTAGATGACAGACTAGCAATAGCATGTAATGCCAAATTACAGCAAGCAAGACCAGCTGACTTTTGGCAGGCATTAAGAAGGGTATTTACTCAAGAAATAAAACTATACTTTTACTGTACAACCCTACATTTTTTTCTAAAAAAAGTGCCTTGAAAAAGTATTCATACCCTTGAAATTTTCCACATTTTGTCATGTTACAATCAAAAACGTAAATGTATTTTATTGGGGTTTTATGTGATAGACCAAAACAAAATGGCACATGATTGTGAAGTGGAAGGAAAATAATAAATGGTTTTCAAAATTAAAAAAAATAAATACCTGAAAAGTTTGCATTAGTATTCAGCCCCCTTTACTCTGATACCCTTAACTAAAATCTAGTGGAACCAATTGCCCTCAGAAGTCACCTAATTAGTAAATAGAGTCTGTGTGTAATTTAATTTCAGTATAAATACAGCTGTTCTGTGAAGCCCTCAGAGGTTTGTTAGAGGGCTTTAGGGAACAAACAGCATCATGAAGGCCAAGGAGCACACCAGACAGGTCAGGGATAAAGTTGTTGAGAATCTTAAAGCAGGGTTAGGTTATAAAAAAATATCCCAAGGATTGAACATCTCACAGAACACTGTTCAATCCATCATCCGAAAATGGAAAGAGTGTGACACAACTGCAAACCTACCAATACATGGCCATCCACCTAATCTGACAGGCCGGGCAAGGAGACCAGGCCGGGCAAGTAGAGCAGAGAAGCAGCCAAGAGGCCCATGGTAACTCTGGAGGAGCTGCAGAGATCCACAGCTCAGGTGGGAGAATCTGTCCACAGGTAAACTATTAGTTGTGCACTCCACAAATCTGTCCTTTATGGAAAAGTGGCAAGAAGAAAGTCATTGTTGAAAGAAAGCCATAAGAAATTCCTTTTGCAGTTTGCGAGAAGCCATGTGGAGGACACAGCAAACGTGGAAGAAGGTGCTCTGGTCAGATGAGACTAAAATGGAACTTCTTAACCTAAAAGCAAAATGCTATGTGTGGCAGAAAACTAACACTGCACATCACCCTCAACACTCTATCCCCACTGTTAAACATGGAGGTGGTAACATCATATTGTGGGGAAGCTTTTCTTCAGCAGGGACAGGGAAGCTGGTCAGAGTTGATGCAAAGATGGATGGGGCCAAATATTAGGCAATCTTAGAAGAAAACCTGTTAGGGTCTGCAAAAGACTTGAGACTGGGGCGGAGGTTCACCTTCCAGCGGGACAACGACCCTAAACATACAGCCTGAGCTACAATGGAATGGTTTAGATCAAAGCATATTCATGTGTTAGAATGGCCCAGGTAAGGTCCAGACCTAAATCCAATTGAGAATCTGTAGTAGAAAATTGCTGTTCACAGACGCTCTCCATCCAATCTGACTTTGGTGTTCGTTTATGAACCAGTGATCAGCAGTGATCCCCAGGATCGCTGCTGATCACAGTCCATAGACAGTTTATGAAACAGAGATAATTGGGGGAGAAGTGTTTGAACTTGTTCTCCCGCCGATTATCTCCGCACACGGAGAATCCTCATTGAATGACACAGTAACAGCCAGTTTATGAAGCTGCGATCTCAGCGCTTCACTGGCGATCTGTGTCAGAATTCACACTCCCCAATTCACCAGCTCAGAGATGGAGAATCGGGGAGTGAAGAGGAAATCTGGGGGGATCTGAGGAGGAAGGAGGAAGATTTTTAACTTCCTTCTACCTCGTTCAGACCCCCCAACACTGTAACCATTTCCCCCTGTCATATTTATGTGTATATATATATATATATATATATATATATAATGTATATGTATATATATATAATGTGTGTGCATATACATGTATATATAATGTATGTGTGTGTATACATATATATATATATATAATGTAGGGGGACTCCTTATTTTTTTAACATTAACCACACTGTCTGTCAGTGTATTAAGCAGTGATAATTTATCACTGCTTAATAAACTGACATCTCTGTGTTTCAGTGGATTTCTGATACTGTAATCTCGTAAAGTCTCACGAGATTCAGTATCAGGGGGCGTTAGAAGCATGTTTGAAGCGTTTGTAGATCGCTTCACTCCTCCAAAGGTGAAGTGATCTACACCGCTTCATAAACTGGCACACAGAGGAGAAATATCTCCACTGTGAATGTCGGAGAACGAAGCAGTGAATAGATTTCACTGCTTCATAATAGGACACCAGAGCTTGAGCTATGTTGCAAAGAAGATTAGGCAAAAATGTCATTCTCTAGATGTGCAAAGCTGGTAGAGACATCCCCAAAAAGACTTGCAGCTGTAATTGCAGTGAAAGGTGGTTCTACAAAGTACTGACTGGGGGGGGGGGGGGATTGGTCTGAATACAAATGCACCCCACACTTTTCACATATTTATTTGTAAAAAAAAATGTGAAAAACATTTATCATTTTCCTTCCACTTCACAATTATTTGCCACTTTGTGTTGGCCTATCACATAAAATCCCAATAAAATACACTTAGGTCTTTGGTTGTAACATGACACAAAGTTGAACATTTCAAGGGGTATGAACACTGTATGTGTGTGTGTGTGTGTGTGTGTGTATATATATATATATATATATATATATATATATATATATTAGAAAACGACAATGGGACACGATCTCCAATGCAAACGTTTTTTACTGAAAAATCTTCAAGACATATATAATATGTCAGCTACGAGGATACCATGCTCTTCATCAGGAGGGCATGGTATACTCATAGCTGCCACATTATATATGTCTTGAAGATTTTTCAGTAAAAAACGTTTACATTGGAGATCGTGTCCCATTGTCTTTTCCTACTGAATATTGATGGATCATTGGGAGCACACCGTGACACTGCTCCAGGAAAGCACAGAGATAAAAGGGAAGTAACTCACCCTATTATTCGATATATATATCAAGTGACAAGTGCTAATGTTACTCAATACTCTTAGAGACATACACACATATAAAGCATATAAATGTTACATTTATATGAATAAAGTGACAGGTGGAATAATTAGTCAGCAATCTTCAAAATATAAACCTTATATCATAAATTAAATCCAAGGTGCAATAACATGGTAAATGGTGATGAAAAGTCAAGTTGATAAACAGTCTGTTTGGAACTGTTTCTTTATCAACTTTAGGATCCAAATATGACAATAGGACTTTTCATCACCATTTAGCACGTTATTGCACCTTGGATTGAATTTACGATATAAGGTTTATATTTTGAAGATTGCTGCCTAATATAGCACCTGTCACTTTATTCATGTATATGTAACATTTATATGATTTATATGTGTGTATGTCTCTAAGGAGTATTGAGTAGCATTAGCACTTGTCACCTTATTATATTTTTGATGAAATGATTCACATATGTTCACAAAGGTGCCAAAGTTTTCTCATTTACATCTTATGCCCCGTACACACGATAGGATTTTCCGATGGAAAATGTGTGATATGACCTTGTTGTCGGAAATTCCGACCGTGTGTAGGCTCCATCACACATTTTCCATAGGAATTTCCGACACACAAAGTTTGAGAGAAGGCTATAAAATTTTCCGACAACAAAATCCGATCAGTTATATTCCAATCGTGTGTACACAAATCCGACGCACAAAATGCCACGCATGCTCAGAATAAATTAAGAGATGAAAGCTATTGGCCACTGCCCCGTTTATTATCCTGAGGTACGTGTTTTACATCACCGCGTTCAGAACGATCGGATTTTCTGACAACTTTGTGTGACCGTGTGTATGCAAGACAAGTTTGAGCCAACATCCGTCGGAAAAAATCCATGGATTTTGTTGTCGGAATGTCCGATAAATGTCCAATCGTGTGTACAGGGTATAAGAATACACTTATAACAGAGCAGCGCCACACACACACTACACTTCAAATGGTTATACCGGGATGATGCCTGCAGCTGCAAGAAAAGAAAGGTACCATTTCTTAGAGCTGACGGTAGGCTCTCTTGTAAAAGCAAAGCTTACTAGCTGCTGAATTGCTTAACAAGCAGCGGAAGGAGACTTCCCCCCGCCACCTTCCACGGCTTTCTCTGCCTCTCCCGTCCCATTGGGTGACCCAAAGTGTCCAGTAGGTGTTTCCACCAGCTAATCAGAGAGCCGAACAAAGACCGGATCGGCTTTGTTCGGCTCTATGGTAACCTGGAAGCGATGTCCTGACTTCACTTCCGCTTTACCCGGATGTCAGCTACGCCATTTTAAAGAATCAAAGCATTAGAAAACATCAATCCTGGTGTGATTGAATGCTTTTATAGGCAGAGAAGGGATTTGACCCCAGATCTCTCCATAAAGAATACCTGTCACATGCCTATTGGCATTACAAGGGATGTTTACATTCCTTGTGATAGCAATAAAAGTGATAAAAAAAAAATTGAAGAGACTGTGTAAAAATAAAAAAAGGGGTGGCTCAAAAGCTGGCCTTACACTGGTAGAATTTTTGAACTTTTGTTCGAAATTCAGAATAATCATTCAGCAGAACAGCCAATCTTGCCATTGTTGAGTTAGAGTGGAAATAAACTGTAAGAAATATGTCCTCATTCCAGTGATGTGACGGTTAACTCCCATGCCAGTCGCTGTCATCGTCTTCCTGGCTATTTTCAGGTGTTGGGTTTTCAGCCTCTTGAATGGCTGGTGGTGGAATGACGTCATCCCTGACATGCGCACGGGAGCCTATTTTCCTTGCACAGTCAGAGTGCCAGGAATGCACAATGAGCTGTACATGTGCAGCTCTGTGTGCATTCAGTTGAAGACTACAAGCAGGCAGGTAAGTGTTGGTTATAAATAAAGAGCTGTTTGCTTGCAGTTTTATTCAGTTACCTATAGATCTAATTTAGATCATTCAAAAGCCCTTTCGTCCAGACCTGCGCTTAGAATTTAGAATTTTGTTTGTTAGGATAAGAAATGAGAAACATTTTCCATCTTGCTCCTTCATATTCTTGTCACTGGATCAAAAACGATTGTCGATTTGACCCCACTAATCATTACAAAATCCAATGAATGTTCCATAAATTAGAATTTTCAAACAAAATTTTACAGGTTTACGGCTGGGCTTAACACTGGATGCCCAGCTCTGGTTGGACCCCAGTTTTCATCCCAGGTTTAGTAGGCTGCATGCATTACCTGTCTGATGAATCAGTACCACCATTCCAAAACATAGTATTCCTCCATATAGAAGTGTCTGCCTAGCAAAATGGACTTTCAGTACTTAGGACAGTTCCAACACACTGACGTAAATGAAGTGTTCCTGCACACGTTGTTTGGTTATGTGTTCTTGTAGGAAGCCTTGGCAATCCTAATTAAAGTTAAATAATTTTGCAGCCCTAAAGACTAATCCTCTTCTTGGATGTCTCTTCCATTTTTCCCCTGCATGCTATAGTAGACATTAGTGTTGTAATCCATGTTCCTGCTGACTGGAGGTAGGAATGGCAGTGACACATGTCGCTGTAAATACGGAATGTGTATGAACAAAGCAGGGTGGTGAAAAGTATGACACTGTGACAGTCTGTCATAAATGACCCTTTTGTGTCTTTCTCTATAGCCTTTTGCTGGTATGTTTAAAAAGTATTTAACATTTATTGGAACACACAAATGAAGCCCTGACTTCTGCCCTAATGCTCTGTAATTAATTTTTTTTCTTTTTGTTGAAATGGTATTTATGATAGTCTTCATGTTCAGGCTTTATCTAATGCATAATGTTCATTCCTGGCCTCTAATTGCATTTAAATTAAAATTGTCCTAGCAGGGAGAGATGAATAGCGTGCGGCGCGCTGGAATCACTCAGCTGGGCCCGGGCAGGCTGGCCTACAGAGCCGTTTGGAGCTGAGGCTGGGGGAGCGTTGGAGTTCATTAATTTTTATTGCTCAGGTAGTTGAAGTAAAGCAGGTTATTTTCTGTGAAATTTATATTTATGTTTGTGTCGGTGGCCCAGCTATGATCAAAAGCCCAGAGGGAGAGGAAGCTTTTATTTTAATATGTTCTTTCTGTGGCACCAGATCCTAAGGGACCTGTGATATGTGTATCTGCATTGTGCTTTTCCCTACAAGAGAGAACTGCTCAATGGACTGCAGAGCTAAACAGAACCATTAATGTATAGACTATGTAGCCTGCCCAGATCAGGGTAATGCTGCATGTTCCACTTGTCACCTTCATTCTGCAAGGATTCCAGCCTGTCAAAATTATACTCTTTTGAGTCCTGTACCCACCATACTGACTTTCCGAACTCATCATGCTGCATATTTGAAGCATCATTGTGTTCTCTATAGTTGCTGACCTCTGCAGCCAATGTGACATTCACAAGCAGTTGTGTTGTACTTTAATGCATTCTATGCATTGAGGTAAAAAAAAAACCCTCTGCATAAAGCTCCCCCCAGCCCCCCCCCCCCTTCATACTTACCTGAGCCCATCTCGATGCAGCTCTGTGCACAAGAGCAGCTGCTCTCTCCATTCTCTCCCTCTTTATTAGTTCAGAGATAGCAATCACAGCCAGTGAGGAGGGAGTGGGAGGCGGGGCTGAGCCGTGCTCTGTGTGTCAATGGAGACACAGAGCTCGCTCAGGAGTGAGCCCGCACGAGTCCCCCATAGCAAGCAGCTTGCTATGGTGGGTACTCTGTGGAGGGGGAGGAGCGCTAGCAGGGACCTGAAAAGAAGAGGATGTAAAAACCATTGCACAGAACAAGTACTGTAAGTATGACATGCTTGTTATTTATTTCTTTTTTTTTTTATTTTGATCCTTTTCAATCACTTTAATTCTGCCATGACAGTCCTTGTTCAAGCACCTACTGTTATATGTTAGCTGTACTGATACACATTGTGCAGACATGGTCCATCATTGGCACTATCAAGAAACCTGCTGGAACATGTGCATGTTGGCAGAAAGTGTCAGGTGCATAGCTTATATGTGTTGGGCCAAATTATTTCACTGTCTTACCTGAACCTTGTGGCAAACGGCTGACCTTTTAAAGGATATGTGCATTTATCCCTCCCCCCTCCCCCTTCAATGACCTAACAGAACCCACGCTCCCGCATCACAGATGCATATTTGCCAAGATCTGACGCCTGTGGCATCCTGTGTTTGTTGACATCCAGCACCGCTAGTCCTCTCTCTCTGGCCACACCTGTGCAGTAGAGTTCCAAACCTTAATGGGGCTCATCTAAATCCATATCCTGTCTGGGAGACAAACGCTATAGACTTCTATGGTACTCTAATTCACAGGTAGAGGGGGGGGGCAAAAAGATTGTCTAAACGTGCACCTTTTAATGTTTTTCTGCCTGTCATTTACCCATAATATAGGTGCAAAAAATAAAGTTTTCCACTAGAGTGCAGAATACCACAGATAACTATTTCAACTTGTAATAGTAGCTTGTGCCCCCTCACCTGTGATCACACTAATTGTGATACTATTAGATCAACTTTCACTATAAAAATCACACCCCACTGATGAACATTCCATACTAACCACTAGAGGAAAAATAATTGGGGGCTGGAAGGGGTTGCATTTTGTGGTAGACACAGCACATGGAGAACACCTTCCACTGCAAACCTGACTTTACAAGCTTCTCGTGTCTAATGTATTTCTGGTTGGGGATTCAATTTCTTATAAGATTCTGGTTGTCCAACATCATTCTCTTTCTGAGAACAGTGGGTGACCTGCAACAAGGCAATTGGAACTAGTGGGATGGCATGGTGCTCTATAGTAAAATAGAGACCTCGGCCAAGTAGGTATAGTCTCGCAAATCATTTGAAGATTTCACATTTTCAATTTTACTGGTACAATTGCAAAGTTACTTTTGTATTTAACAGTTACCTGCAGAGTTCTGAACCGGCTGACTTCTCTGACACAGCATAGTGAATGAGCACAAGGAAAGGGGTCAGGAGCAGATTCAGTAATCACACAGAGTGTATGTAATATTCTGACATATGGCTGAAGGCACACAGCGAAATATTACTGATACTGATGACTCAGAAAGTGTCTACTGACAAGACACCCACAATAGAAAACTGTGACAGCCAGCGCTCTTATTAAAAAGAATCTGCTGTTTTCTTTTATAAGGGAATGGTAAAAACAATGCTCTATGTTCTGTACTAGACCAGATTGAGTCACATAAACTGTATGATTCATGTCAGTCTAGCCCAGGAATCATTAGCTGTTTTTAGATACATAACTGGAAACAAATTGGGGAGTCTCCTGTGTGATAATGAACCCTTCTAACTGAATGGGATGCTCATGTTTGCCCTCTTGCTGTTCACTTATAACTAATGTCACAATTGGTGGCATTGCTTGTAATTATTGGACCATTATGCCTCTAAAGCAAGAGGCCAGTAAACTGTACCTAAACCCAGGAAAAAGATGTCATATATTGCAGCATAAATTACAGATATACAAGAAACTATTATGCCCCGTACACATGATCGGACATTCCGACAACAAAATCCATGGATTTTTTCCGATGGATGTTGGCTCAAACTTGTTTTGTATACACAGAGTCACACAAAGTTTTCGGAAAATCTGATTGTTCTGAACGCGGTGATGTAAAACACGTACATCGGGACTATAAACGGGGCAGTAGCCAATAGCTTTCGTCTCTTAATTTATTCTGAGCATGCATGGCACTTTGTGCGTTGGATTTGTGTACACACGATCGGAATCTCCGACAACGAATTTTGTTGTCGGAAAATTTTATAGAAAGCTCTCAAACTTTGTGTGTCGGGAATTCCGATGGAAAATGTGTGATGGAGCCTACACACGGTCGGAATTTCCAACAACAAGGTCCTATCACACATTTTCCAACTAAAAAAAAGACCGTATGTACAGGGCGTAAAAGTTTAACCTAGTTATTTGATAATTAAAGTGTATCTAAGCAAAAGAAAATGTAATATATTGCAGCTTACCAGTCCTTAGATGTGATGGCTGAATTCATTTTCTGTTTTCATACTTTCCCTTTATTTTCACCTGGTGATCCTACAAGAAATGCATTTCCTGGCTGGAGGTTTTGTATAAGAATTGTTCAAGATAGTACAAGAATTTATCAGCTTACACGGCTCCTGGCAGAATCAATTGTTTTATTTTATTTTTTTTCAGTTACAAAACATATACAGTATAACGATTAAGCCCAGAAAAGGGCGAAACGTGTCTGAGGAGTTATCTACAGGTAGAGAACAGGAGCTGAAGCTATCTTTTACCCTTCTCAACCCTATTTATGCAACAGGGAGTCAGTGTCTATGTGCAGACCGCTACCATTTTGTTAATATAGAACAAAATGCTAATAATCACATATTTAACAGACCAAAAGGGAGCAAATATGTTAATTGTTAGAGATTACATACACTTTAAGCAATTCTAAATAGATCTTAGGGTAAGCTACATTGGCATCTTAATATTATCACATGTAATTTTAGCATGCCTTTACTGTCCAGTAGTATGCTTTAAGTGCATTGTCTCTGGCAGCTGGAGTTAATATAGAACTGCTCTAAATCATGATAGCTGTTTTGGGGCATAGTTAAAGTTCTGATGACTCTTAGGCTAGATTCACACTACTGCGGTTTCCCTGCAATCACATTTGTTGGGGCACAGCAGCCCATTCATTTGAATAGGCTGCTGTATTTATGGAGCATGCAGGGAAATAGTCCCTGCATCTTTCCTAAAAAGCTATGTGGTTCATAGCACGGGAAAACACATTGTGGTTTTCTATGCAAGGGGGTGCAATTAAGGAATAATGGCACCACTGTGTCTACTAACAGCAGCGTGTTTTTGGAAAGCGTGTGATTACACACACATAAAGTGGGAACCTAGCCTTAGATTAAATTTCATACAAGGAACCAAATGAGGAACCAGTAAAAGGCCAGAAGTGTAAATATATGACACCAATTCTGTCTGAAAAAGAAGCCCTTTTTATTCTCTATTCACTCCACTGTGGTTTGACCAATATGGTAATGACACACAAGTGCCAAAAAGGTTGTTTAAACAGGGCCAGGTTTTTCCTGCCTTATAATAGTACTCATCATGGAGAGCAATACACCCATGCAGATCATTCCTCAGTAGTTTGCATTTTCATTTGCTACAGGTTCATAAAAAGTTGCCAAAAATTGGAAAAAGAGACCACTGGTAATCAGCCTGTATGCAGGGATCAGCGAGAAGAAAAAAAAAAAGAAAGAAGAAAGGGTCTGATTTATAAGACATAGGAAAAGGAACAAATAATGTTCAGTTTTGGCCTTCATTAATAACCTCTAGTAGGAAACTGAAAGGTGGAAATTGCTGCTGGTTATGGGCAACACCCTCAATGTTTTCTTGTTTCCATTGTCATAGTTTTTGACAGCCTGAGTGTAGTAAATAGTAGAATCAACCAAAAGCTGGTGCAACAAATTTCTTAAAGGATAAAGGAGCAGCAGAGTGGCGACAGGTAATACAGAGCACCATGCCAAAGCACGGCGTCTGCTCAAACCGTGATAAACAAGTGTACATTGCCGGGGGGTAGGGAAACGTCAGAGCACAGTGCCAAACAGAGAGCCCGTACATGTACAGATGAGAGGTCGTAGATCACAACAGCTGGCGGCCATGCAACACACTCTTATTCATAGTGAAAACATTGTCAGCAAAAGCTTGGCTGTATACTGTGGTAATGTTGTAATGGATTTGGTTAATCCAGTGTGACGCACTTCTGTCTGGAAACTCCCTTGTGTGTGAGTGGATCCTCGTAGCGTGCTCTAGTGCAGGTTACTCTCTAATTACACTCAGGCAGCGCTTGTATTCCCTCAGCGATGATATTTTTCTGCCTGGATGAGTTATCGTCTTGTTCGGCAGAATGGAACACCAGCCGCAGGTTGTTGCTGATTCCCCTTGTCTCCCCCATGTAATACATGCACCCCCTCCCCTCACCCGTGCACTGTCTGCTGCTAAAATCGAGGTGTCCGCAGCAGACAGCTCCATAAGATCTTGTGTGCACAAGCTATGCCTTGGATTTTCAGCTTTGAAGAGACTGACACCTGTTCAAATACCTACTGTCGGTACAAACGTCACACTCTGCTATCTAAAATACAGTATTTATTTAACACTAAACAGATAGTACTGGTACGGCACAGTGAAGCTGATGCGTGGAAATTGGAAGAAAGGAGGTGTTGCGTATAACAATCCTTCAGATTCCAATTCCCACTCAGTTTTCTTTCCTCTGTTTTTCCAGTGTGTAAATCAGCCCCAGTTGTGGTAGTGCGTTGGCATGCTAAAAGCCAAGGCGATTGGTTTTCAGGACATTTGTTTTTACTTTTCCTGATGTACTACTAAACCTAGGGATTTTTAGAATGCACCGTGGCAATGCCGCGTACACACGAGCGAACTTTTGGACCGGACTGGTCCGACGGACTATCCGACGGACTTTCGACAGACTTCCAACGGACGTGATCACACCAAAGTCCGACGGATTCGTACGTGGTAACGTACGACTGGATTAAAATAAGGAAGTTGATAGCCAGTAGCCAATAGCTGCCCTAGCGTCGGTTTTAGTCCGTCGGACTAGCATACAGACAAACGGATTTTTCAACCGGACTCGAGTGTTTTATTTCTAGGTCCATCTGACTGTTGGGGAAAAAAAGTCCGCTGGAGTCCACACACAATCAAATTGTCCGCCGCAGTCCGGTCCGCCGGACCAAGTCTGCCGGAAAGTCCGCTCGTGTGTACGTGGCATAACTGTGATCGCACCAGGTCCTGATGGCACTTATATGATACACTTTCAACTGCAAATTCTTAGACTATGGTATGAGTAACACAGGAGTTCGAAGGGTGGTTCTGCTTTTTTTTTAGGAATTGAGCTGTACAAGTGATTTTAATCTCAATATACTGAGAGGTTTAACGGTGTCCTTGTTGTCACCTAATTCCCCTAGAGCTACATAGGAAATTTTTGTGGTGTTACTACTAATATTGCAAGAGAATGAACATTAGGAGGAGCAAATTATTGCTAAACAGATTGATCAATTACTGTGCAGTAGCGTCATGTAGTGATCAATTGCACATTCATGGAGCATTGTTGAATCATGCAAGATCGATCTCTACTAGATACTACTTCTTAGTACCTTACTCCTTAGTGAACCCTTTGCTTCATCTGTTTAGTGATTAATTGCTAGTTCTAGTGATTATACGCTAGCAAACTTGGTAGCGTGATTAAGCTACTAAAAATCTCCTGTAACTTTAGCTTAAAGGGGTAACTGCCAACAAGTGGTTAAACTTTTCAGTACCAAGTGATCAATATTGCCTGTATATTTTAGTGTAGTTAAAAAACACAGCTATAAATTTTGGGTATTAGATTCGGCATATGATTCCTAAGGTTTGGGTTGTTTACCTACCCATCTCCTATATGAAATCTTTACCAAGGAACCTGGTTCAGTAACAAGCATGGAATACATAATACATGGCTTCTTACAGACAGACATTTCCTTTGTAGCTGGAAAATGCAACAAGCAGTAGCCTCCTTCACCACCTCAAACAAGTTTACCTAGTGCTTCTAAAAATGTTTCTAAACTCCATAATTACCTAACTGAATCCACAGTAACGTGACCTTCCATGGCACCTCTTTTGGTGATGGGGATCTCTTCTCCCAGCCAGTCTTGTTAACCCCCCTGCTATCACAGGGGTGGTTCTTTAACAAAGGAAACCCCAGTGGACACACATATACACTTTATTACCAAATGTATTGTGACGCCTGCCTTCACACGCACATGAACTTTAATGGCAACCCAGTCTTAGTTCGTAGGGTTCAATATTAAGTTGGCCCACCCTTTGCAGCTAGAACAGCTTCAACTCTTCTGTGAAGACAATTCTTGCAGAAGCGC
This sequence comes from Aquarana catesbeiana, assembly GCF_042186555.1. Lineage (NCBI taxonomy): Eukaryota > Metazoa > Chordata > Amphibia > Anura > Ranidae > Aquarana > Aquarana catesbeiana. The sequence continues at coordinate 120,622,762 of NC_133336.1, forward strand.
ATGTGTGAGTTTGGGCACTGATTTTGGACGAGAAGGCCTGGCTCGCAGTCTCTGCTCTAATTATTCCCAAAGGTGTTCTATTGGGTTGAGGTCAGGACTCTGTGCAGGCCAGTCACGTTCCTCCACCCCAAACCCACTCATCCATGTCTTTATGGACCTTGCTTTGTGCACTGGTGTGCAGTCATGTTAGAACAGGAAAGGGCCATCCCCAAACTGTTCCCACAAAGTTGGGAGCATGAAATTGTCCAACATGTCTTGGTATGCTGAAGCCTTAAGTGTTCCCTTCACTGGAACTAAGGGGCCAAGCCCAACCCCTGAAAAACACTATAATCCCCACTCCATCAAATGATTTGGACCAGTGCACAAAGCAAGGTCCATGAAGACATGGGTGAGCCAGTTTGGGGTGAAGGAACTTGACTGGCCTGTACAGAATCCTGACTTCAATCTGATAGAACACCATTGGGATGAATTAGAGTGGAGACTGCGAGCTAGGCCTTCTCGTCCGCCTTACAAATGTGTTTCTGGAAAAATGGTCAAATATTCCCATAGACACACTCCTAAACCTTGTGGACAGTAGAAGATTTGAAGCTGTTCTAGCTGCCAAGGGTGGGCCAACTCAATATTGAACCCTATGGACTAAAACCGGGATGCCATTAAAGTTCATGTGCGTGTAAAGGCAGGCGTTCCAATACTTTTGATAATGTAGTGTATGTCAAATATCCAAGGCAACATTTACCATTCTTTAATGCGGTATAAATGCATGTCTTTGGTGTGGTTTCCAGCAATGTACAACTTCCATAGGGTCAAATAGTAAACCACCCCTAAAATGTACCACCACAACTGCAATTCACGAACAACACAGAGTTGGGAATGTAGCCTAATTAGCTGGGTACTTTTATGTCTATGTAGAAACTATTAATAGAAAGTCTTTCATTTCTGAACATTTTGCTTTCTCTTCACTGGTATATTGGGGGCAAGAACATACTCTGTATTAAACAACATATTCTATGTCATATATACCTTATATAACCATCTGTTTTTTTTCCCCAAAACATTTTTTGTAAAACGAAATTCCTGGATGCTTTCACAATATTGACTGAACTAGATAGACTTATGACTTTTTTCAACCAGACTAACTATGGTGTCCGTTTATGAAGCAGTGAAAACATTTCACTGCTCCATTCTCCGGCATTCTCAGAGGAGACCGTTCTCCCGTGAATGCCAGTTTATGAAGCTTTGTAGATCACTTCTCCTTTGGAGGAGTGAAGTGATCTACAAACGCTTCAAACAGTGGAAAAACGCCCCCTGATACTGGAATCTCGTGAGACTTTACGAGATTACAACACCAGAAATTCACAGAAACATAGAGATGTCAGTTTATTAAGCAGTGATAACTTATCACTGCTCCGTACACAGACAGGCGGCGTAGTTAATGCTAATAAAATAAAGAGTCCCCCTACATTATATATATATATATACACACACACATATACACACGTTTATGTACACACACGTTTTATATATATATATATATATATATATATATATATATATATGTATATATATATACACATATGACAGGGGGGCATGGGTACTGTCTTGGGGGGTCTGAACGAGGTATAAGGAAGTTAATAATCTTCCTCTTTCCTCCTCAGTTCTCCCCAGATTCTCTCTTCACTCCCTGATTCTCCACCTCTGAGCTGGTAAATTGGGGAGGGGGAATGCTGACACTAGGGTTGTCCCGATATCACTTTTTTAGGACCGAGTACAAGTACCGATACTTTTTTTCAAGTACTCGCCGATACCGATTACCGATACTTTTTTTTTAATGTCACGTGACAGTTTTTTTTTTTTTTTTTAACAGTGTTTTCTTTTTTTTTGGGGGGGGGGGGGGTGAACGGTGTATGTGTGTGTGTTTTTTTTTTTTTTTTTTTACAATTTTTATTTTTTACAATAATTTTTTTTTATTCTTTATATGTTTTTTTTTTGTTTTTTTTTTTGTTTTTTTTTTTAATCAGCCCTGTTGGGGGGCTTTGGTGAGATATCAGGGGTCTTAACAGACCTCTGATATCTCCCCCTTGAGACAGAGAAAGAGACAGAGGATAGAGATTCCCCAGTCCCTTTCTCTGCAGCCTCAGCTGCACTGAGAATGAATGGAGAGAAGACAGCGGCTCCTCTCCATTCATAAACTGACACATCGTAATCACAAGAGATTACAATGTTTCAGTTATGTGAATGGACAGAGTCAGCTGACTCTGTCCATTCACAGCGGAGAGAGACAGCAGAATGGAGGGGACAGAGGAGAGGGGAACGGAGGGGACAGCGGAGAGACACAGGGAAGGAGAGAGGAACGGAGGGGACAGCGGAGGGGGACAGCAGAACAGAGGGGACCGCGGAGGGGGACAGAAAAGGAGAGAGGAACGGAGGGGACAGCGGAGAGACACAGGGAAGGAGAGAGGAACGGAGGGGACAGCGGAGGGGGACAGGGAAGGAGAGAGGAATGGAGGGGACAGCGGAGAGACACAGGGAAGGAGAGAGGAACGGAGGGGGACAGCAGAGAGACACAGGGAAGGAGAGAGGAACGGAGGGGACAGCGGAGGGGGACAGGGAAGGATAGAGGAATGGAGGGGACAGCGGAGAGACACAGGGAAGGAGAGAGGAACGGAGGGGGCCAGCAGAGAGACACAGGGAAGGAGAGAGGAACGGAGGGGACAGCGGAGAGACACAGGGAAGGAGAGAGGAACAGAGGGGGACAGCGGAGGGGAACAGAGGAAAGGAGGGGGCATGGAGGAGGATGCAGTGACAGTCAGCGGTGAGCGATCACCGCTGTATGTCACTAAAGCTGCTGAAAGCCGCTGGGGGAGAATCTTGTAACTCCCCCACGTGCCGATCACCGCTGACTTCCAGGTATCGGGGGAAGCATCGGGAGCATTTGCCCGAGTACAAGTACTTAGGCAAATGCTCGTATTGGTGCCGATACTGATACTAGTATCGGTATCGGGACAACCCTAGCTGACACAGATCGCCAGTGAAGCGCTGAGATCACAGGTTCATAACCTGACCGTTTATGTGTCAGTCAATGAGGATTCTCAGTGTGCGGAGATCAGCAGCAGGAGAACACGTTCAAACACGTTCTCTGTTTCATAAACCGTTTATGGACTGTGATCAGTGGCGATCCTCTGCATCAATGCTGTTCACTGCTTCATAAACAGACACCTATGTACCAATACAGTACATCACAAAAGTGAGTACACCCCTCACATTTTTGTAAATATTTTATTATATCTTTTCATGTGACAACACTAAAGAAATGGCACTTTGCTTCAATGTAAAGTAGTGAGTGTACAGCTTGTATAAAAGTGTAAATTTGCTGTTATTTTCCAGCACTGCCTTAACCCTCTTGGGCATGGAGTTCACCAGAGCTTCACAGGTTGCCACTGGAATCCTCTTCCACTCCTCCATAACGACATCACAGAGCTGATGGATGTTAGAGACCTTGCGCTCCTCCACTTTCCATTTGAGGATGCCCACAGATGCTCAATAGGGTTTGGGCCTGGAGAAATGCTTGGCCAGTCCATCACCTTTACCCTGAGCTGCTTTAGCAAGGCAGTGGTCATCCTGGAGGTGTGTTTGGGATCGTTATCATGTTGGAATACTGCCCTGCGGCCCAGTCTCCGAAGCGAGGGGATCAGGCTCTGCTTCATTATGTCACAGTGCATGTTGGCATTCATGGTTCCCTCAATGAACTGTAGCTCCCCAGTGCCGGCAGCACTCATGCAGCCCCAGACCATAATACTCCCACCATCATGCTTGACTGTAGGCAACACAAACTTGTCTTTGTACACCTCACCTGGTTGCCACCGTGTCGCGCTTGACACCATTTGAACCAAATAGGTTTATCTTGGTCTCATCAGACCACAGGACATAGTTCCAGTAATCCACGTTCTTAGTCTGCTTGTCTTTAGCAAACTGTTTGCGGGATTTCTTGTGCATCATCTTTAAAAGAGGCTTCCTTCTGGAACCAATTTGATGCAATGTGCGTCGTATGGTCTGAGCACTGACAGGCTGACCCCCCACCCCTTCAACCTCTGCAGCAATGCTGGCAGCACTCATATGTCTATTTCCCAAAGACAACCTCTGGATATGACACTGATCATGTGCACTCAACTTCTTTGGTCGACCATGGCGAGGCCTGTTCTGAGTGGAACCTGTTCTGTTAAACTGCTGTATGGTCTTGGCCACCGTGCTGCAGCTCAGTTTCAGGGTCTTGGCAATCTTCTTATAGCCTGGACCATCTTTATGTAGAGCAACAATTCTTTTTTTCAGATCCTTAGAGAGTTCGGGGGCTAATGGCTAATTGGGCCATTTTCCCTCCCCGGTGTCAGGTGAATCCTTGATAAATTCTTCAGTGTTGTCACATGAAAAGATATAATAAAATATTTACAAAAATGTGGGGGTTTTACTCACTTTTGTGAGATACTGTATATGTGCAGACTTAACTGATATCACACAACAGCAGATAGAATCCGTGATCCCAGCTCTGCATAATGCATGTGTACAGTGAAAGTGTCCCAAAATCACCATCACACAGTACATTTGTAGTAGCATTGCTCCATTATATATAAAACGTATGCCAGCATGCAGTCTTTTTGTAGTATTGTCATATTTGATTGCTCTTTGTGCATTTATTTGTTATTCCCTTTACCTGAGGCAAGAAGAGATTGTCAGCGAGCTTCTAGAAATCTGGTCATGCATATACATATAGAAATGTCTATATATAGACTTCCCTGTCCCCTTATCGTAGTATGAGTGCACCTGTCAGCATTCCCCTCTGCAGACCCTCTTACATGACAGGCAAGGGGAGCAGTCAGACATGGCTTCGTTCTCTCCGTTAGAATCAGAGCTGTGGCATGGGCTGCAGTTGGTAGACATGGGAAACTGGCCCAGGCTGCAGGTCACGCTTCAAAGACCCAGGGAGGAGGGGTGAAGGGCCAAGGTGCTGCTGTCTGCTCAGTCAACTGGATTTGAGTAGCTCCATCCTCACATTCAGGTGTCAGGATTTTTTCCACTGGAGGCTCCTATCACTTTGCATTCTATATAAAGCATGTAGCAAAACCTGGCCAGCCAGTTCTACTCTTCATATTAAGCCAGAGTTTGTAGTGCTGGTCTCTGTAGTGAGTTCATACCTTCTTGTACCATCATTTTTTGACTGTATACAGGAGCATTTAGTAATCCCTGTGCTACCACATTAGCTGTTTTAAAGCGTTATATACAGGGAAACATTACTGAGCGGCAGTGAGGATGGATTGTTCGGTATGGACCTTCCAGCCTCAGTACCACCCTCCATAGAGTGCCGCCTGAGGTGGTCGTCTCACTTTGCCTCGTTGGCGATATGTCCCTGTTTGGAAGTAACATATCTATTCATATGTCTCTAGCTGGGACACAATGTACTTTATTGGTCTCTTCTGATGTGGAATATAAAAAGGGAAGAAGAAATAGTCCCATGGCTGTCATTAGGTGGGATAAAAGCATCTAAATATGATTTAGGGCTCACGTACATCCAGCCGACGGCAAATTCTTCTTGAATTGAAAAGCAATGGCTTTTTTTTAAATGGACTAGTAAATGTAATATACAAGATATCATATGTATAAGAGTATTCTGTACAGGCTTCTAGTTTGTCAGAATCCCAGGTATCCTAGCCAGTGAAGCTGGCTTTTTTATGGTGACCATATACGTATTGATTTGTAGTTGATCTGTGCATGAGTGATCACAAGCAAGCAATTTGCCATCGATTAAAATATGAAATGATTCAACACATACAAAATTGATTAGTTAAAGTGATTGTAAAGGATCTTTTTTTTTTTTTTTAAATCAACAAACATGTTATACTTACTGCTTTGTGCAATGGTCTTGCACAGAGCAGCCCCAACCTTCCTCCTCTGGGGTCCCCTGCTGGCGTTCCTGGCTCCTCCCTTTTTCTGATTACCCCCCTAGCAAGTTGCTTGCTGGGAGGGTACTCATGCAGGCTCAATCCCAAGGCACACTGTGTGTGTCTGTTCATACAGGTATTGTAGCTCAGACCCACCCCCCGCTCCCTCATCACTGGATTTGATTGAGAGCTGTAGGAGCCAATGGCACCTGCTGCTCTCACTGAGTCCATTGAGGAAGGAAAGAGAGAGCAGCACTGCTGTAGTGAGATCGGGCTCAGGTAAGTATTTTGGGGGGAAGAGGGAGGAGCTGCACCTAAAAGTTTTTTTTTTTTTTTACCTTAATGTAGAGAATGCATTAGGGTGAAAAACCTTTAGCCTTTACAACCCGTTAAATGAATCTATATTATGATCAGTTATCTAACATACACACGGGTAATTTTATTTATTACAGGTGTTTATAAAGCACTGATAATTCCCTTTAGTACCCAACACATGCTTCAGGGGATGTCGTGATAGGGGCACTCTCCTTCACACATTCTGGAGCTGTGAAGCCCTACGACCTCTATGGCAACAGACCACCATGAAGGTATTTCAAATAACAGGGCTACCTGACTTACCAGATGTGTATCCTTTTTGCCGAACTCCAAGAAGTTCCACCCCGTCAAAAGCTGACACATACATTTTTTACTGCCATACAGTGGGCAATAGCCCTTGACTGCCGGTCCCCCTCGGTACCATGGTCACAGGTGATTCTACGTATGGAGTCTATCAGATTGATGGAGAGGGTGCATCATACTCTCCTGGACTCCATGCGTATATTTGCCCGTAAATGGGAATATTGGTCAGCCTACTAATTATATACTGTCTTTATGAGTTCATTTCTTTTTCTTTTCCAAATGGCTTCTTATGCTTGAACTACTTTATTAAGATATGTCTAGCACCAACAACTCCAACCTATAGACGAACTTGACCAAGTAATACTACACAAGTTGTACACACAGAACTTTTACATACTATACATTTACATTGGTCCCTGCCCAAAAAGAGCTTGCATTCTTTGGTCCCTAACTCACATTCACACACAGACATCGTATAAACCAGGAGCAAATTATCCTACTAGCATGTCTTTGGAGTGTGGGAACAAACTGGGATACCCATAAGAAACCCACATAAGCACATGGAAAACATTCAAACTTCATGCAGATGGTGTTCTGGTTGGGGTTCAAACCAAGGCCCCATTTCTACAGGGCAGGAGTGCTAACCACTAAGCCACTGTGCTGCCCGATTTGTTCAATCAATCCGAAGCGATTGACAGAATTCTGCCATGGCCAATTGACTTGAGTCAAAAATCAATCAAGAGCAGAGTAAATCGATTGAATGAAGGGTGTGTAATTTACTATCCTTAATTAGTTTGATCATGTTAATCGCATCCAAGGATCGATTGGGTGATCATATCAATTCATGTGTGGCCACCGTGGCAATCAGAGTTTATAGACCTAAGGAAGCAGTGATTCCATGTTTATGATAATAAGGAATCATTTAGAAAAATACAAAGAAAATCATAATTCATTCATCAGCAACCTTCTTTTCCTAAAGGAGATATCTGTGAACTGGTTACTGAACTGCTGTAGTTACATCTGTGAGATGATTGTTTATACCAGCATGTAAAATCAGTCAACATAGAATAGGGGCTATGGAGCTGTTCAGTGATGTATTCTCAAAGTATATGGAGCAGAGGAGACCATTTCAGTGCCGGCTCTAATTCATGACTATGGGAGCGGCCCGGAGAGTGACATATGGTCCTTTTCTCTCATGCCAGCCATGACGTTGGGTTGGAATGAGAACTGGTGAAGTGAGACTTAGGTCATGTGGTACATGGCTTCCAAAAGCTCCACAAACAATGTGTGCAGATTCTACAGGGACGTGGAAAAATACTGAATATATCTTTATATCTAAGTACAGTAAATGTTATGAAAAAAAAAAAAAATGATTGTTTATCTAGGGTGACACCTTAAAAAAGAGATGTTCTCCTTCTCTTTTTGTCCCCCCATGCCGTGGATACATTTTTTGAATACTTTTGTTAGAAGGGAGCTTTTTGTTTTTTACTAGCAAGCTCTAGGTCTGCTGTCTTAAAGAGAAGCAGTCTTTGAAGTAGCTGTCACACTGTTAAATAATATCACACAAGAGGGTTTTTATTCTCTTCAAGACAAATTGTTCATTCTTCATTGAAACCTGCAATGCTATGTACTGACATCCCAGCGTTCAAGGTGAATGACATCATTATCTGACACGCCAATAGGCTGCTTAAATGAGGCTGGCTTTTTTCTCTGCAGTGCTTTGGTAATTCTTAGCACAGAGCAAAAGGTTACATTTGCCCACATATCTTTTGGATGACGACACTGCACCCCCTTCCTGAATTCTTTTTCTGGGCTCTAAGCTGCCCTGCTGCTGTCTGCTGTGCAAGCACAACAAGTTGCTTAGTAACTTCAAGACTTAAACATCCTTCCCATTCACAGGAAGAAGCTTCATGGTACGGGAATCCACAGGGGGGCTATGGCTGAGCTGGCCCGTGTGATAGAGCTCCCACACTTCTGAGACAGTCTGAGTCTGTTTGAAGGAGAGCAATTCTGCCACAGTCCCACGGCTTTCTACGCTCTAACGGGACAAGAGCATCCTGTTGTGAGAGTCAGGCACAGAGCGCTGGCATTGAGAAAAAGAAAGAGGTGGCACAGAAAGAGTGCTGGCAAAGTAGAAGTCAAAACAGAAGCAATGAGTGTTGAAATCCAAAGGAAAGCATCGTGGGAGTAGATAGAGAGCAAAGCAAGCTATGCGCTGGGATTGAACTGTATACACTTCAAAGGGACAGACATAGCAAGGCCGTCACACAGCTTCAGTTACACACGGTGCAATGTGCATGGACAAATGATCACTAAAATGCATCTTTCATTTATTAGGAAACTAAATATTCTAGTCTCCCCAGTCTTCCAATCATTGAGGTTTTAGTGCATATTGGAAGTTATTTATAAAGGAAGCCTTTCCTGGGAGAAAACGGAAAGGCTGTCATTGCTGTCTTGTCATTTTGTAAATACCCAGTTGCCCAGTTGTCATACTGACCCCTCTTTTGCATCGGCACTTTGAGTCACTGATATGAAAGAAGTATAAAGGTGTTGACTTCTGTATGTCCTCCATCATTACTGATATGTGCATGTTTTATCCAGGTCAGTGACCCAGAGTAATACAGCCAGGGTGGGGGTATAGCAGCCAAGTAACTAGCATTTTCAGAAGGAGGTCTATAATGCTACCTTTTGTATTTATCTTAAAGTGCACCTGTCCACACTATAAATCCTAAAGAATTAAAATATATTTAACAAGCAGTAAATACACTTTGAAAACAAGTCATCTCTGACATATCAAGCTGCTTGTACTGTGAAGTAATTGACTCTCAAATATAACAAAAAAAATTTGGGCTTTACTTGGTTTCTTAAGCCGGGTACACACAAGCCGAATGTCAGGAGACATTTGCTGGTTAAAAAATAAAAAATGGCCGACATTCGGCCCGTGTGTACTGTATGTCGGTCTGTTCGAAAGAAGCTGGCCTTTGACTGGCTTCTGTCGGACGAGCATGCTGGAAAACCAACAGCTGACTGACTCCCGATCAGCGCTCTCAGCCAATGTCAGAGAGCGCTGATCAGTGTGTTCTGGCGAGGGAACACAACAGCTCAGCGGGGGAGATCGCTGTACTTACTTCGCATAGTGGGTACAGCGGGTCCGACCGGAGCTGACAGGCTTCTTTCATTCAACCATTCATTTGGAAAAAAGCCTATAGTGTGTACCAGGCTTAACAGCTTGCTGCTTTTAGTACCTGATGTGTGTTTACATTAGCTAGCAGCCTGTCAAGATTATGCTGCAGAGATTTTCGTGCCTGTGTTGTAAACTTTGAAGATGAATTTCTCCACAATGCCTATAGCTACAGAATGAGGACTTTTAAGGTTCTTTTTTTGTTTGATCAGAATATGTAAAAACTTTAGTGTGCACAGTCTGAGCACAGGTTCATTTTTGGAAAGATTTACTTTTAGACAAAAGGGGTAGTCTCATATACCTGGCTTGCCTGGAACCATGGTAGCCCCAGCAGTTTAGGCTAGGAAAAAGTAGGTGGAATAGTCTCAGTTATTACTGTGCATTTTTGAAAAAAGTCAAGAAAATAACCAAACTACAACCCTCTTCATACCTACTATCTTCTTCTATACCTGATGCGTTCTTCTCAACAAGCTTTGTACCATCCTTTGTTCTCCTTGAGGTGCTGCTTGAACACAGCTGTTCGATGAATTCTCAGTTTCCTGCTACATTCTTTTGAAGGCCCTACAAATAAGCAGGAATTTGTGGGTCCTTCAAAAGAATGTATCTTCTTTCCCATACTTACACAAAACAGACTATATTAAATACTCTGAAGCTGCAAGAAAGTAAAAGTTATGGCTGAAAGTCACTACTGAATCCCTATGTACCTAAGCAAACATTGCTTCTGTGAGGAGTCATGGTCATTTAACAGTTAGCATACCTTTATTAAAGTGTCTTAAATCAGCCCCAATCTTTCCCACAATCAGTCACAGGTCTTAAGGCTCGTACACACGATCAGAAAATCATACAAAAAATACCACTTTCAAATTGATCATACGATAATCTGAACATTAGTGCAGATCTTTTTGAGAAGCAATCACTACAGTTCATTGGATTTTATCCGACCGGACAAGCAAAAATATTTTTCTCATACAATTCGATATTCGTTTAATCAGTACAGTTGTCATTTGAAATTACAATACACTACAATACATTAGATCACTACTGAATTTTTATTCTGCCATAGGAGTATTTTCATTACTTTAGTAAACCTAATTTTTGATATGAGATTAGCATACAAAAAAAAATGGACGATAATTTGTCCGATAATCTCATTGTGTGTACCAGGCATTATGCTCAGAATTAACAGTGATCTGATAGAGATTGTCTTGCCAAAGCTATAACTTTGGTAGGTAAAGCCATCTGATGATCTTCTCTACTGTCCCACCCATGCACTGGATATTTCTGGCAAGGAGGATGGGGGTTTGGGCAGTTGCCATAGGGTAGTGTACTTTATTGTGGTTTGCAGTATGTTGTTTAAAAAGCCTATATAGATCCACAGCATTAGCTTGAATGCCAGCCTAAATGCATTGAGGTGTGTATTATTGCTATACAGCCAGACTTTAGGTGATGCAGACACACTTTTGTCAAGAATGCATGAAAATGCAGGGAAACAGAAAATCCTTTAGACAGACAAAAGGGCAAGGAATAAAAAGTCTAGTCATGGAGCAGATAGGCCAAGCAGTTCTTATCTGCCGTCAGATTCTGTGTTTGACACAAACAGCCACACTTGCACAGACTGAGATATATACACACAGCCTCTCTCACACAGTCAACATGCTTCAGGGCAGACAATTTACATCTGAATGATTCACATTTGCATATAATGCATCCGATCTGCATATATCAGTTCTCATCTGCATATGAAATACATGCTGGTGGCCCAACAGTGGCTGAAGCGGGGATTCCGAGTCCAAGGTCATAGTGACAAGGGCATAGAGCAGTGCAAGAGAGACGCTTTATCCCTGGAGGAAGAGGAGGGTAATTCTTTACGCTTCCCATCTACGACAGACACAAATCAGTATTTCTTCTACACACAAATGGGAAAATCTCAATCTCGATTTATATTTTATGGAAGATGAAAACAGCTTTTTAGTTACAGTTGCTACATTTTGCTTCTCTGTGTATGAAATTGGGAAGCCCGTCAGTTTTCTTGTTTTGTCCTTACATGGGGACAGTCACACCAATGTTTCCAGCTGACCTGCTGCATTGAGGCTAAAAGAGGCTGCAGGAAATCTCTAAAATGCTTGGATTTTTCTGACACAAAGCAGCTCAGTGCCTATCAGTCTTTTTATTGGGATAATAGCAAGTATTTACAGGTACCATTTAAACAATATACAGCCTAGAAGAAATGATTTGGCCTTTCCATCTGTAATCAAAAACTCTTATTCATACTCAATACTCATTTGATCAGAGACAACTATTAGTCTATGAGCTGCCCAACTCATTTCAAAACAATGCACAGCCTGTGGGGCCAATATAATATTCTAACAGATGTTAACCACTTCCCGGCTGGAGAACGTCATATAAAGTCCTGGACTTTGAGTGCAGCTGCAGGCAGGCGACTCCCTGCAAAGTAAAAGCCATCATAGCGCCTGTTTAGCTGCTTGATTGCTTTTACAGACCTCCAGTGCTTCTCCTGGCTCGCTCATGCGATCGGCAAGCCGGAGAATGAGTTCGCCGGCGGCAACGGTTTATCATAGAGCTGGCGGGGGACCAGATGACCCTCGGAGGCCGTCACTTCCCGGCTCTGGCAGATGTAAACACAGCTGTTTTTTTTTTTTGCTGGGAAGCCCTAGATAGTTTTTTTTTTTTTTTTTTTTTTTTTAAGGGAAAGTGAAAAAAAATAAAATAAAATAAACAATATAAAAAAATTGCAGAAGCAAACGCATACGTAGGTTGCACCTGCATATGTAAACACAGTTCAAACCACACATGTGAGGTATCGCCGTGAATGAAAGCAATAATTCTAGTGCAAGACCTCCTCTGTAACTCTAAACTGGTAACCTGTAACATTTTTTAAAGCGTAGTTTAAGGAGATATTTAAGTACTAAAGTTTTACGCCGGTCCGCAATTTTAAAACGTGACATATTAGGTATCTTTTCACTTGGCGTAACATCATCTTTCACATTACACAAAATAATTGGGCTAACTTTATTTTTTGGTTTTTCTTTAATTCATGAAAGTATTTTTTTTTTTTTTAACCGTATTTGAAAAAATTGCTGCGCAAAAACCTTGTGACATAAAAAATGGGAACGACTGCCATTTTATTCCTTAGGGTCTCTGCTTAAAAATATATATATAATATTCTGAGTAATTTTCTAGCAAATAAATTATGTTTTTACATGTAGGAGAGGAATGCCAGAACTGGCCCAGTATGGAAGTGGTTAAAAAGGAAGACAGTGGTTGCAAAATGAGTATTTGCCCCCTCTAGTGGCCAATCTGAAAATCTATATTTTAGTACATTAGCAAAAATAACAAGCCTCCCATTTGGTACTGCCTACTTGTTCTGCCACCTTAGTAAAGCGCTGCGGCTCACATTTCTATGCAGCCATGGCAGGTTGTAGAATGATACCTGGGTAAGGTGAGATTCCAGATACCGGTGTGGCCTCATCTCCATACGCCACTGTGAAAAAAAAAATGCTTAATCCATAGTAATGAAAGGATTAAAGAATTTATGGACACTAACTACTAGATGATGTTAATGAAAATAACAGAACATTTAATGGACAACTGACCTGAAAAAATAAGCAAAGTTGCTATAGCTTCCCTACATGTAAAAATGTTAGATACTTGGCTAATCTCTAACTTAGTCAGTTCCTGACCTAAAACAAGCATGCGGCAAGTAAAGTCAGAACTCCTTATCTACACACATGGTTTAGATCACTGACTCAAAAAATATTAAAGCCATGAGATAAGAACAATTTTTTCAAAAGGCTGGATATAGTGGCAGTCTGCTTATTTTTACATGACAAATTTTTCATTATCGCTGACCTGAAGCAGATATAAAAATATAATTTTGTAATACCTTTACCAAAAAGATCATTAAATATGACTATACAGAACTAGCATAAATATGAATTTGTTTTGGTATCAGTATCTGTTTACCCCAGCACTGAGACTGGAAGGGAAATGGGCCAAGCTGTAAACCAATCAGGGCTATATTGCTTTGCACACTGCTGTCAGACAAACATGAATATGCTGAGAGGATGGAGACCACATGGATAACTTCATCAGTGTGCTGCTGCTCCTTTATTGTCCAATGGCAAACTGATTGGTGTCCTGCATCAGGGTCTGTTATGACCTGGCTGTGTTGTCAGACAGGAATGTCTGGAATTACAGTACTCTCTGAAGGGGATTACAAATCCTTTGGCAAGTAAAAACATTTTTATACAGTTTATGTATTTCAACTAATATTGTGGTGGTATAGTGGAGAGTGATAATTGCTAGCTGTCCTTTGGAGCTGTTGGAATTAGAGGTGTGTAGAAATGTTGGCCCGTTGAGATAAAATACCAGTTCATGACAATTAAAGGCTTTTGATAGTTACTATTATTTTTTAACATACCTATGCAATATTCATAAATGACACTAAGGATAACATCATAGTGAACAGCCCTAGTAAATGCTGGGAGTAGTAGTAGTAGTAGTAGTAGTGTACTCCAGCACGAGGATGAAATATTGCTTAAGCCTCTTCTGAACACTAATGAGCTTAAAGTATAAGCTAACAGCATTGTTCTGCTCTAAACAATGATGTTATAACCAAGGCAATCAGTGGAAGAGTTTTAGACAGACTGGTTTTACTGTAGTTTTATAATTAAAGGGGGGAAAAAAAGAGAAGAAAAAACTTTTAATGGATTAATTCTAATTTCCGTATCTCACAACGAGTAGGTTAATTACACCTCGTTAATCAGGACTTGGCACTGTGGCACTCAGGTGTCATTTTAAATTTGGAGTAATGTGGACTGAACTGCTCGCCTTACTAATCCCAAGGCCCGGAGTTTAGACACAAGTTGTCTGGCATCTGCAGTAGAGGAGCCCTTGGCCCCCGAATAGAGATTTTCTCATAGACAGGGCTGCAGGAGCTTCAGCACACAGATAATCAATTGCTGAACAATGGTGGCTTCAGAGAACTCGGCACAAGGATATTAAATTACTGAACAATGGTGGTTGCCAAGGGCCTGAATGTTCATTTACTTTCTCCTTCTAACAGATATTCAATTATCCTTCTACAGGACTGTATATATCGGATGATCCACGCTGATTAAAAGCCATATAAGACATGCATAGGTGCACATCGTTTTAATGGTTTTTGCAAACTTTTATGTAAAAAAAAATCTTGTCATTGTGTGGTATTGTTTTAGAAACCTCTTTTTCTGTTCATCCTATATAGCATTAAGATGGATTACAGCGTCCAATTTAACTGCTGTGGGATTCCACCACCAACAGCGAACTTAGCTCATGTATCACCAATGAAATGTACTCTCCCCCTGTATCTGCCTCTTAATTCACATTACTCACCTCCCCTGTATCTGCCCCCACTCCCCCCGTTCACATTACTTACCTCCCCTGTATCTGCCCCCACTCCCCCCATTCACATTACTCACCTCCCCTGTATCTGCCCCCACTCCCCCCACTCACATTACTTACCTCCCCTGTATCTGCCCCCACTCCCCCCACTCACATTACTTACCTCCCCTGTATCTGCCCCCACTCCCCCCATTCACATTACTCACCTCCCCTGTATCTGCCCCCACTCCCTCCATTCACATTACTCACCTCCCCCTGTATCTGCCCCCACTCCCCCCATTCACATTACTTACCTCCCCTGTATCTGCCCCCACTCCCTCCATTCACATTACTCACCTCCCCTGTATCTGCCCCCACTCCCTCCATTCACATTACTCACCTCCCCCTGTATCTGCCCCCACTCCCTCCATTCACATTACTCACCTCCCCTGTATCTGCCCCCACTCCCTCCATTCACATTACTCACCTCCCCCTGTATCTGCCCCCACTCCCCCCATTCACATTACTTACCTCCCCTGTATCTGCCCCCACTCCCTCCATTCACATTACTCACCTCCCCCTGTATCTGCCCCCACTCCCTCCATTCACATTACTCACCTCCCCTGTATCTGCCCCCACTCCCCCCGTTCACATTACTCACCTCCCCCTGTATCTGCCCCCACTCCCCCCATTCACATTACTTACCTCCCCTGTATCTGCCCCCACTCCCTCCATTCACATTACTTACCTCCCCTGTATCTGCCCCCACTCCCCCCATTCACATTACTCACCTCCCCCTGTATCTGCTCCCACTCCCCCCTTCACATTACTTACCTCCCCTGTATCTGCCCCCACTCCCCCCATTCACATTACTTACCTCCCCTGTATCTGCCCCCACTCCCCCCATTCACATTACTCACCTCCCCTGTATCTGCCCCCACTCCCCCCATTCACATTACTCACCTCCCCTGTATCTGCCCCCACTCCCCCCATTCACATTACTTACCTCCCCTGTATCTGCCCCCACTCCCCCCATTCACATTACTCACCTCCCCTGTATCTGCCCCCACTCCCCCCACTCACATTACTTACCTCCCCTGTATCTGCCCCCACTCCCCCCATTCACATTACTCACCTCCCCTGTATCTGCCCCCACTCCCTCCATTCACATTACTCACCTCCCCCTGTATCTGCCCCCACTCCCCCCATTCACATTACTTACCTCCCCTGTATCTGCCCCCACTCCCTCCATTCACATTACTCACCTCCCCTGTATCTGCCCCCACTCCCTCCATTCACATTACTCACCTCCCCCTGTATCTGCCCCCACTCCCCCCATTCACATTACTTACCTCCCCTGTATCTGCCCCCACTCCCTCCATTCACATTACTCACCTCCCCCTGTATCTGCCCCCACTCCCTCCATTCACATTACTCACCTCCCCTGTATCTGCCCCCACTCCCCCCGTTCACATTACTCACCTCCCCCTGTATCTGCCCCCACTCCCCCCATTCACATTACTTACCTCCCCTGTATCTGCCCCCACTCCCTCCATTCACATTACTTACCTCCCCTGTATCTGCCCCCACTCCCCCCATTCACATTACTCACCTCCCCCTGTATCTGCTCCCACTCCCCCCTTCACATTACTTACCTCCCCTGTATCTGCCCCCACTCCCCCCATTCACATTACTTACCTCCCCTGTATCTGCCCCCACTCCCCCCATTCACATTACTCACCTCCCCTGTATCTGCCCCCACTCCCCCCATTCACATTACTCACCTCCCCTGTATCTGCCCCCACTCCCCCCATTCACATTACTCACCTCCCCTGTATCTGCCCCCACTCCCCCCATTCACATTACTTACCTCCCCTGTATCTGCCCCCACTCCCCCCATTCACATTACTCACCTCCCCTGTATCTGCCCCCACTCCCCCCATTCACATTACTCACCTTCCCTGTATCTGCCCCCACTCCCCCCATTCACATTACTTTCCTCCCCTGTATCTGCCCCCACTCCCCCCATTCACATTACTTTCCTCCCCTGTATCTGCCCCCACTCCCCCCATTCACATTACTCACCTCCCCTGTATCTGCCCCCACTCCCCCCATTCACATTACTTTCCTCCCCTGTATCTGCCCCCACTCCCCCACTCACATTAATTACCTCCCCTGTATCTGCCCCCACTGCCCCCATTCACATTACTCACCTCCCCTGTATCTGCCCCCACTCCCCCCATTCACATTACTTACCTCCCCTGTATCTGCCCCCACTCCCTCACTCACATTACTTACCTCCCCTGTATCTGCCCCCACTCTCCCCATTCACATTACTCACCTCCCCTGTATCTGCCCCCACTCCCCCCATTCACATTACTCACCTCCCCTGTATCTGCCCCCACTCCCCCCATTCACATTACTTACCTCCCCTGTATCTGCCCCCACTCCCCCCATTCACATTACTCACCTCCCCTGTATCTGCCCCCACTCCCTCACTCACATTACTTACCTCCCCTGTATCTGCCCCCACTCTCCCCATTCACATTACTCACCTCCCCTGTATCTGCCCCCACTCCCCCCATTCACATTACTCACCTCCCCTGTATCTGCCCCCACTCCCCCCATTCACATTACTTACCTCCCCTGTATCTGCCCCCACTCCCCCCATTCACATTAATCACCTCCCCTGTATCTGCCCCCACTCTCCCCATTCACATTACTCACCTCCCCTGTATCTGCCCCCACTCCCCCCATTCACATTACTCACCTCCCCTGTATCTGCCCCCACTCCCCCCATTCACATTACTTACCTCCCCTGTATCTGCCCCCACTCCCCCCATTCACATTACTCACCTCCCCTGTATCTGCCCCCACTCCCTCACTCACATTACTTACCTCCCCTGTATCTGCCCCCACTCTCCCCATTCACATTACTCACCTCCCCTGTATCTGCCCCCACTCCCCCCATTCACATTACTCACCTCCCCTGTATCTGCCCCCACTCCCCCCATTCACATTACTTACCTCCCCTGTATCTGCCCCCACTCCCCCCATTCACATTAATCACCTCCCCTGTATCTGCCCCCACTCCCTCATTCACATTACTCACCTCCCTCTGTATCTGCCCCCACTCCCCCCATTCACATTACTCACCTCCCCTGTATCTGCCCCCACTCCCCCCATTCACATTACTTACCTCCCCTGTATCTGCCCCCACTCCCCCCATTCACATTAATCACCTCCCCTGTATCTGCCCCCACTCCCCCCATTCACATTACTCACCTCCCCTGTATCTGCCCCCACTCCTCCCATTCACATTACTCACCTCCCCTGTATCTGCCCCCACTCCCCCCATTCACATTACTCACCTCCCCTGTATCTGCCCCCACTCCCCCCATTCACATTACTTACCTCCCCTGTATCTGCCCCCACTCCCCCATTCACATTACTCACCTCCCCCTGTATCTGCCCCCACTCCCCCCATTCACATTACTCACCTCCCCTGTATCTGCCCCCACTCCCCCCATTCACATTACTCACCTCCCCTGTATCTGCCCCCACTCCCCCCATTCACATTACTTACCTCCCCTGTATCTGCCCCCACTCCCCCCATTCACATCACTCACCTCCCCTGTATCTGCCCCCACTCCCCCCATTCACATTACTTACCTCCCCTGTATCTGCCCCCACTCCCCCCATTCACATTACTCACCTCCCCTGTATCTGCCCCCACTCCCCCCATTCACATTACTCACCTCCCCCTGTATCTGCCCCCACTCCCCCCATTCACATTACTCACCTCCCCTGTATCTGCCCCCACTCCCCCCATTCACATTACTTACCTCCCCTGTATCTGCCCCCACTCCCCCCATTCACATCACTCACCTCCCCTGTATCTGCCCCCACTCCCCCCATTCACATTACTCACCTCCCCTGTATCTGCCCCCACTCCCCCCATTCACATAACTTACCTCCCCTGTATCTGCCCCCACTCACATTAATTACCTCCCCTGTATCTGCCCCCACTCCCCCCATTCACATTACTCACCTCCCCTGTATCTGCCCCCACTCCCCCCATTCACATTACTCACCTCCCCCTGTATCTGCCCCCACTCCCCCCATTCACATTACTCACCTCCCCTGTATCTGCCCCCACTCCCCCCCATTCACATTACTTACCTCCCCTGTATCTGCCCCCACTCCCCCCATTCACATTACTTACCTCCCCTGTATCTGCCCCCACTCCCCCCATTCACATTACTCACCTCCCCTGTATCTGCCCCCACTCCCCCCATTCACATTACTTACCTCCCCTGTATCTGCCCCCACTCCCCCACTCACATTAATTACCTCCCCTGTATCTGCCCCCACTGCCCCCATTCACATTACTCACCTCCCCTGTATCTGCCCCCACTCCCCCCATTCACATTACTCACCTCCCCTGTATCTGCCCCCACTCCCCCCATTCACATTACTTACCTCCCCTGTATCTGCCCCCACTCCCTCACTCACATTACTTACCTCCCCTGTATCTGCCCCCACTCTCCCCATTCACATTACTTACCTCCCCTGTATCTGCCCCCACTCTCCCCATTCACATTACTTACCTCCCCTGTATCTGCCCCCACTCTCCCCATTCACATTACTTACCTCCCCTGTATCTGCCCCCACTCCCCCCCATTCACATTACTCACCTCCCCTGTATCTGCCCGCACTCCCCCATTCACATTACTTACCTCCCCTGTATCTGCCCCCACTCTCCCCATTCACATTACTTACCTCCCCTTTATCTGCCCCCACTCTGCCCATTCACATTACTTACCTCCCCTGAATCTGCCCCCACTCTCCCCATTCACATTACTCACCTCCCCTGTATCTGCCCCCCCCCCCCCATTCACATTGCTCTCTCCCCTGTATCTGCACCCCCCGCCCCCACCATTCACATTGCTCTTTCCCCTATACCTGTCCCCTCATTCACATTACTCACTTCCCCTGTATCTGCCCCCCCCCCCCCCATTCACATTACTCACCTCCCCTGTATCTGCCCCCACTCCCCCCATTCACATTACTCACCTTCCCTGTATCTGCCCCCACTCCCCCCATTCACATTACTTACCTCCCCTGTATCTGCCCCCACTCCCAAACATTCACATTACTCACCTCCCCTGTATCTGCCCCCACTCCCCCCATTCACATTACTTTCCTCCCCTGTACCTGCCCCCACTCCCCCACTCACATTAATTACCTCCCCTGTATCTGCCCCCACTGCCCCCATTCACATTACTCACCTCCCCCTGTATCTGCCCCCACTCCCCCCATTCACATTACTTACCTCCCCTGTATCTGCCCCCACTCCCTCACTCACATTACTTACCTCCCCTGTATCTGCCCCCACTCTCCCCATTCACATTACTCACCTCCCATGTATCTGCCCCCACTCCCCCCATTCACATTACTCACCTCCCCTGTATCTGCCCCCACTCCCCCCATTCACATTACTCACCTCCCCTGTATCTGCCCCCACTCCCCCCATTCACATTACTTACCTCCCCTGTATCTGCCCCCACTCCCCCCATTCACATTACTCACCTCCCCTGTATCTGCCCCCACTCCCTCATTCACATTACTCACCTCCCCCTGTATCTGCCCCCACTCCCCCATTCACATTACTCACCTCCCCTGTATCTGCCCCCACTCCCCCCATTCACATTACTCACCTCCCCCTGTATCTGCCCCCACTCCCCCCATTCACATTACTCACCTCCCCTGTATCTGCCCCCACTCCCCCCATTCACATTACTTACCTCCCCTGTATCTGCCCCCACTCCCCCCATTCACATCACTCACCTCCCCTGTATCTGCCCCCACTCCCCCCATTCACATTACTCACCTCCCCTGTATCTGCCCCCACTCCCCCCATTCACATTACTTACCTCCCCTGTATCTGCCCCCACTCCCCCACTCACATTAATTACCTCCCCTGTATCTGCCCCCACTCCCCCCATTCACATTACTCACCTCCCGTGTATCTGCCCCCACTCCCCCCATTCACATTACTCACCTCCCCCTGTATCTGCCCCCACTCCCCCCATTCACATTACTCACCTCCCCTGTATCTGCCCCCACTCCCCCCATTCACATTACTTACCTCCCCTGTATCTGCCCCCACTCCCCCCATTCACATTACTCACCTCCCCTGTATCTGCCCCCACTCCCCCCATTCACATTACTCACCTTCCCTGTATCTGCCCCCACTCCCCCCATTCACATTACTTACCTCCCCTGTATCTGCCCCCACTCCCCCCATTCACATTACTCACCTCCCCTGTATCTGCCCCCACTCCCCCCATTCACATTACTTACCTCCCCTGTATCTGCCCCCACTCCCCCCATTCACATTACTCACCTCCCCTGTATCTGCCCCCACTCCCTCCATTCACATTACTTACCTCCCCTGTATCTGCCCCCACTCCCCCCCATTCACATTACTCACCTCCCCTGTATCTGCCCGCACTCCCCCATTCACATTACTTACCTCCCCTGTATCTGCCCCCACTCTCCCCATTCACATTACTTACCTCCCCTGTATCTGCCCCCACTCTGCCCATTCACATTACTTACCTCCCCTGTATCTGCCCCCACTCTCCCCATTCACATTACTCACCTCCCCTGTATCTGCCCCCCCCCCCATTCACATTGCTCTCTCCCCTGTATCTGCACCCCCCCCCCCCCCCCACCATTCACATTGCTCTTTCCCCTATACCTGTCCCCTCATTCACATTACTCACTTCCCCTGTATCTGCCCCCACCCCCCTATTCACATTACTCACCTCCCCTGTATCTGCCCCCACTCCCCCCATTCACATTACTCACCTTCCCTGTATCTGCCCCCACTCCCCCCATTCACATTACTTACCTCCCCTGTATCTGCCCCCACTCCCACCCATTCACATTACTCACCTCCCCTGTATCTGCCCCCACTCCCCCCATTCACATTACTTTCCTCCCCTGTATCTGCCCCCACTCCCCCCATTCACATTACTTACCTCCCCTGTATCTGCCCCCACTCCCCCCATTCACATTACTCACCTCCCCTGTATCTGCCCCCACTCCCCCTATTCACATTACTTACCTCCCCTGTATCTGCCCCCACTCCCCCCATTCACATTACTCAGCTCCACTTTATCTGCCCCCACTCCCTCATTCACATTACTCACCTCCCCCTGTATCTGCCCCCACTCCCCCCATTCACATTACTCACCTCCCCTGTATCTGCCCCCACTCCCGCCATTCACATTACTCACCTCCCCTGTATCTGCCCCCACTCCCCCCATTCACATTACTCACCTCCCCTGTATCTGCCCCCACTCCCCCCATTCACATCACTCACCTCCCCTGTATCTGCCCCCACTCCCCCCATTCACATTACACACTTACCCTGTATCTGCCCCCACTCCCCCCCATTCACAATGCTCTCTCCCCTGAATCTGCCCCCACTCCCCCACCCCATTCACATTGCTCTCTCCCCTGTATCTGCCCCCACTCCCCCCTATTCACATTGCTCTCTCCCCTATATCTTCCCCCACTCCCCCCTATTCACATTGCTCTCTCCCCTATATCTTCCCCCACTCCCCCCATTCACTTTACTTACCTCCCCTGTATCTGCCCCCACTCCCCCCATTCACATCACTCACCTCCCCTGTATCTGCCCCCACTCCCCCCATTCACATTACTCACCTCCCCTGTATCTGCCCCCACTCCCCCCATTCACATTACTCACCTCCCCCTGTATCTGCCCCCACTCCCCCCATTCACATTACTCACCTCCCCTGTATCTGCCCCCACTCCCCCTATTCACTTTACTTACCTCCCCTGTATCTGCCCCCACTCCCCCCATTCACATCACTCACCTCCCCTGTATCTGCCCCCACTCCCCCCATTCACATCACTCACCTCCCCTGTATCTGCCCCCACTCCCCCCATTCACATTACTCACCTCCCCTGTATCTGCCCCCACTCCCCCCATTCACATTACTTACCTCCCCTGTATCTGCCCCCACTCACATTAATTACCTCCCCTGTATCTGCCCCCACTCCCCCCATTCACATTACTCACCTCCCCTGTATCTGCCCCCACTCCACCCATTCACATTACTCACCTCCCCCTGTATCTGCCCCCACTCCCCCCATTCACATTACTCACCTTCCCTGTATCTGCCCCCACTCCCCCCATTCACATTACTCACCTCCCCTGTATCTGCCCCACTCCCCCCATTCACATTACTCACCTCCCCTGTATCTGCCCCCACTCCCCCCATTCACATTATTCACCTTCCCTGTATCTGCCCCCACTCCCCCCATTCACATTACTTACCTCCCCTGTATCTGCCCCCACTCACCCCATTCACATTACTTACCTCCCCTGTATCTGCCCCACTCCCCCCATTCACATTACTCACCTCCCCTGTATCTGCCCCCACTCCCCCCATTCACATTATTCACCTTCCCTGTATCTGCCCCCACTCCCCCCATTCACATTACTTACCTCCCCTGTATCTGCCCCCACTCACCCCATTCACATTACTTACCTCCCCTGTATCTGCCCCCACTCCCCCACTCACATTACTTACCTCCTCTGTATCTGCCCCCACTCTCCCCATTCACATTACTTACCTCCCCTGTATCTGCCCCCACTCTCCCCATTCACATTACTCACCTCCCCTGTATCTGCCCCCACTCCCCCCATTCACATTACTCACCTCCCCTGTATCTGCCCCCACTCCCCCCATTCACATTACTCACCTCCCCTGTATCTGCTCCCACTCTCCCCATTCACATTACTTACCTCCCCTGTATCTGCCCCCACTCTCCCCATTCACATTACTCACCTCCCCTGTATCTGCCCCCACTCCCCCCATTCACATTACTCACCTCCCCTGTATCTGCCCCCACTCCCCCACTGACATTACTTACCTCCTCTGTATCTGCCCCCACTCTCCCCATTCACATTACTCACCTCCCCTGTATCTGCCCCTACTCCCCCCATTCACATTACTCACCTCCCCTGTATCTGCCCCCACTCCCCCACTGACATTACTTACCTCCTCTGTATCTGCCCCCACTCCCCCCATTCACATTACTCACCTCCCCTGTATCTGCCCCCACTCCCCCACTGACATTACTTACCTCCCCTGTATCTGCCCCCACTCTCCCCATTCACATTACTCACCTCCCCTGTATCTGCCCCCACTCCCCCCATTTACATTACTTACCTCCCCTGTATCTGCCCCCACTCTCCCCATTCACATTACTTACCTCCCCTGTATCTCCCCCCACTCTCCCCATTCACATACTTACCTCCCCTGTATCTGCCCCCACTCTCCCCATTCAAATTACTTACCTCCCCTGTATCTGCCCCCACTCCCCCCATTCACATTACTTACCTCCCCTGTATCTGCCCCCACTCCCCCCCATTCACATTACTCACCTCCCCTGTATCTGCCCGCACTCCCCCATTCACATTACTTACCTCCCCTGTATCTGCCCCCACTCCCCCCCATTCACATTACTCACCTCCCCTGTATCTGCCCCCACTCCCCCCATTCACATTACTTACCTCCCCTGTATCTGCCCCCACTCTCCCCATTCACATTACTTACCTCCCCTGTATCTGCCCCCACTCTCCCCATTCACATTACTTACCTCCCCTGTATCTACCCCCACTCCCCCCATTCACATTACTTACCTCCCCTGTATCTGCCCCCACTCTCCCCATTCACATTACTCACCTCCCCTGTATCTGCCCCCCCCCCCCCATTCACATTGCTCTTTCCCCTATACCTGTCCCCTCATTCACATTACTCACTTCCCCTGTATCTGCCCCCACCCCCATTAACATCACTCTCTCCAATGTATCTTCCCCCACACCCCCCATTCACATTGCTCTCTCCCCTATATCTGCCCCCACCCCCCACATTCACATTGCTCTATCTTTCTATATCTGCCCCCACTCCACCCCATTCACATTACACACTTACCCTGTATCTGCCCCCACTCCCCCCCATTCACAATGCTCTCTCCCCTGAATCTGCCCCCACTCCCCCACCCCATTCACATTGCTCTCTCCCCTGTATCTGCCCCCACTCCCCCCTATTCACATTGCTCTCTCCCCTATATCTTCCCCCACTCCCCCCTATTCACATTGCTCTCTCCCCTATATCTTCCCCCACTCCCCCCTGTTCACATTGCTCTCTCCCCTGTATCTGCCCCCACTCCCCCCTATTCACATTGCTCTCTCCCCTGAATCTGCCCCCACTCCCCCCTATTCACATTGCTCTCACCCCTATATCTTCCCCCACTCCCCCCTGTTCACATTGCTCTCTCCCCTGTATCTACCCCCACTCTCCCCATTAACATTGCTCTCTCCAATGTATCTTCCCCCACACACCCCATTCACATTGCTCTCTCCCCTATATCTGCCCCACTCCCCCTATTCACATTGATCTCTCCCCTGTATCTGCCCCCACTCTCAACCCCCATTCACATTGTTCTCTACCCTATATCTGCCCCGATTTCCTTCCCAGTCACATCGCTCTCTCCCCTGTATCTGCCCCACTCCCCCCAGCCCCCACATTCACATTGCTCTCCCCCTGTATCTGCCCCTCCCGCATTCTCATCGCGCTCTTCACCTCTATCCCCCCTCCTCATTCACATTGCCCCCCCCCCCCCCCCCCCGATTTGCCCCCTATTCTAATACCCTCCTGTTTTGGATGCCTGTATCCCGCCCCACACTCCACCTACATTGTTCTCTCAACTGTTCATACTTCCCGAACTTTCAGAAATGAAAGAGAGACAGCACAAAGTATATACAGTATCTCACAAAAGTGAGTACACCCCTCACATTTTTGTAAATATTTTATTATATCTTTTCATGTGACAACACTGAAGAAATTACACTTTGCTACAATGTAAAGTAGTGAGTGTACAGCTTGTATAACAGTGTAAATTTCATGTCCCATCATAATAGCTCAACACACAGCCATTAATGTCTAAACCGCTGGCAACAACAGTGAGTACACCCCTAAGTGAGAATTTTCTAAATTGGGCCCAAAGTGTCAATATTTTGTGTGCCCACCATTATTTCCCAGCACTGCCTTAACCCTCTTGGGCATGGAGTTCACCAGAGCTTCACAGGTTGTCTCTGGAGTCCTCTTCCACTCCTCCATGACGACATCACGGAGCTGGTGGATGTTAGAGACCTTGCGCTCCTCCACCTTCCGTTTGAGGATGCCCCACAGATGCTCAATAGGGTTTAGGTCTGGAGACATGCTTGGCCAGTCCATCACCTTTACCCTGAGCTTCTTTAGCAAGGAAGTGGTCATCTTGTAGGCGTGTTTGGGGTCGTTATCGTATGTTGGAATTAGGGCTGGGCTCCTCAGGACCGGCGCGGTGTCAAAAAAAAAAACAAAACTCGATTCGAATCATGAATCGAGATTTTTTTTTTTTAAATCGCAGATTTTTTTTTTTTTTTAGAAAATCGCCCAGCTCTAGTTGGAATTCTGCCCTGCGACCCAGTCTGGGAAGGGAGGGGATCATGCTCTGCTTCAATATGTCACAGTACATGTTGGCATTCATAGTTCCCTCAATGAATTGTAGCTCCCCAGTGATGGCTCCAGACCATGACACTCCCACCACCATGCTTGACTGTAGGCAAGACACACTCGTCTTTGTACTCCTCACCTGGTTGCCGCCACACACGCTTGACACCATCTGAACCAAATACGTTTATTTTGGTCTCATCAGACCACAGGACATGGTTCCAGTAATCCATGTTCTTAGTCTGCTTATCTTCAGCAAACTGTGCATCATCTTTAGAAGAGGCTTCCTTATGGGAAGCCATGCAGACCAATTTGATACAGTATGTGGCATATGGTCTGAGCACTAACAGGCTGACCCCCCACCCCTTCAACCTCTGCAGAGGGGGAGAACCTGTGGGGGAATCTAGGATGGAAAACGACCTGGGGGTCCTAGTAGATGATAGGCTCAGCAATGGCATGCAATGCCAAGCTCCTACTAACAAAGCAAACAGAAAATTGGCATGCATTAAAAAGGGGATTCATTCCAGAGATAAAATGATAATTCTCCCGCTCGACAAGACTCTGGTCCGGCCGCACCTAGAGTATGCTGTCCAGTTCTGGGCACCAGTCCTCAGGAAGGATGTACTGGAAATGGAGCGAGTACAAAGAAGGGCAACAAAGCTAATAAAGGGTCTGGAGGATATTAGTTATGAGGAAAGGTTGCGAGCATTGAACTTATTCTCTCTAGAGAAGAGATGCTTGAAAGGGGATATGATTTCAATATACAAATACCGTACTGGTGACTCCACAATAGGGATAAAACTTTTTTGCGGAAGGGAGTTTAACAAGACTCGTGGCCACTCATTAAAATTAGAAGAAAAGAGGTTTAACCTTAAACTACGTAGAGGGTTCTTTACTGTAAGAGAGGCAAAGATGTGGAATTCCCTTCCACAGGCGGTGGTCTGAGCGAGGAGCATCGATAATTTCAAGAAACTATTAGATAAGCACCTGAACAACCACCACATACAGGGATATACAATGTAATACTGACATATAATCACACACATAGGTTGGCTTGATGGACTTGTGTCTTTTTTCGACCTCACCTACTATTTAACTATGTAATAAAGCATGATTGTTATACTCACTGTGGAACCTAAGGGGAAAAATGCTCTGCATTGTGTAAAAAGACTTTATGATCCTGTCTCCTCTGATCCTCCCCTTCTTCCACAGTCTGCAATCTATCTCCTGATAAGACACAGGCTAGGGGACAAGCTGCACATGCTCCGTTTGGTGTGTATTGCTAGAGAGGTTTTTTTTGTCTTGGGAGAGTGCATGTGATCAGCACAGGGCCAATCAGCACTGTCCAGACAGAGGGTCAGGGGTCCTGCAGCCTTATAGGACAGTCAGTGCAGAATGAAAACTCCTCCTACAAGCTTTAACCAGACACTGATAGAAGTCACAAGACTGCTCTAACTGCTGATGATTATATTTTGTGAAATAATTGCATTTTCCATGTTCTCTGTACTGTGGTAGACCAGATATAGTGAATGCAGGGCCCTGGGTTTAGTAACACTTTAATCTGTCTGCCTGTCTAAGTTCCCCCCACCCCCGTTATTAGAGTGTGGTCAGATGTCCTAGGAACAATCTGAACACCTACAGCACTGATCTGCCAGGAGTTTGACAAACAGGACTATTTCGCTTTTTGAACTTTCCTGATCTTTTGAATGGAGACGAAGGAGGACTAAAGCAGTGTTGGGTACAGTAGCAATCACACAGGTTCTCTAACCTGCACAGGTAACTGTTCACCTAGAGAGCAGCTAGATGGGATAGGGATGGCAATTTGAGGCCTCATTTAGGCAAAAGTTAATCACCAGATATGTACAGTATATAAACAATCATATGGGACGATATCATCTTTATGGGCAGTTTTAGTAAAATCTTCTCTCATTAATAAGCGTCAATCTTTTCATTCTCCATTCAGTATTCTCCTTTTTATTAGCCTTCATGTGACAGGAAGAGAGAAGTTTGTTTTTCCGCAGGGACTAGAAATAGGACTGAAAATGTACAAAGAAGATCTGCAGATGTGTTAGTGGAATATAATAGCTCATTATGTCTATGAACGGCTCTGTGCCCACCAACAAAGCAGATTTTCTGTGAATCAGCATATCTTAGATGTACAGATTGTTGCTGATAGCCATGAATGGCACAGATCAACTGTGGAACTTATCCACCCAACATTCAGAGTGTTATTAAACCCATTTATAAAAAAAAAAAAAAAACATCAAATAGCCAGACTTATACGTAATCTTGTTTGCTAAAGCAACTTGCTTACAGTCTCTTCCATTCAGCACAAGATTATTTTTTTTTTGCCTAACTTCACTCCTGTTTCTGCAGTGGCTCCAATCACTAGTGTTGTCTCTATGGAGCCACTGCAGTATGTGCTCCCCCTCCTCCCCTGAAGATTAAACAGGTAGGTTCTGACACTCTGGACATACTTTATCTGTGTTCTGAAGAGATCTTTCATACCACCTGCCATTTGCCTGGCCAATGAAGTTTATTATATTTAATGAAAAAACTGTAATAATTATATGAGGAAAAATGCATTGTGTACACCTGTAATACTGCAGCACACATGTGCATTACAAGTTGAGTGCAAGTGTTCATGGAACATGTAGTCCCGGTGTTAAGGCTTAGAGTGAGAGATTGTTTGTGCACTCCCACAGGAGCTGCACAAAAACGAAACCATGAAAGGAGATTTTACCTCCACCTTTAATTTCTTTGAATTGTTATATAGTGAAAAAGGCCAAAGCTGATATTAATTCTCCAAACTCTGCTTCATTTTGATTACAGCCCTCTTGGAGATATGCCCTCTCCATATCATAAAGACATGAAAAAGGAACTTACGGGTTTTCTTTACCCAAGAACAGGTGGAAAAAATACTACTCTGCACACAAATCATCCATCAATAACAATCTCCAGGAAATAGGATCTAACATAATGATGCAGTCGTACAGGGTCCCCAGTTGGTTGCATTCCCTGAATCCATACCTCCCTGACACCTGTTGGCATTGTGGAAAAAATGGTGGCACTTTCCTTCATATTTTTTTAGGAATGTCCTGAACTGGCAAACATTTGACAGGAAGTTCAAAAAAAATATTCGATGAGTCATGGACTCAGTGGACTGGCATAGTGCACAATTGAATGTGAGTGTATTTCTTGACTGCATTATGATATTTTTCAATTATATTTTGGCATTGGTCTCTGGATATTAAGGACCTTGGGAGATGACATCGTCTGTATAATACAGCGGTTCCATCATTTTCCTTAAAAGGACAAATGCAATCTTTGACCGAAGGTGTAGTAGGTCAACACTGTGAGATGAGCTGCTAGCGGTGGTGAAATATCTTCACAAAGAATGGTGATTTAACATGGAGACGTGTCACTGGAAATATTGAGGGTGAAGCAGGATCACGTTTGCACATGGTGTACAGTCATGTAATATATGGACAATGAATTAACGTGCTGGATATATATATATATATATATATATATATATATATATATATATATATATACAGTATCTAACAAAAGGGAGTACACCCCTCACATTTTTTGCATTTTTGTAAATATTTCATTATATCTTTGTGACAACACTGAAGAAATGCCACTTTGCTACATTGTAAAGTAGTGAGTGTACAGCTTGTATAACAGTGTAAATTTGCTGTCCCCTCAAAATAACTCAACACACAGCAATTAATGTCTAAACCACTGGCAACAAAAGTGAGTACACCCCTAAGTGAAAATGTCCAAATTGGGCCCCATTAGCCATTTCCCTCCCTGGTGTCCTGTGACTCATTAGTGTTACAAGGTCTCAGGTGTGAATGGGGAGCAGGTGTGTTAAATTTGGTGTTATCGCTCTCACTCTCTCATACCGGTCACTGGAAGTTTAACATGGCACCTCATGGCAAAAAACTCTCTGAGGATCTGAAAAAAATAATTGTTGCTCTACAAGACCTTAGACCAAGACCCTGAAACTGAGCTGCAGCATGGTGGCCAAGACCATACAGAAGTTTAACAGGACAGGTTCCACTCACAACAGGCTTTGCCAAGGTCGACCAAAGAAGTTGAGTGCACTTGCTCAGCGTCATATCCAGAGGTTGTCTTTGGGAAATAGACGTAAATAGACGGAAACCAGGTAAGGAGTACAAAGACAAGTGTGTCTTGGGTACAGTCAAGCATGGTGGTGGGAGTGTCATGGTCTGGGGCTGCATGAGTGCTGCCGGCACTAGGGAGGTACAGTTCATTGATGGAACCATGAAGGCCAACATGTACTTTGACATACTGAAGCCAAGCATGATCCCCTCCCTTCGGAGACTGGGCCGCAGGGCAGTATTCCAACATGATAACGACCCCAAACACACCTCCAAGATGACCACTGCTTTGCTAAAGAAGCTGATGGTAAAGGTGATGGACTGGCCAAGCATGTCTCCAGACCTAAACCTTATAAATAGAGCATCTGTGGGGCATCCTCAAAGGAAAGGTGGAGGAGCGCAAGGTCTCTAACATCTACCAGCTCCGTGATGTCGTCATGGAGGAGTGGAAGAGGACTCCAGTGGCAACCTGTGAAGCTCTGGTGAACTCCATGCCCAAGAGAGTTAAGGCAGTGCTGGAAAATAATGGCGGCCACACAAAATATTGACACCTTGGGCCCAATTTGGACATTTTTACTTAGGGGTTTACTCACTTTTGTTTCCAGCGGTTTAGACACTAATGGCTGTGTGTTGAGTTATTTTGAGGGGACAGCAAATTTACACTTATACAAGTTGTACACTCACGTCTTTACATTGTAGCAAAGTGGAATTTCTTCAGTGTTATCACATGAAAAGATATAATAAAATATTTACAAAAAGGTGAGAGATGTACTCACTTTTGTAAGATACTGTGTATATATATATATAGATATATATATATATAGATATATATATCTATATATATATATATCTATATCTATAGATAAATATATCTATCTATAGATATAGATAGATATAGATATATATCTATAGATATATATCTATATCTATAGATATATATCTATAGATATAGATATATATCTATATATATCTATCTATATCTATCTATCTAGATATATATTAGGGCTGATACAACTAATCGATTAATTACTTTCACAGTTCTACAGTACAAAAAATGAACCCCCTTACTATAGCGATTATTTGCTTTTTTTGTACTATAAAGGCCTCATTTTAGTTTTTTTAACCCCATTATGTTACTAAACGTCTTAGAGCTGGTTAACATCTATGTGTTTTTTGCAGAAACACACTACAGTTAATGTACAGGGTTTCCTATGGACACGTTCACATCTATGCTTTTTTCAGCCACTGCGTATTTGGAATTGGTATTTTTTAACGCAAAACGGTGCTTTTTTGGTTCAATATACATCAATGGAGAAGCTGCAGAAAAGCATGTAATGCGTTTTTGCAGCAATTTGTGTTTTAATATGCCCAACAACAAATTGGCCAAAAAAAATAGCAAAAATGCAAATCGCAGCAAAATCACATGCGCAAAAATCAAAACACACAGCAAAAAGCACCGCAGAAACAGATCAAAAGTAAACTGCATAGGTGTGTACCGAGCCTTATGCTGGCCACACTGATCAATTTTCAGACGAGAATATTCAGACGAAAAATTTTTGTACCTTCACTGAATGAAAGAATGTTGTTTGAAATTTTCACTTGTTTTTAACATTCTGTTTTTAAAATGGATGTAATTTCTGAACGAAAACCACATACACTGTCTGCAAATTCCTTTGACCAATAAGTTTCTATTATTTCCAAATTTTCCCGTCACTGTGGTTGAAAATGAACGTCGATTTGACCCCACTATCGGTTAGAAAATCAAACGAACATTCTTAAATGACATTTTTTTTTAAGGAAGACTTTGTTTTTTAAATAAAAAAATGTGATCTCTGAGTCTGATGATATTTACCAGATTCACCATTTAATAGTATATACAGTATATCTCTTCTAATAGTATATACAGTATATCTCTTCTAATAGTATATACAATATATCTCTTCTGTCTGTTATTCTCAGAGTGGATTAGATATTTTGCTCCCTAACAATATAGTTGGTTATTTATATTTACCACTGCATAGAGATATTTAAGAATAAATTGCCTTTTTTAAAACTTTACATATTAAATAAATAATACAGCACACTTTTTTTTAAGGTTATTAACCGATTAATCGAAACAATAATCGGCCAACTAATTGATTATAAGAATAATCGTTAGTTGCAGCCCTAATATATACAGTGGGGACAGAAAGTATTCAGACCCCCTTAAATTTTCACTCTCTGTTATATTGCAGCCATTTGCTAAAATCATTTAAGTTCATTTTTTTCCTCATTAATGTACACACAGCACCCCATATTGACAGAAAAACACAGAATTGTTGACATTTTTGCAGATTTATTAAAAAAGAAAAACTGAAATATCACATGGTCCTAAGTATTCAGACCCTTTGCTCAGTATTTAGCATCCCTGTACTTGGCCGCATTCATCTTTCCCTCGATTGCAACCAGTCGTCCTGTCCCTGCAGCTGAAAAACACCCCCACAGCATGATGCTGCCACCACCATGCTTCACTGTTGGGACTGTATTGGACAGGTGATGAGCAGTGCCTGGTTTTCTCCACACATACCACTTTGAATTAAGGCCAAAAAGTTCTATCTTGGTCTCATCAGACCAGAGAATCTTATTTCTCACCATTTTGGAGTCCTTAAGGTGTTTTTTTTAGCAAACTCCATGCGGGCTTTCATGTGTCTTGCACTGAGGAGAGGCTTCCGTCGGACCACTCTGCCATAAAGCCCCGACTGGTGTATGGCTGCAGTGATGGTTGACTTTCTACAACTTTCTCCCATCGCTCAGCCACAGTGATCTTTGGGTTCTTCTTTACCTCTCTCATCAAGGCTCTTCTCCCCTGGCCAGCTCTAGGAAGGGTTCTGGTCGTCCCAAACGTCTTCCATTTAAGAATTATGGAGGCCACTGTGCTCTTAGGAACCTTAAGTGCAGCAGAATTTTTTTGTAACCTTGGCCAGATCTGTGCCTTGTCACAATTCTGTCTTGAGCTCTTCAGGCAGTTCCCTTGACCTCATGATTCTCATTTGCTCTGACATGCACTGTAAGCTGTAAGGTCTTATATAGACAGGTGTGTGGCTTTCCTAATCAAGTCCAATCAGTATAATCAAGCACAGCTGGACTCAAATGAAGGTGTAGGACCATCTCAAGGATGATCAGAAGAAATGGACAGCACCTGAGTTAAATATATGAGTGTCACAGCAAAGGCTCTGAATACTTAGGACCATGTGATATTTCAGTTTTTCTTTTTTAATAAATCTGCAAAAATGTCCCCAATTCTGTGTTTTTCTGTCAATATGGGGTGCTGTTTATACATTAATGAGGAAAAAAATGAACTTAAATGATTTTAGCAAATGGCTACAACCAGTAGCGTTGCTAGGGGGTGGCTTTTGGGGCTATAGCCCCGAATCTGGGGCCCATAGCCCCGAGTCTATCCAGGAGTCCCCAAGGGGAGGAGAGACTCTCTGGGGACCCTGATGCTAAGGGGGAGGCTCTCTGGGGACATTGATTTTAAGGGGCAGGCTCTCTGGGGACCCTGATTTTAAGGGGGGGCTCTCTGGGGACCCTGATGTAAGGGGGGCTCTCTGGGGACCCTGATGTAAGGGGGGGCTCTTTGGGGACCCTGATGTAAGGGGGGGGCTCTCTGGGGACCCTGATGTAAGGGGGGGCTCTTTGGGGACCCTGATGTAAGGGGGGCTCTCTGGGGACCCTGATGTAAGGGGGGCTCTCTGAGGACCCTGATGTAAGGGGGGGCTCTCTTGGAACCCTGATGTAAGGGGGGCTCTCTGGGGACCCTGATGTAAAGGGGGCTCTCTGGGGACCCTGGTGTAAAGGGGGGGCTCTCTGGGGACCCTGATGTAAAGGGGGAGCTCTCTGGGGACCCTGATGTAAAGGGGGAGCTCTCTGGGGACCCTGATATAAGTGGGGGGCTCTCTGGGGACCCTGATGTAAGTGGGGGGCTCTCTGTGGACCCTGATGTAGGGACCCTGAAGGGGGGGGCTCTCTGGGGATATATATACATACACACGTATGTTGCTGTATATACATGTGTATGCCCACCCAAGCGTATGACTTTCTTTACTACACTGCCATAGGCTCTAGCCCCAGTTCTTTTTTAGACCTAGCAACGCCCCTGGCTGCAACATAACAAAGAGTGAAAAATTTAAGAGGGTCGGAATACTTTCCGTCCCACCTGTATATCTATATATACACACATATAGCTGTTTATTCTTGGTGCAGCGCAGGATTTATTATTTTACATGTGCAGCAAAACTGTTTTATCACACAATGCTCCAACACTTCAAAACATGAACAGTGCCATTGATTTTGAATCTCACCCTAACATACTGTTACAGTAGCAATCAACAGCCCTGCATACTACTGTGCCACCATGCACATGCTGGCATTAAGGTGGGCTGTGTTTAAAAAAAAGAAAAGTCTGATTATTAGTGCATTAAAGTGTGCCGCCAGGCATTTCAAAATGAATGGGTTGTCTTAACGCATGAAGCCTAACACAAATTGGTGTCTAAACGTTTACAATATATGTCAATGAATAAATATAACTATCCACAGTATAATAATAGTAATAATATTAAATCCAAGTGAAATCCACTTGCAAATAATTAAATACATAATAAATAAGTAGCTTATTTAAGAGTTGTTGAAACATATGTGAATTTTCATGTGTTAAGGTGCATTCTGTTAGGCAGCCAATTTATTTTGATTGGGATGTCAAAGCATGAAAATAATAAGTCTTGTGCATTTTTTCAGTGCAGAGCAAACTATAAAGCATTTGTGTGTTAGGGTGCTATAATGCAGCCCACTGTAGACGTGTGTTGGAGTGCATTTACCTTTTAAGTGCAATGGACCACTATGCCAAGCTACAACCACTACCACATGTTGTGTTAATATGCATTATGGTCTCAATAAGCTCTTATTGTAGATATTTATGTGTATTATTTATTGTGATTGTGAACACGTAAGTAATTATTTGGGTTTATTATTATAGCTTATAATAATAAACCCAAATATATATTCACTTCCATTATAATTAGATAACATTTTTCGTAATAAAGTCTAATGCCCCGTACACATGGTCGGATTTTCCGACGGAAAATGTGTGATAGGACCTTGTTGTCGGAAATTCCGACCGTGTGTGGGCTCCATCACACATTTTCCATCGGAATTTCCGACACACAAAGTTTGAGAGCAGGCTATAAAATTTTCCGACAACAAAATCCGTTGTCGGAATTTCCGATCGTGTGTACACAAATCTGACGCACAAAGTGCCACGCATGCTCAGAATAAATTAAGAGACAAAAGCTATTGGCTACTGCCCCGTTTATAGTCCCGACGTACGTGTTTTACATCACCGCATTCAGAACGATCGCATTTTCCGACAACTTTGTGTGACCGTGTGTATGCAAGACAAGTTTGAACCAACATTCGTCGGAAAAAATGTTGTTGTCGGAATGTCCGATCAATGTCCGACCGTGTGTACAGGGCATAACACTGCACAGCACTCTATATAATGCCTTTATAAAGTAGTGATCTTGTAGTGACTGCCACTGTACCAAACAGTGGCAGTCAGTGAAGAAACAGGCATGGTGGCAAAGCATCGCTCCAGCAGCCGTGCACCCTAGGCCAACTAGGACATGCTCGTTCCTGACAGTAGTTGTTTATTTGTGTTAACACCCCAGATCTGATTCCACCAAGTATAACATGG
Source organism: Aquarana catesbeiana (assembly GCF_042186555.1). Classification (NCBI taxonomy): domain Eukaryota; kingdom Metazoa; phylum Chordata; class Amphibia; order Anura; family Ranidae; genus Aquarana; species Aquarana catesbeiana. Next base: position 120,659,334 of record NC_133336.1, read on the forward strand.
TCAATGCCGTGTACATTTTTTTTCTTCGCCTAATTTATGTAAACTTTTTGGAAATTTGGCCAAAACTGTTTGTTGTGTTTAAAGCCTATGTTTAGCTAAAACGCAAATGGAAAAAATCATCACAAGGGACATAACTCACCATTAGTATGATATGTCCTTTGTACTGATTCTTGCACTTGTTTCAGGAGAAATCTTCATCTTCATATCCCTCGTCCATCACCGCCATTGTAATCTTCCAGATTCAGCGGGGTTTATTATAGCTAAAGCTAGGTTCACACCTATGCGTTTTTTACATTATGTACATTTTGTGGTTTGCAGAAACACACTACAATCCATTTAACATGGTTTCCTGTAGGACACGGTCACATCTATATGTTTTTTAGCCGCTGCATTTTTGAAAAGGGTCAGGGAATTCTTTTCCCGCAGCAGATTGCATTTTGCATGTAATAAACTTCAGTTGCTCCGCACCAAAAACCCATTTGTTACATTTTGATGCCTTTTTACATGTGTTTTGCATGGTTTTCTTTTTTCCATAACAAACTGTGAATAGCGACCGCCGCGTCCTTAACAACCGATGAGTACGCAGCTGTCAGCGGGGTTGCCTGCTGACATCCGAATGTAAAAAAAAAAGGCTGGCTAAGAAAAAAATCTGAAAAAAATGGCTTGGGGTCTCCCCCAATCCATACCAGGCTCTTCGAGTCTGGTATGGATGTTGAAGGGAACCCCACACCAAAATTAAAAAAAAAATGGCGTGGGCCCCCCAAAATCCATATCAGATCACATGCCCTCAATCCTTCCCAGAGACCCAGGCCATGTCAGAGTATGTTGCGGAAAATCTAGAGAAAGGATTTATCCAGAAATCTCTGCCACCCAAAGCACCTTGTCCCCAGACCCCCAAAACTCTGGCCGGTGGTTGTGGGGGTCTGCGGGCGGGGGGCTTATCGGAATCTGGAAGCCTTCTTTAACAAGGGGGCCCCCAGGTCAAGCCCCCCCATGTGAATGTGTGGGGTACCCCTACTCATTCACAAAAAAAAAGGCGTAGTGTAAAAAATGACAGTAAGCAGTGCCCCTGGCTGACAACATTGACCCCCCCACCGTGACAAAGTCGGATATAATGAAACGCGCCAGCATGGTTACGCAGCAACTAGATGTGACATCAGGAGAATGTGAAACGGGAACCTAGCAGCCACTGCAACCAGCGTGGAGGTTGTGAGATCGCTGCAGGATTGTTACCTGGCACCATTTTATGTTCAATGTGTATTATATTTAATTTTAAACGTGAGTGTATTTCTTTTCAATTAAAAAAGCTTGTGGTTTGAAGCAATACACTATTGTAGACTATTTTTGTTCTCTTTCTTCTGCATATGCTTGTTAAAATGAGAATTAATGGAATAAGGAATTTAGAGATTCGGTTTAGAATTTTCGGAATGGAGTTGAACAACTTAAGCACTATTGCCACTTATGAGAATGAATGGCAATTAGGTCAAGTGTTACTCTAAAGGGAGCGGGACACACTTTTGTCACTTTGGTGGTGGATTCAAGGTGCATAATTTCTTGCAAGAATCAACACTTGTGTGTAACACTTACAGTGCCTTGAAAAAGTATTCATACCCCTTGAAATTTTCCACATTTTGTCATGTTACAACCAAAAACGTAAATGTATTTTATTGGGATTTTATGTGATAGATCAACACAAAGTGGCACATAATTGTAAAGTGAAAGGAAAATGATAAACGGTTTTTAAATTTTTTTACAAATAAATATGTGAAAAGTGTGGCGTGCATTTGTATTCAGTCAATACTTTAGAATCACCTTTCGCTGCCATTACAGCTACAAGTCTTTTTGGGCATGTATCTACCAGCTTTGCACATCTAGAGAGTGACACTTTTGTCCATTCTTCTTTGCAAAATAGCTCAAGCTCCGTCAGATTGGATGGAGAGCGTCTGTGAAGAGCAATTTTCAAGCCACAGATTCTCAATGGTATTTAGGTCTGAACTTTGACTGGGCCATTCTAACACTTGAATATGCTTTGATCGAAACCATTCCATTTTAGCTCAGGCTGTATGTTTAGGGCTGTTGTCCTGCTGGAAGGTGAACCTCCGCACCAGTCTCAAGTCTTCTGCAGACTCTAACAGGTTTTCTTCTAAGATTGCCCTGTATTTGGCTCCATCCATCTTCCCTTCAACTATGACCAGTTTCCCTGTCCCTGCTGAAGAAAACCACAACAGGATGCTGCCACCACCTTGTTTCACGGTGGGGATGGTGTGTTCAGGGTAGTTTTCCGCCACACATAGCGTTTAGCTTTAAGGCCAAAAAGTTCAATTTTGGTCTCATCTGACCAGAGCACCTTCTTCCACAGGTTTGCTGTGTCCCTCACATGGCTTCTCGCAAACTGCAATCAGGACTTCTTATGACTTTCTTTCAACAATGGCTTTCTTCTTGCCACTCTTCCATAAAGGCCAGATTTGTGGACTGCACGACTAATAGTTGTCCTGTGGACAGCTTCTCCCACCTGAGCTGTGGATCTCTGCAGCTCCTTCAGAGTTACCATGAGCCTCTTGGCTGCTTCCCTGATGCTCTCCTTGCCTGGCCTGTCAGTTTAGGTGGACGGCCATGTCTTGGTAGGTTTGCAGTTGTTTCATACTCTTTCCATTTTCGGATGATGGATTGAACAGTGCTCTGTGAGATGTTCAAAGCTTGGAATATTTTTTCATAACTTAACCCTGATTTAAACTTCTTCACCCTTACCCCTAGCCTGTCTTATGTGTTCCTTGGCCTTAATGATGCTGTTTGTTCACTAAGGTTCCCAGACAAACCTCTGAGGGCTTCACAGAAAAGCTGTATTTATACTGAGATTAAATTAAACACAGGTGGACTCTATTTCCTAATTAGGTGACTTCTGATAGCAATTGGTTCCACTAGATTTAAGTTAGGGATATCAGAGTAAAGGGGGCTGAATACAAATGCAGTCCACATTTTTCAGATACTTATTTGTTAAAAGTGTTGAAAATCATTTTCCTTCGACTTCACAATTATGTGCCACTTTGTGTTGGTCTATCTCATAAAATCCCAATAAAATACATTTACGTTTTTGGTTGTAACATGAAAAAGTTTGGAAAATTTCAAGGGGTATGAATACTTTCTCAAGGCACTGTATATATGGACTTTTACTTTAAGGACTTAGTTTTACATTGATTTTTGTTTTATATTTATTTGTTGAATGGTTTGTTTGCACTACTGTGGATTATTGTTAGTGTTTCACTGAGGATTACGTCACCTTTTTTTATGATTTTGTTTTATATTAAGTAGCAGCACAAATAGCAATATCACGGGTTGTGGGGGTCCGCCCGCAGACCCCCACAACCATCGGCAAGAGTTGTGTGGGTCTATTGTTCTTAAAAGGGAGGTGGAATTTAGTTATTATTTATAATAATATTTACCTTTAGGTAAAATTAGTATCTCCTAAACAGCATCAGGGTGACATCACCGGCTCACGCGCTCTGAAGGAACGGCATACCCATGAATCTAGGGAAGTCTCTGCAGCAGGCTCTTTTAGGGAGACTGGTGGAGGGGATACCAGGATAAGTGAGATGCTTGATCGCTTTTATTTTCACAGGGGCCAGGATTTCCATTGCGATATCCTGGAAGTCCCCTATGATCTTCAAACTGACATGGATTATGATCTATAAATGCATGTCAGCTATTCTCCAGGCTGGCCTACTACGAGAAAAAGATGGGATCCCTGGATAAAGTATATTTCAGGACCCTCCTTAATATATATATAGTTTCTTCTGACTTTTCTCTACCCTTTTCCACTTATTAGTTGAACTCCCTTATCATTGTGGGTTATATGGGAACACTTGCCTACTTGAGCCTGTGATTTATTGGTAGAAGCCCACAGACTCATATGGGCTGTAGTGCATTGAATGGTAGGAATGGAGTTATCATAATGCTATTTTATAGTCGATAATTGTTTTCAGTGTGCTTGAGTTTTCTTTTTTGTTGACTACCGCTATATTATTCGACCAAGCAATATATGGTTTCTGATTTCTGATTTTTACATACCACCAGCCCTGTATGAAAAAGTTGATTGTGCGATGGATGTTGTACTTGCTGTACTTTTCTGCAGATTTTCAAATAATAAAAATAATTGAAAAAGAAAATTACAGCACATTTGTATTCATTATCCTAAATAAAATTAAGCTCATCTAGAAGGTCACATCCTCAGTATATATACATATAGGTGACTTATGTATAACCATCAAAATACTGGACATAAAAAATCCCCAAATATGTGGAGTATCAGACCTGAATGAGGGTGGGACTAGCCCTTGATTCAGCGTGTATCCCGGAATCAGCTTCCACTACTTCAGGAGAATGGATGAGGTGTGTACACACATACAGTGGGGACGGAAAGAATTCAGACCCCCTTAAATTTTTCACTCTTTGTTATATTGCAGCCATTTGCTAAAATCATTTAAGTTCATTTTTGTCCTCGTTAATGTACACACAGCACCCCATATTGACAGAAAAACACAGAATTGTTGACATTGTTGTAGATTTATTAAAAAAGAAAAACTGAAATATCACATGGTCCTAAGTATTCAGACCCTTTGCTGTGACACTCATATATTTAACTCAGGTGCTGTCCATTTCTTCTGATCATCCTTGAAATGGTTCTACACCTTCATTTGAGTCAAAGGAACTGACTGAAGAGCTCAGAGACAGAATTGTGGCAAGACACAGATCTGGCCAAGGTTACAAAAAAATTTCTGCTGCACTTAAGGTTCCTAAGAGCACAGTGGCCTCCATAATCCTTAAATGAAAGACGTTTGGGACGACCAGAACCCTTCCTAAAGCTGGCCGGGGGAGAAGAGCCTTGGTGAGAGAGGTAAAGAAGAACCCAAAGATCACTGTGGCTGAGCTCCGGAGATGCAGTCGGGAGATGGGAGAAAGTTGTAGAAAGTCAACAATCAATGCAGCCCTCCACCAGTCGGGGCTTTATGGCAGAGTGGTCCGACGGAAGCCTCTCCTCAGTGCAAGACACATGAAAGCCCGCATGGAGTTTGCTAAAAAACACCTGAAGGACTCCAAGATGGTGAGAAACAAGATACTTTGGTCTGATGAGACCAAGATAGAACTTTTTTGCCTTAATTCTAAGCGGTATGTGTGGAGAAAACTAGGCACTGCTCATCACCTATCCAATACAGTCCCAACAGTGAAGCATGGTGGTGGCAGCATTATACTGTGGGGGTGTTTTTCAGCTGCAGGTACAAGACGACTGGTTGCAATCGAGGGAAAGATGAATGCGGCCAAGTACAGGGATATCCTGGACGAAAACCTTCTCCAGAGTGCTCAGGATCTCAGACTGGCCCGAAGGTTTACCTTCCAACAAGACAATGACCCTAAGCACACAGCTAAAATAACGAAGCAGTGGCTTCACAACAACTCCATGACTGTTCTTGAATGGCCCAGCCAGAGCCCTGACTTAAACCCAATTGAGCATCTCTGGAGAGACCTAAAAATGGCTGTCCACCAACGTTTACCATCCAACCTGATGGAACTGGTGAGGATCTTCAAGCAGGAATGGCAGAGGATCCCCAAATCCAGGTGTGAAAAACTTGTTGCATCTTTCCCAAAAAGACTCATGGCTGTATTAGATCAAAAGGGTGCTTCTACTAAATACTGAGCAAAGGGTCTAAATACTTAGGACCATGTGATATTTCAGTTTCTCTTTTTTAATAAATCTTCAAAAATGTCAACAATTCTGTGTTTTTCTGTCAATATGGGGTGCTGTGTGTGCATTAATGAGGAAAAAAAAATGAACTTAAATGATTTTAGCAAATTGCTGCAATATAACAAAGAGTGAAAAATTGAAGGGGGTCTGAATACTTTCCGTCCCCACTATATATATACATATATATATATATATATATATATATATATATATATATATATATATATATATATATATATACATATATATATATATATATATATATATATATGTTGCTGTTAGTATGAATATTATACTGTAATATGTTTTTGTTTTACCTTAGATTGTACACCTCATTTATTCATCTTCCTGAAGAAGCAGAATCTGATTTCGCAGGTCAAGGGCTAGTCCCACCCCCCAGTCTAATACTCCACATATTTTGGGATTTTTTATGTCCAGCATTTTGATGGTTTTACATAAATGGTTATATGTATATGAATTTACTTAGGATATTGAATACAAATTTGCTGTAATTGTATATTATATTAATAATAGAATGATATGTCTTTACTATTTAATTGTTTAAGTACCTTGGAAGTCCACTGGGTACATTTTTTTGTGTCTTTATTTCTCCTAAATTAGGGTGTGGTACCCTCAATATATTATTGGCCTGTCTTCTTTTATGTATTATGTAATGTACAAATACATTGCCTGCGCTATCTGTCAAAAAATTAGAATTTGATTTTGAAACCCATTTGTAAAGAGCTTTTCTTTTTCAGTTATAGGATCCCAGAGGAGGAGGAGTCCCAGCTCTGTGGCCTCTGACGTCTTTGACTCTCATCTAGGAAGTCATATCTTACAGGTACAGAAAAGAAACGTGAGCTAAAAGGCAATGTATTCATTACCTGTACATTGCAAATGATGTTATAACTGAGAAGCCAGGGGAGGACTCTGCCCACCTGGCAACCAATAGAACAAATCAAAGCTGCATATTTGTTGTATTCCTCTTTTTTCTCTTTTTTAAATGTTGTTTTTTGTTGGATAAATACAGACCTAAATTTTGTTTAATGGACATGACAGTTATAGTTTTAATAATGTGCACTGAAAAAAACATTATTTTTTATGCTGTCACTAGTCGTTGGTTTTGTGGTACATCCTTATTAAAGGTGAAACCCAGGCAAAGAGCTAAACACGTGAAAATATACATTATGATCCGTACATCCCTACCATACACTGCGACCGGGTCCCTGACATTTTTTATTCTTCATTATAGTTTAAAAATGTGGTTGATCATTGACCTATCCTAAGCCTATTCACAGTACAGTGAAAAAGCGTTATTATTCCTACAGTCAGTAAGCTTCCAGCGTTAGACCTACTTCACTATGTAATGCAAAAAATTTGTCTCACACTGCTGTCCCTCCCACTCCAGGTTTTTTTTAAATAGGGGATTGCAAGAGGCAAACATAGAAATAGATGCACGTTTTTATAGAATCTGTACAACCCCAATTCCAAACAAATCAGGGCGCTGTGTAAAATCTACATAAAAACAGAATGCAAGGATTTGCAAATCTTGTAAACCCAGATTTTGTTCACAATAGAAAACGTTTAAACTTAATGTACCTTTTTAAGAAAACAATTAAGTAATTTTTAAATTGATGGCAGCAACATGCCTCAAAAAAGTTGGGACAGGGCCATGTTTACCACGGTGTAGCATCATTTCTTCTTTTAACAACACTCTTTAAAAGTCTGGGAACTGAGGAGATCAGGTGGTGGAGTTTTGAAGAGGAATGTTGCCCCATTCTTGTCTGATATAGAATTCTAACTGCTCAGCAGTCCTGGGTCTTCTTTGTCGTATTTTTCAATTGATGAAAGGTCTGGACTGCAGGCAGGCCAGTTAAGCACTCGGACTCTTCTGCTACAAACCAATGCTGTTGTCACAGATGTAGAATGCAGTTTAGCATTGTCATGCTAAGACTTGCAAGGCCTTCCCTGAAAAAGATCTTGTCTGGTTGGGAGCATATGCTGCTCTAAAGCCTGGATATAACTTTCAGTATTGATTGTGTCTTTACAAATGTGCAAGCTACCCATTCCATTCACTAATGCACCCTCCCTCCCCCATATACCATCAAAGATGCAGGCTTTTGAACTGATCTCCTATAACAAGGTCCCTCTCCTCTTTAGTACGGAGGATGTGGTGACCATGGTTTCCAAAATGAATGTCAAATTTCGATTCTTCTGACCACAGACGACATCCTGGTTGGCAAATAGAATACCAGGGATATGGCTGTAGCAATATGCCATAACCTTGATATTGTTTTTTCAGCCGGCGATTCTCTACAAGAGAAAAGTGGTCCGAGTGGCGAATTCACCACTGGATCACTTTTAGAAGCAGCGGGAGGGGTGCCACCCTCCACTGCTTCCCGGTGTTTCCTGGGATTACCTGACCTATTGATGAAGCCAGGGACCCATCTGGTGGCTTGCAATAGAGATGAGGGAAGGCAAGATGGACTCTGCTCATCTCTATGGCCTTGGAGGACCGGAGCAATGTCATGACATCACTTCCAGTCCCTCTGGCATGTAAACAAGGCTTTTTTTTTAATCAAAAGATCAAAGGTGTTTTTTGTTTTTTTTTTATCTTTTGCATTTATTCCCCTTTCACACTTGTATGACTTGTCCTACGACTTGGGACTGCAAAGTCGTAAGACAAGTCCTTCCCCATGATTTCCAATGACTACCATTCATATCAGTACGATTTCAAGTCGTGCTGACTCCAAAGTAGTCCCTGCACTACTTTGATCAGACTTTGATCCTACTTCAGGCCATTGAATATCACTGAAGTCGGATCAAAGTCGGATCGCTGTTTTAACTGATCTGACTTTGGCATGCTACTTGTGCTCTGATGATCTTGAAGGGGAACTCCACGCAAAATAAAAAAAAAAAAAAAATGGCATGGGTTCCCCCTCCAAGAGCATACCAGGCCCTTTGACCTGGTATGGATTCTAAGGGGAACCCCCGCGCTGAAAAAACTGCATGGGGGTCCCCCCAAAATCCATATCAGACCCTTATCCGAGCACACAACCGGCAGGTCAGGAAAGGGGGTGGGGATGAGCGAGTGCCCCCCCCTCCTGAACCGTACCAGGCCACATGCCCTCTATATGGGGGGGTGGGTGCTTTGGGGCAGTAGTGGCACACCGCGCACCCAGAATTAGAGCGGGAAAGAGCGTCATGTCAACATCGGAAGAAGAACAGAAGGAGAAGACAGCGAAGAAGACCAGGCAAAAGAGCGAGAAGACCCAGCAGTGGCACAAGACAGCGGACAGAGGGAAAAGAACTGGAGAGGGCTAGAATACATCAGCGGAGAAGACCCAGAGAGGGGAGAAGAACCGGTAGAGGCAGAAGACATCAGTGAAGAAGGTAGAAGACGTCGCCAGATATACTGGCCTGGTATGCTCTTGGAGCGGGAACCCATGCCGTTTTTTTTTTACATTTTGCGTGGAATTCCCCCTAAAGATTCATACCAGACAGTGCCTGGTATTGTCAGGGATCAAAGTCGGATCCCTGTTCATTGAAGTCGGACGCATGTCGGACTTCAAGTCGGATCCACAGTTGTACGACTGTCGTGTCGTACAAGTGTGAAAAAGGCCTTAAAAGTGGAGGAGAGATTTGGGGTCTTATAGATCCCAGATATCTCCATAAAGAGCACATTTCTTGCAATAGCAATTATAGTGATCACAGAAAAAACATTTTTTTTAAAGGGATAGTAGAAAATTAATTAAAATTAAATAATTAATAATAATAATAAAAAAATGTAAGCTCCTCGTGCTCGCACAGTGGTGAACATATATGTAGGCCACGCCCATATACGAAAGGTGTTCAAACTACGCATGTGATGTATTGCCATAAACATCAAAGCAAAAGCAATAATTCTAGCACTAAACCTCCTCTGTAACACTAAACTGGTCACGCCGCCTATGGAGAATTTTAAGTACCGTAGTTTGGCGCCATTCCATGAGCGTGTGTAATTTTAAAGCGTGACATGTTCGGTATTTATTTACTCGGCGTAACATCATCTTTCATATTTGCAAAAAAATTGTGTTGTAAATTGTGTTTTGTTTTTTTAAATTTATTAAAGTGTATTTTTTTTTTTTAAAAATGCGTTTGAAAATTTGCTACACAAAAACTATGTGACATAAAAAATGCTGTTTTATTCTCTAAGGTCTCTGCTAAAAAATATATATAATATACAATTTTTGGAGTTCTAAGTAATTTTCTAGCAAAAAAACACTGATTATTAATTTTTATAAAGACGTGTCAGAATTTGCCCGGTAGGCAAGTGGTTAAATGAGCTTTGGCCCAGAGAAGATGGCGGTGTTTCTGGATCATGTTCAGATATGGCTTTTTCTTTGCATGATAGAGCTTTAACTTGCATTTTTGGATGGCATGGCGAGCTATGTTCAAAGACAGCGATTTTTGGAAGTCATCCTAAACCCATGCAGTGATGTCCATTACAAAATCATGCCTGTGTTAAATGCAGTGCTGTCTGAGGGCCCAAAGATCACAGGCATCCAATATTGCGTTTCGACCTTGGCCCTTGCGTAGAGATATTTCTACAGATTCTCTGAATCTTTGGATTATATTGCTATTGAGAAATATGAGTAACATTATTCTGAATGTGTTCGACAGTTTTTGATGCAGCTTTTCACAGTCTGGTGAACCTCTCCCCATCTTTACTTCTGAGACACACTGACTCTTTAAGATGCTCTTTTTATACCCATTCGTGTTACTGACCTGTTGCCAGTTAACCTAATTAGTTGCAAAATGTTCTTCCAGCTCTTCCTTGTTAGTACCACTTACTTTGCCAGCTTTTTGTTGACCTGTCCCAACTTTTTTGAAACGTGTTGCTACCATCAATTTCCAAATTACCTTATTTTTTTTCTTAACCCCTTCCCACCGCTTCCTGGTCCTTTAAGAGGTTCTAAATGCCAGAAGGCAGAAGCGGGCATTCCAATCATGTGACCACTGTGATGGGCAGACAGTATCCACTGGTTACTGTGCCAGGTGAGCACGGGGAGTGCGCTCTCGGCACAGTAATGTATTTACATAGGGCCTCGTTAAAGCCCGCCTGTCGAGAGGCCGCATATATGCGTACGGCCGGTGGGAAGTGGTGAAAATGGAACATTTCCTTAGTTTAAACCTTTGATATGTTTTCTATTTTCTATTGTGAATAAAATCTGGGTTTATGAGATTATAAAATCAATGCATTCTGTTTTTATGTAGACTTTACACAGCATCCCAACATTTTTGGAAATCCGGGTTGTATTTAAAATTACATAATGTGGGATAAGTGTAAATCTTTTCTTGTATATCTGGAGTTCATCTTAAATATAGGCTGATGGCTTTATCTTTAGTTGTAAAGGGTTAAAGTTTTATTACAGGTCTAAGAAAAAGATTGTATCTCTGTCATCATTCTTTTTAGATTTAGTGAGCCCTTTGAAATTGTCTTAATGTCCTTGTAAATGATATTAAACCACGTTATTCCCTCTTCCATCTTGCCTTCTCTATTCATTGGGCTTATAAAATTACACAATTCACCTGTGAAGTCTGGCACAGTGTCCTTCCCAAAAAGTAATATTCTGTTATGGGAAATAAGGACAAAGTGGTGTTTCAATAATTTATTTTAATTGTCTATTCTGAGAGAAGAATGGAAAGATTGATTATTAAAGGTACTACAGAAGTGAGCAGATGGATAAGTGAGTGGATGGACAGAAGAGGCCAACACAGAGAAATTCATATGTCACAATATCACAATATAAAGAATCATTTCTGTGTTTGCATATTTCTAAATCAACACTATAATGTCCTGTACACACGGTCGGACATTGATCGGACATTCCGACAACAAAATCCATGGATTTTTTCCGACGGATGTTGGCTCAAACTTGTCTTGCATACACACGGTCACACAAAGTTGTCGGAAAATCAGATCGTTCTGAACGTGGTGACGTAAAACACGTATGTCAGGACTATAAATGGGGCAGTAGCCAATAGCTTTCGTCTCTTAATTTATTCTGAGCATGCGTGGCACTTTAAAAAAAAAAAAAAGGAAAAAACACCCGCGCAATGGGATACTTGCAATGGAATAAAATATTGTTAGAACTGCTGCCAC